>NC_092873.1:43229040-43935290 GCF_028372415.1 Notamacropus eugenii | reverse complement strand
TCTTAGTTCAGATCTGACCTCAGACATTTACTAGCTATGTGACCCTAGGCAAGTCACTTAACATCCCTCTGCCTCAGTTTCCTTGACTGAACCTCTTAGTTCAGATCTGACCTCAGACATTTATTAGCTATGTGACCTTAGGCAAGTCACTTAACATCCCTCTGCCTCAGTTCTTGACTGTAAAGTGGGGGAAATAATGGTACCTACGGTCCAGGGTTGTTGTGGAGATCAAATGAGATTTTTATTCGTAAAGTGTTTAGCACAGTGTCTGGAACATTTAAGCCTGGAGCTTAATAAATGCCTTTTTCCTCCTCCAGGCCACACTCTACGCAGCTGCCAAAGTAAAGCTCCCAAAACATAGGCCTGACCATGTCATTTTCCTACTCAAATTTTGTATTTATTGCCTGTGGGATAAAATACAAACTCCTGAGTCTATAAGGCCCTCCAGAGTCTGATGCCAACTTACCTTGTCAATCTTAATTCATACAACTGCCCTTCATGTTTTCACCATTCCAGCCATGCCAGGGCACTAGGTTTTCTCCAGTCTCATCCCTTCTGCTCCCTCCTCCTCAGATTCACCCAGGTTCTCTTCCATGCCTAGAATGCAGCAGCTCCTCCCTCTGCCAGATGAAACCCTCCTGTTCCATTCAGACCCAACTCCAGCCTCTCTAAGAAGCATCCCCTGGTGCCTATAAGTTATGGGATCCTAGAACCAGAGTGAAAAGGGACCATAGAGACCATCTAGTCCAACCCCCCATTTTACAGATGATGAACCAAAGACCCAGACAGGTTCAGTGACTTGACCTAGATCACCAAGGTGGGATTTGGACCCAAGACTCCTTACTCAGAGCCATTGAGTTTCCTAAAGCATTTTGTCTTTACTTTAATCTTATCATATTCTAACTTGTGTTAGAGTATTTAACTGTGTATAACTATACTTATCTGTGGATATGTAGTAGGCTAGAAAGTCTTTGAGGTCCTATGTCACAGTTCATTTTGAGGTGCCATCATAACAGTGCCTTGAACACTATTTTTACTTCATAGATTTTTTTTGTATTAGATCGAACTCAATATATAAATACTGGCTAATGGGCTAGTTAGTAGCAGTAGTAGCAGCAGCAGCAACAGTAGTAGTAGTAGTAGTAATAGTAGTAGTAGTAGTAGTAGCAGCAGCAGCAGCACCAGTAGGAACAACAGTAATGGTGGTGGTGGCAGAAATAGGTAGGCTAGGGCACAGTGACAGTGGCAAAATTATTAGCCTTAAGGATCAGCAGACACTTGTCCCAGCTCTGTCACTAACTGTGACCTGGGACGAGTTTTCTCACTCCCTCTGGATTCAGGCACTATGAGTAGAAGAGCCTTGGACTTGAATTCTCTGCTCCTTACTCCCTGCATGACCTTGGGTCAGTTAGGCCCACCTCTTTGGACCTCAGTTTCCACATCTGTAAAATAAGGACATCGAATCTGATGTTTTCCAAGGACTGAAATTCTAATTCTATGATGCACACACCAATTATAAAAGATTTCAGAAATCCATTTCCAGTTGGAGCAGAGCAAGCTTTAATATCCTCACTTGGCAAGGATGTCATGTGAGGGATGCTTGAAAAAATGATGCCAAGACAGAGCTGCCAGGGTACAATTCTAAGGTGACAGCATGATGTGAGAAGAAAGGATTTAGGGGAGAAAAAAGACTGTCACCAGAGAAAGGCTTTGTCCCGGCTAGCACAGGAAAGAATTGTCACCATCAACAGAAAACCTTGGAGTAGGAAAGCCTGATCGCTGTCTGCCTGCACTGTCTCTATCAGAGATCAGCTCGACATTGGTAAACTCTACAGGTCACAGCAGCAATGTCTGGTCCTCCTTCTAAGTGTTATAGAAACAGTGCTTTGGCCTGCTCAGATGCGTTTGCATGAGGAAAACGTGTCTTACCTTCCTAGCTCTCCTATGAAGTATGGGATATATATGTATGTGCATATGTGTCTATATATATATATTTATACATGGGAATTACATATGTATATATGGGGCATATTTCCTATGGGTATATTTCCCAGCTTCCCCTTCTCCATTTTGAAAATGGTGGCTTGCTCAATGTCATCCAACTGAGCCTGGGGAATGGACAAGCGAGAAGTGATCTCCCCATGCCTCACTACTCCAGGTCAAAAATTAAGCCTTCTCATCCTGACATATTCCTTCACCCCTGGGTTCCCTTCTTCTGATGGGCTCTTTCCTCCTGGAACCCCCATCTTTAAAAAACAAAAACAGCCCCTAAGGCAGTCATGTTCATCCCTCTCTGGACCCTTTCCTCTTTCAGCAGACTTCCTTCTCCACCATACATGGTCATGCATGGTCACCTTCCCAGCTTCTCAACTTTCTTTCCTTTTAAGTTTTGTCTTCTTCCATTAGAATGTAAGCTCCCTGGAAGGAGGAACTATCTTTCTTTTTCCTTCTTAGGGCATCCCCAGTATTTGGCACAGTACTGGCACATAGTAATCACTCAATAAATGCTTGTTGATTTGACTTGATATCATCTGGATTTCCTTTGAACCAGTTATCTGGCCCTGAAGCTTGAGTCAGGAATAAGTTTGGAAACTGAATATGTAGTTGTTTGTGTGGGGTTTTTTTCCCTGATTAGTAAGTGTTTTTATGAACTGGTCAGTTTGAGAAGACCTCAGAAGTATAGCAGGCACATGTGCCCAATAAAGAAAGGACTACATTTCCCGGGATGACTGGGAACAAGAGTACAAGAGCTCATGGAGAAGCAGACTTCCTTCAAGAAGACTGCTTTTGTCCCTTCCCCAGTCCCATAAAGAAGGGTAGGTTGATTGGTTGGTTGGTTGGTGGATTGATTGGTTGGTTGGTTGGTTGGTTGATTGGCTGGGTTTTTTCCCTGCTAAGCAGCTATCTGGAAGGAATGGAGATCATTGATGCCTTCGTGATCACACAGAACAAATAAGGAAATGAGACATCCCAGTTATGAAAAAGTTGGCAGATGAAGACCGCTACCAGGAACAGAGAATAGAGCTCAAGACAAACCCATCCATGGGCCACGTGAGGTTCCATAGAGTGAGAATACAGGGAAGAAATTTGCAGACTGAATAGCAAGTACTGCCTGAGGCAAAAAAGCAAGCCAAGCCAAGAAGGAGAAGCTACAGACCCCGCACTTCCCTGACGTCTTCAGCCCGAGAATGCATCCAAGAAAACGACTGTAAAAAGGAGCAAATGTGTCCATGCCTTCCCTTGTCAGAATAAGAGTCTTGAGTCCCAAACTCTGGAAGGAAGGGTAAGAAAACTCTTTCAAGAAGATGACTGAGACTGTTTCCTGTCGCTGATGATTCATTTCTGTCTTCTGGGAGGCTTTTCCTGTTGTTCCACTTGTCAAGGACAGCACCTGCCCAGTACCCAGATTCACCACCTTGGAGTCACTCCCCTCATCCTTCACATCCAACCAGGTGTCGAGTCTTACCAGTGTTCCCTCTCCCCTCATCCTTCACATCCATTCAGGTGCTCCAATGCTCCAATGCTCCTTCTCCAACCTCCCTCTCCTCAGGACCCTTCTCTCCACTCACACTAGCTCCACCCCTCTCATTCAGGTCCTCATCACCTCTCTCCTGGACTATAGAAATAAACTCCTAATTTGTGTCTTTCCCCTCTCCACTTCATCCCCCAAATGACAGTCAAATGGATGTTCCTAACACTTGGGTTTGAGCCACTCCCTTCCTTACTCAAAAGTCTTTAAGGGATCCCTCTTGCTTGTAAGACAGTCAGCTAGCTTTCATCAAGCACCTACTATGTGCCTGGCACTGGGTTAAGCACTGGGGATACAAAGAAAGGGAAAAAACAGTCCCTGCCCTCAAGAGGCTCACAGTCAAACAGGGGAAGGCACCTTACAAATGACTATGTTCAAACAAGCTATATACATGACAGGAAGCATGAATATTAAGGGAGATCAGAAAAGCCTTCTTGTAGAAACTTAGAATTTCGCTGAGATTTGAAGGAAGCTAGGGAAGCCAGGAGGCAAGGATGAGGAGGGAGAGTGTTCCAGCCAGGGCAGACAGCCCATGAACTGTCCAGAGTCAGAGATGGACATGGAACTCCTCTGGCCTTTCCAAAGCTTCCCAGTCTGGCTGCCTTGTACCTTTCCAAGCTCGTACACACCGTTCTCCTCTATGCACTCTCTGTTCCCGACATATCAAGCTTCCATTCCACATTCCATCTCGTACTTGTGTGCCTTTCCTGTAGAAGGCTGACCTCCATTCCTCGAATACTTTTCTCCTCACCTCTGCCTCCTAGAATCCTTGCCTTCCTTCAAAACTCAGTTCCACAGCTATGCCCATACAGGCCTCTGTCTTTCCCCAGCTGCTCTTGTTTCCTTAAACCCCAAATTACTATCAACAAGATGTCCCAAAAAGCCTTAGTGCAGAAGTCTTAGCCTTAATAACTTAAATATCCTGTATATATTTAGTATACATTCGTATTTAGTAATATATCTAGTATATATTTTTATTTACTTACATATGGATATTTTCCCCCAAAAAATGTGATTTCCCTGAGGGTGGGGAATGTTTAATATTTGTCTTTATGCCCTTAGTGCCTGGCACATGGAGTGTGTTCAATAAATGCTTATGTATGTATTCCCTGCTTTCCCTGTTATTAATACTCTCCCCCCAAAAGACATCCCTCCTTCAATTAATTGTTAATATATTGTATATTTATTCATCTGCATAGACGTTGTTTTCTCCCAATAGAATGTAAGTTTCCTGAGGTCAAAGATTATTTCATTTTGTACCTTGAGTGCCTAATCTGGTGCCTGGTACCTAGTGAGTACTCAATAAATGCCTGTTGAATCAAATTCATTTGAACGGGGGACATTTTTTGCCTTGCTTAGTGTGTTAGCATAGTGAGCCATTGAATGTCCACAACTGAGTTAAACTTTAATGCTCCAACTTTAAAACCAGAAGAAGGCAAGCAAGCTGAGACAGGTAAATGCCATCAGCATTCCCACAATTGGAAACTAAGTCCAAAAGCAGACAGAGAGGTGAAGTCTTCAGGGATACCTATGCACGTGTGTGTACATAAATGCATATGTGTATATGCCTATGTCTTTATATACACAGTCCTGGGACACATAGTACAAATGGAAATGGAGTTAGACCCAAAATTAAACAGGAAGAAAGGTAGATGGATCACCTTTGGGAAATTACAAAGCTCTTCTAATAACCTCAAACTTCTCCCAGAAGTAAAGGCCCATCTTTTTAACACCACCACTCTGCCAATGTCATTATATGATTTCATGACCTAGAACCCAACATCTTTGAGGAACTATAAAGGAGTATCACATAGAGGGCAACATAGTGGGTGGGAGCAGGGTGTACCATATGGGGAGGGAAGTGAGCATTTATATAGCATCTCTCTACTGTATATCAGGCAATGTGCTAGCACTTTTTTTTTTAATAAATATGATCTCATTTGATCTTCACAACAACTCTATGAGACAGCGGTATTATTATCCTCATTTTCAATTGAGGCAGACAGAGGTTAAGAGACTTGCCTAGGGTCACGCAGCTATTTAGTCTTTGAGACTGGTTTTGAACTCCGGTCTTCCTAGCTCCAGGCCCAACACTTTCTCCACTGTTCTACCAGCTACTCCCATCCCTGTAACAGTAAAATACAAAAATATTACCTGGAAGGAGTGGCCCATTAAAGCTATATTCATCAAATGCCACCTTAGTCTCAATGAGCCATGTCCAATTAGGCTCCCGGGCCACCTAAGTCATAACAATAATGCCACACATAACACTTTACATGTGTAGAGAAGTTTAGAAAGTGCAGTTAGGCGTGTAATTTCATCTGTGATGCAGGGTAGGGGAGGTATGGTCATCTCCATTTTAAGAATAAGGATACGGGGACTCATGATGGACCTGTCTGTGGTCCTCTGGCTGCTCAGTGGCTAAGGTTGGCTTTGGCCTTAGACTTGGATCTTCTGTTAGAATTTAGAGGGGTTGGGCCACAGGACAGGGGAGCTTTAATCAGGTCAAGAGAGGGCAAGTCTCAGACCCCAGAGGGGTGTCAAAATTTGGAACTAAAGAAACTCATTAGGGCACTGAGCACTTGGAATAGCAGAAAGAGAGACCAAAAAAAGAGGAAATGGTAGTGTAGGGACAAAATACGCAACCGTCACTCCCCCTTTCACAATTTCAAGTCTCACTCTCAGCTTCTTAACTCCATCATGAGCATCCGCAGCCACAATGGTGGTGGTGAGCTAGTTCTGGGATCAGGGTCGAGTTTCTAATATTGAACTCACTTGCCATTGGGTGAAGTGAATAAAATCCTAGGTGGGGGTTTGGGGCAGTAATTTTTGTTTTTCTGAGCCAATCAGAAACAATAAGGGAATTGAGGGTGAGGGTGGAATCTCCACCAAGTTTCCATGGCTTTCTAAAAGATAACTGATAATTTAATGAGTCATACATTCTAAATCCTCATGTTGTCTAAAAGTTTTCATTTTAAACATATTAAAACTGTTTGGAACGTCTATTTTTAGCTTGTACATCAACAAGATGCAGACTCTTTTTTTTTCTTAGACAAAGAACTCCATTCAGACTTTGGTTGAGGTTCCCTGGGTATGGTAGGCTGACTTTAGAAATTTATTGTCCTTTGAAATCTAGCTTATTATCAGCAAGTTCTTGTCCTGGAGGTCTTCACACTGACATCAGGTCCCCAGTGACCCACCTAGGTGCTGAGGATACTATGAGTAATAATCAGAACCTGCTGTCAAGAAGATTACAATTAAACAAGGAGGAAATCCAAGGTCCACTTATTTGCCCTTGAGATCTGAAAGAGTTAACATCGGTTAACTATTCAAAACTTTAGAGAAGCATGATTTTTACTTGTGACAAAACGGATACAACCTGAATGTCCAACAACTAAATAATGGCTGAACAAACTGTGATACATTGATGTAATATAATATTCTCATGCAATTAAGAATGACCAACAGAAGGAAAACAAGGAAATACCAATTGAATGGATGAGAAGTGAAGGAAATTTTCTTTGCAATTAGGAAGGCAAGTCAAATGATCTGTGTGGGGAAGGAAGAAGTTAGCCGCTGCTGCCAATGACCCCCAAGAAAACACTAGACAGTTGCTTTCTCCCCAGCCCCACCTCATTCCAGGTCAACTTGTAAAAGCAGAGCTGGGCCAGGTATCCCAGCCACTGTTGTCAACTAGTTCTCATTCTGCCAAGACTGAGAGGAAGAGCAGTAACTGGAAGAGCAGGGTCTGGTCATCTAGGGAGGTTTCTTTGTGTCTTATTTGCACTCTTGTGTGTTGTGCACATCCTGGAGGAAAGTATGCCAAAATTTTGGGCCATGATGACTCTGTCACAAGATCGTCATGTGTGATTCTTGTCCACATTGTCTGTAAATTCCTTCCTATAGAGAATTCACCCATTGCCTTGGAAGCCTCTCTCTTTATTAATGTCGTGGAGTACCAGTGTATCACTACCCACCCATTAGCTCTATTTCTTGACACTTGGCCAACACAACCCCCTTTCCAGTTATACTAGTCTTTAAAGATGCCCACATTCTGGGCACTGGGAAGCTACATCGAGATCCTGAACTCCTAGTCCCTTTTGAGCCAAAGAAGTTTTAAGAATGGTTTCAAAACATTTTAAGGAAAAATTACCCTAGCCTGCAGAAGGCAGAGCCTTAAGAAGCTGCTCAGAACAAAAGTGCCTCCTTAGTGACCAGCATGATGTTGAGTCAATAACTATGTGCTAGGCAATGGGAAAAATACAGAGTTCAGAAAAGTTCCTGCCCTCAAAGGGCTTCCAGTCTATGAGGGAAATTTACCATTTAAAAAGACAACTTCAAAAACAGAAGTACGCACAGATATGTGTGTATACATCATATATATATATATACACACACACACACACACACACACACACACATACATATATTTTGCACTAGAGATGTACAAAACAAAGTATAATATGATCTCCCAGTGAAGAGATTATTCTGCGAGGGGGAACCAGGAAAGGCTTTATGGGAAGATGACATTTGATTTGGGCTTAAAGGGATAGGTAGAATTTCAGATGAGAAGAGGGAGTTCCAGGCAGAAAAGATGAATTGCTCAAATGCTGTATAGCAATGCAAGAAGAGTAACATTTAAAGAGATGGGCTTGTATGGTATTTTGGGATCATCTGTTTGCTTTCAAAAATGCAATCCTGTACCATATCCTCCAATATCATAATGGGTCCAATGAATTGTCCATCTGCAGTCACTGTCCCAGAATGCATTAACATAATAACATTTGTGGATAGAAGCCACTGGAAAACCTTGCCATAAATAGGAAATCCTCCTTTCACTTGGACTCCTTATAGTGTTTCACCCAGTCTCCCTCTTCTGCACAGCTCTAAATAGTTAGTAGATCTTTGAACAAAATGAGGTCATAGTGGCAACCATCAAAGAATACTGTATTATATAACACTAGCTAGGAGATATTTTGCTGGAGGGGAGCTTTTAAGCCCTGAGGGCATAATGGATAGAGTGCTGAACTTAGAATCAATAAAATCTAAGTTCAAATTTAACTCAGACTTACTGTGTTACCCTAGGCAAGTCACTTAATTTCTCTCAGCCTCAGTATACTTATCTACAAATTGGGGATAATAATAGCAGTTGCCTTACAGAAAAGATGTAAAGATCAAATTAGATAATATGTAAGTAAAGTGCTTTTCAAACTTTAAAATGTTATATAAATGGTAGCTATCATCATCATCCTTATCATCATAGTAAATAAAATGCTTTTTTGGAAATAAACAATACACATGAAGGGATTTTGTTCTCTATCAATTCTTCAATCAATTGTGTAATTCTGAAAAGACATTTATTTGACTCTTTAAAAAAAAAAACATCTACAAAAACCTCCCAGTTTCCTTTTCCAATTATCATCAAGGATGATAATGGCTTCATAGATCATATTCATAAAGATTTTATAGCACTGAGAAAGTAGGCATAGGAATTAGCAGTATTAGTTTCTTCTCAGTCACCTTTAATATTGTTTGCAAAAGAACTATGATCTTTCACATTCTTTTAGAATCTTCCTCTCTTTGGTAGCTAGGTGGTGCAGTGGATAGAGCACCAGTGCAGGAGTCAGGAGGACCTGAGTTCAAATCTCACCTCAGACACTTGACACTCACTAGCTGTGTGACTTTGGGCAAGTCACTTAAACCCAATTGCCTCATCCTGGGTCATCTCCAGTCATCCTGATGAATATCTGGTCAATGGATTCAAATGACTCTGGAGGAGAAGTGAGGCTGGTGACCTGCACAGCCCTCCCTCACTCAAAACAAAGTCAAGTGCAAGTCACATCATCATTTCTCTGATGGCATGGTCTTCTTCGGCAACAAAGGATGAACACACACACAGAATCTTCCTCTCTTTAAGATCTTGACAATTAATCTTTAATGACTTTAAAATGTATTACTTTCAGCATATATCTCACTTATATTTAGTCAGATCTAGCAGTTCTTCCTGACTTCATCTCAAGGGCCACAGTTGCTTCCTCAAAGTAGATACCATGATAGAACCCACTGCTGATAAGAATAGGTCACTATAGAAACCTCAGCAGATCTGCTTCATCCTATACCTATATTACTCTCTCCCTGTCAGTTTAATCTGCAGTTACCCTAGGGGTAATCTCAAATCAAGTTCATTGCGGATTGGTCTTTTTCAATTTCATTTCACTAATTTATGAGGTCATATTACTTATGACTCTACATCCTCTTTCATATTGCTTGGCAAATGATCCTGATCTATAACATAAACCCATGTGGCTTTTGACTGCCATGTCTCTCCATTTAATGAAGGTAGGTGCTTTTTAACTGGGGAGATTTTTGATATCATTTGACCTCTTCCTTGTGGTGACTGTTTTGCACAGTTACAACTCCCTAAGAAATATCGAGGGAACTTATGTCTTTGCTTTTGTCCTCTTTCCAGTTTTCATAGTTGACAGTTTCTTTACCTAGATCAAGGTGGAGCTGCCATAACCATATACCGTGCTGTCTTCTCATCTTTAACTTTCTTATAATTTGGCATTGACTTTTATATTCTTTCCAACCTATTGAGGATGTGGTTAAACACATATGAGTATGAAACAAATGTTCATCCATAAGCAGTCCTTTCTGATGTAATGAATATCATTTTTCACATCACTTGGCCCTTACCATGTCTAGAACCTTCTAGGTCTCTTTTTAGCATCAGTTCCACACAAAAACCTGTCATGAGTGCCTACTGTATGTAAGGCGCTATGCCATCCATCAATCAAGCAGTATCAGTACCTATCTAATACCTACTAAGGCACTCAGAATACAGAGACAGTTCCTGCCTTTGAAGGTCTTACATTCTGTTTTTGTCAATTTGAAACATACAAAACTGTATGTAATTGAGATAACAAAAAGAGGTAATAGGGATTTTTAATGTCATATATGTTCCTCTTTTTCTATTCTTTGTATAAGGAAATGTTTGTCTTGATATTTGTCAAACCATAGCAACACAAAAGAAAAAATTATATATATATATATACACACATATAATGTATATATATGAATGAATGAAAGGCATATAAATAATTGTGAGACATAGTACAACGTGATGAGGCCAAAGATGAGAGATAGACAACCTGCTCTAGAAAAATGTGAAGTGGGGGAGGGAAGCCACTTTTAGTTTGAGGCATCAGGGAAGGCAACAAGGAGAAGGAAAACTCTGAGCTGGATCTTAAAGGAAGAAAAAGATTTTCACAGGCAGAGGTGAGGAGGAAGAACATTCTAAGTAATGGGGAAAACATGCACCTTCCCTAGGCTGAATATAGACATCTAGGAGTTATCTGTGTAGAGGTGAAAATTGAACCCATGGAAGAAGGTGAGCCTGGGGGGAGGGTATGAGTGTAGGGAAAAATGGAAAAGACAAAAGAGAAGTAGGGCAAAGATAGAGCCTTGATTGGGGGACAACACATTCTTAGGGGATGGAAAGAATAACGGGGGGGTGGAGCCAAGATGGCAGACCTGCTTTAGATCTACTCCCCATAGCCCTTAAAACACCTGTAAAAAATGACTCTAAACAAATTCTAGAACAGCAGAAGCCACAGAATAACAGAGTGAAACAGATTTCCAGACTAAAACAGCCTGGAAGGCCAACAGGAAAGGTTTATCGCACCAGGCTCAGAGTGGAGCACAGCCCATTGTGAACCATGCAGCACAGACAGGACTGGAGTGGCTTCAGGGTGCTGAATCATGGGTAGCTGCTGTGGTTTCCAGATTTCTCAACCCATAATTGCCAAAGACAGCTTCAAATGTCAGTAAGAAAGCTCTTTCACCTGGGTGAGAGGGGAGTGAGATCAGCCCCCAGCCCCAGCCCCAGAATAGTGGTAGCCACTGAGGCAACAGAGTCCACTTTTAGAACCCTTGGCCTAAAGACCCTGGGGGAATCTAGCAGTTGATCTGGGTCTCAGTCCTGAGTGGTGGTCCTGGGGTGAGGAGGAGAGCTGGTGTGGCGGAGCTGGTGGTGGCTGTGGAGAGGGAATCCTACTCACAGATCCAGGGCAGAAAAGAGTGTTTTGGGATGCTCGCAGACCAGAGTGCAGACGAGGAGAGAAGTAAACTCCTCTCCATTGATTGTGCTACCTTGGAGAAATTACAGGTCCCTGGAGATATCTCAAAGAACAGCATCTTTTTAAGAACCTCCCAAGACAGAGAATTCACCACCTCTTAAGGTAGCCCTTACACTTTTGGACACCTCTAATTGCTAGGAAGTTTTTCCCAACATCAATTTTAAATTGGTCCATTTGTGACTTCTGTCCGTTGTTTTTTATTCCCTTCTCCCTCTGAGCCTTCTCTTTCACCAGACTAACATCCCTAGTTCTTCAATCAATTCTCATATAACATAGACTCAAGATTCCTCAACAACCCGTTGCCTGGAAACTCCAGCTTACTATCAATCACTCCCAGACAAGGTCTGACAAAGCCAGAGTACAGTGGAACTATCACCTCCCTATTCCTGGAAGCTATATCCCCCTTAATGTAGCCCGAGATTTCATTAGCTGTTTTTTTATGCTGTCTCACATTGCTGACTTACATTAAACTTGCAACCTACTAAAACCACCAGAACCTTTTCTGAACAACTGCTATGTAATCATGCCTTCCCTGTCTTATACTGCATATACTTGTGAAATTTATTTTTGTACCAAAAGACAAGACTTTACACTTGTCCCAATTTAACTTCATATAATTTGATTATGCTCTAACTTGTCAAGATCCTTTTGGATCCTGATTCTCTCATCCACTGTGTTAACTATCTCCCAGTTTTGCACCATCTGCAAATTTGATGTGCATGTCATCTATTCCTTTAGCCAAATAACCAATAAAAATATTAAACAGAACAGATCCTTGGGGTACTCCACTAAAGACTTTTTGCCATGTTCGCTTTGAGCTGTTAGCAAGGACTTTTTTCATTTAGCCATCTACTGAGTTCTGAATCTGATTGTATCCTTGTCTAATCCATATCTTCCCAACTTCTTCACACGCAAAAAGTCTGAAATACTTCATCAATGATTTTGTTAAATCTAGGTAAATTGTATCTGTACAATTCCCCTCATCTACTAGTTCAATAATCCTGTCAAAAAAGAAAAAAAAATTAGGTTAGTCTTGAATGACCAGTTCTTGATGATGTCATGGAAATTCTTTGTATCATAATGATCTACTCTAGAATTCTCCTAGAAATCAGAACCAAATTCATGAGTCTATGGGTTTCAGACTCTGTTTTCTTCCCATTTTTGAAAATCAAAATAATATTTGCCCTTCTCCAATTTTATATTTTCCACGGCCTTTCAGATATCATCAGCAGTGGGTCAGCAACCGTACCTGTCGGTTTTCAAGAACTGAGATGTAATTCATCTGGGCAGGGGACTTGAATGCATCAAGGACAGAGAGGTGCCTTCTTATTATTTCCTTGTTTATCTTAGGTATCAACTCTTTACATATGTTTGTTCTGTTGTTTCCAGTATAAAGGTCATTCTCCTTTGCAGAGAAAACACAAATGAAATAACAATTGAGCCTACTATCTGCTGTCAGTTATCATCATTCCCTCCTAACTTAAACCAGGGTCCTATCTTTCCTCTGAGCCTCCTTTTTCTTCTGATGTCACAAAAATGAAATGAAACCCTTTTATTGACCTTAGCTTCCCTTGCCAACCTCAGCATGTTTTAAGTGTTAGCATTCTTCATGTTATTTTTTGTAACACCACACTATGCTTTGATCTTTGCCCTCTGTTATATGAGCTTGTTTCCATCTTTCTTTTTCAGGTCTAAGTTATTTGATGAGTTTACTTTGCATCACTATTGATCTTTTCAGATAAAGCCCACTTTTCTTCCTCATTAGAATTCTCCTTTGCGTCTTCAGAATAGTATTCTTGAGTATCTCTTATCCTTTCTGGACTGAATACTCCTGAAGCGTTTAACTCCATGGGATCTTATCCATTTTCTCTGAAATTTGACTTACCAAAATCTAAAGTACAAATTAAACTATACCCAGATTTTCTCCACCTCTTCTATTAGAAAGTCTAAAATGAAGTGTACACTTTTCCCCCAGGGTCCTTATCATTCTTACACCCAGAAACCAGTTCCTTCCTGGTGGTGAGAATCAGACTCAGAATAGCATTTTCCCTTGTTCATTCCTCAATCTTTTTATGGATGAAATTATCCCTCCAGCAAATGAGGACATTTTTAACTGTTCTTCTTTTGCCAGAGAAAATATCTGGATAATTGAAGTCACCCATCACTGCTATATCATGCCTCTATATTCACTGGGCTCTGTTTTCCAGACTCCTCACTTATTTCCTCTCTGTCCAGGTAGCCTGTGGTATAAAAGTCATTTTTGTTTCTCTCTCCGTTGACATTCAGCGCAAGTATTCTCCATCATTATTTTCCCCTCTGGATTCTGACTTTCTCATATGAGTATACCTTCTTCTTACATAATGCTATCCCTCTCTCCTCACTAACACCAACACTACCCTATTTCCTTTGAGTGAGATATACCCATCCAAATTCACAATCCAGTCATGACTTTTATCCCACCAAGTCTTAGTGAGATCTATGAGGTAAACTTTGTCTCCACACATCAGTCTTTTTTCTCTTCTCTGTTATTCAGACTTCAGACATTTTTTACATTAGGTCCTCTGGGCCATGGGTTTTACTACTATTTCCTTGGATTTTGTAGTCTATGCATTTCTGATTATTCCAGCTGCTCATTCTTCCTTCCTTGAGGCTACTCTTTCTATTTGGGAATATACACACGCAGTCCTCTCCCTCCTTCTTCCTTTTTAGTTTGAAACCCTTTTGATGAGATATGTAAGGCACCTGGAAAATATATTCCAACAGGTGTACTCCACCTGTGACCAGGAATCTACCGTCACTTGATGTTTAAGCTGTGGTCCAGGAAAGCCAGATGTTCACTTCCCAAATTGATTTTTTTCCCTTCTTTATCCCTTCCCTCACATGACAACTTTTACCCTTGTAGTCTTCAGTTTCTTTCCCAAAACTTCATAATCATTGGCAATATCTAGAAGTGTCATTTGTACTCATATGATTCCCCTGCAGTGGGTAGCTATCACCCATTTGGCATTCTTTGTTGCATCTTGGGCATATGCCATGGCAGAAAAGCATATTTCCCTATTATTCTTATTCAGTCAACAAACAGTTGCCTCAACACCACACCTGGGCAGGAAATCACCAACTACTACCATCCTACTCTGCTTCTTCTGCCTCCAACGTAGCATGGTGCCTGGCTCACAATGGGCACTTAATAAATGATTGTTGATTGATGGATTGATTGATTCAAGGAAGAAGGGATCCTTCTAAGGTAGAAAAGGATTAGGCTCCTAGAGTAAAACTTAAAGGAGGAGAAAAATGCCAAAGTGCAGAGATTGGAGCAAGAGATCAGGGGAATCTGTTCCAGTCATGGTGGGGCAATATGTGCAAAATCATGGAGGTCAAGATGACATTCTAAAACAGTGAATGGTCCAGTTAAGCTGAAGTATGGTATACATGAAGGAGAATACCATGAAACAGGTTAGAATGTAGACTGAAGTCAATGGTAGGCTGTAGGTGGCTTTAAATGCCAGGATAACGAACATTCAGCCTTTTTAACAACTAGAGCTGTCCAAAAATGGAACGACCTGAAGGAAGGGCCCAAGCAGAAACTTGACAATCATTTGTGAGCTCTTTGAAGTTCCTTCCCTCTCTGGGAGCCTATCAGCCAAGCACAGCCAACTATCTTCCCTTTACCCAGGTAGCATCAGGTTCCAAGTAGCTAGCTATGAGATATCTTTACAAATCCCTAAATAGTCCACAGAAACCCTCCCTCCTGCCCATTGCTTTGGATTTCTACTGTCAAACATTGTCTTGAAAGGAAGAGTGGGCCAAAGACTATTTAGAAAGCTACAGTAAGGAATTTACCTTCTGGATCTATTCCTTCCTTCTACCATGTTTGTTTTCCCTTGGTGTATGAGTCTGGTGGAATTGAAGAAGGAAGGGTCTTCAGATATTGCCTTTACATCTCCATTATTATATATAATAGAAAGAATATTGGCTTTGTAATCAGAGGACCCAAATTCAAACCCTGCCTTTGGATTTCCCTATCTGTGTGACCTTGGGCATGTAACTTCCCAGGCCTCAGTTTCCTCATCTGTAAAATGAGGAGTTTGGACCAGATGGCTTCTAAGATTCCTCCTACCTCTAAATCTATGTTCCTATCTGTAACTTTCCTCACTAGGTTTCAGTTTCCTTATCTGTAAAATAAAGGAGTTAGACTAAATGATCTCTGAGGGACCTCCCAGTCTTAGATCTATAATCCTATAAGGCACATCCCTGACTGGTTCTCAGTTTCCTCACCTGTAAAATGGGAGAAGTGGAACTTCATAACCTTTGAAGTTCGTTCCAGCACTTGTTCTTAAGCATATGAACCCTGGTGCTTTAGCTGCCCTTGGGAACAGTGTGCCTGCCTTTCAAAAAGTTACAGCCTCTCCTTTTCTCCTTTCTTCCAATCTCCCCTCACTCCAAAGTCAGAATCACGGCAGGAGGGGAAGGGAGAACCACCCTACTGTGCAGCACTCCCCATTAACCAGCTGCATTGTACCCTCCCTCCTCCCCTGTTTCTCAGACACCAAGTTTGTATTAAAAGGACATTTATTGGGTTCAGGATTTATATGGCTCCTGAGTCTGTGTTTTTGCCTCAAACCATGCCCTTCCACACCCACAGCTGCTGACTCCTGGGTAGAAAAGTCAAAAACAAAGGGCTGGATTATTCAAAGATGGGCCATCATTAAAATGTTGTCTCTGCCCTGCTTTTCCTGATTTCCACCCCCACCCCCACCCCCACCCCCCTGCAAACAGCCACATCTATGGCCCCTTAGTTTGTTCAAGGCCGAACTATAAACAGTTTTGTCCACCGACATGAACCCATAGAAAGAGTACTAGCTGGAAAATCAGAGGACTTTGGTTTAAATCCCACCTCTGTGACCGTGGGCAAGTCTCTTCAATTCCTCAACCTCAACTTCCTCATCTGTAAAATAAGGGGGTTGTGCTGGATGGCCACTGAAGTCCCTTCCAGCTCTGGCTCTGAGATCCCATACAGGGGTGGGAAACCTTCGACCTCGAGTCTACTTGTGGTCCTCTAGGTCCTCAAGTGAGGCCCTAAAGTTTGGATTCCATCAGAAGGCTGCACTTGAGAACCTAGAGGGCTGCATGTGGCCTCGAGGTTGCAGGTAACCCACCCCTGCCATAGGATCTGTTGAGAAAGAGGAGGATTGTTTAATCCCCCCAAAGCCCTTGGTCAGATCCTTCCTGAGTCAAGCAACAGATTCCTGATGGAGCAGAATGCCTTGACCAGAAATCACCTCTGTGCCAAACCAGCCCTAAGCTCTCCTCTTCCTCTTCAGCTCTCCTCTCCTTCCATTTCTCAGAAACAGCTTGGACTATTAGGAATTTTCAGAAGCCCACAAAGGCAGTAGCTTGTTTGGGTGGGGGGCAGGGGTCAGACAAAGGATTTGTTTTGGGCTCTGACTTTTTTCATTTTTTCCCTTCTTTACATTTTGAAAGCATTTCTCAACACTGTGAGCATCTCCAGGAAGAAAAATAAATAAGCAAGATTGGGGAGAAGTAAGAGGCAAACTTTCCCCAAACCCACACCAGCTCAGGAACCAGGGGAGATCAAGGTCTCAGGTAAGTGGAATATTCTTCTCATCCCGTGCCAGGCACATCCCCCAGCACCCAGCAGATAGAGTGGCATAGTCAGGAGGGAGTCTTGCCCTCCCCAAGCCAGCATCTCCCCCCAGGCTCCACTCCAACTTTTTCATGCTTAAGGCAGAAAAACACCCTAGGAGATCAACCAACTCTCTGTGAGCTACTGATGTAGGGAGTGCCAAAGCTCTCCTCTGGGGCTGTAAATATAACCAATTAAAACCAGCCAGACTCAGGGGTTTTATTACAATACCTGTTTTCCAACTGGGATAGCTCTCCACGCCCCCCAACTCCCCATGACTCAAATCTTTACAAGGCTCTCCTCTCCTCCCTGCTCCTCCCCTCCCCCAACCTGGCATTGGACACACTCCACATACACATATGTTCACACACACACACACATATTCACACATTACCACTTCCTCCCTTAAGTAATATAGACTGGTCACATTTCTGAACAACCAATCCCTCTAAAAAGCTTGTTCCACCAGGTGAAGGACTTGGGGAGGGGATATTTAAGAGGGAAAACTTGCCAGGTAGGGAAGTCAGGGGCCTGCCTTCTCCGTCGCTCCTCACTTCCTCCGGGGGACCCTCTGCTCCCCTTTTCCTGGTGCTGGGGTGGCCCCTCTCCATGTTGCTCTGGTAACCGCATCAGGTATCTGGAGCTGGTGTGGTATTTTCCTGGAGATTTGTAAGCCCATCAAGGGACCAGCAGCAAAGGTGCCCAGACTCTGCAAAAGAGTTGACAGAAAACTTACTGCCTGGTCTGAAATCAGTTTATCATTTATTCAAAATAAATTTCCTAAATAATTCACACCTCCCCACCCTCTCCCCCTGGTTTAAGTAGGAACACAATAGTGGCACCAAGAATCTAATTACAGCTGTGACAGATGTTTAGTTATTAATAAAGCCTCAATGTCACCGCAGGGTATTACATAACAAAATCTAACCGGCCGGGGAAGCCAGCCCTCATATTTACAGGTACTTTTCCATTCATGCTCTCCTGGGCTTTGCTATAGTACAAAGACTGTGGGTAGAAGGGGTGGCAACAAGCCAGATTGGAGCTAGTGGGGAACCCCAGCCCCGTGCCGGCATCATTCAGCTGCCTTTCTGTTGGAGAAAAGAACAGGAATTTAGGGTGAAATGTGTCCCATGAAGGACAGGAGGGGATTCTCGCCTACATCTTCTGGGCACCTAGTGCCAAACACAGCAAGTCCCTTAACCTTTCCAAGCCTTGATTTCCAAATCTGTAAAATGGAACTAATAATACTTCTAGGGCTTATATCTCAGGGTTTCTGCAAAGCTCAAATAAGATAATATGACATGAAACATGGCTCGGTAGATAGAGGCTAGCTTTAGAATCAGTGTCTCTAACATACACACACAGAGAACTATAGCATTTTTTGAGTTAAAAGGGCCACCTGGACCAGAAGGAATCCTCCTTCTCCCCAACACAGACCCAACAAATGGTCTTCCAGCCTTTACTTAAAGACCTCCAAGGATGAGGAATCCACCTACCCCAAACATCATTCCATTCATAAGAGCTCAAATTATTAGGAAGTTTTTTCTGACATCCATTTGTCTCTTTTCAAATCCTCCCATCGCCCAACTCCACTACAGGTTCCACTCTCTGGGCCAAACAGAACATGTCTGAGCTCTCTTCTAAGTTACAGCTCTTCAGATATTTAAAGCCAGTGACCATACTCCTTCTGAGTCTTCTTTCTCCAATGTAAATATTCCTAGTTCCTTCCAGTTCTCATATGACAAGATTCAAGTTGTTCTACCTAGGTTGTCCTCTTCTGGACCTTCTTGAAGTATGGTGTCTAGAACCAATCGTAGTATGAGGTCTGAGAGGGGATCATCATCTCCTGACTACTACAAGATAAGTCTCTCTTAATGCAGCCTAAGATCCCATTAATTGATTTTGGCTGTGACCTCATACAGTCCATTCCAACCCCACCCCACCCATCACAGCCCAAACTTTGTCAAGGAGAAGATGGAGGATGTTAGGAGAGAAAGGATGGAGGAGGAGGAAGGAAGATGGGAAATGTTGGAGCAAGAGAAGAAATGAGGTATAATGATAAAGCAAGAATAGAAGAGGGGGTAGGAAGCTCTGCCTTCTCCCTTGGGGTATTTCTGGTTTGATGAAGAAGACAACAGAAAGCATCTACCCTCAGGGAATAGTGTATCTAATGGAGAAGACACATGAGTCTTCCCCCACCTACCCAACAGAGAGATCAGTGCTTCTCCCTTCATACTGGAGGTTCACCAAGTGCAGAAACCATGCATCCACCTTAAATCCAGAAGCTCCTTGAGGACAAGGGTCAGGTCTCCATCGACAGACCCAAAGCCCTCCAAGTTCAGGGCCAATGCCACCTTCTCCTCAGTTTGTGAGATCTGCTATCTCTTCAAATGATCATGTAGGTATCCCAAAAGTCTAAGTGCAGTTTTAAGCTTCAATAGCTTAACATTCACTTTTCAATAAGTTTCAATGGGTTAGTTTAAGTTCAATTAATTCAGTAAGTTAGTTTTAAACTGTAGGCATGGTTTATATATCACAGAGAGGTAATGGACTACCATGGATAACACCTGGGCTCTGGAAGCAGAGGACCCACATTCAAGTCCAGCCCCTTATGCTTCCTACCTATATGACCTTGGATGAGCCATTTCACCCCCTGGGCCTCAGTTTCCTCATCTGTAAAATGAGAAGATTAGATTCTGTGATCTCAGAGGTCCCTTCCACTTTTAAATCTATACTCCTATTATTTCCCCTACAATTGAATAGGCAAAGATGATTTTCTCACTTTTGTGCTTTGGGCCTATCCCAATCCTTGGCACATATTTAGGCTTTAAGGCCTGAAATTATATTTTCCCTTATTCATTTTTATATTTATACTATCATGCTTATTATATTTTTCCTCACTTAATCCTCATCATAACCCTGTGAGGTCAGTACTATTATCATGACCATTTTAGAGAGGAGGAAATTGAGGCTCTGAGGGTCTCCCAAGGTCACCTGGTTAGAAGATGTTTGAGATGGGATGTGAAAATCTTCTGGACTTGAATTCTATCTGCTTCTCCTTGAGACCTTCACCTGGTACCAGTTTTGGACTCCACTATTCCTTCCATATCCCAAGGGGTGGGGGGCACAGCACTCCACAATCTGGAAAATCCACATAACCTCCTTGGCCCTCTCTTCATATCACAGAAGTCTGAATTATTATGGCATTAAAAGATAAAACAAGTTGACATCATACAATACTCTATATACACTGCTGCATTTCTGAGTTTTTAAACTTTTTTTGTGTGGTCTGCAGCTTCCACAAAACTCCCCCCAAAATTCCCATTAGTTTCTTATGCTGACCCACGACAAATAGAAAACATGATGGGGAAAGTCATGATGTGGAAGAGATAACTGGACACTGTCATTCTTAATCATTCCGACTGCCTCTGAAGGCTAATCTAGCCCCAGAAGGTCCTATATGCCATCAACGGGTCAAATGCTGCCCTCTTGAGGCCACTAACTGTGCAGTGGAAGGAGTGGTGGCCACACAGTCAGGAAGATCTGAGTTCAAATCTCTACCCAGACACTTGCCATCTGTAAAACCCTGGCTCAAGTGATTTAACATCCTGCTTCAGTTTCCTTAGCTGAAATGGGGGTAATAACAGCACCTCCCTCCCAGGGTTGTTGTGAGGATCAAATGAGTGAATACATATGAAGTGCTCAGCACAGTGCTTGGCACATGGTAGGTACTTAATAATAATATGCCCTTCCTAACCCCCTCCCCCCCCCCCAGAGGATGGGACTTGCCAGGAAATTTTAGGAAAAACAATTTTTTGCCTAATTAGCTAGCCCAGGAACTAGCAGGCCAGCAGGGCCCACGCAGCCACCTGTCTACTGCCGTCATACCTGTCTACTCCCAGGTGCTCTGTGAGCAAGCTTGGATCAATTAGTGGTTAAAATGGAAAGTGATTGTTATAAATTATATAATTACATTACTGCAGATGGCACACATGTGAAATTCCGATCACACAGGCCAGTGTTGTTGAGGCTGGAGGCAGGTCCTGCTTTGTCCTCAACAGATTCCCCACCTCTTTGATGATCCCTTCTCCCTAGCACTCCCTTGGGGATGCTTTCAGGTTTCAGCCCCCAGGAAGACTCTATTCCCTATCACTAACACTATTTGAGCACCTGCTCTGTCCAATCCCCTGAACCACTGTTGTGGCTTCCTAGGAACCTCATGGCAGAACCCAAAGTGGTCCCAAATTTTGCTCTCCAGCCAAATCTGAAGAACCATCACTAGGAATTTTTGCACTTAGGGCTAGACCAGGGGTGGAGAGTGGTTTAGAACAGTCTGAGAGATCACTCAGGTTACATGCTGGGATAGTGCTGTCGGCACCTACTAAATTTCAGTGCCCGAGACAAAGTCCCATTTGCCTGACCCCAGTAAGAGCTCTGCAGGTTTTTCAGGACATCAAACCTCCTTCTCTTAGACAAGCATATGCACATCCCACCTCTTCAAAGTGTTCTTCTGGCAATCTAGTTAAACAAATCAGCGGAAACCAAGTTTCTAGAGGCATTAGCAGAACACACAAAGAAAGACATTTTATTTTCAAGGATGCTTTTAGTTGCCATGACACTCCCGAGAAGACTGGAAGACATTAAGGTTGTAAGAGCAGATTTCAGGGGGCGAATTGGCTGTATACCTCATCGTCTGTCACCTCCCCTAGCACCCAGGAAACCTGTTGCCCCACCCCAAGAGTACTTAGTGGGGAAGAGCTACTCTCCTGCTCTCATCACTGCTCTGGCCATGAGACTGCCCAGAATATCTGGACTGTAGTGATGCCTTTGAGTTGATGTTGTCCTCCCTCCTGGGCTCCTGTGTGGCCCCTTTTGTGAAAATTTCTCTGATCCCTCTAGGGCAAGAGCTCTCAAACTAGGGTTCATGAATTCAGGGGCGTGTGTGTATACACATACACACATACGTGTATATATAAACATATGTGTGTGGTGTGTATGAATAAAATATAGGCACATATAGACATATATACCCATGCAGAGAAATAATATAATGAAATAATTATAATTTATATAATGTAATACATAATAAAACATGATATAATTAATATTACTATATATCCACTCACATATATATAGTAATATTAATTGGTTTCCTTTATATTCCCATGTGTTTTATTCATTTATAAATATTATTCTGTGACAGGACCCAGAGAATTCTGTCACTAAAAGGAGGCCATAACTAAAACAAAGAAAAAAGGTTAAAGATCTTTTCTTCAGGGAAAGTATTCTTTCCCTCCCAAAATTATGTTATACTTGCTTATTAGTGTACGGAGAATGCACACGCCTTGAGAACAAAAATGTCTTTAGGGGGCTTGCTACCTTTTTTTTTTTTTTTTTAACCAGACCTGTTATACTAGTTGTATGACTCTGGGCAAGTCACTTCACCCTGTTTGCCTCAGGTTCCTCATCTGTAAAATGAACTTGGGAAGGAAATGGCAAACCACTCCAGGATCTTTGCCAAGAAAACCTCCAATGGGGTGACAGAGAGTCAGACACGACTGAATAACCACAAAATGATTTCACAGGTGTAGAGAATTTCTTATGAGGAATGCCATTACTCTATGTAGATCAGCATCTTTTCTGAATTGCCCACAACCACTGGAGGTTAAGCAATTTGCCAGGGTCACAAAGCCATAGTGGGTCAGAACCCATGGAGTCAGTATACGTCAGAGGTGAGTTAAACTCAGGTCTTCCTGACTCAGAGGCCAACTCCCTATTCACTATGCCACGTGGACTCTTATTAATAAGGAATACATTTTTATTGAATTGATTTACAAATAGTAGGTACTTACTAAATGTAGGTTGAATTAGATTGGGTTGCATACAGCAAGTAACTAAGAAATGCTGGTGGGATTGAGCTGTATTACACACAGGCAATCAATAAATATTGATTGAATTGTTGCACATAGTAGGCATTTCATAAACATTCATTGAATCTGTTTGAATTTTATGAATTTAATAAGTATTTGTTGAATTGGGTCACCAATAGTAAAAGCTTAGGAATTACTGGTTGAACTGAATTATATTCAGTGGGTATTTCATATTAGTTAGCATTTATTTAGGTAGTTAAGGTTTGCAAAATGCTTTACATATATTGTCTTTTGGATCCACTGGACAACCCTGTAGAGTAGGTGTTATTATTAGCCTCATCTTATAGATAAGGAAGCTAGAGCTCTGATAGGTAAAAAGACTTGCCTGGAGGCATACCGAGAAGAGTCTGAGACTAGATTGAAACTCAAGTGTCGCTTCCTCCAAGTCTAGCACATCATAGAGTACCACCAAGCTACCTAAATTACAAATGTAGGTTAAATAGAATTGGGTTGTCTACAGCAGGTGACCAATACATGTTGGTTGAATCAGGTTGGATTATGCAAAGTAGACAATTGATTTAATTGGATTGGATTGTACACAGTTGGCAAGTAATAAATGTTGGTTGCTTAGTTTGGTTTTAATTAATTTGTGAATTCGTTTTAGTACAAATTTAATAACGCAGCTAGTTGGATCAATGGATAGAGCTCTGAGCCTGGAGTCAGGAAGATCTCTCCATTGACAGAACAGGAGAGCTGATGTGCAGCCAAGGTGAGGGGGATTCCAAATTTGGAAACAGGAAGGAAGATCTATATCCACCAAAGTGCTGCTCAAGGGCAAAGACTGGCTTTTTTCCCTTTCCTGTGTTTCCTACGACACAGAGCTGAACTCACAGTAGGTACCCAATACTTGTTGAATCAATCCAAACCCCTAAATTGGTAGATTTTTCTTTTCTTTTTTTTTAAAGGGGATGGGGGGAGGAGAAGAAAGGGGAGGAAGAAATGAATACATGAGCTTGACCTTCCAAAGTCAACTTGCAAATTCAGGATCATTTAAAAAGCTTTCCAACGGCTGGTCTCTAAGCAAAAGACCTAATGGTTTTAGCTTCTGGCTAATTCCCGGCAGACCCCAGAATGCTGCTTTCCCTGGCCTGGAGCAACACACTTCTATCCCTCCATCAAAACAGCTCCTAAGATTTAGAACTGAAAGGGACCTTAGAGATCATTCAGCCCAATGCCCTCATTTTCTAGATGAGAAAGCTGAAGTCCAGAGAGGGTAAGGACCTTGCCCAATGTTACACAGTTTGTCAGGTCTCCTGATTCTCTAGCAGTCCTCTTTACACTGGGATGCCCAACATCCCTCCCCCATCCAACAAGCATTTCCTCACCCTCTGCTATCAGACTATTTCTGTGCTAAGAACTATGAGGGTCACAGAGAAGGAGAAGGAATAGCCCCTTCTAACAAGATAGTCTAGCTGAGGAAACAAGACCCAAAAAGGGAGCAGGAGAGAATGGAAGGCACTCTCAATTTAGAGTCAGAATGGGCAACCCCTTAATTTTATGAAGAAGGAAACTGAGGCCCAAAGAGATACTTAACTTAGTTTTTCAAAAGATCTGGGAATGGAACATTGGATGAATAAATTTTGAATGGAAGATGCCAAGGGATGCAAAACCAATGTGGATAATGGGGCAACCCTCTCCACTAGGCAATCTGTGAATGAGTCTGGGTGTTGATACATTCCCAGGTTTCCTTCTCAATAAAATGAAGGACTAGGTAAACTCTAAGGGCCCTTGCAGCTCTAAATTATTCCTACCTGTGCAACCTTGAGCAAGCCACATAAGCTCTTTGGGGCTCAGCTTCCTCATCTGTAAAATGAAAGAGCTGGAGTCCATAGACTCTGAGGTCTCATTTCAGTTCTGAATCTATGATTCTCTGATCCTAAGACATTTGAACTCTCTGGATCTCAATTTCCTCACTTGAAAAATGCAGGCATTGGACTAGACTTATCCTTCTTTGTTTCACAGACCCCTTAGACAGTCTGATGAAGCCTTCTGGTCCTTCCTCAGAATAATGTTCACTGCCTACCTTTGTAATTGAAGGAAATACTAAATTTCACTTAGAGGTTAGTGAAAATAATGATACAATATCTTTTCCCATCCAAGTTCACAAACCACCCTGAAATCAACTCACAGATCTATTGGGCATCTGTAGACCCCTGATTAAGACCCTCTAGACTAGATGGCCTCTTAAGGTTTCTTCTAGGACAATATCCATCATTTAGCACAATGTCTGGCATATAGTAGGGACTTGACAAATATTGATTAATTGATGAATGGATAGGTGGATAATTCTGTTTGTCCAAATGTAAACTCTTTGGGGGTAAAGATTGTTTCTTCATTTTTGTACCCCTAGCAAATAACACAGACCTTAGTACATAGTAGGTATTTTCTAAATGCTTGCTGACTGATTTGATCAATGAAGAAGGTAGGGACCAAAGCCAGTTTATGTTCATCCCAGCCCTCCTTCAATGTAGTTGAATGACTTACCCCAGAGAGTTTTTGATGGGACTTATCTCTCTTGGAGGAGTCCAGGGAGGGAGGCGGGAGGGGTGAAAGCAGCTTCCTGGATTCTGTTTCTAAGAAAGAAGAAAGCTACTACAGTGGGCCTGGACTCCGCTCCTAAGATGACCTATTCCTAGGGATGTAGAGTCTGCAACAGATGCTTCTGAGTGCCTAAGTAAATTGCCAAAATGGCCCAGGCTCCTGGATGTAGTTGGGATCTCAGGGATCATTTAGTCCAACCTGTTCTGAAGAAAGAAATCCTTCTACAAGAGGTCATCCAGTCTTTGATGAAGACTTCTGGCTTGAGGGAACTCCTTCCTTCTCAAGCAAGTCCATCCTACTACATTCCTACTCATGCTAAGTATCCATTTATAGAGTATAAATTGAAGGAATCTCATTATTGTTAAGATTTTCTTTATGTTAGAAATATAGTCTCTCTGTAATTTCTACCCATAGCTCCTCTGGGGCAAAACTGCCTCTCTCACATGATGTCCATTCATATCCTTGAAAACAGCTGCCATGTTCCCACAAGTCTCCTCTTCTCCAGGTTAAACATCTCTAGTTCTTTCAATTGATCCCACAAGAGCAAGATACCTAGGTCTCTACCATTAGAACATAAGTTGCCTGAAGGGAGGGACTATTTTCACTTTTTTCTTTGCATCCTCAACACTTAACCGACATAAAGTAATTAGCAACCACTTAGGGATTGAAATGGGGGTTGAGTAATTATAGGGCATTTAGCACAATGAATAAAAGGCACCCTAGGGCATTATGGAAAGAGCACTGCCTCTGGAAATCTGCTTTCAAGTCCAATCCTTGATGCTTGCTGCCTGCATGACCTTGGGAAAGTCACTTAACATAACTGGGCCTCAGTTTCCTTAACTGTAAAAAGGTGAAGTTGGCCTCAGTGGTCTCTGAGTGCCCATCCAACATCTCACGAAATCATGATTCCAGCACCAAGTCTGAAAAGTAGGACGTTCATCCTGCCATACATATCATTCTTCTATAGATATGAGAGATCCCGACTTATCCCTGCTTCACCCAAGATACTAGGGAATGTCAGAAGTGGGAGGGGGATCTGAGGTCATTCAATCTCATCACTTCACTTTACATAGGGAGGTAACGGGGGCGGGGGGTCTAGGAAGGGGAAAGGATTCGCCAAGGTCACCCAGGAAAGAACTAGAATGCCCTGAACAATGCTCCCACCTTATTAATAACTCCTAACACACACACACACACACACACACACACACACACACACACCACATTCTATTCAAATGGAAATCCCAAAGTTCTCCGCTTCCAACCATGGGACATGGAGACACTTTCTGAACTTGGCCCCTGGAGACTATATCATTTTTGTGCAAGGCCACATAAAATGAAAATGGTCTGCAAACATCAGGTTGGTTTTTTATTAAAGTGAGTCTGGAGTTCTTGATAGTAAGATGATGCAGAGAGCATGGTTGAGCCCTGCCAAGTTTCACTGGAGCAGGTTAGAGTGGTGAACTGGCAACAGCGTCTGAGTTTGTGGAGGAGGGAGACAGTCTTACAAAACACTCAGGCTAAGTGTCCATTTATAGAGTATAAATTGAAGGAAACCAGAAAACCCTGGGCAGTGGATAGAGTGCTGGGACTGGAGTCAGGAAGGGTAATCTTCCTGAGTTCAAATCTAAACTCAGACATTTACCAGCTATATGGCCCTGGTCTAGTCACTTCACCCTGTTTGCCTCAGTTTCCTCATCTGTCAAATGAACCAGAGAAGGAAATAGCAAACTGCTCCAGTATCTCTGCCAAGAAAACCCCAAATAGGGTCACAAGTCAGACACGAGGGGAAGAGCCAAGATAGAGGAGTAAAAGGATGGATCTGCTCTAGCTCTACCCTCATAGCCCATAAAACACCTGTAAAAATGACTCTAAACAAATTCTAGAGCAGCAGAAGCCACAAAATGACAGAGTGAAAGAGATTTCCAGCCCAAGGCAGCCTGGAAGGCCAACAGTAAAGGTCTATCACACTGGTCTTGGAGCAGAGTACAGGCCAGCTTTGGTCACATGGCACAGCAGGGAGAGGACTGAAGCAGGCCTCAGGGCGCAGAATCGTGGGTAGCAGCTGCAGTTCCCAGATTTCTCAACCCACAAACACCAAAGACAGCTTCAAAGGTCAGTGAGAAAGTTCTTTCACCTGAGTGAGAAGGGAGTGGGGTCCAGTCCTAGCCCCAACTCCAAGGTGGCAGAAACTGCTGTGGCAACAGAGCCCTTGGCCTGAAGACCCTGGGGTAATCGAATGGCTGATCTGGATCTCAGCCCTGGGGTGAGGGAGAGCGCTGCTGTAGTGGAGCTGCTGGAGGTTCGGGAGTGGGAATTCTACTTGTGGATCCTTGGCAGAAAAGCTTGTGGTTGCTTCCAGACCAGAGTGCAGGCCAGGAGAGGAGTAAACTTCTCTCCCTTGATTGTGTCACCTTGGAGGAACTGAGAACTTACAAATCTTTAGAGTATACCCACCACTTGACAAAGGACTCAAAATTCAAGTAGCTGGCTGGGAAAATGCCACCAAAAGGAAAAAAATAAGACAACAGAAAATTACTTTCTTGGAGCAAGTATTTTCTTCCATCCTTTCAGATAAGGAAGAACAAAGCATACCATAAGAAGAAGACATCAAAGTCAAGGCTTCTGCATCCAAAACCTCCAATATGAATATACAATAGTCTCAGACCATGGAAGAGCTCAGAAAGGATTTTGAAAATCAAGTAAGAGAGGTGGAGGAAAAATTGGGAAGAGAAAGGAGAGCAATGCAAGAAAATCATGAAAACCAAGTCAACAGCTTGCTAAAGGAGATCCAAAAAACCGCTGAAGAAAATAACATCTTTAAAAATAGATTAACTCAAATGGCAAAAAGAGGTCCAAAAAACCAATGAGGAGAAGAATGCTTTAAAAATCAGAATTAGCGAAATGGAAAAAGAGGTTCAAAAACTCACTGAAGAAAATAGTTCTTTAAAAATCAGAATGTAGCAGATAGAAGCTAATGACTTTATGAAAAGCCAAGAAATTACTAAACAAAACCAAAAGAATGAAAAAATAGAAGACAATGTGAAACATCTCACTGGAAAAACAACTGACATGGAAAAAAGATCCAGGAGAGACAATTTAAAAATTATAGGACTACCTGAAACCCATGATCAAAAAAGGATCCTAGATATCATCTTTCATGAAATTATCAAGGAAAATTGCCCTGATATTCTAGAACCAGAGGGTAAAATAAACATTGAAAGAATCCACTGATCACCTCCTAAAAGAGATCCAAAAAAGAAAAACTCCTAGGAATATTGTAGCCAAATTCCAGAGTTCCCAGGTCAAGGAGAAAATATTGCAAGCAGCCAGACAGAAAGTATTGTGGAAATATAATCAGGATAACACAAGATCTAGCAGCTTCTACATGAAGGAATCTAAGGGCTTGGAATATGATATTCCAGAAGTCAGAGGAACTAAGATTAAAACTAAGAATCACCTACCCAGCAAAACTGAGTATAATGCTTCAGGGGAAAAAATGATCATTCAATGAAATAGAGGACTTTCAAGCATTCTTGATGAAAAGACCAGAGCTGAATAGAAAATCTGACTTCCAAACACAAGAATGAAGAGAAGCATGAAAAGGTAAACAGGAAAAAGAAATCATAAGGGACTTACTAAAGTTGAACTGTTTATATTCCACATGGAAAGATAATATTTATAACTCTTGTAACTTTTCTCAGCATTTGGGTAGTTGGAGGAATTATATACATATATATAGACAGAGGGTACAGGATGAGTTGAATAGGAAGAGATGATATCTTAAAAAATAAAATTATGGTGTGCAAGAGGAATATATTGGAAGGAGAAAGGGAGAAATGGAATAGGGCAAATTATCTCTTATAGAAGAGGAAAGAAAGCGTTTTTTTCAATGGATGGGGAAAGGGGGGAGCTGAGAGGGAAAAGGTGAAGCTTACTCTCATCATATTTGGCTTAAGGAAGGAATAACATGCACACTCAATTTGGTATGAAAATCTATCTTACACTACAGGAAAGTGGGGGAGAAGGGGATAAGTGGGATGTGAGGGAGATGAGAGAAGGGACGGCAAATGAGAGGAGGGAGTATTTAGAAATAAACACTTTTGGGAAGAGACAAAGTCAAAAGAGAATAGAATAAATGGGGGCAGGATAGGATGGAGGGAAATATAGTTGGTCTTTCACAACAGGACTATTATGGAAGTCTTTTGTAAAACTAGACATATATAGCCTATATTGAATTGCTTGCCTTCTCTGTGGGGATGAGTGGGGAGGAAAAAAGGGGGAGAAGTTGGAACTCAAAGTTTTTGGAATGAATGTTGAGAATTGTTTTTGCATGCAACTGGGAAATAATAAATACAGGTAATGAGTTATAGATATGTACCTTTCCCTACAAGAAAAAAAAGAAGATGGGCAAAAGGGAAGGGACAGGTATGATAGAAGAGAGAGCAGATTGGGGGAAGGGGTAATCAGAATGTATGGTATCTAGGGGTGGGGAGGGGAGAAGTGAGGAGAAAATTTGGAACTCAAAATCTTGTGGAAATGAATGTTGAAAACTAAAAGTAAATTAATTAATTAACTGGAAAAAGTAGAAAAAAAGTCAGACACAACTGAAAAAAGTGATTGAACAACAAAGAAAGCCCACCTTCCAAAAATGGGGGCTCCATTGAACTGTCACACTCATAGGGTGTCCCTGGGCAAATCATTTACCTCTCAGCTTCTTGCTCTGTCAAATGAGGTTAGACTAAATTATCTCTAAGATAACTTCCAACAGTTGAATGTCCAAGAAAAGGATAGGCACTGTGGCCTAATGGATAGTGTGTGGAATTTGAAGTCAGGAAGACTTCAATCCAAATCTCACCTTAAACTCTTACTAGATGTATGGCCAAGGGTAATCATTTAACCTCTCTAGGCCTCAGTTTTCTCATCTGTAAAATGGGGGATAAAGAAAACATTTAAGATCCCTTTCAGCTATAAATCTATGAATCTATGATTCCAACGGTGGGAATTTCAAGCACCAGAGGAGGGTTTAAAAAGAGATACTTTTGTGACCTTTTGGAGGTCTTTATAACACCCTCCCTAGATGTGGACCTATTATACCTGAGCCTAGGATCAGCTTTTATAAATATGTCAAACTCATTCTTCTCCATACCTCCCAATAACACCATACTGAAGGCCAAGGTGCATCTGCCCAAGAGTCAGCTACCCAAAGGGCACATTACAGAATGGGCTTATCACAGAGTCCTTGGTGAGCTTCTAACCTTTCTGTTTCATTCTGAAGCAAGGGAAACTGAATCATACAAAGGAAAGTGACTTACACAATGTCACAAAGGTAGTGAGCAGAAGAGACAGGACTAGACCCTAGTTCTCTTGATTCTTGGTACTGTATTCTCCCTCACACCACCTCCCTCCTTGGCTACCACAGCCCATCCCCCCCACCCCCAGACTGAAGACAACCTGAGAAGAAGATAGGACTCTAAATAGGGTCTCTAAACAAAACCATCTGCTTTTTCTCTAACTGCCCAGATTCTAAGGGATTTGCCCCTGCCCTCAAGGGATAGAGGCAGTATCCTACAGAAAAAAGGAAGGTTCGCCAAACAAGGTTTATGAACTTAAACAAGTTACTCTTCCTCCCTGGGTCTCTCTTTTCTACTGAAATAATTACGGGATTGATACAATGGCTCCAATACAGTAGATCCCTTATTAGCTCAAACCAAGAGGACCCTTTGCCTTCTATCTCTCCCCTCTTCAGTCCTTCCTCCACAGAACTTCAAAAGTACAAATCCTGCCATTGCACCTCTACCCATGTGACCTCTAGGAGTAAACACTAGCTCCTCTGTTTGGCTTTTAAAGCCTCCAAAACCTGACCCCAACCTACCTTTCCAGCCTCCTAGACATTACTCCCCTTTGGGAACTCTGTTATCCACACATTCTGTTCCCTCATTATTTTTCACACATGATTTCACAACACGCATCTCCAGGAAATGCCCTGGTTGTCCTCCATGCCTAGAACATATTTCCTCTTCATCTCTACCTCTAAGAACACCTCATTTCCTTCAAGAGTCAACTCAAGGGCTAGGAATTTATGCTCTTGGTCCCTCTGGCTCCTAATCTTCTCACACATTCTCCTCTTCCTCCACTCTAGGATCCAGCCCTGCTGGCTTGTTCTCGGCTCCTCAAGTACACTGGTCCATTGCCCATCTCCATGACTGTCTCCCAGACCAACAACATTCTGCCCCATCAGCCCTCCCTCTTCATTTCCTTGGCTTCTTTCAAGATTCAGCTCAAAGTCCCACCTTCTGCTGGAAGTCTTTCCTGGTCCCCTCTCCTCTCAGATCACCTTCCATCTACTCTTGTATAGATCTATTAGGAGTCAAATTATTTGCAAGTTGTCTCCCCCATTCAAAGGAGAGCAGGGACTGTATTCTTAGCACCTAGCACAGTGCTTGGCACATAGTAGGTGCTTAATAAATGTTTCTTCATTGGCTTGACAACAAAAATATTTTAACATAACAAAATGATGGACTTGGACAAACGTCCCTTTCAGCTGTAAATCTACAATGATGCCAATTCAAAATACAAGAGAACTATAACTGGAGAGAATGCCTGTAATTGCTGATTAGTGTAGCAGCACAAGGAAAGCAAAATGCTGAAAAGAATTTTTAAATCACTTTTGATGGGACCTGATTTGTCTGTCTCATTTCCCAGGACCAGGAAATTTACTCATTAAAGAAGCTTCAAAAGGCTGAGAAACAAATGGGCAGGTCAACAGAAAAACGGTAACTCCACCTAGGCTAAGGGCCTTGGCCACCTCACACCAGCACCAAGCTCACTTGACTCTGCATTTTCTTGAAATCATTTAGGGTTTCATCTTCTCAAAGACAAACGGCTGGTCCAGCTGGCCTTTAGGATTTCCCATCAGACCCAAAGATACTATGTCCCAGGTCCCAGGAAACATAGCAGCATATATCCAATGTGGCTTCCCTTCTCCCAGTCATGTCCACCACTTAGGACTGCTCCACGTGAATTTCAGTACCCATTTATTAAGCCCAACTATATTTGTAGCACTATACTAGCAATAAGAATGGAACTGTTCCTGTCCTTAAAGTGCTTACTTGTGGGGGGAGGAGAGTTCAAGAGGAAGAGGAGTGGTACATCGCACAGAAATTTAAGTAAATACAAGATCACTGAAAACAAAAAGATGCCATCACCCAGTGAATATTGGCTCTGCGGGGAAAATCAGTATTGATGCTGGAAACTCACTCTGGAGCCAAAGTTTATTCAGGAAAAGAGCCAAGGGCTACAGGCTACCATTAATCATTGGAAAAACCAACACTAACAACTCTCAACGTCTATGATGCCTCAAGTTCTCCCCAGCTGGAACAGTCTGAATAAGGTTCCATGGAGGACATGGGATTTCTTCTGAGCCTTTCTTAAAGAAAGGGCTGGATTTGGGTAGTGGGAAGAGCATGACTGGTAGGGAGAATGATGGGTAAAAAAACACATGACAAAGTAAGACACGTTTGGGGATAGTTCGAAAAAAATAGTTGAATTAACAAAGGAGTGGGGGAGCATTCTAGACCATCAACTCCTGACATGAAGCACTAAGTTTGGGGAATTAGGAGGAAGGGGAAGAGAAGCCCAAGTCCCCTGTTATTCCATCCAGTGCCTGGGTGCCAGTGTTCTCTTCTACAGAAAGTGAGAAGTTAAACTTTACACTTCTTAGACCAGTACTTCCCCAGCAAAGAGTCCCAACCCCCAAAGGAGTCATTCAGACTCTGGTACTGCAAGGTCTAGAAATTTCAGGCCAAAACAATAGCAGTAGCATGTTAAAAAAAAAAGGACACCCAAACTGCCTGAAAGGGAGTTAACCTTATTAAATATTATAAATATTAAATTTAAATTTTAAAACAATTAATAAAGAAATATATTAAATCTCAGCCTTCCAATTTCTATCTTAATGAGAGACATGGTTTACCTTCTGCTGGCCTCTGATTTCCTTCTGGCTATAAAAACACAAAACCCCCATAGGCCCAGGGCAAAGAATAAATAGCCTGACATTGCATACAAGTCTCAGGGCCCTTCCACATCAGGGGATATTAACCTATGCTTCTTTGGCATCTATTTTGTATAGATAAATATATTCCATGCTTTCTCCCCCATTAGAATGTAAGTTGCTTGAAGGTGGAGACTATTTTTTGTAACCCCAGAGCCCAGCACATGATGTATATTTAACAGGCATTTTGAGATCAGCGACTATTTTACTTTTGTCTGTATTTTCAGTACCTATAGTAGGCACATAGTAGGAGTGTAATAAATGCTTATTGGTTGAATGACTGAATCTAGAAGAGAATGATTCTTGGTATTAGGCAGGAAGGTGGCATAGTTGATATGAACCTGTATGTGTGCGTATGAGTCAGGCAGAATTAAATGCAAATCTTGCCTCAGATGCTTACTGTGTGACCCTGGGCAAGTCACTTAACCTCCATTTGCCTCAGTTTCCTCACCTTGAAAATGGAGACAATAATAGCATCTACTTTCCAGGGTTGTCATGAGGATCAAATGATAAAATATAGGTAAGATGCTCAGCGTGGCACATAGCACATAGTAGGTGCTTTCCTTCTCCCATTAGATTACAAGCTACTTGAGAGTAGGGATTCTTACTTTGTATCCCCAATGCTTAGCAAAATGGGAGGTAATAGGTGCTTAATAAATGTCTGTTGACTGACTGTTATTATACATTGGAGGCCAGGAGAGGGTCAAATGTACCATAGGCATGGCAAATACAACCTGTCCAAAACTGGATTATATATTCTACCTAGACTTGCCCCTCCTCCAAACTTCCTTATTTCTGTTGAGGATATCAGAGTCAGTCACTCAGCTTAGAAACTGCAGAGTCATCTCTGATCCATTATGTCACCATATCCAATCAATCTCCAAGTCTTACTGGGTTGTTTTTTTTCCTTTGCATCTCTCAATTTTTCCTTTCTCTTTATTCAAATAATGATATTAAAACATTTATAGAGTGTCAAAATTCCCTTACATAGCCAAAAGTCTTCTAATTGGTCTCTCTCCTTCCAGCCTCTCCCCTTTCCATTCTATCCCTCCATGCCTTCCCAAGGCACATGTTCAACCATAATATTCTTCTAACCAAAAATCTGCATTGGCTTCCTATTGTCTCTGGGACAAAAACCAACCTCCTTCACCAGGTTTCCACCTAACTTTCCAGCTCTACTTTGTACTAACTAGTCCTCTTCCCAAACTCTACATTCCAGTCAAACTGTCTTCTGAACTCAACAATCCCTCTCTAGGTATCTGTGCTGATCTTCCCTTATGTTCAGAATATATCTTCTTCCAATGGTCAACCACTCTAAGAAGCCTTACTTTCTCCAATCCATCCCCTACTAAGCTACCAAAATGGTGGTTCCCAAATCCCAAGTGTAACCAAGTGACTCCATGGCTCAGTAAACCCCAAATTTTCCTCTAAGGTTAAATGCAAACTCCTCTTTTTGGCATTTTAACCCCTTTCACAATTCAGCCCCCACCTTCTTTTCCTATGTTTATTGACAATTCCTCTTTATACACTGGACAGCCTAGCCAACCTTGCTATACCTCATTCACGATTCTCCATCTCATACCTCTGGGCTTTTGCATTGGCCATTCCCCATGCCTGGAAGCCATTCTCTCTTTACTTCTTCTTCCTCTTACAATCCTGACTTACCTTTAGAATTCTGCTAAAGTGCCACCTTCTACATGAAAACTTTCCCAAGGTTAGTGCCTTCTCTCTCTCTCCCTCCCTCCCAAAGTACCTTACATTTATTTTCTATATATGTATGTGTGTATATATACATGTGTTTGCATGTGTGTATGCTTGGGTATGTATGTATGTATGTATACATGTTTGTTGTCTCCCTTGATAGAATAAGGGTAAAGCCAGTTTCATTTTTTGTCTTTCTATCCCCTCGGCTCAACATAATGGCCCATAGTAGGGGATTAGTAAATGGTTGTTAATCAGTTTATTCATTGGCTGACTCAGTAGTTAGAGCTTTCTTTTTCCCTAAAGTGCCATGTATTTACTCATCTGTATCCCTTAGTAAAAAGTAAGCTCTTCAAGGATAGTCATTGTATCACTCCATACCCTTCCTAATAGAATGTCTCGCACTTAGTAGGTACTTAGTAAATAAATGTTTCTTGAATGGATTGAATTGTGGAGAATAAAAGCATGATTTTTCAAGCTGTGCAGCGTGACTACATTATCCAAAACAGTCTGAAACTGGGGGGCAGGGATCAGGGGGTAGTAAATTAGGACAGAAATGAAAACTGACAAGAAGATAAATTGCAATTGTGTTGTGATTTTCTATTCCCAAGGGCTCTTAGAATCCAGACTTTCACAGACTACAGCCCGGGTTAGCAGCCCGCATCCTTTTGTCAGGAAATTCCTGTTCCCTAAGTGACTACTTAATCAGGCATTGTGCATTTGAATGTATTCATTATATTTTAATTTGATTATATTCCAGCCAGTAGACTGAAACAGATTCGTCCAGATGTGTAATTATTTTCTAAATGCTTATTCTCTTTTTGGTGGCAACCTTGGCGTGGGACTCTGGAAACCCAGATCTCTTCCTGAGCACTCAGTGTTCGTTAGTCACACAGGCTTCATTAATGGGGATTACTGTCAGAAACCATCACCAAGAAGCATCCTGTTCCACAATAGCCTGAGAACACTCCTCAAAGCCTTCCAACCAGGGGTCCTGCAGCCACAAGTGCCCACCTGCGGGTCCTATGCTGTGCTTTCTTAAAGAGGAAATGTGGCATAGTGTCTGGAGGGCTGAATTTGAAGTCAGCTAGTGTAGTCAAATCCCTCACTGACTGTGTGACCCTGGGCAAGTCATCTGACTTTTCTCTGAGGCTTCATTTATTTTCTCATCTGTAAAATGTGAACCTTAATACCTCATGGGGTTATTGTGAGAAAAAAATAAAATGATGCAAGAAAATTGCTTTGCAGTTGTTAAAACATTATAACAATGCCAGCTTTTATTTTCATTTTCCTATTGTAGAATGTGGAAAGAATGCCCAGTTCTCAAGTTAACATAACTAGTTTCTTAATTAGCCCAATACCCCAAATCTACTTACCCCCAAAGAAGAGAGGCTTCCTAACAGGCAGAGACTATTGATTCAGGATCAGAGATTTTGATTTGGAAGGGACCTTAGAGTTCAACTCCATTTACATATGAGGAAACTGAGGCTCAGATAAATGAAATGATTTGCAAGGTCACATTTAGACTTGAAATTCAAACTCTGTTCCTCTGTCTACAAGTCTAGTATTTCCCTCCACTGCTCTACCTTGTCCCTTATTTGACATTGATTGAACCCTTTGAGTTCTTTCGCCCCAAGATTCCTTTTTTAAAAAAAAATTGTAGGAGACTGGTACAATCACCCAGCCATTCAATCACATTTTTCCCTAGTCCAGAAAAGATAATCACTCTTTGGAGTGAATGTGGTTCAGGAATCCAGTTTGGCATTGATGCACAGTCTCAGCCTCATCCAGTCTCTTGGATTGTAAAGGACATGAGCAGACTCTTATTGAATTGACAGTACCTTCTCCCAGTGCCTCCTGAGAGCCAGTAAGAGAATACATGAAAGGCTGAGCTTCTTCAGGATGCCTCAGTCTATCCCTCTGGAGCCTTCTTGGCCATATTTAGAATACTGCTGAAGGTTCATTATCTATTAAACGAAAATATGACTGCACGCAGCTTGGACAATTGACTCTAATCTCTTCTCTATGTTCAGTTCAGCCAAGGATTTTTAAATGCTTAACCATACCAAGTGCTATGCTAAATTCTGTGGGAGATCCAAAGTTGGAGTAAGGGGGCTTTTCTCTGAAGGAGTTCATAAAGTAGAGGGATAGGACAGACATAATAACTACATTTGTTAGACAAAAGCACCATAAAATATATAAAAGAGTCAAAAGACTCCAGAGGAGAATGAAACCACATTTGACTGTACAGATAATGGGTGATCCTTAGAGAAAGTGGCATGGAGCAGGGCTTTGAAAGCTGAGCAGGGTCTCAATAGGCGAAGCTGAAAAGGAAGGGCACTGACATGCAGGCAAAAATGAAAAAGAGTGGGCTATGTTCAGGGAACAAGGAATGGTTCACTACAGAGAAAATATAGAGCATGTGCAGGGGGTTTGTAGATGGCACCAAGCTTGGAGGGATAACTAACACACTGGTTGACAGAGTCAGCATCCAGAAAGCTCTTAATAGAGTAAAGTCCTTTGGCAATTTAGTAAAGCCTATGAACCCCTTCTCTGAATCATGTTTTTAAAGCATAAAATAAAATATTCAGGTTTATAAAGGAAACCACTTATATTGAAATACAGTTATCAAAATATTTTAGAACAGGTTCACAGAACTTCAAGTTAAATACACCTGAGCTAAGACATTGACCTGAATCTAATAAGATAAATTCAACACACTTAAATTTTCCAAAAATTATTTTCACAAATACAAGATGGAGGAGACCTGGTTATAAAGCAGTTCATCCGAAAAAAAATCTGAGGGTTTTAGTGGATTGTAAACCCAATACAAGTCAGGAGTATGATGTGGCAGTCAGAAAATGAAAGTGATCTTAAACTCCATGAAGAGAGGCTCAAGGAGGGAGCAGCACTCATCAAGAGCATTATGTTCAGTCCTAGACACCACCTTTGAGGCAAGACATTGATAAATTGGAGAGCATCCAGAGGACAAGGACCAGGATGCTCTTATGCTCATGTCATGTAAGGATCGTCTGAAAGAACTGAGAATGTTAATTCTGAAGAAGAGAAGACTGAAGAGGTACATGTCAGCTGCCTTCAAGTGTTTGAAGTGCCTTGATGTGTAAGAAGATTAGTCTTGCTCTGCTTGACCCAAAAGGACAAATTTAGGAGCAATGGATAACAGTTGTAGAGAGGCAGATTTTAGCTTAACTTTAAGAAGATTTCCCAATGATGAGAACCATCCAAAAGTGAAATGGGCTGATCCAGGAGCCAGTGAGTTTCCTTCTAGTGAAGACTAGAGGTCTTCAAGAAAAGGCAAGATGATCCATTATTGGGGAATTGTAGGGGGATTCTTGTTCAAGTAAGGATTGGACTTAATGACATCTGAGGTTCTGTCCAACTCTGAGATTCTTAGATTCAGTGGGAGGCAATACCGGAAAGGACAGTTGGCACCATTTTATAGTGAACTTTGAAAACAAGGGAGGGAAGGAGGGCCCTGAACTTCATTTAGCAGTCAAGAAGGAAGCATTGGAGGTTGTTGAGCAAAATGCCATAACCAGAGCTAGGCTATAAGACATTTTTTTTAGCATGACAGTATAATCTAGTTATTGTTTATGTCTATAATATCATGATGCAACATCAGCATGGTTCTCCACGCCTAAAGACCAAAAGAAATTCGACTGACATACATAAGAAATTGAACAGTCAAAACCCATTGCCCTAGCCTGGTCCACATCTTGTCCTTGGCTGCCTCTTTACTCCAAGCAGAACAGTGGATGGGGTATAAAGGAGGATGATTCAGAACAATGAAAGGATTCAATTTCATTAAAAAATGTAGGCACCCATATTCAATCTTCACTAGCAATTATAGCCAGTATTAAGCTGACCAAGGACTTTTTGCCCATTATCTCATTTGAGTTTCACACAGTTCACAGAGATAAGCAATTCATGGTATTGCTACCACCATTTTACAAAAGTGGAGCCCACAACCCAGAAAGACTTAATGACTTCCTTATGGTAGCAAAGCAAGGAAGTATCACAGGCTGGATCTGAAGCCAAGTCTGCTACTCTTTCCACTGTACAATAAAGCCTCTCAATGGAAGGATAGAGGTCTACACCTTCTTCCTCCCCCATCCTTTCAGCTTCCTATTGTATGTGGTCCTCCCCAGATAGATTGTAAGTTCCTTGAAGGCAAGAATGGTCTTTCATTTTTGTTTTTGTATCACCAGCACTTAGCACAATGACTGGCACATGGTAGGTACTTAATCAATATTTATTGATTATTTTTTATCTATAGTTCTAGGATCCAGCCCAAAGTCTTGGATTTTTAAAATATTTTTGGATCCTGATTCTGTCACCTGGGCTGTGAGCTATCACTCCTAGCCTTGTGATGTTCTAGGAAAGGTGGTGAAACATTGAACTGCGTGACCAATGGGGATTCTTCCTGGAAGGTCACCGAGGGTAGAATCAGCTCTCATCCATCAGTACCATCCTTAGAGGAAATAACCCTCTGTGGGTTCTTTCCCCCTTCCCTCAATATATCTTGGCACAGGTGAAACAAATATCAAAGGTAACTGATCAATGAACCAAAAACCTACACATTAGGAACAGCCACAGGTAGATCAAGATAGATCTTGAAAGGCCAAGACTTTAAGGTGGACACCAGAACAGTCAATAATAATCATTCAATAACACCATGGGAATGAGTAACAACCAAGGAGTAATGTACAAGGAGGGAAAGCAGAGGGACGAGGGGAGTACTATTGCTGGAAAACCTTCCCTCAGTCCTCCCTGTGTAGCGTTAGTGACCATGGGAAGGTGGGCATGGTGGTTCGTATGAGGATTAGATCTGGGTACCTTTGAGCCCCATTAGATGATGCCACATCTCTCATCTCAAATGAACCATCAGACTCTCTGTGACCCTATGACAAGTGGAGAGATGACAGAGAGACAGAGACAGAGACAGAGTTCTTTGTACCCAGGAGGATGAGGAAGCTGGGATTCTGAAATCAAGGGACAGGTGCAAAGGCAATCTTAGGCTAGAAGGCACTTCAGAGGCCATGTGGTCCAACCCCCCTCATTTTACAGAGGAGGAAACTGAGGATCAAGGAGGTTAAGTGGTTTGCCCAAGGCCATAATAAGTGGCACTCAGATCCTTTGTTTCCAAATCCAGTGCTCTTTTCTTCAGAATTGCTCAATAATTTGACAAGCATTTGTTAAGCACCTACTATGTGCCAGACACCAAGCATGTTCCTGGGAGAGCAAAAACAGAAACAAAACAATCCCTGCCCTCAAGGATCCTACATTCTACCATGCAGCTACAACATACACAAAGACAAAGAGAGACTTGGTAATTTGAAGTTGAGGGACTTCATAAAGAAAGAGACTCACGCTTAGTTGTGAAGGAAGACAAGCCTTCTAAAAGACCAAGAAAAGGAGGAAAGGCATGAGAAACAGCCTGTGCAAATGTGCAGAGGTGGGGAATGGCATAGGGAGTTGGGAAAACTACAGACAACGATTATAAAGGAGCCAGGGAGAGACTCATTGCAGGATCTCTGGTGTCCATCTAATCCTGCCCCCTTATTTTTACATATGTACAAACTGAGGACCAGGGAGTTAATGTAATCTGCCCAAGGTTCTGCTTGTAGTGAATGTCAGAGATTTGAACTCAAGGTTTCTGTCTCTACAGCCCCAGGCATTTTCCACTGTATCATGCTGAGTCCTACAGTTGGAGATGAGGGATCCAAATGAGGCACCGGCTGCTCCATTTGGGAATCTCTTGGGAATTCCAAAAGCTATAGCTTGGGCTTGCATTGACAGTTACTTTTCATCTTCTCTGGCTCGGCACTCAGGCGAGCACCAGCCATGGGAAATCAGTTAATAACTATGCACATTTGATAATAAATTTTAACAATTTAAGAGTGCAGTACAGTTTTATTACAGTTTTTATTTTATCATACTAATTCAATGCGTAATAACCTGCCAGAGACACAGAATTCACTTGACATATGCTCTGAGCTCTAAGAAATCGAATATGCTGGAGTCATAAACCTTGGGTCACACCCAACTGACAGCATCTTGAGGAGGGCAGTAGGGAGAAGCTGTTTCCCTGAGCTGGTCTCCATTAAAGAATGCCAATGCATTGCTTTCCAGCTTCTGTTTGGGTGTTCCAATCCCTTGAAATTCCTCCCACCATTAAGGGGTAGGAGGAATATTAAGATACCAAACACACTGAGCTTCATTATGGCCGCAGACACCCTAAATTAGACTCCCAGCTATTCTTCCCTCACTGCACTCTTGGGTTCCTACAGTGCCACCAAGGAGGTTGGGGTTCTTCTGTAGGGGTTGGACAGATGGCTCACTCCAAACAATCCTCAGTTCTGGACAACGACTCTGGCATGATTTCAAACCCTGCAAATTAGCAGGTTCTGTCACAACAAAAAAAAGATAGAAAGAAATCAGCCCAAGCTAAGGAAAAAAGCTTCTTGAGGATAGAAATCTTACCTTTATTTTCTCCTGTCTTTTTAGATTTAAAGCTTAAAGAAACCTAAAAGGTCATCTATTCCAACTTCCTCATTTTACAGAGACTGAGGGAGATAAAGGGACTTGTCCAAGGTCATATAGGCAATAAGGAGAAGAGAGACACTTCCTGGATGAGTGATCCTAGTAAGTCATTATTCTCTTAGCCTCAGTTTCCTCATCTGTAAAATGAGGGTGATAATTGCACCTACCTCCCAGGGTTGTTGTAAGAAGCAAATGAGGTCATGTATGTAAAGTGTGAACCTTGAAGGACTAGTCATCTTCATCATTATTAACACTCTGGACTAAGAGGCAGGAGACCTGAGCTCTGGCCCTGGTTCCACCAGTTACTTTCAATGAACCCTTGGGAAAGTCATTTCTCTTTACTGTTCCTCAGTTTCTCCCACTGTCATAATAATAGCTAACATTTATATAGTGTATTCAAGTTTTCAAAGTGCTTTAATCAGTCAGGCAACAAGTCTTTATTAAGCTCACGCCATAGATCAGGCACTGTGCTAAACAATTGGGATAAAACGAAAAGCTAAAACAAGGAAGCTCACATTCTGATGGGGAAGACAGTATGCAAAAAATCAGGCCCACTACAAATGTATATAGAATAGACAGAAGGCAGTCATGGAGGGGAAGGTGCCCAAAGCCAGGGAAATAAGGAAAGGACTCCTGCAGAAAGTGGGATTGGAGCTGACCTGTGCTCACTTACAACCCTGTGAGGTATTACTATTATCATTATTATTTACAGATGAGAAAAATGAGGCTGATAGGGCTTGAGTGATCTGCCCAGGATCACACAGCCAGCAAGTGTCTAAGGTGGGATTTAACACTCAAGTCCAATACTCAGTCCAATTCACCAAAGACTAGATGTCTTCATCCATCCCATCCCACTCCCGCTCCCTCTCCCATCCCACTCCCTCTAATTCACCAACATGGAGCCACACCTAAAGTCCCACCCTTCCCTTTTCATTACATTTCCATAAAAATCCATCTGTGGGTTTGCCACAAGTATATGAGCTTTGCTTAGGAAAATCTGTTCTAATTTTTGTCATATAGAAAGCAGAGAGCAGAGAAGTCGAGAGTTTTCAAAGACAAGTAGAAAACAAAACCTGCAAACCATACACTAGAGAGACTGACTTATTAAAGAGATGATTAATGATGGGACAAAAGGGAAGCAGTGATCGCACAAAGAGCTGGCATGTCTTTGTGAAGAACAGTCTATGCCAAGCTAACCCTATCTCCTTCCTTGATTGTTACTGTACTGATTGATCAGGGAAGGCTGTAGAGATGGTTTATTTATATTTTAGCAAGGAATTTAACAATGTTTCTCTTCTTCTAGATAAGATGAAAGGATGTGGGCCATCTGGTAGTATACTCGGGTAGATTAGGGACTGATTGAATGGACAAAAATCAATTATTAATGATTAGATATTGATCTTGAAGGAAGTCTCCACTGGAGTGCCCCAGGGATTGTATTTGGTCCTGTAATGCCCAGTATTTTTATCAGTGATTTGGAATAAAATCATAAATGGCAGGCCCATCAGATTTTCAGATGGCACAAAGCTGGGAAGGATAGTTCACGCACCAGGTAACAGTCAGGATCCAACTCTAATAAGATAAAATTTAATAAAAATAAATGCAAAGTCTTTCTCTTTGCTTCAAAAAGTCAACTTTACAAGATGGGATAGAGATGAATAGTAAAAAAATCTGGAGCATCTAGTTGACACAGTGGACAGAGTGGTGGGCCTGATGCCAAGACAACTTGACCAAATCTGCCCTCAGACACCTACTTGCTATATGACCCTGATAAGTTCTGTTTAACTCAGTTTCTTCAACTATTTCACAAGGTTGTTGAAAAGAATAAAAGGAAGTAGTGCCTAGCACAGTGCCTGACACAAAGAAGGAACTCAATAAATGCTTATGCCTTTTATCCCTTCATGACCACCAAGATGAGTCAGTAGAATGATACAGGAGCTATAAAAATAAATTCGACCTCAGATTGCACCAACTTTATCTGGAGACAGGACTATAAAGGTAATAGTGCCACCAGAAGGATATTGATAAGCTCAAGTTCATTCAGAGGAGGGCAACCGGTGTCATGAATGCATCAAAATCAAGCAACATCAGTGGAGAGAACTGGCAATGTTTAACCTGGAGACAAGAAGAGTTAATGAAGACAGGAGGTCTTCAAGAATACAAGGAGCTAACACATGGGGGATTAGATTTGTTCAGTTTTGTCCTTGAAAACACAAATGGGATCAATGAATAAAAGTTTGAAAGGGACTATATTTAGTGTGAGTGTAAGAAAAACATTTTCTACTAGAGTTATCTAAACATGGAATGGATTGCTCCAGAAAGAAGTGATTTCTCTCTTTTTACAGGCCTTCAGTCACAGGCTGAATGACCATTCCTCAGGAATATTGTTGAGAGAATTCTTGATCATCTGGAATAGGCTGGGCCAGTCCCTTTCTATACTGAGATGTTGATTAGAATAAATAGAAGTCTTGTGTCCAAGCATTCACCAAAACTTTTCATACTTCATTATTATTCGTTAGAGCAAAATAATACCTTAAGGTAGACTTTTCTCCAATAAGATATCTCCCATGCACATGCCAAAATGCCTTGAAAGGTGTGACAAGAGAGAAAATTGTTTTCAGCAACCTAAATTATTGATTTTAAGTGAAGCAAAAAATCCGAAAGATGCTCATTCAGGATATTTGCCACTGTCAGAGCAGATATCCAGCACAGAGGCCAAGTCAAAGAGGAATTGCTGATAGATGATGAGGTCATCCAGGTATTCCCCTTTTCAGATGAACTTAGGCTATTTGCACCAATCTCTAGAACACTACCAAGTCTCCTAAATGAGATCTTGAATCACTCAAGAGTTTGGTCTATCCATTCACACAGGAAGTAGGAAGTGGATGAAAAATGTCTATTGTCCAGACTAGGGTATGCAGTTAGAAAGTCACTGCACAGAACTACCATTATTACATATATCTTAGACAGACACTGAGGTGAGGCAGTGTACTGGGCTCAGAATTGAATAGGTGAAGAACAGGTTGAATTGCCTTTGGAAAGGGGAACAATGATTTTAACCACAAAGTTCCTCCTAAAACAATGCCCCATTTCTTTACGCTCTATATTCTTCTGATGCAAGGACAGCTAGGTGGCACAGTGGATAAAGCACCAGTCCTGGAGTCAGAAAGATCTAAGTTCAAATCTTGCCCCAGACACTTGCTAGCTGTGTGATCCTGGAGAAGTTACTTAACCCTGCCTGTCTCAGTTTCCTCTTCTGTAAAATGAACTGGAGAAGGAAATGGCAAACCACTTTAGTATCTCTGCCAAGAAAACCTCAAATGGGGGCACGAAGAGTTGGACACAACTGAACAATGATCAAATTCTTCTGATGATGCTGAATGGCTGGTCTCTGAAAAATTTAGTTGTAAGTCACCCAAAGTGCAATTGAGAGGCACATGGTAAGGTCACAAACATTCTTTCTATCACTCGAAATTCCTAATTTTTGACTTATTTTCACCCTTCACTCTTCCTCACACCTCAAATTCAGCTAGTTACCAAGTTTTGTCACCTCTACTGACTCAACATCTCTCATATCTGTCCCTTTCTCTCCACTTACATAATCTCTACCTAGGTTCAAGCCCTTGTCTCTTCTCATCAAGATGATTTCAATAGCCCCTTAATTGGCCTCGCTACTTCCAAACTCTCTTCCCTAATCCATCCCCTAACATAGCTGCCAAAGGGGAATGGCTGAATAAATTATGGTATATGAATGTAATGGAGTACTATTGTGCCATAAGAAATGATGAACAAGAAGACTTCAGAGAGGCCTGGAAGGACTTATATGATCTGATGCTGAGTGAAAGGAGCAGAACCAGGAGAACTTTGTGCACAGCAACGACCACAGTGTGTGAGAGTTTTTTCTGGTAGACTTAGATTTTTGTAATAACACAAGAACTTCTTACAAAAAAAAAAAATCCCAATGGTGGATCTCAAGGCAAAATGCCTTCCACACTCAGAGAGAGAAATATGGAAGTCACTCACATAATGTAGCAGATCATGTTTGTGTATGTGTATGTGTTTGTGTATCATGTTCTGATTTGTTATACGATTTCTTTCATTTATTTTAGTCTGACTACATAGCATGACTATAGTGAAAATATACTCAATAGGAAAGTATATGTAGAACCTATACAGAATTGTATGCAGTCGTGGGGAGGGAGGGGGGTAGTGAGGGGTAGGTGGGGGGGGGGGATAAAATCTCAATTGTATGGCAGTGATTGTTAAACATTAAAAAATAATAAAAATAAATAAATAAATAAAAAACATAGCTGCCAAACTGATATTCACATGTCTGATCATCTCAAAGGCCACCCAAAAATATTTAATGGCTCTACATTTCTCCTAAAATAAAATACAAAACCCCTAGCTTGGCATATATGGCTCCCATTTACATTTCCAGAATTATTTTCTATCACCAGATGCATCAAAGTATCCCTCCCTTTCATTCTCTCTGTTAGCTATCTCCCTTACATAACATTCCATCTCCTATCTTGGAGCTTTGGTGCAAGGGGTCCTTGTCTGGAATATGTTCTGTCTTCACTTCTACCTTCTAGAATCCCTGGCCATCTCTTACATGATTCCTGCCCATCCCCTTCCTTCTTCAGCTACTATGAATTCTCTCTCTCTCTCTCTCTCTCTCTCTCTCTCTCTCTCTCTCTCTCTCTCTCTCTCTCTCGAAATAATTTAGTATTTTCTTCATAGATTCTTATCTGTATATGTGTTGTTTTCCCTATAAGTTCCTTGAGGGCAGGGAATGTTTTCTTTTTATCTAATATTGTGCTCACTACATTTGTAGTGCTTAATAAATCTTTTTTAAAATTTAAATAAAATTAAGTAAAATTGGACGGTGGACTTGAATAAGCTATAAAATTGTATAGGAGACACCCTGACCCCTCCAGAAAAAGATAAGAAAGGTTCATGACTAGACAGGAGTAGATCATGCATCAAAAATGAGGGATGATGTATGGATAGCTATTATGTTCCATTGAGACCCACACAATTCAAGGGATCTGAAAGAAGGTCCCTGGCATGTCAATGGCAGGACATGGTCTTACCACTTCTGCTATGGAAGATTTATGGGATGAAATGGACACAAGTTGTGCAAGATGAGAAGGCATAAATAGATAGTCATCTACCCCCATTTGAGGGAGTACCTACATGGATGAGATCACAGATCCATCGAAGTTATCTCCCACAACTGTCCCTTTCCATTTCCATTGCCACCCTCTCTAGGTGCATGTTATAAAATTATAGATTTATAAATGGAGGAGATCTTAAAGTCCAACCTCTTTACTTTACAGATGGGAAAACTGAGGCACAGAGTGTTTGAATGGTTTTGCAGGGTCACATAGCTAAGAAGTGTCTGAGATGAAAGTTGAACCCAGGTCTTCCTGTCTTCAAGTCCACTACTCTATGCACACTAGCCATCACCTTCTAACTAGGCTTTTCTACTATCATTCTGCCTTGATTCTTTCCCCAAGGTTTCATCCCAGTCCATGTATCACTGGAAGACTAATCTTAATACAATTTTCATCTTGTGACATCCCTCCTCACAACCTTCAACAGATCCCCATTGCCTTCAGGACAAAAAATGATCTTGACTACCCCCATCCCACCATGTTCTCATTCTCATTCTCATTCTCATCCTCTCTCTCTCTCTCTCCCTCTCTCTCTCCTCTCTCTCTCCTCTCTCTCTCTCTCTCTCTGTCTCTCTGTCTCTGTCTCTCTCTCTCTCTCTCTCTCTCTCTCTCTCTCTCTCTCTCTCTCTCTCTCCACCCCCCCTCCGCATGGAACTTCATGGGACTTAGTCACATACATTCTGTGGAAGTTTATTCACCTATAAAATGGGGGCATGGGAGTTGTTCTATTTACTTCACTGAGCTCTAGGTGATGCAGAAACGCAAATTGTTATCAGTCCATTAGACTGTTAGTTATCAAAAGATCACAGATTTAGAGCATCTAGTCCAACATCCTCAATGACAGAAGAAGAGCATTATTGATGTAGTAAATCAGAGGTGGGGGTTTTCATGAAGTGTTATCCTCCTTGGTAAACTGTAAGGTTTATGAGGGCAGGTACCACGTCTTATCCATCTTTCTATCCCCTACTACATAGCCTAACCTGTGATCTTGCAGTTACAATAGAAGGTTTCCAGGAAATGTTTGTTGATGGATCTGTGACCCATGGCATTCACGGAGCTACTTTTTAACCTCACAGATTCAGATCTGGACCTCAGAGACCAGTAAGTCCAGCTCCCTCTTTTTTACAGAAGGGGAAACTGAGGCCCTGAGAGGAGAACTGATTTGCCAAAGGTAATAAGCATCAGAGCTGGGAGGTGAACACAGATTCTATGCCCCAAGAGTGAGGACTCTTTCCACCAGACAAGACTGTACCCCTCATTCTAGGCTAGAGGGTAGAATAGATAGAAGCTAGAACTAGAGGGAGAATTGTACAACTCTCCAAATAATTCCAGGTTACAAATCATTTTCTATTCTGACCCGTGTCACAAGAGGACAGATTGGGAATCGACAGGAGCCTGCTATAAATGTACCACTGCTGTGCGGGTCACTTTGAGTCAAATTCAGTTTTCCCCCACAATTGGATTTCCTTTATACCTAAATAAGTTCAGCCCCAGGGCTGGTGGGCCCACACTGAATTCTGCGTCTTAAATGACGCAAGAGTTGCTTTTGTCGTAGTGGTGAAAGCCCGCCTACCTACCAGCTAATGTTATTCTGATCACAGATGTAGAGCTGGGAAGAACTCTGGTGGTGAGCTCATTTGACAGAGGAGGAAACTGAGGAAGGCTAAGTGTCTTACCCCACCCCCCCCAGAACAGGTGGCAGAGCTCACAGCTGTACCCAGATCCCACAATTGCGATTTCTCCTTCTCTTTGAGCAAATGGGTGCATTGTGCCTTCAACTCAATTCCTCAACCCAAAGGTTTGTTTATTTAACTGTGAGCCGCTCTCCTATAAATCATTTAGCCCATCAATAGATATTACATCATAATTGGCTTAAAGCATATTGGTTGTTTGGGGGTTTTTTTGAAGCCTGACCTAATGAGCATCATTTTGATGTGCTGAAGAGCTCCTATGTAGGACAGCAGCCATCTATTAAATTTTCAGATAAACAAGAAAACATCAGGTTTTAAATAGAAATGGATTCAGAGAGACAAATCTATCCATTTGTGGGTCACTAATGGACACTGTGCTTTTGATAAGGGACATCTAGACTGGGCCAGGAATGGCTCAAGGGAAACGATGCCACTGGAGAAATGAGTGGAAAAAGCCTAGGTGTCAGAAGACCTGGGTTCTACTCATATTACAGTCAGTGACCCACTATGTGACCATGAGCGAGAGGGAGGGTCTCTGTGTGCCTCAGTTTCCTCATCTGTAAAATAAGTAGTTTGGATCCCATTAAAGACAGTGTTGGCTAGAATATTCAGCTTGGCATCAAGAAGACCTGACTTGAGTTAGAATCTCATCTCAGACACTTAGTGCCTCTGTGCCACTGAAGTCAACCACTCTGAGCCTCAGTTTCCTCCTCTGTAAAATAGAGATAACATAATTCACAAGGTAGTTGTTCAGATCAACTGAGATAATAATACGTGGAATGGGTTTTGTAAACCTTACAGCCAGCTGTCTATAAATGTCAGCAAGTGTTATTGTTTCTCGCTCTAAAAAGTCTATTATTTTCCTGGAGGCCTCTTTGATTCTTTTAACAGAGGGGAATAAATAGGAAAAGTTGGCTCCAAGATGTTACATTATCATTCAGGAACAGATGGCAGAGTAAAGTTTCCTCCCAAATCACCTTCTTTGCCTAAAGATGGAGGGAGGGCAGAGGAAAAGAGGGAATGTCTGGGTCGAAAGTCCAAACTGCCAATCTGCAGATCAGACCCGTAATTTGAGGATGGAGGAGAGGTTGTGGGAAGGTAGGAGAGGGAGAAAGGCATTTAGTCTTGCTCAAGGGAGCAGGGTTGCCCCCTTTGACCCCCATAATGGAGAGAATTCTGGACTTCAATACTTCCCCTGACACTTAATAGCTATGTGGCCATAGACAAATCACGTTCATCTCTCTGAGACTGTTTCTTCATCTGTAAAATAAGGGTATTGGACTCTTTGACCTCTAAAGTCTCTTCCAGCTCTAAATCTATGATTTCCTAAACTCCAAATCCAATGTTCTTTACACGACACATGTAGCCTGTGATCTTAAGAGTCTGTGACCTGTGTCCCATCTGCTGGTCTGTACCTTTGAGTATAGGGGAGATGGGCTGTGAACTACCTACTTTCTCACCCTGCCTTAGTTAAGTCACTTCCCTCATGACCTCGACAGTGTCCTAGATACCAGATGCTCAGGAAAGTGATACATAGACCACCAAATCAAGAAATGAAAGCTAGGCAGAAGAAAGCAAATGGAAAAAAATTTTTAAACCCTACAGAATAAAACAAAATTACTTATCTCCTGCAGATTTCTTCCTTCCCTCCTTTCTGACTTAATAAGAGAGCCTATACTGATTTCACTACTTTCTGACATGTTGGGTTTCTGTTTGCAGGGAACTTCCGCTTTCCCTGGGTCCTTGTTTTGGACTCCTCAAATGATTACCCAAATCCACGACTGCCTGGTGCAGCAATTACGAATCTCATCAAGGATTCCATTTGTATTCCTTGAATAGTCTCTCCTCATTCACTAGAGAGCTCCTGTTCAGTCTTGGTGTGCTTTATTATATGGAGAATGCACCCACAGCCTTTTTTAGGGACCCAGGCGAGCTTGCAGCACTGTTGAAGGGAGAAAGTTTAAACCCCTTCACTGGGGTTTTGGAAGGAATTTAGCTGCTCTCTTTCTGACCACTGTACCGTTGGTGGAAACAGCCTGTGACATTCCAGGCTGTAACTTGCCGGCAAAATCCTCATCCGGATGGATCAGCTGTTTCCTCTCTTTCTCCACCCCCCTCAAAATCCCAATCCCCATCAAAAACTGAAGAAGGTTTGGCTAATTGTCCAAAGAGGTTTTTAGCACAAACTTTTTTTTTCAGCATAAATTCCAAAAGGGCTGTTCCTTTGGGAATTGATAGTCAAGATTAAGACCCTCAAACTCACCTAGTCTTTAAAGAAGGGCAGAGATCAAGAGAATGACTCCCCTAAGTGAGAGGGACTTAGTCCTTAATAAGTGAAGAAGGCTTAACTTCACACAGGGCCTGCCATAGGTATGAGGTCACATCAGGCAAGATTTAAAAGGAAAAAGCTTTATTGGAGAAGAGGGTGTCGGAAAAAATAAGACATTTCACCCAGAAGAAATGGGGGAAAAAGTCAATTGTGGACTCAGAGATAGCTGTTCTAAGCCCACCTGGTGCAATTGACAAAAATGCAATTTACAAAGAAGATAAATCCTCTCCTGGGACCAGCCCAGCTAGAGCTGACTCCTGAGCAAATCCAACTGTCTCCCCTCTAAGAGGCTCAGGCTCCCTTCATTATCACAACTCTTTGAGGGGCTGCATGGGAAGGGATTCCTCAGATCCCAAGCCCTTTGACCTAATAGCTTTCCTATAACTGGGGGGAGGGTTGAGAGGAGTGGGATTGGGAGGGGGGTCAAGAGGGAGCCAGCAGGGTGTGCCTTCCCTCTGAGGCCATTTAGGGAGAGGGGATGAGTTCTCCAGCCATTCAGGAGAGCAGTCTCTCAACTTCTCTCAGTCTGAGTGGCAGGTCAATGATTTAAAAGAGTGGAGTCTAGCCTAGGTTATGCCCTTTCCTTGGAGCCAGCAGGAAGAAAGGGAACCCGAGACGAGGAAATGTTTTCGCCGTAGTCGGGGTAGAAAAAAGCACCCCCCACACATACACACACTTCAGAACGACTTTGCAAGCTAGGGGAGGCCCCCAGCCAAAACAAACGTACCAGGACCTGGACGTAGCCAGAGAAACCCAAAGCAAGGAAAACTTGGCTTTCTCTCAACTCAGCCCAAACTGGGGAGGGGACCAACCCGACCCGGGGAGGCAAGCAAGAGGGGCTGGCCAGGGCAGAGTCCATGCAGCCAGATCCGGAGATCCAGAGCCCCCCCTTCCTTGGCAAGGCTCATACCTCCTGCTGCTCTCAGGACAGAGGCGTCCAAGATCCATGGCCCACAGGGAGCTCAGGGGGGCTCTCTCAAATCATCACAAAGGAGCTGGAGAACCGCAGCTCCTCTGGAGGAGCCCAGCCGACCAGGCGAGCTAATTAAAAGGGGCTGATGCCTCTTCTTTTTTGGTAACGGATAAGATTTAAAGGGCTAGAGTCCCAGGATGGGGGAGGCAGTGGTGTGATGCTGCTGCTGCTGCTGCTGCTGCCGCTGCTGCTGCTGCCGCTGCTGCTGCTTTCGGCTCTTAGAAGAGCCTCATGCAGTCAGTGCTCTGGGCTGAGCACTAAGACCGAGCCCATCAGGGTGAAGACGGGAAATGTGCAGTAAGTCAAGCTAGTGGGGCCCTTCACGCTGCAGCTTGGGCATCCGAGCTCTGAGTGCCGGACACCAGGGCAACAGGGAAAGCCCCAGACCCTCTTCCGCTAAAGTGAGATAGTCAGCCAGCCCTGAGTGGGCAGAGAGTCAAGCTGGGTGCACCCCAGGGCCCACATTCAGCAACCAACTTGGACCCCCAACCACCACTCCCCCCACACACACATACACACCAAGGCTGACTAGCTGGGTTATGGCCCACGTGGATATAGTGCTCAAACAAGGGAACCCCCCCCAACACAAAGGCAGGGGGGTGCCCTCTGCTCATTGTGTGCCAGCAATGGGTACAGGTGCAAACCGTGGGCTGAAGGCTGAAAAGGAGGAAAGGAGCAACATGAGTCACAATAGAGAGAGAGGGTACGCCTGAGGGGATTCAGAGTGTCCCTGGTACAGGAATCCAAGAGGAATTAGCCCCAGTTATGGGGGTAGGACGGAGAAACCAAACAACGGGGTATGTCCAGAAGTTATAGAATCATAGATTTAGAACTGGAAGGGGCCTTAAAGAATATCTAGTCTATCCCCCTACCTCATTTTACAGATGAGGAAACTGAGACTGAGAGGAATTAAGTGACTTAACCCAAGGTCACACAGGCAGGATCTATACGTGTTTATACAGTACCATGCTGCCAGGCTAGGGTTTTCCTTGGGACTGAAATGTATGCCCTCTATTTAGAGAGCTCCTAGTCAAACATTGTAAAGGGCCCAAAAAATACCTGTAAAGAACCTGATATGTTTGTAGGCAGATGGGAAAGATCCCCTCTTTTCTTTTCTTTTTTTTTCTTATTTTTGGGTGGGAAGGGGGAGGCAAGTTGATCAGGGTTAAGTGACTTGTCCAAGGTCATATAGTTATTAAGTGTCAAGTGTCTGAGGTCAAATTTGAACTCAGGTCCTTCTGACTCATGTACCAGCTAGCTTCCCCCAAGAACCCCTTTTTTCACAGGCTATTGTTTCAATTTCTCTGAAACGCACAGGCAAATTTTGATGGAAAAGGGAACTGAGACAGGGGTTTGAGTTCCAGCTCTGACATCAAACACCTATGTGACTTTGGTAAACAAGGCAACCTCTCTGGACCTTAAAGGCTTGAGCCTCTATAAAATAAAGTTGTCCAAGAGGCAATGTGACCCAGCTAGAAGGAACACCACATCTGGAGTCATCAAGGTCCTGAGTTCAAAACCTATCTCTGTCACTTACAGCCTATGTGACATGGAGCAAGTCGTTCTGCTTCCTCTGTAAAACTGAGGAAGCTGAGTTGGGGTATCTCTCAAGTCTCACCGGTGACCCCCCAGGGTCCACAAACACATAGCAAGGGTCCTTCTTGAATCTTCAAGCACATGGGATACTTAAGGACTGACCTTTACTTAGCAAACTGAATAAGTAGAAGCCTTGTACATATTTATGTTACTATTTTCCAAATGTCTATAGATGTTGTCATGATTAATAAAATACAAATGCACATAAAAATATTACTGAATTCACAGCAGCTTTTTGTCATCATGTACTTTCTCCATCAGTGGATACTAATAGTATAGCTGGTACCCTGTGGGGAGCAGCAAAATGCTTTTTTTTTTTTCAGTCTAGTTGAGAACTAGAAGACTAGAACTCTCCAAGGTTCTTTCTACCTCCAGTGTTCTCGAATTCTGTGAGTGTCTGGTACACAGTTGGCACTTAATAAGTGCTTTTTGCTTGAATGATTACCTAAGCTCACAAAGCAGGTGTTGGAGGAAGATATGAACCCAACACCAGTGCCCAGGCTCTTTCTACCACACCCCCAACTGACAGTGAGCACTGCCAAGGGCACTCACCAAGGGACAAAAGTGTGGAGTCAGGATTTGTCTTTGATGCCCTCATATTTCCCTTGTCTTCCCTCCTTTGTGTCACCCTTCATTGACACTCTGCTCTCTGCTCATCAAGCCCTGCTCTCAGAGAAAGCCTTATATCAACCCTTTACACTTCAGTGAGAATGAGTGTTGACTACAGCTTCCCTCTCCCAGGAGGGTTTTCTCTGTTCGTAGCATGAAAAACTTTAGCCTTTCAGGGCACTTCAGGGATCAGTGAGTGGTCCTTCCCAAGCCTGGAAATTCCACTACAGGGACCTTATTGCTCCATCTTCTAATGCCACTTATGTGGACAGTAGGGGTAGGGTCAGCCAAAGTGAAGGTCACAGAGGAAGCCATGTAAAAACAAGAAGAAGAATAATAACTAAGGCAATAATTTAAAATCATTGTACTGTAAAATTGATTATCAAATAGGAGATGGGGACTGGACCTATTATTTCATTGGTTTAGGGAGCTCCCAGGTGAGGAAACTCCCTTACCAGTGCAGATTGGCATCTTCTCTGTATCTTATAGTCTTAAAGAGATGTCTAGAAAGCAGAGTTGAAGTGATTTGCCCAGGGTCACGTAGCCAATATGTCTCAAACATGGGACAGGGCCTAGGTTCAGTCACCCAGGTCCATCCAAGATGAGTTTCTTCAATTTCTTTCTCTGTAAAAGGAAAGGGTTGGACCAGGGGTGAGGAATCTTTGACCTTGAGGCCACACGTGGCCCTTTAGGTCTTCAAGTCTGGCCCTTTGACTGAATCTAAACTTCACAGAACAAATCCCCATGATGAAAGGATTCGTCATATAAAACTTGGAGTCAGTCTAAAGGCCACATGCAAGAACCTAGAGGTCCACATGTGGCCTTGAGGCTGCAGATTACCCACCCCTGGGTTGGATTAAATGCCTCCTGAGTCCCCTTCCAGCTCTGAATCTATGATCCTATATCATTTGTGAATGACCTGCATTTGAATCCTCACCGTCACTGACTGTATGACTTGGGCAAGTTCCTTAACCTCCGTGGGTCTGTTTCCTCCTCTTTATATAAAATGAGAGGTTGTAGTGGATGGCCTCTAGCTCTAAATCTATGGTCTTGTCATTTCTAAGGTCCCTTTAGCCCTAAAACTGTGACTCACCCATTAAGCCTTTGCCATTATTTCCATAAGGCTTGAATAGTCCAACAGAAAAAGAAAATTAAAAAAAATTCCCAATCTTGCTTTAACTCTACTGGTGAAAGAAAATTTAAAGATCCATCCCCCAAAATCAGCCTCAAAGACCAAAAACTGGCAAAGAACAATCAATAAATTCATACATTACCCTTCTTTCGTCTCTCCTTCCAGGAAGGTAGCTGATTCTGTTTAAGTAATGTGAGAAGTCTTAAACACAGGTGTTTCCATAGAAAAGGGACGACTGAGCTTTAAGTCCCCAGTGAAGGGGAGATTCTCAGGATGTGCACATCCTTCTGAAATCTCAATACGATTTCATTAGTCCGTGGCCTGGCATCCAAGGATGGATTTGGAGAAAGACATAAACAGAATGCTTGTCTGTTGGAAGTCACAGAGGCTCCTCTGGGATTCGCTCATTGGTCTTTCCTGTTTAAACCTTCAGACACTCATGTTGACTGCCTATCTCCTCTCTCCATTCCTCCAAGCACATTTCAGGATTCACTTCTCTGGGCTTCTACCTATAGAACATAAGCCCCTTGGGGGCAGGAATGAATTTTCTTTTTTTTGTATCCTAAGCCCTAGCACAGTGCCTGACACATTTCTTTTAATAGGATCTGTGACTTTATTTTTGTAGGGAACATCTAGGGAAGAACTTCAAGCAGATCAGCATTTTCTTTGCCATTCAGTAATCTTCGAGCTATGTCAGGGTGCTGACACTCAGCGTCAACAAGCAAGTACATGTCAAGGATGAGACATGAAGCCAGGCCTTCTTGGCCTGGAGGCTGCTCTCTAACCATGGCTGCCATGTTGCCCAGCACCTTCTAGGTGCTTACTAAGAGATTGTTGAGTTGAATTGGGTTAGAAACTTTGGTTACACTGGGCAAAGGCGTGTGTCACCTCTGCTGGAGCAATGACTTCATGTCTCTGCTCAGGATCAGAAGAGATCTTCAGAGATCCTAGATGGAGCACTGGAATGGACCCTAGAGATCGTCTCATCTAGAAGGGTCAAACATATGACATGAGCAACTCTCTTGAGTACAGCCTGAAGCAGATTAAGATGTAATCGCCAAATAGTGAATAAAATAAATAAAAATTAAATTAAACATAGATAACATTAAATTTTAAAATTAAGTCAAAATGCAGCCAAGGGGATCATTATGCACAGATCAGTGACTCTGTTTCTACCGAATTTGATACTGTTGATCTAAGTTCCTTTATTTTATAGAGATAGATCCTGAGAGGTAAGGGGAATTTCCCAGGGTCACATAGTAAGTAGTTTCTGAGTCAGGAGAAGAACCCAGACCTCCTGACTCTTTGGCCAATGCACCTTTCATTGCCCCTCTAAATGGCCATGGTTCATTCTGGCTCTACTATTGAAATTAGCCCCACATACACCTTTTACAAGGCCTCTAGGTTGCACAATGGATAGAGTACCAGCCCTGGAGTTCAAATCCAGCCTCAGACACTTACTAGCTGTGTGACCCTTAACCCCGTTTGCCTCAGTTTCCTCATCTGTAAAATGCGCTGGAGAAGGAAATGGCCAACCACTCCAGTATCTTTGCCAAGAAAACCCCAATAGCAATAACAGAAGTCACAAGAATTTGATAATTATCCACCTTTCCACATGATCCCATGAGGCAGTTCATTAAAATACTGTGATTCGCATTTTATAAATGAGGAAGCTGAGGTCCTAGGTACCTTCTTGGCCATGGTCAAACAGCTCATAGATTCTTGACCAGGGATGCTGTTTCACAAAGTGCCATCCCTTATGAAGGGTAGCTTGGTAAGTATGATCCAAGAGAGGTTGTTGGTCTCTTCATGGTGAACATACAACAAGTCTGCTACCAAAGAGCATGTTGGGTTATAGGTGAATGGAGCACTTAGGTCACCTGCTCTCAACCATTATTGCAGTGCGTGTTCATCCTTCACCGCCGAAGAAGACCATGCCATCAGAGAAATAATGACATGACTTGCATTTGACTTTGTTTTGAGTGATGGAGGGCTGTGCAGGTCACCAGCCTCACTTTACCTCTTGAGTCATCTGAATCCAGTGACCAGATATTCATCAGGATGACTGGAGATGACCCAGGATGAGGCAATTGGGGTTAAGTGACTTGCCCAAAGTCACACAGCTACTGGGTGTCAAGTGTCTAAGATGAGATTTGAACTCAGGTCCTCCTGACTCCTGCACTGGTGCTCTATCCACTGCACTACCTAGCTGCCCCATTATTGCAGTAAGGATCTTAGGATCATGGGATTAAGCAATAGAAGGAAACTTAGAGATTCTAGAATCATGGATTTCATTCTGGGAGGGACTTCAGAAGTCATCTGTTCATTTTATACATGAGGAAATGGGCCAAGGAAAATTAAGTGACTTGGAGCACCGTGTGTGTGGGTGGTGAATGACAAAGTCAAGAGTCAAACCTGAGTTCTCTGACCTTCCCAAGTTCATCCCCTAAATCATCTAGTCCCGCCTCTCATTTTGCAAAGAAGGAAAATGAGACCCAGAAAGGGAGGGGAATTTGCCAGAGGACACACGGGAAATAAATGGAAGCCTCAAGATTTGAACCAAGTCTAGCTAGCACTCTGCAACCTGTCACATTGCTTGTGCTTTGTCTAAAAAGAAACAGATGCACAGAGTCTAAACTCTACCATGCCACAGTACTACAACTCCTAAATATTTGTTGAATGAATGGATGACAGAAAAGAAATGTCACTAAAACAAACCTTGTCTGCTGATCTGGAGAACTGACAGCAGCACCCGCAATATAGTGGAAAGAAACACTAGACTTAGTTGAGAAACCTGGGTTCAAGTACCAACTCAGCCACTAAGTTGCTGTGTGACCTTAGACAAGTCAATTCTGAGCTTCAATTTTTCCTTCTGTGAAATACCAAGCTTGGGCTACAGAGGGTTTGGGCTAAATGATTTCTCTCTTTCTCTTTCTGTCTCTGTCTCTCTCTGTGTCTCTCTCCCTCCTTCTTTCTTTCTCTCTCAAACACATCCTTTTGGTCTTTAAATTCCTACTTGTGACCCTCAGCAAGGTTTACCCTCCCTAGGCCTCAGTTTCTTCATCTGTAAAATAAAAGGATTATACTAAACTAGATCTCCAAGATCTTTTCCATCTCCAAGTCAACAGTTCTATGGTCCCATATGAGTCACCTTGGTCAAGTCCCTTCCTCTCCGTAGGTTTCAGTTTCCTCCTCTGTTAAAGGAGGCCCTTGGCAGCTCCAGGTCTGTGATCCTATGCGTCTACACTTCTAACAACAATTTCTGTTACAGATAAATGGAGCACTCCAGGCCCAGTATGCTTCCTACTAGTGGAAGGCCAGGGTGTCCCCGGGCGATCAGGGAGCTCCATCACTCTGTTTAATGTACCAGAGGCATTCAGTGACTCATGAACAACTTGATGGATGGAGGAACGACATCTACCTCACCCAGAGGCCCCCACACAGTTGGCAACACCCCCGCGGCTGCCTCTTAACAAAGGGCCGTCTCCCAGCCATGCAGTGACAGTGATAAGTTCCCCCAAGCACATGGAAAATCCAAACTTCCTTCCCTTAGTTCAGAGCTAGATGCTGTTTCTGCCCAGCACTGAGAAAAAGAGAGAGAAGAGGATGTGTCAGGTGTGTGTGTGTATGTAGATGCCAAGGCAAGGAGGAGCAGCTGGGCTCAAAAGCCCAGGGACCCTCCTCTAGCCCTCTCCAGCATCCCCCCCCCCTCCCAGCCCTCAGTCTTGGATTTTCCTTTAAACTGCTTTGTTTGTGCCTCATTTAGGCACCATCCGCCTCACAGAAAACAACTGGCTGACATGAGTGAGTCACCATAGTGGTTATTTTTGTTACTATTTTCTATTATGATCGTTTCTGGATATCTTTTAGGGTCAGAGCTCCTGAGCTGGGAGGTCCATCTAGTTATAGGATTGCAGTGCTAAAGCTAGAAAGGATCTTAGTCCTTTGTCCTTAGTCTTCCTCTGGAGTCCAACTCTCTCATTTTACAGATAAGGAAACTGAGGCATAGAGAGGTTTAGTAACTTGGTCAGGATCACTCCTAGTAAGTGTAGGGAGTGGAAATTGAACCCAGATAATCTTGATGCCACATCCAGTGCCATATCAGTTATGCTGCACTCCCTTCTCATTGTATAGAAGAGGAAACTGAGGTCAACTCCATGAGGGCTGAACAATGTTGTTCATTCGTTTTCTAATCTTTGAATGTGCCATAGAATCATAGCATGATAGATGAAGAGTTGGCCTCAGGGTCAGGAGAACCCAGGTTCAAAGCTATTTCCACCATAGACTAACTCTCTTGGTGTCCCAGGCCACTCTCTGAGATACCAAATTGTGGGAATTTTACAATCTCGCTTGGTTGGAGGAGTTTCTTTCCATAGGGTCCCCTACATCAATGAAAGCAAATGAAAGGAGAAGGAAACAGCAAATCACTCTAGTATCTCTGCCATGAGAAAACCTCATGGTCAGCATTGGCACCATGGTCCATGGGGTCACAAAGAGTCAGACACAGCCAAATGACTGGACACTATAGGAATGAAATCACTTGTCCAAGCAAAAGAATAAAAATCATATATCATGGATTTAAAGCTAAAAGCGAACTTAGAGACCATCTAATCCAATCCTTTTTTTACAAATGAGAAAATTGAGCCCATAGGAACCAAATAATGTGTCTAAAGTTGGATATCAGAGGTCACCAAGAGATTAAAGAAGTTACCCAGGGTTACACATGTCAAAGGTGGAACATAGACCCAGGTCGTACAGTTTCCAAGGCCTGCCCTCTATCAGCTTCACCTTGCTTCCTCTCTCCTCTGAATTATCATGTAGGAAATATATGCTCCTAAAAAGAAGTGATCTGGTCTCATGATACAGTCCCTGCTCTCAAGAGGAGATACATGTACATATGTAAATATCACAAGATTCATACAAAGCAAACACAAGATAACTTATACAGGAAGGCCCTTGGCCAAGTGAGGGCCAATCTGGAATGTTGGTACCCAATCAGTGTCAAAAGACCTTGGGTGAATCCTCATTGGAGAACCTAAGGAAGAGCCATGTACAAGAATCAGCAAGGATAAGAAGGCATGGACTGACTTCAACCTGCATCAACAGAGTAAGTAATTATGTGTTTGGGGTAGACTTTCCCCAGCAGAATGGGTGAACAAGAATAATAGTTTGTCCAATGGTCATGAAGGCAGCTGAAGCAGGCTCTGCTTGGTCAGACATCAAAGACGCCGAGGTCATCCACTGCTTCCTAAGCCATCGCCAGCCATCGTTACTTTTGTCCTGCCCCTAGACTTTAATAACACAGGAAGAGAAAGTGAAGCAGATGATTTTGGGCAACTCTGCCTCCCTTAAATCCAATTCATGCACAAGTCAAGACACCAACCTCACGATCTCATTGGTCCTCTTCAAAAATGAAGAACAAACACTATGTGGATGATATAAAAAACAACTAATGAAGACGATGGAAAAGGTATGGAGCAAGGTAAGAATCCCTAATATTTATGGAGACTTTTACAGTTACAATATAGGCTGAGAAATTGATTCTAACACTCTATTTCCCATCTCAGCCCCTTGTATTGGCTGTCCCCCATTCCTGGAATGCACTCCCTCTGCCCCTCCCTAGTTTCCTTCAAAGGCTCAACTCGAGTGCTTCCTTTTACATAAAACTTTTCTTCACTCCCCTCCACCAGCTGCTAATTCCACCCCCCAAAAAAATTAACCTTGAATTTATTTATGCATATATGTTATATATAATACACACTCATAAATCTATAATCTGTATACGTGTTGTCTCCCCTGAGAGCCTGTCAGCTCCTTGAGGGCAAGGGACCATTTCATTTTGTCTTTGTTCCCCAGAACCAAGTAAAGCACCTGACACATACTAGATGCCCCAGAAGCCCAAGCAATGCTTGTTGATGGATTGATTTATCTGTTGTCCAAGAACCAGCTGCTAAGTTCAGAGAAACTCATTATCAGGGTCATTGGAGGTAGATGAATCATTTGGGCCTCTGCAGCACTCACAAAGCCTGGCTGCCAAGTCATTATGAAACTGGGGCCTCTCCCATATCTGTAGTGGAAGGGCTTCTTCTGAGGAAAACATGGAAGTCTGACCATGCTTGTAGTTACAAAGTCTTCCTTCCGACCCTCCTCATGACTTGGAGGTGACCCTAGGCTCTAAGGGTCCTCTTCCATCAAATGCTTACTGTGTGCCAGTAGGCATGGGGGATGCAGAGACCAAAGGGAGACACCCCTGCACTCAAGGACCTTGCATGCTCTCCAGACAGATACCACTGACATATAGAAATAGCACAAGACACTCTACCTTGGCCCAGCAGGCCCAGCCCAGAGGAGTTTGGAAATGCTGGTCACCAAGAGGTGGATGACCATGGGGTGAATGCTTTGACTGGGGCCATTGGCAAAGATTGTCTCCTAGGGTATAATTGGGGATAGGGTCTATTCCAACAGAGCACTGTAGAACCTCCAAGTATTGTAGAATGATCTAGTGCTTTGTATCCATTCTCTCATTGGAAAACAAGAGCTGATGAGCAACACACTTGATATGTTTTCCTATCAGACCTACAACACAGCCCTGGGAAGGCAAGCATCGGGACTATATCATTCCCAATTTACACACCATAGAATCATAGATTTAGAACTACAAGGGAACACAGAGGCCATCTAGTACAAACTCCATGTTTTACAGACTAGGAAACTGAGGTCTGGGCAGCTAGGTGGCAAAGTAGATAGAGCACTGGACCTAGAGTCAGGAAGACCTGAGTTCAAAACAGCCTCAGACACTTGCTAGCTCTGTGTCTCTGCACAAGTCACTTTACCCTGTTTGTCTCAGTTTCCCCATCTGTAAAATGAGTTGGAGAAGGAAATGGCAAACCACTCTAGTATCTTTGACAAGAAAACCCCAAATGGGGTCACGGAGAGTCAAATATGACTGAAAACAACTGAACCACAACACAGGCCCAGAAAGGAGTAAAATGATTAGCCCAAGGTGAACAATGCAGTTGTGACTTTAACCTAGCCTTAGGGGCTCCCAAGACTCTTTCCTCTGTACTGCTAACTTCTATCTCAGGAAAATAAATGAAGACCTAGGAGCCTAATATTCCACTTGAAGGATTCCCATAACGTGCACTAATTGTCTAAAGGAATGATTAGAAGAATCCAGAAAACTTCAGTGCTTCAAGGATTTAATCTGTGTGATTAGTGAGACTCCCCAAGCTTTTTTGTTGCTGAGTTGTTTCAGGCATGTCTGGTTCTTCATGCCCCCGATGGGGTTTTCTTAGGAAAGATACTGAAGTAGTTTGCTGTTTCCTTCTCCAGATCATTTTGCAAATGAGGAAACTGAGAAAAACAGGGTTAAGTGACTTGCCCAGGGTCACAATTTGAACTCAGGTCTTCCTGACTCCAGGCCCAGCTCTCTATCCCAAGCCCACTCTGCCACCTAGCTACCCATGAAACACAGGTAATAGGTGATAATGCCAGGATCTGAAACTGTGCCCTCTAACTCAATTCCATCCCACCCTGGGGATGCCCCCATCTACCTGGAGAATGGTTTCTACAAAGCTCGGGCCCTTCCACCGAACCAGGAAGCTACCTGTCAACCCCCGCCTTGACAATCCCCATAGAGTAAAGATGCTTCTGGGGCCTTCAGGCAGCAGAAACTTTTCAAATCCTACCCTAAGGCCCTTAGGTAACTGTAATTTCTAATAAGTTGTAACAAGAGCCAGGTGAAAGACTTTTTGAAGATAATTCTAGCCTGGGTCAGCTCAACCTGCATTTGCGGCCCCTAAAATAGAAACACTTTTATCTAAACCAATGTACAAAGAGGGCTCTTCCTTTGCCGATGCTTCTCGTGGTGAGGTGAGACGTCTAATAAGGCAGGCACCTTCCCTAGAAAGCAGGGAAACTGGAATGAAAATTCTGCTCCAGACCAGCAGCCCCAGAGGCATCCCCTGCCCCCACCGCTGGTTGGAAACAAAACTTCTTTTCAAGCATTCAAAGACATGACTTGGGCTAATTGCCATCACTCCAGGGACCCAGAGAACTTTGGAAAGGGCTTAAAGTTCCTTCCACAAGGGTGATCATTAAAAGATTAGAAAGCTAACCCCAAGAGAAATGATTCAAGGATTTGGGATTATTCAGCCAGAAGAAGTAAAGGCTGAGATGCTCCATGGGGAGAGACAAGTTAAGTTTCCTACATCCTACATTCAGAGCTGGAAGGAATTCTAAAGATCATCTCACCCAGTAGTTCTCAACCTTTTATGTGTCATGGAAATCTTTGGGAGCTTAAGGATCATTTCTCAGAATAACATTTGTAAATATATAAAATAAAACACATAAGATTACCAAAAAAAATCAATTAAATTGAAATAGTTATCAATTTTTTGTAAAAGTTCACAGACCCCAGGTTTGGAACCACTGATATAATCTAATCCCATCCCATCTCATTTCATAAAGGAGGAAATTTGGGCCCAGTGAGAAGTGATTGCCCAAGGTCAAACAGAGAGTAAATGGCAGAGAACCCAAGTCATTCCTCTCTGATTTATACAATTTCATTCATTTTTCCTGTTGCCATTTCACAGTCAATTGACTGATTAAGGCCACTGAGATTCACACCCAGATTTTCAGACCCTAAATGCCCCCTTTTCCCAACAGAGAGTTAGATGGTCTGCTTAGAAATTGTTCCCTTCCCCCAAATTGCATCATCACTCTGGTCCTTGGGGAAATGGGCTTTGTCTCTGGTGATCTGGGAAAGCAGTATTCTTTATATCTGTGTAAGGCAAAGGGTGGGGTCTGTTTCATTTTCATCTCTATTTTCAGTACCTCAGATAGGTCAAACTTAATCAATACTTGTTAGTAATTGATTGATTGATAGAATATAACCCCCTTGAGGGCAGAAGCTTTTCACTTTTGTCTTTAAGACCCCAGGTGCCAGTGCAGGGTTTGGGACATAGCAGGTACTTAATGGTACCATTATCAAAATAATGCAGATAAAATAAATAATAGTATTTAATGATTTTACTCAATAAATGCTTGTTGATGGATTGATTGAGTTGTTCAGATTCCTGGGCTGTGGCTATCCCTAATCCCTGAGGGCAGTTGACCTTACTGGACTCCAATACTCAAAACTCAAAGAGATTTGTGGTCTTATCTATTTGGATGGTCTGACACCCATTCATGTCTTCCATCCTGTGAGACTCTTACGGAAGTCTTACTGTCTAAGTCTACTAACTTTGTCCTTGATAGCGTACCTTTTTTCTGCCTCTCCTACTATTTGTGACCAGAGGATCATGGGACAAGGGGCAATGGGAAGGAAACAGGCATTTATTTAGGGCTTATTAATATCATTACTAATACTCTCATTGAGGATGCATTATTGTGTTATAAAAAAATTATATAGAGTGGAAAATATGCATACAAATTTCTAGTTGTTGGTGTTCTATCATCTTTTTAATAAAGTCCAATATTTTTTCCACATCTTTGATATCTTTTCCCTTCTTTAGATAACTTGTGAACCAATCCCTCAAAGCCTTCATAATTGTATTGCTTCCAGTATACATCTCCTTTGAACATACTTGGTTCCATCTGGCTGCTTTTCCTGACTTTGTTCTCTTTAGTTCCATTTTTACTTCCTGTATAAAAACATTTGGGACTGTAATGTTAGATTTCAAAAGTGAAAACATTTTGTTATTTAAAAAAATCTTTGCAGATCTTTTCCATTTTTTCTTGTTTGTCATCCTTCTGTTTTCATGCTTAAATGCCATTGGGATGACTTTTCTGACTTAAGTCCCTCTCCAAGTATTTTTTAACTGCTTTTACCCTTTTCTGGTTCTCTCTATTTCATAATATGATACTACTTATAATCTTCCATCATCCTTCTTCATAAGATTTTCCAAATGGGTTTATATTCAAACCAGGTGTTGTCTTTGGCTGCCATCTCTCTTTGTCTGGCAAGTAACTCAAATATTTGCTGAATATGAAACTTTCTTTTGGTCTCCTCATTATGGTAATTGATTTATATTGGTTAAAATTCTGTATGAAATTATTATGTTCTATGTCTAACGTACTTCCTTTAATCTCTTACCCATTTCTTCATTATCAGTAACTTGTCTAAATAGATTAGAATTGAGTTATATAGTTACATGTCATATAATTTTCTTGCTTTAGTTCTTTCTTCTAGTTTTGTATCAGTTTCAATATTGGCTCTAACAAGTCAACTTGGGTCTGACTATACATAGATAGCTGATTCAGAGATGACTCCCCACATTAGAAATGAGTCATTTCCTGTCCAACAAAATGGAACCAATTCCATTTTTTGTGATGGTGCTCAGTTCTCAGCATAACCAGTATTCACCAACTCTCTTCTTGAATTGTGTTTATGACATAGAGGCATGAAATTACTGTGTGATCCATAAACTTGTGGCCTTTTTCATTCCTTTTTTGCTGATTCATCTTTTCCAGTGTATTTCTCATCATCCTCATCTATCCTCACCTGTTATTGAAGTCACCTAGTGTTAGAGTAAAGGTTGATTTAATTTGAAAAGTCTTATCAAGTTCTTCATAGAACCTACCTATCTCTTAATCCTCTAAAGCAGGCATTGGTCCATAAATTGCAACTCTTTTCACAGTAGTACTTTTGCAAATACTTCTTTTAAGCACTGTGATACTAGATGACCAAATGTCCCATGAATTGACGGTTCCATCTGCCTTTGGGCACACAATAAAATTAACTCAATCAATACCTCCATTTGCTTCTTGGTGGAACAACCTATGAGTCAGCCTTCTATTTAGCTGCTTCTGTCTTCTTCTTTCTTTTGGTATCATTTAGAGCAAGACTGCCAAGATGGTCATGAGTTCATTCCTTCAATAGCATATCTACTCAGTTGTTCATTTGACAAAAACCTCCAATTTAGAAAATCAACAGCCATGTTAAAGTTTCTGAGTGATCTAAATGCTCAGTGTTTCTCAGCACCTTCTGCCAGTTTCCTCCTATTTGGCCACCATCTCTACAGAAGAAGAAAGAGCTCAAACCCGGGGATGGGGAGGGGGGTGGCACTGTGTTTTCTCTGCCCCAACAACTAAGCAGCCTACTGATGCTGAGCCTGTGCATACTTGGCCATGCTACTCCTGGAGAAACAGACTCAGTATGTTACCCAGGCCACAATGAAAGCCCTTCTGGCATGGTAGGACCTTCCAGCGTGGCCAACTGCTAGCATAGTCTTCAAAAACCCAGGCTCACTTCCACACCACAATGAGGTATTGGGAATTAGTGATCTTTGTGACCAGGCCTTAAGTATAGTCCAAAGCACTTAGAGGTTTCTAAGTTGGTCCTTTTCTTAGTTGGTAAGGGAAATATTTACTTATTGCTCTGGACCTGGGAATTTTTTTGGCTAAGGGATGCCAATTGGGGAAATTACCTCCATCGATGCCTGTCAACCACTCCTCCATAACTTATAGTCTTCTAGGGTTCCCTGTGGCAATCAGAAGCTAAAGAGATTGCCCAGGGTCTCCCAGCTAGTGTGCATCAGAGTCAGAACCTGAACTTGGGTCCCCCTTAAGACAGGGACTCCATCTTTTGTGTGTGTCATGGATCCCTTTGGCAGTCAAGTGAACCTGTGGGCTCCTTTTTGGAAATACTGCTAAAAAAAAAAAAACAAAAACCAAACTTCATAAATGGAGGAAATGCTAAACTTCAGTTAGAAGTTAGTGAAAATAAAGATTTAATTTTTTCCTATCCAAATTATGGACTTCCTAAAATCTGTAAGCAGGTGGGTGGATGGGGTGCTGGACCTAAAGTCAGAAAACCCTGAGTTCAAATATGGCCTCAGACACAAAGTTGTATGTATGACCTTGGTTAATTCACTAAGCCTCTGTCTCAGCTTCTACATCTATAAAACGGGGATAATAATAGCACCCACCTCTCAACATTATTGTAAGGATCAAGTGAGAAAATATTTGTAAAGCACTTTGCAAAATTTTAAAAGCAATATAATGCTAGCTATTACTATCCCGTGGACCCCAAGTTAAGTACCTAGGATATTAGAAGTGCAGAGATTATTTCACTTTTATCTTTGATCAAATGACATTATGTACATAAAAAACTTTACCAAACTTAACGTGCCATATAAGTGTTATCTACCTATATCTGTTCTCATCATCATCATCAAGCACTAGCATGGTGCTTGCCAACACATAGTAGGTGCTTAACAAATGCTTGTGGATTGATTAACTGAGACATGCTGCCTCTTCAGGGCAAATATTGTTATCCCTATTTTACAGATGAGGAAACTGAGGCTATTAGAGGTAAAATGACATGCCTGTAAGTCACAAGCTTGTGTCATCCCACAGCCAGTGAGTATCTGAGGTGGGATTCACATCCTAGCCATCTCACTTGCAGGCCAGAAGTCTATCCATTAGATAACCCTACCTCTCTAGAAAACTGAAAGGGAGGGTCTGTGAGCCTGTCCATGACTGGGATAGAGGGAACAAGTAAAGAAGAAATTCTCTTAAATTTTGAGTCCAATGGGGGAATGGTGTTGGTGGTGACCTGCAAGTCACCTCCATCCCAGGAGCTGTTACCAGGTGGAATTTGTCCAGCTCCCTGAGTCTCCTTTTAAGTGTGAGTAACCCTCCTTGGCTAGATCACACCTGAAGCTGTTGTTAGCTCCAAAGTTAATTATCAATTAACACCTGAGTGAGGATTAGGCTTAGGCTGGCTGTGAGCAAAGAAAGAAAACAAAAGAATTCGTTCCCATCCTGGGGAGCCTAAGACACTGAAAGTGAGAGGAAGATGAGGAGAGGAGAAAGCTGGGGGAGCTGAGATGGCTTAGGCCTAGGAGGCAGGCCCTTCCCCTCCAGGTCCTCGTCCTAGCTCCGCCTCTAACCAAGAGGTGGTCTTGGGCAAATAACTTTCTCTCTTTGAACTTTAGGCCCTTTATCTTAGAGAGTTGGACCAGCTGGCTTTCAAGGTCCCTTCCAACTCAGACATCCTATGGTTCTGTGCTGAAAATTGTGAATTCACATAAAGATAAATGAATTTTTAAAAATTAAAATTTAAAATAGAAGGAATAATTATATACAAATATGTGTATATATTTTATATAGCATATTATGTATAAATATATTATAATTATATATAAATATATAACATTGCATTTTGCAGATATATGTATATGTGTATGCATACATACACATATACGCATACATTTAAGTGTGTGTGTGTGTGTGTGTGTGTGTGTGTGTGTTCATGTGCATGTTGATAAATTAAGAAAGGAAACCCTAGTAGAGAGAGCACAGAGTTTTGGGAGCCAAGCTCATTTCTTAGAAAGACCAGGAATCTTTGCTCTCCTCCCACAATAGAGCATTCTGACTCTCCTACCAGACAACAATTTCCAAAATGAGCCATTTTAGACCAGGGACTATGGTGTGTGATCCGGAACCTTTCCCTTTCTCCCATCCACCCCATCCCAACAGGATGCACCTCAGTTCAGTAGAGAAGACCCTAGACTGAATGAACACTCAGTTCAAGCCTTAGATACTTATTGCCCTGGACAAGTCATTCATCAATCTCAGCCTCAGTTTCCCTTATCTATAAAATGAGAGGATTAAACCAAATGGCCTCTAGGACATCGTTTAGCTACAAATCTGCAATTTAAACTTCAAATGAAATAGTGTCAAATCATGAAGCAGCAGGAAAAAAAAGTGATTTATGCATCCCCATCAGATGGAGACAGGCAGACCAAGCCCACACCACTATTCCAGCTTTTCCCTTGAAAGTTACACTAAAGGACAGGAAATGGTAGGACTCAGAAAGGTGGAATTAAAGCAGTTACCCCAGGTTCTCTTCTGAGTCTGAGGTCCTGAGATCTGAGATTCTAGAAACACTCAAGGACCCAAGGGGACCTGGGAAGTCAGGTCAGCTCAAGGCAGAAAGTTCCATGCTTGAGCGTTGCACCTGTGTGTTTGTCCTTCATTGCTGAAGAAGACCATGCCATAAGAATAATGACATGACTAGCACTTGACTTGTTTTGAGTGAGGGAGGGCTGTGCAGGTCACCAGCCTCACTTCTCCTCCAGAGCCATCTGAATCCAGTGACCCAATATTTATCAGGATGACTGGAAATGACCCCGGATGAGGCAATTGGGGTTAAGTGACTTGCCCAAGGTCACACAGCTAGTAAGTATCCAAGGTGAGATTTGAACTCAGGTAGATAAACCTTTCTGACTCCTGGCTTGGCGCTCTAGCCAATGTACCACCTAGTTGCCCTATGCGCATGCACGCACGCATGCACACACACACACACACACATCTTGTTTGTACATAGCTGTCATCATATAGTCACCCTCATGTGACTGTGAGCTTCTCTGAGAAAAGGGACTGTCTTGCCTTTCTTAATGTCCCTGGCACTTAGCACAATTCCTGACACATAGTAGGCATTTACTAAATGCTGGCTGCCTGACCAGTTTGCCTTGCATGCTCTAGGAATCCTCAGAGCCAGGAGTAGCCTTTGCTAAGGACAGCATGTGTCACACATAGCTGCACCTTCATCAATGCTTTGATTCGTGAAACCAGTGCCTCCAGCATCTACCATGGTCCTCAGAGACTATCCCATTACTAACAAGGCATATTCAACTTAATATAAGCAAAAGACTTTCTTGCAATGAGGGCTGTCCCAAAGGAGAATGGGCTGCCTCGGAAGTCAAGGGCTTTCTACTCCTTGAATATCTTCAAGCAAAGGATACTTAGACAAAGCATTTAACAGGGATGCTGCAGAATCTTTTTCAAGTATGGTACCCATCCAATTCTGAGATTTGGAAAAAATTTTAGGCAAGCTAGGAGGTATAGAAAGTGTCATGAGCAATAGGTCAAAGGATCCCAGATGTAGAGGAAGAAGGGACCTTAGAGGTCATTGAGTCCAACTCCACCATTTGACAGATGAGGAAACTGAGGCAGAGATTAAGTGACTTGTCCAAAATCACACAGCTATGCCCACTTAATAGTTGTCTTTTTTCTCAGACTGATAGGGAGGAAGAGAATCATTCCTTTATCTTGACTTACATTCTAAGCAAGAGTCAGCTTAGGTGATCAGGGAAATGAAACATTTTCTCCTCCTCTCAGGTCTCCAGCAGGAATAGAAAATACCAATTGGTCCCATTGTCAGAGCTGGGTAGGGACTCAGAAAGGATCAAAGTAAGAAAAAATGAAAGCAATGAGAGCAGAAGAGGAGAAGGTATGGTGAAAAGGCTAAGGTATGGGCATGGAAGAGGAGACCCTCCCCAGGACCTTGTATTTTATATCTACCCATCCTTGCCTGAAGGCCATCAAGAGGCAAGGTTTTGATTCAGCCAGATGTCCTTAGACTAAATTAGAAATCAAATGCTCTCCATGTTGTCCTTGCTGCCAAGAGGAGAAAAAGGGAAAGGAAATTTTAACTTTCTGGGAGAGCAGAAAGTTCAGGCTTGTGGTTGTTCAGCCTTCATTTTTGACCAATGTCCTAATGGGTGATGTCTTGACTTGTGGGTGAATTGGATGTAAGAGAGGCAGAGTTGCCCAAAGTCATTAACCTCACTTTCTCTTCCAGAATCATCCAAGTCTAAAAGGCAAGAGGACTGGTGATGGCCCAAGTTGCGTTGGATGACCTTGGCCTCTCTGATAGCTCACTGACCTCTAAAAGCCCCATAATGCTTGCTTCAGCCACCATCATGGCCAATAGAACAAATTGTTCTTATCCACTCATTCTGCCAGGGAAAGTCTTCCCATGCGTGGCGTAACTGACTGGCCAATGGGTTTGAGCCTCATGGATTACCCTCAACATGTCTTAGACCATCTGCTGAGATAGATTACCGGGGTGTGGAACCATAGGTGAGAGCTGAGTGAGAGGTGGATGCCAAAGGTGGATGAGCATCCCTGAAAAGGCCTCAGCAAGCTCTCACCCTAGATGTGCTATCCAAGAAATTTCACAGAAATCTTGAGAGATGCCTTTTTTCCCATCTTTGCCCTTAAACTTATACCAGAATCAGGAAAGTAGGGCAACTGATCTGGGAACAGGAGGTAAGCAACTGCTGCCAGAAACTCTGCTAAATTCACTGGCTTCAATTCCTCTCTGAGGTTGCTTATAGTTAGCTTGCTTAATCAGGGCCAGCATAAGCTGCTGAATTGGTTGGTATTTCAGAACTGTTCCTTATATTATAATGCTGACTAGGCCATCAAGAGCGAGAGCCGGAGAGCCAGAATGAGAGTCTTGGGTGGCCTCTGCATGACTTAGCAGAACCACATCAAGGAGTATATTTGTGTTTTCCAGTGTGGTCTGTGTCCCTTGAGAGATCAGGACAAAACAGACCACAATGAAAGTTCCTGAAAGTACATCGAAGAGCTGGGCGGTGACACCTCTGTGTCACAGGATGTGTCCTTTTCCTGCCCTCTCTTTGACAGGCTTGTTCCAAAGGACATAAGACCTTTTCTGACAGGAGCTCAGTGTACCCTAACCCCACCAACTTTTCTGTTACTCGTCAATGAGGCCAATGATTTCCAAGCACTCGTTCATTATTTTTCAAAGGTGTCTCAGTGCCCATAGAGAAAACCCTCAGGTGTGCCTAAATTGATACTTAGGTGCCTCTGAGATTTCATTAATGAGTTCTTTTTCTACTGTCTCCCCTCCATCAATTTGTCCCATCCTATGTAATTCTTGTGTTTCCCAGCGAATCCCAAAGCTCCTCAGAGCACTGGAACATTTCCTTTGGCTCTTTAAATATCTGAGTGGTATACAATGTATCACTATTCCTCTGTCACCTCTTATTCTTACCTAATGACTGGCCCCCATCCTTTGCCAGACATTCCATACCCAGGGTAATATTTTGCCCCACGTCTTGCACAAAACCATTCCTAAATTGTACTTCCAAAGATGCTCAGATGTTCTTTGGCTACTCCTGTACTTCAGCTACTGCTCACATGTGCCTCAGTTTCTCATTACAAAAAGAATAAATAGTAAAGATTAACAAAGACTTCAGTTTTCAGCAGTCCCTCCCTCATCCTTTCCCATCCCTTCCTCTCCATAATCATAATGGTGTTTCTACATTAGGATTAGGTAGCAATAGGCAGCCAGTGATCGAGCAGAGGCCCCTCCTGCAACAGGGTGCCTCCAGCAGCCTCTGATCATGACTAGAATGGGGACAAGAGCACAGAAGTTGGGGGATGGAACCAAGATGGTGGAGTAGAAAGACAGACCTGCTGTAGCTCTCCCCTCATAGCCCATAAAATACCTTTTAAAAATGACTCTAAACAAATTCTAAAGCAGCAGAAGCCACAAAACGACAGAATGAGATTTCCAGCCCAAAACAGCCTGGTAAGCCGACAGGAAAGTTCTATCACACTGGGCTTGGAGTGGAGTGCAGCCCACCTTTGGCTGGATGGCAGGACTGGAGCACAGCAGGGTAGCCTGGGGCATTAGTTCACTAATGGAACTAACCTGCCCAGGTGAGTAGTTATTGATGAAATCTAGCTCACCAACCACTACCCAGGGCCCAGCTATTCAGAGTACTTCCCTTCTTTTTAAGGTTAGGCAATAAAGGACCACTGGCATGGTGGAGCTGGTGGTGACTGTGGAGAAGGAATCCTACTCACAGATCCTGGGCAGATAACAATGCTTGTGGTTGCTCCCAGACCAGAGCGCAGGCCAGGAGAGGAGTAAACTCCTCTCCCTTGATTGTGCCACCTTGGAGGATCTGAGAACTTATAGGTCCCTCTACTTGATAAAGGACTCAAAAGTCAAGTAACTGTCTGGGAAAATCCCCAAGAAAGGGGAAAAAACAAAACTACAGAAGGTTACTTTCTTAGTGAAAAGGTATTTTCTTCCATCCTTTAGGATAAGGAAGAACAAAGGGTACCATCAAAGGAAGACATAAAAGTCAAGGCTTCTACATCCAAAACCTCCAAAAAAATATTCAATGGTCTCAGACCATAGAAGAGCCCAAAAAGGATTTTGAAAATCAAGTAACAGAGGTGGAGGAAAAATTGGGAAGAGAAATGAGAGCTATTTTAACAGCTTCCTAAAGGAGACCCCAAAAAATGCTGAGGAAAGTAACAGCTTTAAAAATAGACTAACCCACATGGCAAAAGAGGTCCAAAAAGTCAATGAGAAGAAGAAAGCTTTAAAAAGCAGAATTAGTCAAACGAAAAAGGAGGTTCAAAAGATCATTGAAGAAAATAGTTCTTTAAAAATTAGAATGAAGCAGATGGAAGCTAATGACTTTATGAGAAACCAAGAAATTATAAAACAAAACCAAAAGAATGAAAAAATAGAAGACAATGTGAAATATCTCATTGGAAAAACAACTCACCTGGAAAGTAGATCCAGGAGAAATAATTTAAAAATTATTGGTCTACCTGAAAACCATGATCAAAAAAAGATCCTAGACATCATCTTCCAAGAAATTATCAAGGAAAAGTGTCCTGATATTCTAGAACCAGAGGGTAATATAGAAATGGAATTTATCAATCACCTCCTGAAAGAGACTCCAAAAGGAAAACTCCTAGGAATACTGTAGCCAAATTCCAGAGTTCCCAGGTCAAGGAGAAAATATTACAAGCAGCCAGAAAGAAACAATTCAAGTATTGTGGAAATACAATCAGGATAACACAGGAATTAGCAGCTTCTACTCTAAGGGATCAAAGGGCTTGGAATATGATATTCCATAGGTCAAAGGAGATAGGATTAAAACCAAGAATCACCTACCCAGCAAAAGAGAGTATAATACTTCAGGGGGAAAAATGGAATTTCAATTAAATAGAGGATTTCCAAGCATTCTTGTTGAAAAGACCAGAGCTGAATAGAAAATTTGACTTTCAAATACAAGAATCAAGAGAAACATGAAAAGGTAAACAGGAAAGAGAAGTCTTAAGGAACTCCTTAAAGTTAAACTGTTTATATTCCTACATGGAAAGATGTTATTTGTAACTCATGACACCTTTTTCAGTATTAGGGTAGTTAGGGGGAATATATACATATATATATATGTAATATATATATATGTAGGTGTGTACAGGTATGTATGAATGTGTATATTATATATGTGTAGGTACGTATATGGACATGTGTGTATGTGTGTGTATGTATGAAGGAAGAATACCTAAAAAAATAAAATTTACTGTTGAATGGAATGTACTAGGAATAAGAGAAAGGGAAAGATAGAATGTAGCAAATCATCTCACATACAAGAGAGAAGAAAGAATTTCTACAATGGAAGGGAAAAGGGGAGAGATGAAAGGAAGCAATTGAGCCTTACTCTCATGGGATTTGGCTTAAGAAGGGAAAAACACACACTCAATTGGATATGGAAATCTATTTTACCCTGCAGGAAGGCAAAGGGGAAGGGAATAGGAAAGGGAAGATAATAGAAGGGATAGCAAATTGGGGAAAGGGATAATCAGAAGCAAACACTATTGTGGGAGGACAAGTCAAGGGAGAGAATGTAATAAATGAAGGGCAGGATAGGACAGAGGGAAATGTGGTTAGTCTTTTATAACATAACTATTATGGAAGTGCTTTGTATTGTTATAGGTATATGCATGTATATGTATATATAGTTATATATATATGTATGTATGTATGTATGTATGTATGTATGTATGTATGTATGTTTAACCTATATTGAATTGCTTGTTTTCTCAGTGAGGGTGGGTGGTGAGGGAGGGAGAGGATATGGAACTCAAAGCTAAGAATGAATGTTAAAAAATTGTTTTAGCATGCAACTGAAAATTAAGCTATACAGGCAATGGAGTATAGAAATCTATTCTGCCCTACAGGAAAATAGAGGGAAAGGAGGATGGAAGAAGGGTGGGTAATAGAAGGGAGGACAGACTACAGGAAGGGGTGGATAGGGTACATACTGTCCCAGGGTGGGGGTGGGGAGAGATGGGGAGAAAATTTGGAGTTCAAATTCTTGTGGAAGTGAATGTTAAGAACTGAAAAAGAAATAAATTATATATTTTTTTAAAAAGAGCACAGAAGTTGCCTCTGTGAGCAGAGAGACCATGCAGACCAATGACCTTTCTTCTCCTTTTCTGAGAGGCCCCAGTTCCAACTAGTCTGAGGACACAGAGAACCTATATCTAGAGGTTAAAGGGACCTCAGAGGCCATTTAGAAGCCCCTCTTTTACAGAGAAGGAAACTGAGGCACACATAAGCTAAATGAACAATCCAAGGTCACTCCAGCAGTAAGCACCAGAATTGAACCTGGTTCCTCGGATTCCAGAGCCAGGGGCTTTCCATTGATCAGGCATACTTGAAAGGCTGCTTTCCATAATGAGAAGGCCCTGAACTTGGAGGAAAAAAATGAAATTCTAAAGGCACAAAGAGAAACAGTTCAATTAAGGGGGGAAAAAGCGGTTGTCTGGAGAAATTAATATGGATAGATGCAAAAAAATACACCAAGCAATTTAGTTGTTTTTTTTTTTAAAGCTATGTAGAGAAGAAGGAAACAAGGTCAGGTAAAACAGACAAATATCAAAGTGTGGTGCAGTATTGGAAGAATAGGGTCCGGAGGTTAGACCTCCGACTGAATAAAGGGGAACCTTGAAGGTTGATTTGGGGGGAAGGGGAGAAGACAACTGTAACCCAGGCTCTCGACCTGGAGAATTTGCATAAGACTCTCCTCACTGGGAGAAAGAATAATGACTCCACGTTGCCTGTGTGTGTGAGGGGCAGAGTTAGTGCAAAAGCTATGGAGACCAGACAGATTCTTCTTCATTCTTGATCAAGATGGATTCCAGACTGTTCAAGGAGAGAACCATGGAGAGGGAGAGAGAATAGAATTTGGAAAATAGACACGTAGGAAGAGCTTAACTTCAGTTTCCTTTTCTTAATCTGTAAAATGAGAATAATGATACTTGTTCTACCTAGCTCACAGGGTAAATATTTTTGTAAACCTCAAAACTCAGGCAGCCAGGCAATAAATAATAATAACAGCTAGCGTTTATGTAGTGCTTAAGGTTTGCAAAGCACTTTACATATGTTAACTCACTGAGCATTTATTAAGCACCTATTGCGGGTGGGCACTGTGTTAAGTGCTGACCATATAAAAAAAGACATAGACAGTCCTTGTTCTCAAGAATCTCACAGTCTAATGGGGAAACAAAATAAAACCCTCCTGTTGTGATATCTTGGAAGTATTATTGGTTACTCTGACAATGGGCCCCTCTCTTGGTCCTATGGTATTCAGGACATTCCATCTTGCTGCAGACTGAAGCTATCTTCCTTCTCTACTTCAGTGGATTTTTGATCTCCTCCATGCCAGACCTTCTTCCAACCACACCTTCCTTCTTTCCATCACTTCTGTACTTATCTTGCTTCTCGTTAACTTGTTGTCTACCCAATGAGAATGTAAGCTTTTTGAGGACAGGGCTTGTCCTTGCCTTTCTTTGCATTTCCAACACTTAATAAATGCTTCCTGACTTGACACATTTTCTCCTCAAGAGATGTTGTTTTCCTGTTGTCTTGTAAATCCTTCTGCCATCATCCCAGGGATGGGGGTGAGAAAAGTGCCTTCCTCTACATTTCTTGACATTGCATGTCCTCCACCAAGTCCCACTCATAGACTTCTGGGTTCTCAAAGGCAATGCCAGCAGAACACAAGCTCTGGCAGATACTTCCACATTGGAAAGACTGGGAGAATGGGCCAGCAATGGGCCAATGGGTAATTGACTCTGTCTTCTTTGTGGGCCCTTATCTAGCAAAGAGCAGAGAACAGCCCTTTACCAGGAGGCTAGTCATGTGTTGGCAAACTCTTTGTCCATAGCCACCCATGAAAAATCAACTTGTATGTGTGTTAAATGTGAACATGTGTACTTATAGATACTGATTCATGAAAGGTCAAATGTAGGCTGAGAAGAAATGGAAAAAGAGTGGAACTCCTGGTGCCTTTGACATGAATGTGGAAAATGCACCAACATCAGGCATGAGCCCAGCATGGTATGGGTGATTGGGGAGAGAGGAGAAGAGTGTGCCTTACTCTCACTTCTCCACAAGCCACGTGACCTACAGTAAGTGCTATGGAAGCAGGACTGAGGACAGAGCAGCCCTCCCTGCCATCCAAGCCTAAGAAGCAATATCTGCCCATTTACTATGAGAACCAGTGCATGGGTTCCAGAGGCTGGTGACTGCCTCTGCATGTCAAGTTGCCTCAGCTCTTCGAGGTTATTCATGGTAGTGGTAGCAAGTGTAGACTGCTAGGTATGGTCTGGGACCTGAAGAACACCATGCCTACAGCTACGGGCAAATGATTTCTGGTGCCCTTAAAGTATATTATGTGTCCTCTCCTAGAACATTGACTATTGGCTATTAGGTAATGACTATTTGTGAGCAGGCTTCTGCTTTGGGGTCCCACTGGCCTCCATGTATTGTCAGAAGTCAGTGGTCTCTAGGGGACTATCTTTTGTTGACAGAACCACCAATAGGTTGGTAGTAATAATAATAAATTCAATAACAATAATTCTAAATAATTAACATTCATATAGTGTTTACTACATGCCAGACACTGTGCTAAGTGCTTTATAATTATCATCTCATTTGATTCCCACAATATGCCTGGGAAGTAGGTGCTATTATTATCTCCAGCTCACAGATGAGAAAACTGAGGCAAACAGGTTAAATCACTTGCCCAGGGTCACACAGTTACTAAATGCCTGAGGCTGGATTTGACCTCAGATTTTCTTGACTCCAGGCCCAGCACTTTATCTACTGCACCACCTCATTGTTAAGACACTGGAGATTCTATGGCAGAATGGAAAGAGCTTTGACTCTGAATTAAGAGGATGAAGCCTCTGGTGCTAACTAGATGCATAGCCTTGAACAAATCATAACCTCCCAGGACCTCAGTTTCCTCAGTTGTAAAATAATGGGGTTAGCTTTTAAGGTCCCTTCCAAGTCAGATCTATGACCCTATGATCAAAGACTGTTCTCTGAAGTGGGGTCACCAGAGACCCAACATTTACTCAAAAATTAGAAGAGAAATGAGCAAAACTAAGGAGTAGTGAGAGGTTAGATAGATTGGTGAGAAAGTAACATGGAGAAGATATTGTTGCTCATACTTTCAAAGAGGACCAGTGACATAATGGGTGATATGTTGACTTGTGAGTGAATTGGATTTAAGTAAGGTAAAGTTGCACAAAGTCATCAGCCTCACTCTCTCTTCCATAGTCATCACAGTCCAGTTGCACGACAAAAGTCAGGATGACTGGCGACAGCCCAGGATGCAGTGGATGACCTTGGTGTCTTCAGTGTCTTGCCAAGCTCTAAGCACTCCACAACACCTGCTTCAGCTACTTTCATGGACTGTTGGAACAAATTGTTCTCATCCACCTATTCCACCTAGGGGAATCTTCATATGCTTGGTGTAGACATCCCCCCAAGTTCACTGATGCGATTGAGGTCTATGGTTTATTCTCAACCTGGTTTAGTCCATCTGCTGAGACAGTTTTAGCAGGATAAAGCTACCACATAGGTTACTACGTCTTGGAGCCACGGGTGAGAGTTGGGTGAAAGGATAGACAGTAAAGGTGGATGAGCAGCCCTGAAAAGGGCTCAGCGAGCCCCCCCATTGGAGGTGCTAATTCTCCCTGAACGGAAGCCAAGACATGCTTGAGACAAGAGCAAAACAGGTCAGTTGCTCAGTCATTTTTCAATAATATTCAACTCTTTGTGACCCCATTTAGGGTTTTCTTGTCAAAGACACAGGAGTGGTTTGCCATTTTCTTCTTCAGATCATTGGACAGATGAGGAAACTGAGGGAAACAGGGGGAAGTGGAGTGCCCAGGGTCACACAGCTAGTAAGTATCTGAGGCTAGATTTGAACTCAGGTCTTCCTGATCTATCCCACTGCATCGCTTAGCTCCCCAAAGAAGTAACAGCAGAAGCCTAAGGGGAAGAAAAGAATTATGTCAAGACAACAGTTGGGGGGACTGGGGTGGGGGCACTGGAGCAGGAGTAAAGAGACCTAGGTTCTTATCCCAGCTGCCACAAAACTTTGTAGTTATTTCCCCCTTCTCTGGGTTCCCAGTCCTTTTCTAAAAACTAAAAAGGTTCTTAGCCTTTTTAAATGCATAAAATACACAGGATTACAAAGGAAACCAGAGGCTAGTGAAAATAAGAATGTAAGTTTTCCCCTGTCCAAGCTTACAATTTCCGAAATAAATCCACTTTTGGGAGTGTCTGTGACTCCAGATCAAGAATCCTGGATTAGGTGATCGCTAACTCAGCCCCAACTCTTAAAACACTATGCTTGGCAACCCCGAATCCAGGACAAGGATGGTGCTCCCTGTTCTTCCCCAGTGCCCCTGCCTACCCTGTAGCTATGGGTATCCATTCCCCTCCTTCTCCTTGATGCATAACTTCTATGCTGCATAAATAAAGAGGCACCCTGCCCCCTCCCCTGACCTTGTAGGAGACTGGGCCCCCCTACCGCCACCACCTTTCTTTGCACCTGTTGGTAGGCAGCTAGCTGCCTTAATTTATCTTATTTCATATGCTAATACCCTTGCTTTCAGAGGAGGTGAGAGCCTTTGTAATAATGGTGGATAAAGGCACACTGTGAGCAGGGGGAGGGGTACACAGCCCCAGTCTGTTTTTCCCATCTCTCTTTCCCCAGTCTCTCTCCCTTCTCCTAACCTTTCCTGGTTGAAAGTCAGAGAGAGGAGAGGTTGGGACTTTGTGGTGGGTTTTTTTTTTTTTGCCTCAAATCTCTTTTTTTTTTAAATCACATTTCCTTTGTAAGAGCTTTCTGTCAGATTAATCCTGATTTCCTATTAAATGTGAAAGAACAGAATAATTGGAGGACTAGGACACTGTGTGACAACTGGTGCTGTTTGTAAGACGCATCTCTTCCCCATTAATGCAGGCTGGATTACACGGATTCAGCTCAGCTCCTGAAGCAGCAGGATTAACTACCTCCTGGGCTGTTAGCCTAGAAGACCGAACCTCTCAAAACTCGCCTTTATTTGATTTCCTGCTGCAGAGGAAGAAATAGCTTTAAGAGAAGCACAGTGTGGCACAGGAGCCAAGCCCTCTCTCCTGATGATTCAAAGGGAGCAGAGATGCTAAAAAGAGGTGATGTCACTCTCCCCAAGGGGAAAGACACCAAGTGATAGGGTCAAGATGTGTTCAAAGGGTAGGCTCCAGCTACTGGACCAGAGCCAACTCCAGCTCATGTTCCTGCCCACCAGAAACCTTCAGTCCCAGACCCAAGTGGATGTCCAGGTGAAATGTGTTCTTAGAGATCTTCTAATTCCACCACTTCATTTTATAGAGGAGAAAATTAATTCCCAGCAAGGTCAAGGGACTCGTCCAAGTTCACACAAGTAGCAGTCAGGACTAAATCTAAGATCACGGGCATGGAAGTTCTCTCTCTTTGATTTACTATGTTTGTAGCTAGGGTGTCTGCTAGTTTCATTCATTCAATACACACTTATTAAGTGCCTGTTATGTATGTTTTAAGTGTCTTCACATGGATAATGGGTATCATACTCCTTGCATTCTCAATGAGTGAGGGAGGGGTAGAGGGACAGAGAGAAAATTTGGACCTCAAAATTTTTTTAAATTTAAATTTAAATTGTGATTTTTTAAAAAGTACTTCAGTGTACTTGTAAAAACAAAACAAAGAAAAAACAGTGCCAGCTAGGTGGCAAGGTGGATAGCTACCCAGTCTGAAATCAGGAAAACCTGAGTTCAATTCCAGCCTCAAAAACTAGGTACATGACCCTGGGCAAGTCATTTAACCCTCTTTGCCTCAGTCTCCTCATCTGTAAAATGAGTTGGAGAAGGAAATGGCAAACCACTCCAGTATCTTTACCAAGAACACCCCAAATGGGGTCACGGAGAATCAGACACGACTGAAGAATAACATTGTGAGCCAACTTATACTTTATCTGAGAGTAGCAGCTGACATTTATAAAATACTTTAAGGTTTACAAAGTTCTTTATTCAATCAATCATTAACTGATTACCCATTAGGTACCAGGCACTGTGCTAAACACTTAGGAATAGAAATATGAAAGTAAAACAGCCCTTGTCCTCCAGGCTCTCTACTGATCTGGGGAGACCTGTACATATGTACATATGTCCAATGAGCCCCACCCTTATTAGCATGCAGAGAGGGCTCTGCTGTTGTAATCCTCAAGCAGACTTTGTAACTCACACAAACATTAAATAACTGGTTCCAGCCTGGTAACCATGCAGTGAAGAAAAACCTTTATGAGTGACTCTAACTCCAAGGGGGAGGGCGGGGTGGCACTAGTCAGAATTGAGCTGGCTCCATCATTTTGCTGCTTAAATGTATTTTGGTGACCAGGCAATGCTATAAGGTAAGAAGCTTTGGCCATTCTTATTCAAGGTCCACTTAGGGACTGTGAATATTGGTCTATTTATATTTCCTCTCTTAGGTAAAGGAGATAAGAGTGAGAGAGAGAGAAACAGAGACAGAGACAGAGACAGAGAGATTGACAGAGACAGAGAAAGAGAGACAGAATCAGTCCAGGAGCATAACATGAAGTGCTGGGTGCCAGATGGTAAGGAACAAAGTCTCAAATGACCTGCCTGGCCCAGTCCAGCAGTAGCAGAGGTAAGACACATCCATCCAATAGCCATGCCATATTTGAAAGTGAACTTGGTGGGATGAACACTAGGTAAAGACTGCCTTAAGTTTGAGACTACTCTCAAGGTGGTATAGGAGAGATTGTGCCTCCTGGGTGTTGGAAGGGGGTGGGGGCAGATCTTTATACTTTTACTAAACAATATCTTTTCCAGAAATATCCCTTTGAAAAGATAATTGGAGGGGGGAGGTGCCAAGATGGAGGAGTAGAAAGATACACATATGCTAGCTCCAAACCCACAGCCCATAAAATACCTGTAAAGAAGAACTCCCAACCAATTCTGGAGCAGCAGAAGCCACAGAACAACGGAGTGGAGGAGATTTCTGTTCCAGAGAACCCTGAAAAACTGACATGAAAGGTCTGTCACACACCGGACCCAGAGCAGAGCCCAGCCCTTCTTGGCCACGCAGCACCGAGAGGAGCAGATCCAAGCAGGCTTCAGGGATGGAATCTCTAGCAGCTTCTCCAGCAGAGAAGCATGAAAAGGTAAACAGCAAAGAGAAGTCATAAGGGACTTTACTAAAGTTGAACTGTTTACATTCTTACATGGAAAAACAATATTTGTAACTCTTGTAACTTTTCAGTATCTAGGTAGTTGGTAGGATTACATACACACACACACACACACGCATGCACACACAGAGACAGAGAGCACAGAGTGAATGGAATAGGATGGGATCATATCTTAAAAAAATGAAATTAAGTGGTGAGAGAGAAATATATTGGGAGGAGAAAGGGAGAAATGGAATGGGGCAAATTATCTCTCATAAAAGAGGCAAGCAAAAGACTTTTTAGTGGAGGGAAAAAGAGGGGAGGTGAGAGAAAAACATGAAGTTTACTCTCATCACATTCCACTAAAGGAAGGAATAAAATGCACACTCATTTTAGTATGAAAAACCTATCTTACAATACAGGAAAGTGGGGGAGAAGGGGATAAGCAGGGGGGGGAGGATGGAAGGGAGGGCAATGGGAGGAGGGAGCAATTTGAAGTCAACACTCTTGGGGAGGGACAGGATCAAAAGAGAGAATAGAAGCAATGGGGGGCAGGATAGGATGGAGGGAAATATAGTTAGTCTTACACAACACGACTATTATGGAAGTCATTTGCAAAACTACACAGATATGGCCTATATTGAATTGCTTACCTTCGCAAAGGGAATGGGTGGAGAGGGAGGGATGAAGAGAAGTTGGAACTCAAAGTTTTAGGAACAACTGTCAAGTACTGTTCTTGCCACCAGGAAATAAGAAATACAGTTATCTGACCCTACAGGACAAAAGAAAAGATGGGGACAAGGGAAGGGAGGGATGATAGAAGAGAGGGCAGATTGGTGATAGGGGTAATCAGAATGCTCAGTGTTTAGGGGTGAGGGGAGGGGATAAATGGGGAGAAAATTTGGAACCCAAAATTTTGTGAAAATGAATGTTAAAAGTTAAATAAATAAATTTAAAAAAAAAATAAAAAGCTAATTGATGTTAATTGGTTCAATGAAACTGAGATGCTAAAGTGTTGATATCTGTAGTGGAAAAACCGCAGAAGAGGTTCTTGACCCAATGGCATTAGGGAGAGATATCCTCAACACCTTAAGGGTACCTTAGAATCCTAAGGCAGAACTGTAACCAGCCTCACTCCACAGAAGTAAAGTCAGAGTATTGCTATATAAATAAACAAAATGAACACAAGGCTATTTGAAGGGGAAGGATGGGGAGGAAGGGTAAGGAAGATCAGAAAAGGCTTCATATAGAAGATGGTGCTTGAGCTGAGCTTTGAAGGAAATTTGGAATTTTATGAGATGGAGATGAAGTGGGAGAACATTCCATATGAAGGGAGAGCCTGTGAAAGTCATGGATGTGGGAAATGGTTTATCAATGTCTTTCTTAAATGGCCATGCCCAAAAGTGAACACAATATGCCAGATGAAATCTGATAAGGGCAGAATATAATGTATTTACCAAAATAATCCTACCCACTTCTTACTCTCTCTGTTCCCTGCTGCTGAGCTCCTTCTTACTGATGACCAATCTCAACCTCAACCTCAGCTGTCAGATTCCTCATTCCCATCCATCTCAATCTTACTCTCCCAATAGAGGCCACGTCCAGTCATCCTGATCTATATCTTGCACTGAACGCAGATGGCTCCAGAGGAGAAGGTGAGACTGGTGACTTTGCACAGCCCTCCCTCACTCAAACCCAATTCATTTGCAAGTCATGGCATCATCTTTGTGATGTCATGGTCCTCTTCAAGAAGAAAGGACAAACAACAGCTCCTCCAATGCTCTACTCCAGATCTAACCACCCCTTCCACTTTGCCCTTTGGAAATTTTGCTCCATGTTAAAAAGCTTTATCTCATCCTCCATCTTCTTCCTCCTTTCACCTTCTAGCAGCAGTGAGACCTGGCTCCAGTATCCCTGGTCACCATTTCCAGCACCAGCTGCACTTTCAAACTCCTTATTGACTAGTATTCCTTCTTCCCTATTGCCACTTTTATTTAGACTCTCCTCCTACAATCACCATGCAGTCAATTTTCCCCTTTTGAAGTTCATGAAAACCAGATTTGTCACCTGATCTCAATTCTGATTCCCAGGACATTCTCCTGCCTTTTTCAATGAGCTCAGTGACTTTGAACCAGTCTTCCTCTCTATCCCAAATCCTAATTTCATTCTAGGGGACTTCAGCATTCATGTTGATGACTCCTCAAATACACTACAGTTCCACAATCTTCTCAATTCCCATGACCTACTCCTGAATTCCACCTACGTTACACACAGGGATGGTTAAACTATTGATATCTTGCCATCACCCTCAAGTTTACTACTTCCATGTTCAAGAATTCCATATTTCCTTTATCCAACACAATCTTTTATCTTTATATTTATCCCAGACTAAGCTCCTTGCCCTTTCTTTGACCTCCAACTGCCTCTATCTCTCACTACCAGTACTACTCTAGCTAAATTCTTCTCCCTAGAATGCTGGAGACAAGGCCTAGAGACAAGACCTGAATTCAAATTTGACCTCAGAGACTCACTAACTGTGTGACTCTGGGCAAGTTACTTAACTCTTGCCTGCCTTGTTCCTATAAAATAAGGATAATACTAGCATCTACCTTCCAGAGTTGTGAGGATCAAATGAGATATTTGTAAAGTCCCTAGCACAGTACCTGATACATAGTAGGTGCATAATAAATGCTTGTTTCAATCCTTTCTTCTTAGTCTTGGGGTACTAGTTCAGCTCTGCACTATCCACTAGTCTTGAATCCCTTGTTCACTTATCACACTTTTCCAAATTTCAATCCTAGATTGCTCTCACCAATCACTTCCTTTATTCACTACTCACATGCGTGCTGAATGAAACTTGAAGAAATCACAAAATCACACTGAATGGGTCACTGGAGATGAACTAGCCAATATCAACAAAACCCTCAAGTCGGCATGGCAATCCTGCCATTCCTCCCTAATTGATTCATTATCCCACTCACTACAGCAGCTGTTCCAAAACTTTTGCTCTCTCCTCAAACCTCCCATGGAACCCCTGTTCCCCTTATTCTTAGTTGAGTACTTGGCTTCATACTTGATTGAAGAAAAATGAGATCATTTGGCAAAAATCTCCTCTTCTCCACTGCTCCTCCTCATCACACATCCCTCCAATAATAACCCAAGCTCTTTCCTTCAATCTCTGATATTTAGGTGGTCCTTCTGTTTGTCAAGGCCAGCTCCTCTGCATGTACCTTTAACTCCATCCACTCCCATCTTCTCCAGAAGTGTGTTCCCACCATCATCCCCACTCTTGAATCATCCATTTCTCCCTATCCCTTAATAAATGTTTATTGACTCCTTCTCTGCTGTCTACAAACACTCTCATGGCTACTCCATCTTTAAAAAGCCTTCACTAGATATTACTGTGCCTTCCAACTATCATCTCATTTTTCTTTACTCCTTCTCAACTAAACTCTTTGGGGAAAAAAAACTGGATACTTGATGCTGTAAGACCAAATAAAGTAGAATTTTTTGCTGTTTTTGTTTTACTAAAAGTGTCTCTGAATAATGTGATCAAGGAGGATCTTTCCCACCCATTGTCAGATCTGTGAAGATTTGTAGAAAGGTCCATGCCTTCTGTTAATGAGGCACTGGTTCTCAAGGGATGTGATGCCCTCTGGCTCTAAAAAGTATATAAAGACTAGGAGGTTTGGTTTTATTTTGGGGCTTACTGACTGAAAGTATTTGTTTGGCCAGACAAGGACTCTGTGAAGCTGCTAAGGAGTCCCCCTGCTTTGAAAACCCAGATGTCTGTGCTTCCCTTTCTGGTAACTATGGTCAGACAGACCATACCAATCCCTGTCTGTTGAATTATGGTCAGGCAGAGGAAGCCATGTCTGTTGATCTTTGATTTCTCTGTATTTTCTTTGAAGTTCGGGTTTCTGACTCCCATGAACTGGGTGAACAACATATGTACTTGGCTAAAGGAATGATACATGTGTTTGATTAAAGTGATCGTTAACCCCTCAAAAGTTGGCTTTCCTTTTATGAATACAGATCTAAGAACCTGTGATAGTAGGCCCCACCGTATAGGCTGGGTGTTTACTGTTATAGATGCTTCTATTTCTTCAGCATTAATTGTACTGCCCTTCAATTTCTTAATCTTATCAATTCCAAAGACTTCTTTCAGCACCTTGCTTCAGGTACATTGATAAAAATAGGTGTGTGGTAAATTAACAGATAGATCAATAGACAGATGGAAAGGAAGGTAGATAACAGATAGATAATAAAAAGATGATAGATAGAGATACATAGATAGGTAGATAATAAATACATAAATCATGGAAAGATACCTAGAAAGAACATTGTGCTGGGTGAATAAGTAGCTGTTGCTTTGTTGACTTGATTTGGGGTGTGGCCACTACTCAGCTACAGTTTCTTAGAGCCACAGATGAGAGAATTGGGTGAATAAGGTGGACACCAAAGGTAGAAAGCAGCCCTGAAGAGGGCTCAGCAGGCCTCACACCAGTGGTACTAAACTTCCCTGAACACACCCTACACCCTACACTTCTAGGCACTAGCTATTTGGCATTCAGAAGACGATGTCCTCTTGCCTGTCTTCTAGTTACTGCTCTCCTATAGGACAAATTCTGTTCTTGAACAGGTTAAACAAAGTCCAGCTCTTTTAACTCTCAGTTACCCTTAAAACAGCACTAAGGAAATATTACACTATTGTAATAATAATAGATTAGCTTAAGCCAGAGAACTACAAAATCCTTCATCTGGCTCTCTGAGCAATGCAGACAAGCCCAGCCAGCTTTTCATTCAACAAGATGCTGCTTTGTCCAATCAGTTTTGAGACTCTCAAAGCATTTCAAAGAGTGACTTTTCCATAAATCACAAGTTCCCTGAAGGCAGGGACTGTCCTTCACCTCTTTTGCATCCCCAGTGCTTAGCACAGAGCCAGGTACATAGTAAGGGCTTAATAAATGTTTATTGATCGATTGGTTGGTTATTTTTTCCATTCTATCTCTTGCTGTCAAACCAATGACGAAAATACAAAGTAACCAGGAGCTCTGAGAGGTCTCCCCTCTTTCAAACTGTAGATGGCACTAGAGGGCAATCAGCATAATTTGACTCTCTTCCAATGAGCTTCAGCCTATCTCTAACCAATTAGCAACTGCCAGAGGAGCAGCTGATTCTCCTGCTGTCTTCCAAATTATCACCTGCTGTCTCCTCACTCAGCTCCCTCCAGCTGGTTCTTGCACTTTTCTCCTGCTGGCTTCCTTAACACTCTCAATGGCTCAAATCAGAGCCTCCTACTGTTCAATGACGCATCTTTCTCTATGACATAAAACTCATTCAATTCATCTTCTGTTAGTTATGAAGCCAACAATCCTTATTTAATTATTCCATAGTCTCCAAACAGTTATTTGATCTGCAGCCTTGTGAGATTTATTTTCTCATTATATTATATATCATATGCAAATGAGCTGAAGGACCACGATGCCCTGCAAACCTCAAACAAAGGTCCTCTCCAAGTTCTCAATTTTCTTCTTCCAACAATCTATCTCTCCTCACATTTTATCTTAAAAAAAAAACTGTGTTTCTTCAAACTTAAATTTTATTAGTTTTTCGTGAATAAAAGTTACAAAGAAATCAAGGTTCAGTGCCTTGCCCCTCAACACTCAGCTCTCCTGCCACTTTAAGACTTCTCTTATTCAAACTAATCATCTCCATTTCTTTCAGTCAATGACCATATTGCATAGTCTCCATTCCCCTCACTATCCTGGTCACCCTAAGTTAATTAGACTTGATTATTTTATTTGCTCCTTGAAGCCAAAGACCATTTCATTTTCGTATTTTTATCCCTAGAATCTACTACAGCACAGAGCACATGGTGGGCATGTAATTGATGTTTCTTGGTTGATTATCACCTTCATGGCATATTCAGTATTCAGTGGCTAGAGGACCAGACCTATAGTTGGAAAGACCTAAGTTCAAGTCCATCCTCAGACACGTGTGACTAGCTGTATGACTCTAGAGTAGTCATTGAACCTCTGTCTGTCTCAGTTTGCTCAATTTTAAAATTGAGGATGATAATGGCACCTATCTCCCAGGGTTGCCGTGAGGATCACAGGAGATAATATTTGTAAATATTATTATATTCTATATATAATAGTATATTATATAATTAGTTTATATTATATATAATTGTACAATTTTGTATTATATTTGTACAATATTATATGTATCTTATATGTGATACATATAATATAAGATATATAAAAATATATTTATTATATATATAAATATTATCTAATATATAATATTAGCACTGTCCCTGACACATAGTAGATCCTTAATCAGTGCTTGTTTCCTCCTTCTGAAGAGCCTCTCACCTCCCTGCTCCAGGATACTGGCCCTCTTAACATACCTTAAGATCGTGTTGAGTCTTTTGGCTCTCATATCACACAGTTGACTCATATTGACCTTGAAAGTCCACTGAGACTCCCATATCTTTATCAGAGGATTCACCATATAACCCCATGCCACCTATCATATTCTGGTGACTGATCTTTTGTGCTTAAAGAAATGAGAGAGTTCTAGGAGTCAGAATGTTCAGGAAAAACTTCCCAGGGAAGATAGCAGTTGAGACTCCACTCTGTGGACAAAGAATTGGGTAAGAAAAAAAAGATGAATGTGGTAGAGACAAAGGCATCTGCTCTTTTCTACTCTTCAGCGGGAAAGACTTGGCATCTTATTTGACTTAAAACCCTGAGCAGCACCAGACCAGGGAAAGAGGCAAAATGGGCTTCGGAGGTACCTGACATTACCTATTGTGGGAGATGGGAAGAAAGCAAAAATAATGAAGAGGGCTAGGTTGCTTTGAAGATGACTGAAATGCTTTTCTGTCTGTAAGGAATGTAATTTGCACTTAAAATGAAAGATGAGAGGTTCACACCAAAGGATGCAAATAGTAATGATTGAAAAGTAGGAGAGACCTTGAAGCTGAGACACCTGAGCAGAGGAGGACAAATGAGTCCCTCCAAGCATATATTTTTCCACAGGCAGCAGGGGAAAAGCACTGGATCAGGGAGTCAGGAGACCTGCTTGTGAATCTTGGCTCTCACATTTCTTAAGGATTTGAGCTGGCACATAGTAAGTGCTTGCCAAATGTTTATGAATTAGTTAATTGGCCCCATCATTTAACCTCTGAGCCTATGAACTCTTCTGTAATACTGAGATAATAATACTATTACGATCTCTCTTGAATGGGTGGTTTGCAGAAAGAACTTTGCAAATCTAAAAGAGCTCCCTAAATGTGAGGGGTTGTTAGGATCTTTTGAAATAGGGAGAAAGTGAGATTTTTCAATAAAGTACAGCACATCGCTTTCCCCTCTCACCAAGTCTGGGGCATATTTGGAACAGAAATCAACAAATTAATCAATCAGTGAGCGTTTATTAAAGACAAACTATATGCCAGTCACTGCACTATACAAAGGAGATATGAAGACAAAAATGAAACAGTCCCTGTCCTCAGGAGACAGATCCTATCCTAGAAAACATGTATACATATAAGACATCACAAAATAAATACTGAGTGAATACAAGTCATGGGGGAGGAATGAGTGGTCTGGGACCTCAGGAAGGACTTCAAACAGGAGGTAACAACTAAGCTTTGAAAGAAACTGAGGCTTCCAAGAGACAGAAGTGAGGAGGGAGTGCCTTGCAGAAACTGAGGGCAGCCTATACAAAGGCAGAGACTGCAGAAGGGAGATGAAGTATCATTTTCAGCATCCTAAAAGTCTTAGTGGAGCTGTAAGCTCTAAGCGCTTAATTTGAAGCTTTTACCTATATAAGGAATGATAAGCGGGTGGGTCATTTTGGCTGGACCACAGAATACATAAAGGGAATGTGTCATAAACCAGGAAAGATAGGTTAGAGTCAGAGTGTTAAGGCCTTTAAATAACACAGAGTTTGTATTTTGTCTTGGAAGTGAAAAGGAATCCACCAGAGTTTCTTGAGCACCAGAGAGATGTAGTGAGACCTGTATTTTAGGAACATTACTTGGGCAGCTGGGCAGAGGATGATTGCAGAGAAGACTCACAGCAGGAAAACCTGTTAGGAAGCTATTACAATAATCCAGGTGAGGGTCAATGAAGGCCTGAACTAGAGTGGGAGCCATTTAAAGGGATGAGGATAGATGAAAGCTGTTGTGAAGGTAGACTTGGCAGTTGCCTGATGTGGAGTATGAGGAAGGCCAAGGGGTCAAGGAGAATTAGGAGAATATTGACCTTAATAGATCCTTCCAGTTCTAACTCTATGAGTCTGGGAGATGTGAAATTGGAGGAAAAAAGAATGAATTCTGCTTTGGACATTTGGTCTGAGGTGCTTCAGGGACAGTTCATTGGAAATGTCCATTTGGTGGTCGTTAGTTTGGGACCAGAGTTCAGGAGAGAGACTTGGACTGAATATACTATCTGGGAGTCATCTACGTTAGAATGATGAATGAACCCAGAGGAGCTGATGAAGTCAGAGAGAGGGAGTATATTGAGAAAAGAGAAGAAGGCCCAGGGCAGTGCCTTGGTGAGGGATATGGATGCTAATCTAGCAAGGAAGACTAAGGAGAGACCAGACTGGTAGGAGGAGAAGTCAGAGAGAGCTGTGTCACAAAAATCCAGGGAGGGGATTGCCTGCATAGACTAAAGTTGGAGGGTCCTTCCAAAATCAGGGAGCAGTTGCTTCAAAAAGGAACAATGAAGCCCTTTTTTCTTATTGTTAAGTCCTATCCAATTCTTCATGACCTCATCGAGGGTTTTCTTGGCAAAGATTCTGAAATAGTTCACCATTTTCTTTTTCAACTCACTTCACAGATGAGGAAACTGAGACAAACAGTGTTACGTCATTGCCCAGGGTCACACAGCTAGTAAATGTCTGAGGTCACATTTGAACTCAGATCCTCCTGACTCCAGGGATGATGTTCTACCCACTGTGCCACCTGGCTGCCCCTTTTTCCCTTAGACTTGTACTTTTATAAGTGTGGGGATGAAGAAGTCCTCTACCGTAGCGGACCAACATCTGCCACACGACTTTTACTCTTATATCACTGCCCAGATCACTGAAAGGTTAAATGACCAGCCCAGGGTGTACTTAGAAATGGGACTTGACCCCAGCTCTGTCTGACTCCAAGGCACTAAGCTATGCTGACTCTCAGATAAAGACATAGATGGCATATTTGTGCCCTTGGCAGATGACAGGAAGCTGGGAAGAACAACTAACATCTCTTTTTTTATTTTTAAGATCTTGACAGTTTAGAAGGATGCATCAAGTCTAATAAAAGAAAGTTTGTTGTTGTTCAGTCATGTCCAACTCTTCATGACCCAATTCAGGGTTTTCTTGGCAAAGATACAGGAATAGTTTGCCATTTTCTTCTCCATTATTTTACAAATGAGGAAACTGAGGCAAATAGGGTTAAGTGACTTGCCTAGGGTCATGCAGCTAGTAAGTTTCTGAGGCCAGATGTGAACTCAGGAAGATGAGTCCTCCTGTCTTTAAGCCCAACACTCTATCCCAGTGTACCAGTTACTATTTAGTATAGGCACTGACAAATGGCAATTTGAAAAAAAATAGTCTGTACAATTAATTGGGAAATAGCTAAATAAATTAGAGCATATGAATTTAATGGAATGTAATTGTACCCTAAGGAATGGGGCTCACTATCATCCTTGTCATTCTCAACAAGCAAAACTTTCCCCAGACTCCAACCTCCTACATATATTGGCTTTCTCTTTTTAAACACAAGCTCCTTGAAGACAAGACCTGTCTGGACCTTGTGTTTATATTCGCAGCCATTATCACAGTTCATATAGCAAGTGCTTAATAAATGTTTCTTTGTTCATTCAATTCATTCATCTCTTCACTCACCCATTGCCCAACCTCACCATATTTCAGGAAGCAAGATGATAGGGTGGACAAAAGACTGCCTCATATAAGTATACATGGAGAACACGCAAAGGAGTGTGGGCATAAGGAATGCATATGGCCAGGACATGCACATAAGTGGGGTAACATACTTCTGATCCTGAAGGGCTGCCAACCTTTTCTGGGGATGTTTTCATATTACTCCTATCAGACCTATACCTTACTGAAGTTTTCTGGGTTCATAGTCTCTAAAAGTCATAGCTGGATGTGTCACATGGTGGATGCATGGTCTCTGCCCCCATGATGTTTCCTCAAACATGTGACTCCACTGGGCATATAGTTGTAGAGCTTCTCTCTGCTTCCAGCTTCTGTCTTGAGCCAGATTCCTCTGCTATAGAAGAGTAGACTCTGCCATGCTCTTTCAGCTTAAGCCATGAGGCTTCCCACAACTTTCAGAAATGCCCCTTTAGCTAATAGAGAGATACGGGAGGAGGAGGAGAGAATATGGATGTGGAACATTATGTAACTGCCTGACTTAGTTGATGTGTGGGTTAGTTTTGTTGAACTGCCTTTTCCCTCTTTTTTCTTTTCTCTTTTTTGTTACAAGGGATAATTTAATGAGGAGGGATATATTCTAAAATGAATGAGAAAAAGAAAAAAATCAATAAAAATTTTCTGAAAGCAGCTCTTACACTCAGCCGTCTGATTAAGGGGGTGGGGGGTGTGAATCTTTCCTGACATTTTCTTCAAGGAATAGTCTACCAGTTTCTCAGAGTCTTGACTAGAAGAGCTTTTTCATCTCTGACAAGAAGCTCCCTGTCCCAGGAGCTATGTCCTTTAGAGTAAAGGGCAAGGTCAGTGGTAGCTTCAAGTCTATCTTTTGAACTCTCCTTCCTTCTTATTAGGGCATGGGTTTCACCACTGGATGCCTCACTTTGGTTTAGGGCAGACCTTGTCTATGCCCTGCTATTTGTCTCTGATGGCTAGACTATACCAAATCAACCTCCATTCTCAAGGCTGCCCAGTGTATTTGGGAACTAAGATCCCCCAAATTTTTCAACATTCCTACTGTGCTCTCATGCAAATTACTGAGCAAAGGAAAGACACGATCAGCCAAGACCTGTCACAAGGTCATTTTTTAACCACACAGCTATCTAATTTTCCTGAGAGTTTTTATTTCATTCATCACTGTTCCTGGTTTGTCAAATACTGACTTTGTCTTTGCATTGAATTCAGTTTCTGGAGGTTCTGTTCTGTTCCATCGATTTATTTCTCTGGGTTTTTTTTCCAGGATCATACTGATTAAATATACATTTTGAAACCTGGTAGGGCAAGTCCTCCTTCACCAGTTCTCTCCTTTACAGTTCTTAATCTTCTCACCTTTTTATCTTTCCACATGAATTTCATTACGACTTGATCTTGTCCTAAGATATACTCCACTGATATTTTGACTGGTATTATATTAAAACTCTAAATTAGTTTGGAAAGTATTGACCTTTTGGCTATATTGCTGTACCCAACCAGGAGCTGGAGATAGCCTTCAATTTATCTTTTCCTTATATATCAAAATCACTTTCAAATTGTCCTTGTATAGGTCTTTTGTGTGTCTGGATAAGTTAATGCCCAAGTTTAGATGCATTTGGTTGTTACTGTCATATAATAGTATTTCACTTTCTTCCCATTGCCTTTGATTCTGTTGCAAATATTTAAGAAGAGAGATGGTTCCCACTCCCCCCCCCCACCTTGATGCATTTATTTTGTATCCTTTGAAAGCAATTGTATCTTACCACTTTCCTTAAAATCATCACCTCAATCCAATGTTTCTATGAACTCTCTCAGTTGCTCTAGATAAAGTCATTGCCATCTGCAAATAGAGATGGCTCATTAGAATATAGAAAGTACAATGCAACCTCCTTGAGGGTAGGCACTATCTCTATTACCTTGTGTCTTCATCACCTGGCACCATGCCTGGCTTGTAGTAGGTACCTCATAAGTACTTGTTGAATTAACTTGAAGTGAAATGAATTAAATTTAACTTAATGTTAATTCCTCTCATTTTTTTCTCTGTTTTCTTGTTGCTCTTAGAATCATAGGATACCAAACTCCAGATTTAAGTGGAGTAGATCCAATCTTGGTAGGGTTGCTCATGAATCACTCTGCCATGGATCCACCCAGGATTTCATTTGGAAGCTCATAATACAATTTATGGCTAGATCTCTACCAATGTTAGTTTTTTAAAGGGAAGGGTCCTCAGCTTGTATGCAAATATGTAATATAACTCTATATCTACACATACACATCTAAATATATACATATATACACACATATAGTTAATATGTATATAACTATATGTATGTATGTATGTGTATGTGTACTCAACTCAGGTTCATTTACATTCTCTCCAATGGCAGACACATCTACTCTTTTTTACAATCCTAAAATCCAAGATACATATAAAAATTCCTGATTTGATCAAATCGTGTCCTAAGACACCCACTCCCCCACACTCATTCAGTCATCTCAATGTGGTGTTAATGAAGATATCCTCACCTTAAGCAGGGGCATGTCTTGGGGCTATTCCTGGTCACATCCTTGACTCTGTACCCAACATTTCTACAATGATATCAAATACAAATGGCAACAGCGTCTGCTCTGCAAGGGAATGCTTCTTCCTGTACTCCATTATCATATTAGCTGAGGGTTTCAATGTTTGTTTTGTTTTTACCCAAAACTGAGATTTTATTAGATGAGACAACTTCTGAGAAGGAAACTCCCTCACCAATACAAATCTACATGTGCTTTGAAATTCAGTGACTAAAGAGGTCTCCTGGGAGAGGTTAAATAACTTGCCCAGGGTCACACAATGTACAGAGTCTAGGTCTTCTTGACTCTCAGAAAAGCTCCCCTATCTAACATGCTGTCTTTCATGGTTTTCAAATATATATTTTTTAATTAAGATATGACTATGCATATATTCCTGAATTTTTAATGTAACTGAATGTTGTTTTTATCAAAGACGTTCTCTGGATGTAATGATGCAAAAGCTATCTTTCTTATTCTCTCTCTTTCATAGCCAGTCTCCTAGAAAAGCTATCTAAACTCATTGTTTTCATTTTCTTCCCTCTTTCACTTCTTAAATCCTTGCAGTCTGGCTTCCCAACTCATCACTCAACTAAAATTGCTTTCTTCAAGGTAATCAATGGTCCCTTAATTGCCAAATCCAATAGCTTTTTTCTTAATCTTTATCCTCCTCGACCTCTTTACAGTTTTTAAAACAGTTGACCACTCTCTCCTTCTCCATCCTCGATACTTTCTCCTCTTGGGGCTTTTCACTCTCTCTCCTTCCCTCCCTCCCTCCTTCTTTCTGCCATTAATAAGCTAAAATTCTCATTCATATATCTTTTGTGAATTTGCTGCAGAATCGTTGGGTGCATATAGATTTTAAGTAGGTATACTCTCTTTTTGAATAAAACTTTGTAGCATAAATAATATGTTCATCTAGTTCCTTTAATGTTTTCTATTTGACTTTAATTTACATCATTAAATCCATTCACTTTTTTGTGATTTGGAAAATTTGGAGAATAACCATGGTTTTAGTAAATTTTATACCATATTTTAGTTTCAAACTATTTATATATTTCCTAATACAATGGGTTTTCTGTAAATGACATTGTTGGATTCTGCACATTAATCCACTTCACAACTTTTCATTTGACAGTTCAGTCCATTTTATCTAGCATTATAACTGTTGGATTTATCTTTTCTATCATTTTAATTGATTTATCAGTAAGAAGGAAAATTTTCTTCCTATTGTTTTTTCTGCCATTAAAATTTTAAAGTATTCTAGACAAAAGTCTTTTGATTTATACTACTTGCTAAGTAAGTTTCTTTCCCTTGAACTTCCTTCTTATCTAGGGGAATAGTTTTACTTTGAAAGTATCCTGGATCCACTCCTTTTCCTCTTCTCTGCCCCCCCTTAGTTTAGACAAAACATCCTTCTGCAGCATTTAGTAATCTAACCAAATAATATCCCATTTATTCTTACATTTTGATTGCAATTGGTTTGTCTTCATTAAATATTTGTCTTTTCAACTTGGAGGCTTAGTTCAAAGACTTCCTTAAAGGTTAAATGTCTCTGAAAACTTTGCAATGTCTAAATCTGTTTTCTTTATATATCGTAACTTTTGCTGAGAAGCTGATTCATGAGTTCTACTTCTTAACCATATATATGATATATATTTTATATTCTAGTTTATTATCTCCTGCCTGCACTGAGAGGTCTATGGTGATTCTATTTAATGTTCCTTGATGTATTATTTCCTCTTGCATCTTGTAGGATTTTTTTCTTGACCTAATAGGCACTGAAGCTTAACTACAATGTGTTTAGAAAAGTTAAATTTGGGGTGTTTCTTCGTCTAGATCTTATGTACTCTTTCTATTTGTGTTTTGTCTCTAATTTTTATTAATCCTGGGAAGTTTTCTTGGATGATTTCCTACAATACCACATTAAGATTTTTTCTGTTTTTCCAGATTCTCTGGATCTGTCCTGGTAAATGTTTAACAACTGGCTGGGGAGTAACGGAGGGTATATTTGCAAGAAATACTTTTAAGCTGACTCTACATTAACATTTTCTCCATCACTTTCCTAAGTCTATGTAATCAACTCAATAATAAATCAAGTCCTGTTTTGCACTGCTGACAATTTAACAATCAGCTCTCCAAAGCCCTTTGAGCTGGCTCCAGCACACTCCTGCTTCGGATATCAATAACTTTGAGAATACTGTGTCCTGACCCTCCAAGTCTGACCCTTGGTTCTGCATGTCTTCTGATTTTTTTCAATGATTTAGTCAATTTTCTAAGCTTGTTTTTTCAGTTGATATGTATTACTTGTCATCGTGTTTTCTTGAATATTTATGTTAGTATATTTAGATTGTCTAATACAGTCTTTGTATTGGTCACATTATTATTCCTTGCTAATCTTTTTTAGCACCTTTTAATCCTAGCTTCATTTTTTCAAATTATTTTTATTTACTTTCTACAAGCTCTTCTATCTGCTTTTTTAATTGCCTTACCAATGTTAGTTTCTGCTTAATTTCTTTAAATATACCACTGATCTATTTAAGGATGTGTTTCTGGCTAAGTGGTTTCATCTGAGTTGCTCTTCGTACCTTAGCTGTCTCATTACTCTGTAGTAATTTTTAATTGTATCACCATTCTTTACTTAACTTGTTTTCTCATTTTTTTTTCATTTTCTCTCATGGTTTTTACCACCTTTCTCCTTGGTGTTTCTAGTGTTTTGTGCTTATGAAGTTTAGCTGGTTTCAACTCCTCCCCCTGCCATCTTAACTGGAAAAACCCTTAATTGTACATGAGGTTAGTATAAGATTTTCTATTTCATTTCCTATTTAATCCTGGATGGTATCTTTGTGGCTGTCAATGTATATTTGGCCAGAATCATCAGGGAACAATCCACAATAAACTCTCATCTTTCTTTCCAGGGCAATTCCCAGTAGTTCAATCTTTAGTTTTGTATGTAGAATCGGGATTATTTTTCCCTAAATGTCATACATTCATTTCGTAAATGTCATGCCCCGATTGCATACATGACCTGAATGTAGTTTCCACATCTCTGGCCTAGAATGGTACAGAAATGTCTCCAAAGAGTCAGTTCCCCAGTGTATTGTATTCTGTGTCCTTGGGACAGGAGAATGGGAACTAAGAGGGAGGTTATTCTATTAATATCCAAATTTAGGGAGGCAGGAATCTGTGCAATGCTTTAACTAAGGTGCTTTGGGCACAGGAAATGCTCCCGCATAAATTAACAAGATTTTAGTTTTACACCTTTGCTTGGTCTGGTCATTTTCAAGCCTTTCATGCAGAACCTCAAAAAGATTTTATGGGAGCCCAAGTACAACCTCCAGTTCCCCTTTATCTATATGCTAATTTACTCCCTCAGAGAAGACCCATAAAGTAGGTAGGCATGATTTCCTCTTACAAAAAAATTACCTTTATTTATTTTTTTTCTTTAGTAGACTATTTTTGTTTCAGCACACTATTGTGGAAAGAGCTATGGCCTTGGAGTTCAGTGCTAGTGACTTCCCTAGGGTCACAAAGCTAATAAGTATCTGAGGCAGGATTTGAACTTATGAAGATGAGTCTTCTTGGTTCCAAGCCCAGTGCTCTATCTACTATGGCACCACTCAGCTTCCTGGAAGAGTTTAAAACTCCACAAATCCATTCTAGAGACCGTTAGACAATTCTAGAATAAATTGAGAAAAGGTCAGTTAGATTTATATGCTTCTTTATTATACACAATTTTATTCCTCTAAAGTATATGTGATCATTTGAACGAGACTGACCAAATGTTTCCTCGTAGAGATTCCCATTTAGTGAATGGATAACAATTTATAATTAGCTTTGTAAAGCACCAATCTATTCATTCATTAGTTCAAATAGAGGCCATTTTCATTTATTGAACATGTCTTATGATTAGGCATTAAAAGGATACTGTCATGAACCCATCCTTAAAGAGAAAGTGAGAAAATCTCAAGATTTGGAATGGGGCAAACTGAGTTCAAATTGTGCCTCTGATTCTTGCTGCCTAATTGACTTTGAGCAAATCATCTCTGTTCTCTGAGCCTTGGTTTCCTCCAGCGGATTGGAGTAAATGATCCTTAAGGTCCCTTTCAGTTCTAATATCCCAGAATCCTAGGACATTTTTTTACCCAAGTATTTTAAAATTAATAAACCCTCTGCAGATGCCACTACCTTACTCAAGGATACAGAAGGAAAGTAACTCTTAAAACCCACTAAGATGGGAAAAATATAAACATGTAGGCTCAAGACAGAAAAAGAGAAACATCAGACATGTGGCCAACATTGGTTTCATCCACCGTGATTTTCATCTCCTTGTCATAGCCTATGAGTACCAACAGCAGGTATACCTTGACAGTGGTGATCTGCTTCAAGGGAATTTGGCCACTTGGTCTGAGGCATGAGATTCTGGGTGCCAGCTGCCACAGGAAATGAGATTAAATTTGCCCAGCTGTGTTCCCACAAACACAAGTTGCAAAGAGGCAAATTTTGACTGGGTAGGGGAAAAATTCCTAATAAGAGCTATCTAAGAATGGAAGAGAGCAAATGGGGGTGCCATAGTGCAGGACCTGGAGTCAGGGAGACTCAGCTTCCTAAATTCAAATCCTGCCTCAGACACTTACTAGCTATGTGGCCCTGGGTAAGTCACTTAACCCTGTGTACCTCAGTTTCCTCATCTGTCAAATGAGCTGGAGAAGGTAATGGCAAACCACTCTAGTGTATTTGCCAAGAATGGTTTTACAAATGGATCACGAAGAATCAGACATGACTGAACAACAAAAATGGGAGTGGTTGCCTTGACAGATAATGGGTTTGGTCTAGAGGTCTTTGAGTCAAACAACCACAGGTTGGGGATGTCTCTGTCGATTGGATAAGATGACTTCAGAAGTTCCCTCAGACTCTGAGATTCTGCAATTCTGGGATACTTGGCTCTAATACAAGTTCAATGGGTACTTACCTGACTGAGACAAGAGCTCTGATGTAGCACCCATCTATTTTCTTAATGGACACTTAGGGAAGAAATAAGTAACCCATTCCTAGGAGAGATAGGATAAAGACAAAGAAAACAGCATTGATTTTTCAGTCAAAGGCTGTGAATTCAAATCCTGACTTTTCTCTGTAACCTTGAGCAAGTTACTCAAATTTAAATTCTTTTGTAAAATTAGGGAGTTGCCTTTTAGGGTCCTTCCAGTTGTATATCTATGATCCTGATATAGTTGACCTCTCTAGACTTAAGTTCCCTCATCTGTCAGGAACTAAATGGCCTCTGAGGTCCCCACCCAACAAGTTCTAAGGATATGGTCCAATGATAAGCAGCCTTGAAGATATGCTCTTCCCTGCCCCCCAAAAAATTCTAACTATGCTTTCTGTCCTCTTGGAATTTCACTCTAGAAGACTATATTCAGTATTGGTCCCTACTTTAACTGCTTGAATATAAATGAAAACTCATAACGTGCCTGAAAAGCTTGCTTAAACATGTAATCATCCCTCCTAGAAATCTCTTTTATGCCTTTAATTTGCTTAGCTACTCCTATTCTCAGAGAGAGTACAGTAAAACTTGGAGCCTAGCCTCTCTTGTGCCCCAGCCTACCTCCTTTCCGACAAAATGATCACCAAATCAATTAGCAAAATCTGAATTAATGAGGCTTGAACAGATATCCAAAATGAGATTTTAGCCCAAGTTCCCACAAATCCTTTCCCTATATGACTTGGCTGCTTACCTAGAAGTAGAAGCAATTTTCCCCGTTAACAGTACAAAGGTGAACAAGTCCCTTTTGATTAAAAGTGGTAGTATAAGAGATCTCTTGATGAATGGCTAGGTTCTCACCATGTTTGGAGGGCCAAAGGAGAGAACTGATTATTTGAAGAGGATCCCCCAAAAAGACTGCTTGTGGAGCTTATAACTAGGTCACGATATTCCTGCCTGGATATTGATTGGCTAGGTTCACTTTGAGAATACCAAGTTATTGTTGTCATATTTTAAATGGATAAGATGATCTCATGATGAGGAGAGGAAGAGAGTGAGAAAATAGAAGAGGAGAGGGAGAGGAGAATAAGAAGGTGAGGGAAAAGGAGGAGGAGGAAGAGGGAGAAGGAAAGGTAGTGGAAGAAGAAGAGAGGGAGAGGAGGAGGGAAAGGGGAAGAAGAGAAGAGGGAGAAGAAAAGGGAGTGAGAGAGGGAGAGGGGAGGGGGAGGGAAAGGAAGAAGAAGAGGAAGGAGAGGAGAAGAAAGAGAGAGAGGAGCAGGGAGAGGGGGAGGGAGGGAGAAGAAAAGGGACAGGGACAGAGACAGGGACAAAGACAGGGATGGGGGATGAATTGGGAATGTCATGGCTTCCAAAGCTCTCTTACTTTTTGAAACATTCACATATCCATCATCACATTAGACTCTCACAATATCTCTATGAGGGAGATAAAATAGCATTATTCCTCTAGTTTCACAGATCATAGGACTGAGAGGCAGAAGAGGTCTCAAGTCCAACCTCCTTATTTTACAGAGGTGGAAACTGAGGCCTAGAGAAATTAAGTGATAAAGGCATGTGATCATGATAAAGGCAAGACTTTAACTCAGGGCCCATGACTCCAAATCCAACACTCCCTCCACAGTACCAGGAGGATTAAAAAAAACCTGAAGTATAGAGAAGTTAAATGACTTGCCCAAGATCACAGTTTGCTAGTGTCAGAGTTGAGAGACCAATACCCAGGATTCTTCATTCCTATCCCAAGGTTTTCCATGACACTCAAAGCTTTCAATCAGCCAATGCTGGCTCAAAAAGCTTTACAACTTTATCTGAGCCAAGAGAACCTCCTTCTCCTGCCATATATTTTGAGATTTTTACCTGAGCTACATAGGGAGACAATATAGATGGATTGGAGTTTTGGTCTTTTTCTCTCCCTTGCTCTCCAATCATAACAAAGAATGAACTGTCCCAAAGATATGGAGGGCTGCTAGAAGGAAGGGATGGGATGAAGGCATGGGATCATCATGGTACTGAAGGGCAGGGACAACTGTTGGACTTGGGATCAGGCTTGGATTCAGATCCTGCTTGGGTGATTATCTGCGTGACTTTGAGGAGGTCATTTTCCCCTCAGGTAAAATGATAGGTGACTTCATGACCTTTAAGCAATAAACCTCTGATCCTATCATCTGTAAAACTGGGAGAGTTAGCCTACCTTGCCTCCCTTACAGGCTGGGGAAAGAGAGAGAAAGAGACAAAGAATCTGGTTTGAAAAAGAAATGATTAGCCCCTACGTGAGGTCTCTGTGAGCTTCCTGTTTGCAAAAGGGACAAAGTCACAAATGGGGTAAAGTGCCACTTGTCACTCCCTTACCGTTTTGTTGTTGCTGCTGTACGGTCGTGTCTGACTTTTTTTGACCTCATTTGAGGTTTTCTTGGCAAAGATACTGGTGGGTCTGCCATATCCTTCTCCAGCTCATTTGACAGATGAGGAAGCTGAAGCAAACAGGGTTAAGGGATTTGCCCAAGGTCATACAGCTTAGTTAGTGTCTGAGATCAGATTTGAATTCAGGAAAATCATTCTTCCTGACTCTAGACTTGTCTCCCAATCTACTGTGTCACTGAACTGCAGGACTCTCCCATTAACTCTTGTCAATACTACCTCCTCAATATCTCTCATATCTATCCCTTCTCTTTTTTTATTTTTAATTATTCAATATTAATAATTAATATTTCCCCCAATTACATGTAAAAACAATTAACTTTTTTTGTTTTATTTTACCCTCTAGGTCTAGAATATCAGGGCAGGCTTCCTTGATAATTTCTTGGAAGATGATGTCTAGGCTTTTTTTTTGATCATGGTTTTCAGGTAGACTGATAATTTTTAAATTATCTCTCCCTTGTGAATCTATTTTCCAGGTCAATCGTTTTTCCAACAAGATATTTCACATTGTCTTCTATTTTTTTCATTCTTTTAGTTTTGTTTTGTAATTTCTTGGTTTCTCATAAAGTCATTACCTTCCATCTGCTCCATTCTAATTTTTAAAGAACTGTTTTCTTCAGTGAGCTTTTGAACCTCCTTTTCCATGTGACCAGTTTCTGCTTTTTAAAGCAGTCTTCCCCTCATTGGCTTTTTGGACCTCTTTTGCATTTGGGTTAGTCTATTTTTAAAGGGGTTATTTTCTTCAACATTTTTGGGGCCTCCTTTAGCAAGCTGTTGACTTGCTTTTCATTATTTTTTTGCATCACTCTCATTTCTCTTCCCAATTTTTCCTCCACCTCTCTTACTTAATTTTCAAAATCCTTTTTGAGCTCTTCCATGGCCTGAGACCATTGCATATTTTTTTGGAGGTTTTGGATGTAGAAGTCTTGACTTCTATGTCTTCTTCTGATGGTATGCTTTGTTCTTCCTCTTCTGAATGGATGAAAGAAAATACCTCTTCACCAAGAAAGTAACCTTATATAATCTTATTTTTAACCCTTTTTGGGGCATTTTCCCAGCCAGTTACTTTACTTTTGAGTCCTTTGTCAAGTGCAGGGTAAACTCTGGGGACCTGTAAGTTCTCAGTTCCTCCAAGGAGGCACAATCAAAGGAGAGGAGTTTACTCCTCTCCTGGCCTGTGCTCTGTTCTATGAGCAATCACAAGCATTCTTATCTTCCCAGGATCTGTGAGTAGGATTCCCTGTCCAGAGTCACCACCAGCTCCACCACACCAGTACTCTTCCTCACCCCAGGACCACTCAGAACTGAGATGCAGATCAGCTGCTTGATTCCCCCAGGTCTTTAGACCAGAGCTCCAAAAATGGACACTGCTGCCACAGTGACTGCTGCCACCCTGGGGTCAGGGCTGGGGTGGGACCATGCTCCCCTCTCACTCAGGTGAAAGAACTTTCTTTGAAGTTGTCTTTGGCCTTTGTGGGCTGAGAAATCTGGAAACCGCATCTGCTACCCATGATTCCGCACCCTGAAGCCTGCTCCAGTCCTGTCCATACTGTGCAGTGCAGCCAAGGCTGCGCTGCACTCTGCTCCAAGCTCAGTGCAATAGACCTTTCCTGTCAGCCTTCCAGGCTGTCTTGGACTGGACATCTCTTCCACTCTGTCGTTTTGTGGCTTCTGCTGCTTTAGAATTTGTTTAGAGTCATTTTTTAGAGGTATTTTATGGGCTATGAGGTGAGAGTTTCTATTGCCATCTTGGCTTCACCACCCAACTTCTTTTATTTTAAGTTCCAAATTCTTTCCCTTCCTCCATTCCTCCTTCCCCATCCCCTCACTAAGAAGACAATCTGATAGAGGTTATGTATGTTCAGTCATGTTTAACATATTTCTATATTATTCTTCTTGTAAAAGAAAACCCAGACCAAAAAAAAAAAAAGTAAAGAGAAAGAAAGATTAAAAAGAAGTATGCTTCAATCTGCACTCAGACCCCATCAGTTCATTCTCTGGAAAGGAATGGCATTTTTCATCATAAGTCCCTCAGAATTGTCTTAGATCATTGTATGGCTGAGAATAACTAAATCATCCATAGTTGATCATTGTTGCTGTTACTGTGTATGATATTCTTCTGGTTCTGATCACCTCACTTTGCATCAGCTCATGTAAGTCTTTCCAGGTTTTTCTGAGAGTATCCTACTCAACATTTCTTATACCACAATAGAATTCCATCATAATCATACACCACAATTTGTTCAGCCATCCCCCAACTGATGGACATCCCCTCAATTTCCAATTATTTGCCACCACTAAGAGAGCTACTATAAATATTTTTATACATGTAGGTCCTTTATCTTTTTTTGTTTGTTTTTGTCTTTTATCTCTTTGGAATACAGCCCTATTGCTGAGTCAAAGGGTATGCATGGTTTTATAACCCTTTGAGCCTAGTTCCAAAGTGCTCTATACAATTCCACCAACAGTACATTAGTATCTAAATTTTCCCACATCCCCTCCAACATTTGTTATTTTCCTTTTCTGTCAAATTAGCCAATCTGATAGGCGTGAGCAACATCTCAGAGTTGTTTTAATTTGCCTTTCTCTAACCAATAGTGATTTAGAGCATTTTTATATGACTACAGTTAGCTTTGATTTCTTAATCTGAAAACTGCCTATTCATATCTTTGACCATTTGTCAATTGGGGAAAGGCTCTTATTTTTACAAATTTGACTCAGTTCTCTGTATATTTGTGAAATGAGTCCTGTATCAGAGAAACTTGCTGTGAAAAAATTTCACAATTATGATTACTATTACTGTGATTACTAGTATCCATCCTATTTTTCCCTCGTTTATTCTTCTCTCTCTCTCTCTCTCTCTCTCTCTCTCTCTCTCTCTCTCTCTCTCTCTCTCTCTCTCTCTCTCTCTCTCTCTCCTTTCACCCTCAAAAATGTTTTGCTTCTGACTACCACTTCCCCCAATCAGCTCTCCCTTCTATCATACACACACACACACACACATACCCCTTTTCCTACCCCTTTCCCCTCCTACTTTCCTGTAGGGTAAAATGGATTTCAATACCCAACTGAGTGTGTATGTTATTCCCTCTTTGAGCCAATTCCAATGAGAGAAAGTTCAAGCAGTCCCACTTACCTCTCCCATCACACACACACCCCCCCCCCACTGTAAAAGCTCTTTCACACCTCTTTAATGTGAAATAATTTACCCAGTTTCACCTCTCCTTTCCCCTTTCTCACAGTGCATTTTATTTTTTAAAGATTATTATCTCATCATATTCAATTCATACAGGGGCTCTCTGCCTATGTATACTCTTTCTAACTGCCCAAATAATGAGAAAGTTCTTAGGAGTTACAAGTGTCATCTTCCCATGTAGGAATACAATCAGTTTAATCTTACTGAATTCCTTATGATTTTCCTTTCCTGTTTACCTTTTTATGCATCTTGAGTCTTCTACTTGAAAGTCAAATTTTCTATTCAGCTCTGGTTTTATCATTAGGAATGCTTAAAAGTCCTCTATTTTATTGAATGTCCACTTTTCCCCCAGAAGGATTCTACTCTGTTTTGCTGGGTAGGTGATTCTTGGTTGTAAGCCTAACTCCTTTGCCCTCCAGAATATCATATTCCAAGTCCTCTGATTCTTTAATACAGAAGCTGTTAAATCTTGTGTTATACTGACTATGGCTCTATGATATTTGAATTGTTTCTTTCTGGCTGCTGACAATACTTTCTCCTTAATCTGGGAACTCTGGGATTTGCCTATAATATTCCTGAGAGTTTTTATTTTGATATCTTTTTCAGAAGGTGATCAGTAGATTCTTTCAATTTCTATTTTATCCTCTGGTTCTAGAATACCTGTGTAGTTTTCCTTGATAATTTCTTAAAAGGTGATGTCTAGGCTCTTTTATGGTCATGGCTTTCAGATAATGTTTAAATCATCTCTTTTTGATATATTTTTCAGGCCAGGTGTTTTTTTCCACTCAGATATTTCACATTTCCTTCTCTTTTTTTCATTCGTTTGATTTTGTTTTTGCTTCTTGATGTCTCATGGAGTCATTACCTTCCACTTGCTCAATTCTCACTTTTAAAGAATTAGTTCCTTCAGTGAGTTTTTGTACTTCTTTATCCATGTGGCTAATTCTACTTTTTAAGGTGTTCTTTACTTCAGTGAATTTTTGAATGTCTATTTCCATTTAGTCAATTCTACTTTTTAAGGCATTCTTTACTTCATCAAAGATTTGTGTCTCTTTTACCATTTGGCCTATTCTGTTTTTTTAAGGTGTTATGTTCTTCAATATTTTTTGTGCCTCTTTTACTAAGCTGTTGACTCTTTTTCCATTTATTTTCTTGCATTGCTGTCATCTCTTTTCCCATTTTTTCCTCTATCTCTCTTATTTGATTTTTAAAGTCTTTTTCAAGCTTTTCTAGGGTTTCTTTTGGGACCTGAGGCTAATTCACATTTTCTTTTGAGGCTTTGGATGTAGCAGTTTTTACTTTGTTCTCTTTTTCTGAATTTGTGTTTTCATCTTCCCTATCACCATTGTAACTTTCTATGGTCAGGATCTTGTTGTTGTTGTTTGCTCACTTTCCTCTTTCTTGACTTTTAACTTTATAATGGAGTTAGGCTTTGCTCCCAGGGTAGAGAGGACACTGTCCCAAGAGTCAATTTTTTTATGCATCCAGTTCTAGGGATCTGTAAGCTTTCAGTTCTTCCAAGATGGTATGATTTAAGGAGAGGTATATTTACTACTCTTGTGGCCTGTGTTCTGGTCTGTGTATAACTACAGACACTCGTTTCTGCCCTGGAACTATGACAAGGGTCCCTCACTCCCTTGCAGATGTAAGCTCTGGTGTGCTAGTGTTCTTTTTTGCCATGGAAAAGCAAGCAGGATCCAAATATAAGCAAAACAGCAGAATCCTACACCCAGTGCCACAAAGGGACCCCTCTAATCTTCTGATCAGTTGCCCAAACCCCTTACCCTCTGTGGGCTGAGAGAAGCAACTACTGCCATGGTTGATTCAATCACTCCAAAGGCCTGCTGCTGGTTTGCTGGGACATAGTAGCATAGTCTGCATTCCACTCTCACTCCAGTATGAAAGACCTTCCCTGCCAACCTTCTAAGTTGTCTTGGGCTGGAAAATTGTTTCAGTCCATCATTTTATGGGTTCTGCCAATCCAGAATTTGTTTTGAGATGTTATTTAAAGTTATTTGGAAGGGAATTATCCAACCCCTCTCTAATCACACCACACCCACCTTGGCCCAGGCACTCTTACAATAGCTTCTAATTGGTCTCCCTGCCTCCAGTCCCTCCTCTTTGTAATCTCTCCTTCCCTCACCTGCCAAATTGATATCCCTAAAGTAGAGTCTTAGCCATGTCACTCCTCTGCTCACAAAGTTCCAGCAGCTCCTCATTAGATGTATAATATAATCCAGGTTCCTCTGATTGGTATCTAAAGCTGCTGCACAATCTGTCTCCAACTCACCCTTCCAAAGTTATTGCACATTACTTCCCCTAGTGCACATGCATTCTCTGGTCTGTTCAAACCAACTTAGGCATAGGCAAAATCCTATCCCCTTCCTCCTTGCATTTGCCCAAGTTGTTCCCCCAGCTGGAATGCACTCTCCCCTCACCTCTTCCCTCTTAGAAGCCTTCACTCCCTTCCAGATGGAAGCTGAAGTGTCCCCTCTTTTCCTACTTTCCAGTCATCACTGCATGCTTATTTCATACATAGCCTAGTACATAAATCCTTCCCCATCCCTGGGCCTCAGTTTCTTCCTCTGTAAGATGGGGGAGTTGGATAGATGAGGAATTCCTAATCTGGGCCCCAGATTAGGATTGTCGATACACTTCAGGGAGATCCAAAAACAAGGATGAGGGGGAGGGGAATCATTTATTTTCACTAACCTGCAACTGAAATTGAGTATTTCCTTCCATTGTGAATATAGGTAGCAAACATGATTTTGAGAAAAGATCCATCAGCTTCAGTGGGTTGCCCAAGGGGTCCAGGACACAAATTAAGTTAAATAAGAATCCTTAGACCAGATGAGCCCTAAGGTCCCTTCTAACCCTAACTCCTAGAATTTTAGATGCACCACCTTCCTTCCTTACCAAAGAAGAAAAGGGTATACACGAAACCAATTGATGGTGTCCACAACACTCCATCCCCATCCCCTTCTCCATCTTCATCTCTCTAACAGAAAGATGGAGTCACATTTTCTCAGATCTTCTCTGAGGCCAAGATTAGTCATAATTACTCTGTCTTCTGTTTGATTCTGCATTACTGTATTCTTTCTGTTTATTGTTTTCCTGTTTCTACTTACTTCATTCTGCATCAGTTCATACAAAATATGACACTGATATTCATGGGTTGGGTCCCCAGACAGTGACTGTTATTTCATGTACTAGAGGCAACCCTGTGGAACTGCATTCCCATTGCTGCAATAATAATCAGATAGTGTCTAGTACATAGTAGGAACTTAATAAATGTTGATAGATTAAATCAACTCTCATCAAATGTATAGCATTGAAATGGCATAGCAAAAATAATAGTTACTAGACTTTCCCCCTGGGTACACTCCCCCACAAATACATACAGTCTCTTAGGAAGAGTGGGCGCAAGCTGAGAGTATACCCATGTAGGAAACATGCATTACAAAGGTAATTTACAACTCTGGCTACAGCAGGGTCTGGAAATCTTTTTTCTCTACATAGAATATCATTTTGGGTTCTCAGGGTCTGCTTTTCTCCACAGCCTAAGTCTCAGTTGCCAGGGGTTACCTCTAGTGTTCCCTCCCTTAAGTGTCTTATCCCTTCATTTCTTTGCCTACCTAGAATACAAGTCTCTGCTCCCAGATGGATGCAAGATCTCCTATTAATCTCCCCTAATTCTTCTAGGGCAGCTAGGTGGTGGAATGGATACAACTCTGGGCATGAAACCAGGATGATTCATCTTCATGAGTTCAAATTCATCTCAGACACTTACTGTGTGACCTTGGACAAATCACTTAGCCCTGTTTGTCTCAGTTTCTCACCTGTAAAATGAGTTAAAGAAGGAATGGCAAGTCATTCCAATATCTTTGCCAAACCACAAAATGTGGTCAACAACAAATTCCCCATGGCTTTGATGGAGGGGAGGGCAGAAAAATCAGGTCCTCCCCACCATGGAGAGGGAGAGGGCTTCTTGTTGCACAAGTACTCTGAACCTCCAGTGAACCCAACTCCTCAGGGATTAGCAAATAAAACCGTCAGAAATGGTCAATTTGTTTTCTCAACTAATTCTTGATTCAATCAGAGAGGTATTCACACCTGATAAAGGGATCAGGCATTAAGGCATCTAGACAGTTAGTTTAACACCTCATTAACACCTTTGATTAGATTCTGTGCCTTCTGTGACACATCAATTAGAGGGGATGGAGAAACCCCCCTCTCTTACACAGATCCTCCAATGTTTTCTCAGAATTTCTTATACTTAGTGTTTTTCCTACACGATCTCATTCCATTACATTTATATGCCACAGTTATTTCAATCATTCTCTAACACATAGAATCCTCTGTTTTCACTATCATGAATGTATTTAAATATATACATGTATTACACAGAAGGAAACTGAGTCCCAGAGAGCTAATTCTTCAAGGCTACATAGCCAATAAAAGGCAAAGATGGGACCAGGAGACCCAGGAGTCTCCTGACTATGGAGACGGTTTTCTTCGCACTTCACCTGAACCACTCGGTGCAGTGCCCCATGTTAGGCAGTAGGGGCATTGTGCTAGCTACTCTTAGGGCTTAACAAGCAAGGTCTGTCACTATTGCACTTCTAGCCAAAACTGTGTGACCTTAGGGAAGTCTCTTCCCCCAGTGGACCTATTTCTCCCTCTATAAAATAAAGAGGTTGTATTATATGGCCGCCAAGGTCCCTTCCTGCTCTAAATTCTATAAGATTGGAGAAGGTCCAATGGAAACAGTGAATCAATCCAGAGACTGGCCCTCTGGGGATCAGTCAAAAGAAACAACGCTATTCACCCCAATTTAACTGAATTCGTGTTCACAATATATCACAGTTGGAAAAGCTATCAACTAATCTAACAAGATTAGAACATGAGATCAACTACCGTAACCCCTTCTTTTGTGGTGCCTTATCATCATTCTTCCAAATCCCCCAATCTCCATGTCAGGTGTCTAGAGCTCTCATTTGCCCTTCCCTCCCAATCCACCAGCAAAGATTCTACTGCCAATTCTTAACCACTGCTCCCTCGCTCCAGGCTTTTGCAATAGAAGTCCAATTTTCCTTTCTGGCACGAACAGCTCTGTTTCTGCTACAGGAGTTTAGGGATTCAGCCAATGGCCTCTGAAGAAGGGTGGTAAGATTTCTCCAGCCCAGGGACTTCCCTAAATCACAGCACCATAGGCTGCCACCTATACTGACTACATTACTGCTAAGTCGCTTCTTGAAGTTGTATTATCTTGCCACCTGGATTAATTCCCCTTAATTCCCTTTCACTGAAGACCAAAGATTATCTAGACTGTATCTAGCTGGCCCCAGGAGAAGAGAGTGAGGCTGGTGACGTGGCACAGCCCTGCCTCACTTAAATCCAATTCACTTGAAAATCGAGACATCAACCGCCCCCTCTCATCCCCCATTGTCATTGGTCTTCTTTGAGAAGGAGACAATCCATAATGGCTGGCTACAGACTAAGCTATGTCTCATATTCCATCCAACCATCCATAATAAGGTGAAGGGCAGGGAAGGAGAGAAAGAAGAAACTTTCTGCCTCTTGCTCTGGGAATCCTAATCATATTAATGCTACCATCACCTCCAAATATGACATGTCAATTGATCACTATCCTTGTGACTCTTCCCTGGCCACCATTTCATTATATTGCTGTCTCTTTCATTAAATTGTAGGCTTCCTGAGGGTAGAGAGTGTCTCACTTTTGTATTTGCATCCCCAGATCTTAGCCAGTGCTGGGCACATAGTAAGTGCTTAATAACTGCTATTCATTCATACAAAACTACTCTTCCCCTTTGGTTACCTCTTCTCCCTAAACCAGACTATTTTTCTGTGTATCAGAGTATTACCAAATCACTATTTGGCAAGATTATAAATTTCTGAAGGGCAGAGAATGCCATTTTTCATCTTTGTGCCCCCAATGTGTGGCACAGTGTATTGCATGTAGTAGGTGCTTAATACATGTTTATTGCTGAAATATGGTTCAGCCCAAACTGGCTGGTACTCCCAACTAAAACACCAATTAAAATGCAGCAATATCTCTAATCCTTCCTCTGTTGTTCTGATGAATTGAATGATGGGTAGAAGCAGTGAGGGGCAGCCTTCCACTCCATGTCCGTGCCAACTTCCTAACAATCAGCTCTGCCCAAAAGACTGGCTTGGAGAGCAGTGAGTGTCCAATTACCAGAGGTTTGCAAGCACAGGTTAAATGAATGGCCATTTGTTAGAGTTGTTATAGAAGGTTTGAAATAAGCGATCTCTGAGGCCCCTTTCAATGTGATGTTCATTGTACATGTCTGAATTAAATTGGATTGAACTGGATTGGACTGAGTCACGTTATATCTTTTTACTTTTCTTTAGGGAATCAGCCTCCCAATTCTTTCCTGGATTCCCCCAAATCTTCTCCAAGTTCTCTAGGACTCACAAGTGGTACAGCTCCACCTCTACCACTTGCTGGCCCAGCAATATTACCTCCCTGCTTTTGTCTCCATTTCCTCATCTAGAAAATGAGGGGTAATCCCTGCCCTGCCTAATCCCATAAGAGCTGTTGTAATAATTTAATGAGAAGATGGAGAGGACTCTTTAGAAATTTGGAAACACTCAATAAATGCAAGACATCATCCTTACTATGATTCCTCAGTGTCTCAGAACTGAAAAGTCAAGTGATACAGTGGAAAGGAGTACTGTGCCTGGAGACAAGTTCTAGATTCAAAACCTGACTCCTCCTATCCATGTGGCCTTAGGCACATTATATAACTTCCCTGAGCCTCAGTTTCCTCATGTGTAAAAAGAGGGGATAGTGGACTTTGAGATCCTTTCTAACTCTAGATTTATGATCTATGAACCTAAGTCACTTCACCTCTGTGTGCCTCAGTTCCTTCATCTGTAAGATGATTGGATGGCCTCTGAATTCCCTTATAGCTCTAGGTCTATGATCCTCCTCATTGAATAGAGACAAGGATTTGTTAAATAAATGCTCACTAGGTACCAGGCACTGTGCCAAGAAAGGCAAGGACACAGGCCCTGTCCTCAAGGAGCTTATCTGCTGAAGGAGATGACTTGAAAATAACTACATACAGATATATTTTATAACGCAAATGCAAATTGTTGGTTATCTCAGAGGGAAGATGATGGGGCTGGGAAAGGCCTCCTGCAAAGAGGGGAGGAATGTTAGCTTAGATTTGAAGGAAGCCAGGAAAGTAAAGAGGCGAGGAAGGGAGGGAAGAAACAAGTTTATTAAGTGCCTACTCTGGGCCAAGCACTTTACAAATATCTCATTTTATTCTTGCAACAACCCTGGGATGCAGGTGCATTGTCACTGTTTTACAGTTGAGGAAACTGAGGCATACAGAGGTTAAGTGACTTGTCCAGGGTCATACAGCAAGTGTCTGGATTTGAACTCAAGTCTGGACTCCAGAGTTGGCACTCTATCTACCACAACACTTAGCTGCTGAGAAAGTAGAGCACTCCAGGTATGAAGGACAGCCAATGAGAAACCTCAGAGAAGGGTAACATGGTACATATAAGGACCAGCAAGGAAGCTAGTATCACCTCAGATACTTACTAGCTGTGTAACCCTGGGCAAAACACTTAACCCTGCTTGCCTCAGTTTCCTCATCTGTCAAATGAACTGGAGAAGGAAATGGCAAACCAAGAAAATCTCAAATAGGATCAGGAAGAGTCAGACACACTTGAAATGATGGAACAACAACAAAGAAAGGGAGGAAAGGACTCAGCTGTGAAAGATTTGAAATAGGAAAAGAATGATTTGCCATTTGATCCTGGAGGTAATAGGGAGCCAGTGGAATTTATTGAGTAGGGAGGGGTTGTGACGTGGTTCAGATCTATGATCTTTCAGTCATTCTCTCTGCATTTGACTTTTTCATCCCCCATTCTGGTTTCTGCCACATTTGCCCTTATAAATCTGCAAAATAAATTCTTGCTGAAGACAAAGGCAGCCCCAGCTTTCTGTGAGCGCCAAGGGGAGCTTTGTGGGCCTGATAATGCCCAGGGTGCACAGCAGGGGTTAAAAGAGACTGTGGGGAGAGAAATAGAATTTGCCTGGGACAGAGTAGGAAAGGGATTTGCAGAAAGAGGTAAAATAACCTCAAGGCCTCATTGATGGCCTAGCCATGAAAGGCAATTATTTCCCAAGCAGACCTCAAGCTGAGGACCCCTGAAGTCAACGAAAAGAGAGAGCTTAGGCTGGCAGCCATTTAATAAGACCCAGTAAAGCTGCTCCCGGGAGCTTCAGAATCTCTCAGCTGAGGGGAAGGAATTCAATGGGATCTGAAAATGAGGCTGGCAGGGGAGACAGTGGCAAAACACCTAATGCTTGAATCCCCCAGTGACTAAGCCAACAGGGTCCCTGACTCTAGAGAACTCCAAGAATAATGATGATGATAATAATAATTTCCCCAGGATTTTCCCATTTTCAGAAAGCATGAGTGTTTTCAAGTTCATCCATCCCAAAGACATGGGTTCAAATCCTACCAAAAACCAAGTATTTTGGCCTGTCTTTTTTCTTGGTGTCTGCTAAGGCGCAGGCACCAAGAACATATTAGAAGGGAAAACATTCTCTCTGTGCCTTTGTATGTGCTAGTGGGAGGAGGGAGGTGTACTTTGTAATTTAGGGGAGGCAGGAATGGTGTAGCAGTGGCTTAAGCCACTTCACAGAATCCCCTTTTATTAAAAGATTTGTTCTGTAAAACTTGGCCTCAGTCAAAAAGCTGCACCCAAGGACCTAGAAGGCCATGAGGCCACAAGTTCCCAATTCCTGCCCCAGATCAACAGGCCCAGAGTTACCAAGAGTGCTTAGATTCCCTCCTGCCTTTTCCTTTTCTGGATGTAATTTAGCTCACCTCCCTTCCCCGAACAGACTTCATTTAACTCCTTCTGCCTGGTACTTGAATTGAAGGACAGGAACTCAGATTCCACCTCCAACAATCATCCCTTCCCCTCCCTGGGCCTTAGTTTACTCATCTGTAAAATTAGGGGGTTTGGATAGATAGTTTCCAGCTCTAAATCTATGAGTCTCTGACCCTTCCAGGTCACTTCCAATGCTGAGATCAGAGATTCTCGTAATAGCTCCAATGGGGAGGAACTCAATTTGATGTTCACATAAGGCATGAGTTTGGTCGAGGGGCCCTAAGAAGGACAGAGACTGCAACAGAGACTTTCAAGACTCTGGACTCATTAAGAACCATCTGATGTGACAACTTTGGTTTAGAATCTATAAAAGACAAATGAATATAGATTAGCCCTAAAAAATAATGAAGGGCTGAGCTAGGCAGGGACAGGGGGAGGGAAGGAAGAGGAAATAAGTCCAGATAGGAGTCAGGAACCCTTCTATGGAATCAACTCCTTCAGCGTTCTTTAATACCTGGATGCAGAAGCTGGTGTTGGAGACTCAGACAAGACTGGATATCAGCAGTTCCAAGAAGCTGTCTTGTATTAGAGCCAGAGGGAGTGGAAGTTAGGAAACCATACCTCTACAGAGCTCCAAACCTCAATGGAGGTGGCTACCAAGAGTGTTCAAATTCCAGAAAGGAAGAGTGCTAGAGGGGAAGGAACAGTGAAGCCAAAGTTGGATTTGACATTTGGCTCTGCAACTCACTGTGTTACTGGAGGCAAGTCACTTAAAGTTGATGAAGTGCGGGGGAGGGGAGAGATGGGGAGAAAAAGGTGTTATGAGGTGGGGGAGGGGAGAGAAAAATTGAAACTCCAAATTTTGTGGAAATGAATGTCGAAATCTAAAAACAAATAAAACTTAAAAAAAAAAGGATAGTTAGCAAGGATAGGATACGAATATGGCTTACCTCCCCTCCATTTGAAAACTCATGGGTTCAGCAGGATACGGTGTGGTGACTCCTGTTCTCTTGGAATATTCATGTCATTTGTAAAGGGTAGGTGGGCCATTTTATGCCCAGAGGTGACTGAGGAGCCATATAAATGTGGCCAGAAGCCACCAAGAAGCAACTTTGTGGGAGACAATGGCCTGAACTTAACTCTTCAGGCTGATCTAGTTCTGGGTCAGCTTTGTTGCTTTACAGAGGGGAAAAAAAATAGCTGGCCTCACTGAATGAGTAGGGAAGAACCTGAGTAAATAGTGATATCACAAGAGGTAATGAACTCAGGGTAAACAATTCCTAGACTTCTATATTGAATTGATCAAGTCTGATACATTTGGAAGGAATAAAAGGCATCCAATGATATGGAGTGATGCTGCATAGGACTTGTGTTGAAATTGGCTGAAGAAATTTGGTCATGCCCTTGTTTAAAATAAACAAGTCCATGGCTCTTCTCAGCAATACAATGATCTAAAACAACTCCAAAAGACTCATGTTGAAAATACTGTTCACATACAGAGAAAGAGCTATGGAGTCTAAATGCAGATCAAAGCACTCTCTTTTCACTTTTTTCTGGTTTTTTTCTTTCTTGTGGTTTTTCCCTTTGGTTCTGATTCTTCTTTCACAGCATAACTAATGTGGAAATATGTTGAATATGATTGAAAATTTACAACTTATATCGGATTGCTTGCCATGGAGGAGGAGGGAGGGGAGGTAAAGAGGGAGAAAAAATTTTGGAACTCAAAATCTTATAAAAGTGAATGTTGAAAACTATCTTTTCAAGTAATTGGAAAAAAATGCTATTAAATAGGAAAATAAAACAAACAATTCAGTTTAAAAAAATAAGTTGATGGGGTGCTTAGTTGCTAGTGCTTGGACCCCAATTCCAAGATCACATTTCTCTCTAGCTTCAGAATACTATCTCTGACAGTTTTCTCCCCAGCCCAAGGACCCTATGCCTAGCAATAATTCATGAGTGGCCCCCAGCAAGACAAACTACCTTTCCCTACAATTACTTATGAGTGGCTCCCAATAAAACAAACTATCTTTCCCCATTACGAGAACAAGCTGACCTCTGAAGAAATTCTCTTGTAAAAACAGGACTGTCCTGTAACCACAGAATTATCATGTATTGATTACCAAAGTTATCACCTTCAATCCAGGGGTCAAGCTATAGATATCAATTCTCAAAGCTATATTGCTACAGACATAATAGATCAAAAATAGACCCCTGAGAAACCCCTTCCCCTGGTTTCCAGTAGTGAATGATGCCTGTGACCAAGGTTTTAAGTTATCACCTGATTAGATATCTGCCGGATAATCCACGACTTTTCCTATGTAAGCTTTAACATCATTCCTGTTAAGTTGCAAGTTCCCTAAGGAGCTCTGCCCTCCATGCTGGTGTTACAATAAACCTTTGTCACCTTGACTTAAAGAATGCTTGAGTCCATGAAATCATTCCAGACAACCCTGTCCAGTATTCCAGTTGTTGGGGGGGAGGGTCTCTGATGCTCTAAACCACATCAAAATCTCTAAGCACCCATTTTCTTGACTGTAAAAATGAAGAAGTTAGACTAGAAGCCTCTGAGGTTTTTTCCAGTTCTAGATCTGTGATCACATGACTCTGCCCTGGACCCTGCCTAACTAAACCTTCTTTTCTGAGCTGAAATCCCTTGTCCTTTACTTTTCTGATGCTTTCTGTCAAGGTTATTGATGGAAACAAGAGGAAGGAATGGAGGATATAGAGAAGGTATAACCTCTAGAGAATCTCAGGTTTAGTCATGAGGGAAAGCATTTTCTAGGGATTTAAGCCCTGGAAAGTGGGCAGGTGGGTCATAGGGTCATCCCTACTTAGGTTCAGGTATGGAAGTAGAATTCAGTCCTGGAGATTGGTATAGGACCATGCCTAGTTAAAGAGTAAGGTCATCCCCAGGGGCTCAAAGGTCAAGGGTCAAAATTATACCATGTGCCTATCTGTTCCTAATATTTGTGGCTTTCCAGAATTGGGGAAAATTGGGGAGAAAGTCACAAAAAAGCAACATGGAAGTAAGGAAGAGCAGCTCCCTTCCTTTGCCATGGACAGAGTGGATGAGTTCTGGTCTGGTTGTATGTAAAAGAACCTCAGCAGATAGTTCTGCCCTTTGCCTCCCTGAGTCACTGCCCAGTCTTCATCAGAACTGACACACACATACACACACATACACACACACACACGCATACACACACACACACACACACACACACACCCAATCATGGCTCCCAGGGCCATGGAGGAGTGTCACAGATTTGGAGATCCAATCCACAGATTGGATTTGTTTTGTACCGACTACTCTTGTCACGGCACTTTAGTAAATACCCCTTTATAAAAACTGTTTAAGGCTGATGATTATATTGATTCCCAACTGATAATCTTGAAGGCATCTTACCAGTAAGGGCTCGACCTTGTTGCAGTGGAGAAAGTCACCATATTGCCCATCAGGGTTCCCTTAGAATCCTGGAACAGTGAAGTAACCAGCCTAGATCTGGGATCCCAACTGGTCAGTGAGAGTGGGAGTTAGGATCCTCAGAACCTACATGGGCCATATCAACCCAAGAAGAAGAATGCCTCACTTTAGTCTAACATTGCTGGGGATAGAAACTCTGTGGAATTGCTTGAGTGCAACAATAAATACTCATGTTTTATGGTGTCAGCATTAGATAGCCAACAAGTTTTCTATATTAATTAATATAATTAATTATATATTAATTAATATAATAATATATTTCTATATTAAGCTAATATTAGTATGTACCCTGCACCGCTAAGTGCCAGAGACACAAGGATAGGCAAAAACACAGTCCCTGCCCTCAAGGAGCATTCCCTATTCTACTGGGGAAAACAACAAGTAATCAACAAGAGGATATATACATAAGGCTGTATCACAATTAATTGTTTTTACCTTAGAAAGGTTAGTTTGCACTTGATTGTTGGACAGAGGGAGGAAAGATGAGTATTCTCATCTAAATAATTTGACCAAGTAATCGCTGAAACGACAGCATGGAGTTGTACCAACAATAGGTCTAGATCAGGGGCAAAGTGGCATAGCCAAGGCCCATAAGAATCTGCCAAAGGCGTCCACTAGCCCAATATAAAACATGGCAGCCAAAACTGCCAACATCAACTACCCCTTAGGCAGGTCTTGATTCACTTTCCTGGCCTTCACCAACTTCTGAGATTATAAGATGTAGATCTAAAGGGGACCTTAGAGATCATGGATCAGTTAAAGTAACCAATAACTTTCTAAGGCAACTCAGAAGGAGATAAATCAACATGAGCCTTAAAAAGAGAAACTTTTACTGAAACACTTCCTCCATTTCCAGCTGGAGAATCTAGGTCCAGAGAGAATCACTAGCCTATTCTTGTTTGGAACTTAGAACCATTGGCTGGAAAGAGGACAGACTAAAATGGCATTCATTGATACCACCTCTGCGACCTTGAGCTAGTCATGGACCCTCTTATGGCCTTGGTTTCCTCATTTAGAAAATGAGGGAGTTGGACTAGCTGGCCTCTGAGATCCCTTCCATTTCTAAATCTATGAGGTGATGGGCTCTTTGCCAGCCTAAATCTATAATATCTGACTGATTGTCCTAGTCTCCTAGAATTCCACCTCTTTCCCTTTTGACTTACAGCATCAACCAATTAATCAATAAACATTGATTAAACACATACTGTGCTACATGTTAGAATACCTGCCAACTCCCTCCTATTTAGATGGGTTCAGTGGAGTAGAGTAGAAAGGGCATTGAATTTGGAGTCAGAGGATCAAATCCTGATTCAGCTACCTACTGGCTATATGACCTTGAACAATTAGCTTCCCTGTGTCTGCTAAGTTTTCATTTGTGTAAGATGATCTTCGAACTGGATGTTCTCTTGGGTCCCCTTAGCTTTAAGTCTATGCTATGGTACCTTGTAACTTGAAATCCTAGGAGATCCTATGAACACACTCTTATGCTATGGCAACCTATGTCCCAGGCATCCTTGGGCTATTCAGAGATCTCCATGTCCTACCATTTCTGATTACCACGTGGGACAAATGATAGGGATGAATATCTCTGTTAGAGTGGCTAGGGTATTGCATTTCTGTTCTCATGGTTCATCATTTGCTTTTTTAATTAGAGTATCCTCCCTTAGATCATGTGTTAGCACATACAACTAACTCCCTGGTGAAGAATTAAATTCAAACAGCTTTGAGAAAATTTAAAAAAAGCAAACACACTTTAATTTACTAAGGGTCATGGGTTCAAGATAGAAGTGCTTGCTTTAAATAAATGTGTTTGTTGAGTTGAATTAAATCACTGAATCTCACAGAATTTCAGAATGAGAAGATTCCTCAGTGGCCATTTAGTCCAGACTCCACTTGACCACAAATCCTTTCTATAACATGGTATCATAGGATAATAGATTCTAGAGCTGGAAAGACCTTTAAAGATAATCTAATCCAATCCCCCTATTTTAAAGATGGGGACTCAAGACCCACAGAGACACAGTGTCATCCAAAGTTTCACTGTTAGCAAATATCAGATTAAGGATTTGAACCCGGGCCCTCTCTCTCTAAATCCTGGGCTCTTTCTATTAAATAACATTCCTAACAAGTAGATCTACTATTTGCTTACAGGTCTCCAACAAGGAGTCAGCCCACTATGAGCAAATCCAGAAAGAAGTAGATAAGCATCAGCCTCGGGAAATAGAAGACCAAGCTGGAACACAACACATGTATTTGCTGGTTTTTCTGCGGGATCCTTTAGCTGTAATTCAGAGTTGAATTGTTTCTTCCACTCGATGGGCAATAATGGCTAGATTCTGAAGCTACATGCTACATACAGCTCCAGCCAAATGCCATTAGACACCTCTGCTAAATTTCTCCAAATGAATGTGCTGAGTCAAAAGTCCCGTCAGGATTTTTTGTAGCTCATTTGATTAAGAGGATGGAAATGTTCCTGGAGAGGATGGATCACTGGAAGCAACGCCACTGCGTCAACAGACGGGAGTGCGGTGGCCAGATGTCTTTTTAGACACTCAAATAGGGCCAGAGCTCGGTCTTGGATTCACCTCTGGTCCATTTCTGCAGCTTAATAAATGCTTTGGAGAGATTTTTTAAAGCTACTCTTTCTTGTGGCAATAATACAGTTATAACTCTTGTACTTTTCAGAAGCATCCATTTCGAGAAATAAGAAAATTGTGGTGCCAAAAGGTTTCTTAAGAGTATCAGATCATTGGTTTGGGACTGAAAGAGAATTCAGGGGTAATTTAACTTTATTCCTTATATGCTATACAGATAAGGAAGCTGGGTCTAAGACATATTAAGTGAGAAAGACTATGAAAGTCTCTCCCTTGTAGTATGAAGAAAAGAGTGTTCAATCAGGAATCAGAGGGTCTGGGTTCAGATCCTGACTCTTCCATTGATGCTGTGTGACCTTGGGCAACAAGGTCGTCTTCTCCCTCCTCCTCTGAAAAATGATGGTGTTGACATAATCTTTTAAACTTGGCAAATCCTAGAGATTTAGTGGAGTAAAAATTTAGCTGAAATAATTAGTAACTTCAGTGAAAAGACAGACTATAAAATAGATTCATAAAAATCATTGATCTTTCTGTTTACTACTAACAAAACCTAGCAAGGGGAGATAGAAAAAAAATTCAATTCAGATTAACTACAAAATGTCTGAAACTTCTGGGAGTCAATCCAACAGGTCACACTTGGGCATTTAGACAGTGCAGTGTAATGGAAAAATACCAGTTCTGTAGATAAGAAAGTCTGACTTAAAATTCTGTCATTGACAACTATGTGACCCTGGGCAAGTCATTTAACTACCCTACACCTCAGTTGTCTCATTTGTAAAATAAGGGCATTTGATCAGATGAGCTCTGAGGTCCTTTCCAGGTCTTTCTCTGTGACCCTTTACAAAAATTTTGTTGTTGTTCAGTCACGTCCAGCTCTTCACGATCCACCCCATGGACCACACAACTCGTGGGGTTTTCTTGGCAAAGACAGTGGAATGGTTTGCCATTTCCTTCTCCAGTAGATTAAGGCGAGCAGAGCTTAAGTGACTTGCTCAAGGTGATATGGCTAGTAAGTGTCTGAGGCCACATCTGAACTCCAGTCTTCCTAACTCTAGGCCCAGCATTCTGTCTACTATGCCACCCAATCCCCCCCAGACACAATATTAAGTCCAAGAACAAAAGGTTAAGAATCTCAAGGTAAATAATGAAAAAATTAATTAGGAATGAAGGAGGCTTAATAGTACCAGATCTCAAAACATACTATACAATAGCAATCATCAAAACTCTTTAATACTTTGAGCCATGAAATAGATAACACAGGCCAGATGCAGAAACAATCAAACATTGTGGCCTAGCGTTCAATAAAACCAACTCCAACTTCCCCCAGTAGATGGTAAATTCCCTAAGGGCAGAGACTATCTTTCGTGTCTTTTTTTATTCCCAGACACAACGTTTGGCATATGGTAGATTTTTAATAAGTGTTGACTGATTGATTCCAACTAAGTAAGTAAGGACTTCCTATTTAACAAAAATTTCTATGGAAACTAAAATTAGGTTTAGGCTGATATCTGGTGCCAACTGATACACAAATATAAAATATAATATTATAATATCATAGAAGATTAGAAGAAGGAACTTTCAACAGTTATGACTAGAGGATGAATTCTTAACTAAACAAGAGATAGAGGGTATCACAGAACATAAAATGGAAATTTCCAATTACATAGAATTGAAAAGGTGTTTTTTTCATAGTCAAAATCAATGCTACTGGAATTAAAATGGAAGGAAATAATGGGAGGAACACTTTGTAGTAAACATAACAGTCTAATACCTAAGATATAAAGGGAATTGATATAAAAATATCAGAATAAGAGACTTTCCCCCAATAAGTGGTCAAAAAGTATAGTCAATATACAAAAGAGAAAATTCAAACTATAAAACACCATTTGAAAGGATACTCCATATCACCTAATAAGATTAATGCAAATTAAAACAGCTCTGAGGTTTCATCTCATATCTATCAGATTGGCAAAGATGACCAAAAAACAATGATAAATGCTGAAGGAGCTGTGGGAAGACAGGTGCACTAATGAAGTTTTGGTGGAATTAGGAATTGGTCCAACTGCTCTGGGAAAGAGTTTGGAATTCTACTTTAAAAATCACTAAACTGTATATTACATCTGACCAAGTGATACCACTACTAGGCATACAACCCAAGGAAGCCAAGGACAAAAGGAAAGTTCCTGTAACTACAAAAGTATGAATGTTGTCGTTTTGTCATTTCAGTCACATCTGACTCTTCATGACCCCATTTGGGGTGTTCTTGGCAAAAATACTGGAGTGGTTTGCCATTTCCTTCTCTAACTTACTTTACAGATAAGGAAACTGAGGCATATGGGGTTAAGTGACTTGCTCAGGGTCTCACAGCTATTAAGTGTCTGAGGATGAATTTGAACTCAGGGCCTCGTAACTCCAGAGCACTATGTCCACTGTGCCACCTAGCTTCCCCACAAAAACATAATTAGCAAACACCTGGAAGGAAAGTCAGTACCTATCCAGTTGGGAATAGGAATAGTTTCATATGCTCTCATAGGATTTAAAGTTAGAAGGATGATAGATTTAAAATTAGAGGAGGACTGAGAAAGCATCTAGTCCAACCTAATCATTTTACAGAGATGGAAACTGAGGGCCAGAAAGGAGAAGAAATTTGCCCAAGGTCACACAGAGGCAGGATCTGAATCTATATCCTCTGACTCCAAATTCAGAACTCTTTCCATCCTACCCCACTGAGCAGGAGAGGGTTGGTCCTTTAAGTCAAGGGTGCAAGAGGTATGTAAATATGATGTGATGTAACATTATTATACCATAAGAAAGGATCAATATGAAAATGAGAAAAATAAATTAATGAAATTAGATTAGAAGACCTCAACAGCTTCTTCTAAATTTAATCAGTTCTCTTATCCTCCCCATATTAAAGGAAACCCATATATAAATAAATAAATCATTTCAGATAGGTATTTGTACTGCCTTGGATAAGCTCCATTTACTACCCAGGAATTCCCCTTTAAGTACTGGGCCATGCAGCATTATTTTTCTAATGACACTGGACCTGGGGGTGGCACTGTTCGAGGAGCTGTACCTGGGAACTCAGTCCCTGAGGCAGCTGGGTGGCTCCATGGAGGAGGGGCTAGACAAGATGAGCACTAAGGTCCCTTCTCTCTGTAAAGCCCATGATCAAAGAGATGCTGCCTTGATGGGAGTCTCTTCTGCTTTGCAAATGTCCCATGTGTTCAACATGGCCTTATTCTTTCCTGGACTTCCAGGGACGGGAAAGGTTTGTCCTGAACCTCTCTAATCTCCGAACTGCTGAGGACCAAGCTCAGTCTCTCCTTCCTCCATCTCTTCCTTCTGGGTACCCCAATAGCACCCCCTGCTGCTGAACAGTAACATTCCACTGCAGCGGTTCAATTTGTTCCCACTGACTCATCCTTCTGGGTCTGGAGTTGGGGCAGATAAACCTTCTCTGGCCCTGGCTCTGCCCCTCCTAAAACTGTCTTGGACTCACTAGCAACCTTCTTTATGACCAATGCTACATGACTTTGAGCAGCCCAGAAACCTCCCAGGGACATATGCTCCAAGAGCTACAAACCTGGCCCCAAATCCAATCCAGGAAGTTCTTCCCCCAACAAAACAAATTGAATGGAGATGGTTGAGTGTTCCAGAGTGTTTCTGAGGCTGGACTTTGGGTTCCTATCTGCTAATATCAAAGTCTCTCCTTCAACACTCTCCATGCACTTACTTACAAGTTCTTCTGATAGGGTCAGAGTATGGCAAAGTCAGGTGAATGTTTGGGCATATGCTATGAGAGAGAGGAAGGAAGAGAGAAGGAAAGGAGGGAGAATGGATGAAAGGATGGATGAAAGGGAGGAAGAAAGGAAGGAAAGAGGGAGGAAGGAAATGAGGAAGACAAGTTGAGGGGAAGGAGGGAGTAAAGGAAAGCAGAACCCACTACAGTTGTACTAGACCTAGCACACTCATATTACCACCACTCCATTTTCAAAACACATGTGCAAACCCCAAAACCAAGGCCATACTGGAGAAAAGTAGTTAATAATTACAGTAACTCCTCTAGGCCACACACCCATGGCCTCTGGCTACAGTCTTGTCACACTGTGACATCTCCCCACTGGCTTCTTTTCCTCTGCAACAATAAACTTACCAGAGCTGTAGCTGGAACCACCCTCAGAGAAACTGTAGATTAACCAAATGCCTGAGAGATAGTGGAATATTTAGCAGAGCTGGGGTTTGAACTTGTGTGCTCTGACACCAGAACCAATGCTCTTTCCACTGTTCATTTCACACTTGGTCCCAGGGCCACCTGAGAAGAAAGTGATAAAGGCTAGATTAGAAGCCACATCCTCTGATTCAGACTGAAGGTCCCAAAGCACTAGGTTGCCTTTCTATAGATCAAGGCTGCCTGTGTTGTTTAGTGGAATCCAGTTGGATTTGTCAAGGCATGGTATCCACACTGCGTGACTTGCCCCAAAATCTGAACCTGGCTAGAGAGATGACCCTATTAATGAGATTGTTATAGTGAAATCCTCTTAACTTTTAACCTGCCCTTCTCTTCCTTTCCCTGTTTCCTTCTCCTTAATCCATGTCTAACCTGAATGCATTCTTCCCCATCCTAGCCCCCAACTCATTCTATTTGAAAGTCACAGCCTCCAATAGCCATCTCTCTCTCTCTCTCTCTCTCTCTCTCTCTCTCTCTCTCTCTCTCTCTCTCTCTCTCTCTCTCTCTCTCTCTCTCTCCGTTCTGCTAAACTCTCAAGATCAGAATTGATTCTCTAATCTTGTAGAGAAAAGTTGCATGTTCTAGCCTTCAGGTGATCACCCCTTTAGAACCCCACACCTTCTGACGTGGAGAGGAGTCCCATACCAAAGATTTGTGATTAAGAACCAGAAAGATCCAGGGCATGAGATTTTCTTGAGACAGAGACAGGGATGAAGCCCCCAATTCCTGATTTGTTCATTCATTCACACTCACCTGATCTCCTCATTTCTGACTCTCAGAATTCTCTTTTTTTCCAAGGCTCAACTCAGCTGCTAACTATCTCCCCCACTGACCCAATTCAGAGCATTTCTCTCTCTCCACAAATTTCCCTATGGCGCTTTGGGTTCCTCATTACTCCCTACTATGAGTTATACTCCTTATAGTATACTTACTGTGTGGTTATCACATCTCCCAGCAGAATGCAAGCTTTTTGAGAGCAGAGGCTCTTTTGAATTTGCATTTATAATTGCAGTGGCTTGCAGGATGCCCTATAAACAATTAATAAATGTTTTTTTCAATTGTTTGGATTTGTTTTTTGCATCCATTAAACCAACACCTATTGAGTGCCTACAACTATTCCCTTTTTGTCCATGCTTGTGTCTCTCTGGACTTTGCCACCATGACTCAGCTACTTTCTCAAGCTGACGTTTCCCTTACTCCTAGGATCTTCGACCCAGGCATAGCCTTCCCTCTACCATACTGGCCCCTTTTCCTACAGTTCCATCTGGTGATGGACCCATTTGGTGATATTTCAATTCCCTCTCAAGTAAGTTTCTGACCTTCCAAACTTTGCCACCATTCCCCGTCCCCACGGATTTACCTTCTCCCCCCACCTTTTTGGCTCCCCTATATGAATTGTCCTTGTCTATTAGACGGCAGCTACTACTTTTCTTTTTGCTTATATTTGTGTTAGCTTAGTATACAGCAGGTACTTAATAACAGTTTGTTAACTGACTGATATGGGCATCAAGTAATGGAGATATGATGCCTCTTTTTATAGGGGGTTACTTTTCCATTGCATTGAATTTCTTGAGTTCACTATGTGAGGAGAAGGTGTTTCACTGTTGACAATGAAGTCCCCAGATAGATCTGGGAACAATATTTCTCTGCTAGCTTCACTCAGCAAGGTATCTCAAAGTGGGACAAAGTGGAGAGAAGAGTGACAATACTGAGCAGAAAAATTAACCAGGTCAGGTTCCAACATCGAATAGGTCTCCCCCATCAGTTGCTTGGTGACCCCTCATGTAAATAATGGTCAACTGTCTCTCAGTTGAGTTGTCTCACAGCTCTCCATTTGAGGCAGAATGGGATAATGGGGAAAGGGGCTGAATTTCTAAGTTAAACTCAGGTTTGAGTTTCAATTCTGCTTACTATTATTTACCAGCTGCGTGCCCATGGGCAGCCTCTCCAAGCCTCAGTTTCACCATCAGTAAATTGGAAAATAATAACGCCTAGAACACTTATCTCAAAGAGGAACAATTTATACTAAAACACTAAAAATAAAAACAAACACTTTTAAAAGACTCAAGAATTCAGATAATTAAGTGATCAACCATACTGCCAGAAGATTGGTGAAGAATGCTGCCTATGTCATAACAGAGATGATGGACTAATATGCAGAAAGAAAAATGCATACTTGGAGCTGACCAGTGCAGGATTACATTTTGCTTGACTTTGTTTATGGTAAACAGAGATTCTGAATTTTTTTCTTCCTTCTTTTTCTTCCCTTCCTTCTTCTTTTCTTTTTTTCTTCCTTCTTTCTTTTTCTTTCTTCCTTCCTTTCTCATTTTCTCTTTATTTCCTTCCAATGGGTAAGGGAAGGTGGGAATGAGAAAAAAATTAATGCTTAGTAAATTTTAAAAACAAGAAGTCAAGCTACACAATACACAGTAATAAATGACCACAGTAATCTAGTGTTTGATAAACCCAAAGAACCAAGTTTTGGGGACAAGACGTCACTATTTGACAAAAAATCATAGGGAAAACTAGAAACATTTTGGCAGAAATTAGATATAGACTAATATCTCACACCACACACAAAGTTAAGGTCAATAATGGGTATGTGATTTAAACAGAAAGGGTGATAGCATACTCAGATTAGGGGAATGTGGAAAATTTTACCCATCAGATCTACGGCAAAGGGGAGCATTTTTGGCCAAACAAGAGATGAGGATTACAGAATGTAAAATGGATAACTTTTATCACATCAAATTGAGAAGTGTTTGCACAAACAAAATCAGTGTATCCAAGATTAGAAGAAAAGCAAGAAATTGGGGGAGGGGAGAGAATTTTACAGCATATTTCTCTAATAAAGGCCTCATTTCTCAAATATGTAGAGAAGTGAGTCAAATTTGTAAAAAAAAAAAAAAAAGAAAAGAAAAGAAAAAAGAAAAAAAAGAAAGAAAAGAAAGAAAGAAAGAAAGAAAGGAGTCTTTACCCAATTGATAAATGGCCAAAGGATATGAACAAGCAAATTGCTGATGGAGAAATCAAAGCTATATATAGACATATAAGAAAAAAATCACTAAATCACTATTGGATTAGAGAAAGCAAATTAAAATAACTCTGAGGTACCCCTTCACACCTATCAGATTGAATGATATTACAGAAAAGGAAAATCATAAATAGTGGATAAGATGTGGGAAAATTGGGACACTAACATATCAATGATGGAGTTGTGAACTGATTCAACCATTCTGGAGAGCCATTTGTAACTATGCCTAAAGAGCAATAAAATTGTGCATATCTTTTTATCTAGCAATACCACCAGTAGGTCTGTATCCCAAAGAAATCAAAGGAAAAGGACTTCTATATACAAAAATATTTCTAGCAGCTCTTTTTTTTTGGAGGCAAAGAACTGGAAATTGAGAGGATACCCATCAACTGACAAGTTCTAGTATATAATGGTGATGGAAAACCTTTGTGTTATAAGAGATGATGAGCAGGAAGGTTTCAGAAAAACCTTGGAAGATATACATAAACTGATAAAAAGTAAAGTGAACATGATACACAACAAACCAGCAACATTGTCAGTGGTGAATGACTTGGCTATTCTGAGCAACACAATGATCCAAAACACTTCCAAAGGACTTACGATTTTAAAAAATGCTATCCACCTCCAGAGTAGAAACTGATAGAGTCTGAATGCAGATTGAAGCATACTTATTTTAGTCTATTTTTCTTGGGAGTTTTGGGGTCTGTGTTTTCTTTTGTAACATGGATAACAGGGAAATGTGTTTTGCATGACTGCACATATATAATCTATGCCAATTTGCTTCCCTTTTCAGGGAAGAGAGAGGAAAGGGAGGGGAGAAAGAATTTGAAACTCAGAATTTTTAAAAACAAATGTTAAAAAATGTTATGTGTAATTGCGAAAAAAATAAAATAAAAGAGGGGTGGAAAGTATGTGTGCATACATTTCCCTTACCTCCCAAGGTCCCAGTTGTTAAACATTTACTAGCGTTCCCTTGTATTGCTTTATAAACATTGGTTGAGCTCAGAATTAGTCCAATAGAAGGTTCAGGGAATGAAGTCATCACCAGATTGGAGGGCTAATAATGATAATAATAGTAGTAGTAGTAGCAGTAGTAGATGCAGTGGTAGTAGTAGTAGTAGCAGTAGTAGCAGTAGTAGTAGCAGTAGTAGTAGCAGTAGTAGCAGTAGTAGTAGCAGTAGTAGTAGCAGTAGTAGCAGTAGCAGTAGTAGCAGTAGTAGTAGCAGTAGTAGCAGTAGTAGTAGCAGTAGTAGTAGTAGCAGTAGTAGTAGCAGTAGTAGTAGCAGTAGTAGTAGTAGTAGTAGCAGTAGTAGCAGTAGTAGCAGTAGGAGTAGTAGGAGTAGTAGTAGCAGCAGCAGCAGTAGTAGTAGTAACTGGCATTTACATAATCCTGTAAGGTTTGCAGAAACTTTACATCTATTATCTCATTTAAGCCTCACATCTCTCCATGATGGAATTTAATAAATGTTTGTTGAGCTGATACAAATTGAATTCTTTTTTTTCTACCCCATCTGAAGAATTCTGCATTTGTCTCCAATAAATCTGTGCCTTACACACAGGCAGAGAAGACAGATGCTTACCCAGAAATCACTATCCCTAAATTCAGGCCACCACAGTGCCTGAAATTCCTAGCATTAATTATCCTCTCTACACTGTAAATGCCATGAGGGCAGGGATAGCTTGTCTAAATATTATAGATCCCTCAGTTGCAAGCACTGTATTCTGTATACAAGGGGTGCCTACTAAATGTTTATTGAACTGAATTGAACTCAGTTCATTTGAGTTAAGGCACTGAGGACTACTATTGAAAATGCAAATGTTCCAGGGGGAGGGAAGGAATAGGGAACATGGGCTCCTTATCAACTGTTCCACTGTAATAAGAACTAGTTTCTGAAATTAGCTTCAGTCACAATGAAGAAATAGCTATTTGACTGAGCAGGACAGAAAGAGAATACTTGGATAAAAAGGGGCCACCAAAGAGCAGGCCCAGATAGGAGATCACACTGGAAGGCCCTGAGTAGTCAAAGGGCAGCTTTAATGTTCTGGGAGCCTACCATTGTTAGCTCATTAAAATGCAGAGATGGAGAGGTCCTAAAGAAAAGCTCTGCCACTCAAATGACCCAAAGTATCATTCAGCAGCCTTACAAAAAGTTGATCATTTTCCTTCTAGGTTGTCAGATATCTAGAAGGGCAAGGAGAATATTAGGGAGATGGGAACCCTGCCAGAAAATGCATAATTGATTGATTTTTCATTCCTAGTAGAATTACATTCATATGATAGGAAATCATCAAGAACTTAAATATTAATAATAATATTAATTATTAAAGATAGTTCATGGCTCTTTAAATGAAAATCAACAAGCAAACTGAAGAGATTAACTGACATCTTTCTGGGAGCAACTTTTCCTCCTCTGGAAAGACTGATCCCCCTCTTTTGCATGTCATTTGATCAAATGTATGTATCAGAAGAAAACTCTAAGCCCTTACTTGAGCACATCTGAAGATCTTCCCATCATGAACCACTGGAATTGTGGACCACGTTCACAATTAACAAATTTTTAGTGTCAAAGGATGGCATGACCAAGATTGCAAAGAAGGGATATCAATACGTAGATGGCAGGTTCGTTCTCAATAATCATCCAGGACTGACTTGAAGAAAATGTCTTCTCTACTACCCACTCCTTTTAGTTAAAGGAAGACAGCTTCATTAGCCTTCCCCACATGACGCTTGTGACATTGGCTCCCAACGTGAAGTCATTTTGTTTGTGTTTTAAATGCTTCCTTATTGAAAAACAACATGTCACTGTATTAATTATCCATCAAGGGAGTATATCATCTCAATTACCATGATCCAACAGTCCCTGGCCTTGAAAATTGCTTTTTCTACAGCCTATGAGAAATAGCCCTTTCTTTTAAGAAAGTACCACCATTAACCACCAGAGAATGCTCAGCTTGCTAATTACCTTTTCTGCTTTACCCATCACCAAGCCTGAGGAGTAGAGAGAGGGAGGGGAAGTATGAAATGACTTTAATTAAAGCTTCCACTTCTCAAATTGGAAATTAATTGAGGGAGTGGAAAGGAATCTTGTTCAAAATATTAAAATGTGAAATCTGTTGTTATCTCCACTGTAAGCCCTTGCGTCCCCCCCACCATAGAACCTGAATTCTTATCTCTCATTTCATTGCTTTTGTAGGTTCAGAAACTTAGCTCTTTGTGATTGTATAGTTTAATGTACACAGAATACAGTTCAAAGAAATACTCAGTATTCCAGAATGGTGTATGTACTTATCTCCAACCATCTCCCAGCCCTCCTCCAAGTTGCCCTCCCAGATCTACAGATAGAAAGATTCTCAACTGCTTCCCAGTACATACAGTTCATAGAGGAAAGCAGTATGCATTTCCCTTGTGAGGAGCATGAATTAAAACAGAAATCAGTTTCTCTAGCTCGCTAATCCAGTAGGGTTCAGAATAGCCAGCAATTGTAGGAACCCTAGATCTTTTCTCTATCCTAATCCTGAACTCTGCTTCAGAATCAGGATTTCTTCTGGCTCTGCTGACCTCCAGTTCCCTTGCCCTCTGCTCCAGGCTTAAAAACTCTCCTCATAGTGCTACTGCCTCTGGTCAATACTGATCACCACGTACAATCATTCCTGTTTCTCTCCCCTCCTGGGAGTCAACCAACCAGGTCACTGGGAGGAAGACAGAAAGAGAAAATTGGCTGCCACAACCTAGAAACAGCATCCCCTCATCCCAATGTGTGACCTCTGATCTCAATCCCTGAATGAAGAGCAAAGGGGAAATGAATTTTCAGTGTCATTATAAACTGCTCTGTCAGTTTCTTTCTGTTTCTATGACTCATTTCCCCAGGTTCAGATGAAAACAATAATTCAAAGAGATAAGAGGACAAGCAGGAGTTACCCAGAGAATTAAAGAATCCCGGAATCTCAGAATTACAAAGGACTTCATAGGCTATCCAGCTCAACCCATACCAGACAAAAATCCCTTCTTTCTACAGCATCCTTGACAAGTGGTCACTCATCCTCCATCTTCCAGGGAGGAGGAAACTCACCATCTCCCAAGGCTCCCTATTGCACTTTGGGATAGGTCTAATGGTTAATAAATTGGTTTCACAATGGATTGAAATCAGCCTCTCTGTAACTTCCTCCTATTACTCCTGGTTCAGTTCTCTGGAGCCCAGCAGAACAGGGCACTGGCCCCAGTATTCTGATATCATCATGCCTTTCCACATACTTCAGGAGGTTGGTAGGTCAGAGGAAGCAATGCAGGGCTATAGGCTAAGCTCTCTGAAAAACAGCTTCTTTCCTCCCTGGGATGACTGCACCCAAGCAAAATTCTATGCCCTCCCATATCCACCCCACTCAACTGAATTCACCCCAGGTGCAAGAATTCCTAGCTACAGCTCTGTAGAGAGTCCAAGTGCTGACTTCAGCAAACCAACATCAACGTAACGAGTTTTGTAGGGAGTTGCAAAGTGTGCTTTTTGCACAGAGGATGGATTTCATGTAGAAATCAACCAAGCATGACCGACAAGCAAAATCAAATTCAAGCCTACAGTAAAGAAAAAACAGGGCTGTGCTGTGTTTAAAGTCTGGTTTGTTCAAATAAGAGTTCCTAGATATTTCTATCATCCTCAGCCCCTGACAATCAGTGCTCTGGGAGGTTCGCCCACACTCTGATGCCCTTGGACAAATCACTGGATTTTTGTACAGGGCATTGTCCTGACATCAGATTGGATTCTCCTCCTTCTTCCCCAAGGACTCCCCAGTTGGGAAGCAATCATATTTCCCTTTTGGTTTTGACTCAATTATTTTTCTGTGATCATTCAGATGAAATATTGCTCCTCACTGCTTGGATTTCACTTTTCCAATGAGCAAACAGATCCAAGAGAAGAGTATTAAGGAATATGCTTCTGAGTTCAAGACAAATGCTCTCACCAAGGGCTGTGGACATTTAATCAAGAAATGCAACCTGAATTGGCCTGGAACTTAGCAAAGGATAGCTCGATCCAAAACTGTCTGGGATAGTCTCCCTATCCCAGCTGGATCTGAGGGGATACAGCACATCTAGTCCCTGACCATGCTGACATTTCAGCATGGGCTAGGGGCAGTAAACACACGCCAACCCTAATAAAGTCTGAAGCCTTGGGAAGATACATGGTGGTAGATACCGCCAGAATTGAGCTTCCTCCTTTCTAGGAAACCCCCAGCTTTCTCTTTTTCATCTCAGTCCCTTGAATTTAAGTACATAAGAGACTCTCCCTCCCAGCCTGGCATTCTATCTCTTGCTTGGCCCCTGTTTGGGACCTCACCACCCCTTTTACTGAGCCCAGCTGAATCACCAGCATGTGACAGCCTTTACAAGGGAGACAACAGGTCCATCACCTAGTGAGGAGTCACTTCCTTCTAGAAGTGATAGCTTTGTTTTTCATCTCATCTACTATTCACATTTCCTTGGCCTTGATTCCTTTGGATAGAAAATACAGATTCAGCCTCCCAAGGAGCCAAATGGCTACCCATGTTCTGAGTAATTCTTGTCTTCACCATCATTAATATCATTATCAAATAGGAAAAACTTGCTGAGCTCCTGCTATATGCAAGACATTGGTGGGGATGGTAAACAGAAATATGGAAAATCCCCAAAGCCTTGGTGCACATGTATAACCTGTATCAGATTGCTTATTGTCTCAGGGAGGAAGGAAGGGAGAGATTTTAGAATTCAAATTTTTTTTAAATGTTAAAAATTGTTTTTATATGTAATTGGGGGGAAATAAAATATTATTTTTTAAAAGTCTTAATGTATATGTATAACCTGAATCAGATTGCTTAACACCTAAGGGGATAGGAGGAGTTAAAAATTGTTTTTACAAGTAATTGGGGAAAAAAATTTCTTTTAAAAAAAAAAAGTCTTGGTGAAGCTTTAAGCTTTTTAATAGCTGTTAATAGCTAGCAAATAGCCAAGGCACAATTCCAAGTCTTCCTGGCTTCAAGTCTAACCAGATGTGTGACCCTGGGCAAGTCATTTAACTTAACCTCTGTCTAAGTTTCTTTATCTATAAAATGGGGATAATAATACCACTTTCCTTCCAGGACTGTGGTATGAATCAAATGAGAGAATATTTGTAAATTAGTTTGCAAATTTTAGAGCCATATGTAAATGCTCACTACCCACTATGCTAACCCTAAATTGTTAACCAAGATAAGTTCTAGGGTAGTAGAAAGTGGGAGAAATATTTTTGAGCATGGGACAACTTCATGAGCTCAAACTCTAGTGAGGATGTAAGACCTATGTAAATGAAATCTCTAAAAGATACGATTCTATGGCAAGAAGGCACAGCGTGGCCTACTTTTCCAAACGATCCCTTCTTGGAGACATGCTTAAAGCAGATTGCCCCAAGGTGATATCCTCATCGCCTAGAGCTACTTATTGTGTCTCTGTTAGAGACATGAATTGGGCATGTGAACGTGAAGGGAGGTAACAGTAAGGGAGTGACCAGCATGAGGACTTCTTGGCATACCCGAGTCAGAAGCCAAGGGCAGAATCACAGGATTAAAAACAAGAAAGCCACTTACTTCCCACATGACCTTGGGCAGGTTTCAGTAGCTGCCTACTATATCTAGCATAAAATGGAAACTTCTTTGCTTGGCATTTAAAGCTCCCCCTAATCCAGCTCTGCCCTATCTTTCCAGGCTTAATAAACATGATTCTCTTTCATGAAATCTACTGTGTTCCTGGCCTCTTTCCTGTTCCATCTCCCATGCTTGTACCTTTGCCCAGACTGGTCCCTATGCTTGGAATGCACTTTCTCCTTTCTTCTACCTCTCAGAATCCCCAGCTTTCTTCAAGGCTGAACTCAAATACCACCTCAGTATAAGAGCTTTTTCTTTTTTATTTGTGTTTTGACTTCCAAATTCTCTCTCCCTCCCTCCCTCTCTCTCTCTCTCTCTCTCTCTCTCTCTCTCTCTCTCTCTCTCTCTCTCTCTCTCTCTCCCTTTCTCCAGCCCCTCCCCTCCCCACCGAGAAGGCAAGCAATGTGATATGCCTTATACATGGGGAGACATGCAAAACATATTTCTATATTAGTGGAAAGTCTTTCCTGATGCCCCACTTGCCAGTCTCTCTTCTGCCATTGGGCCCACCAGTATTATCTCATATTTGTGCACATTTTTATAATTATCTGTGTATATGTTGCTTCTCTCCAATAGAATGTACACTCTTGTTTCTCTTTTGTCACTGTGTCCCTGTCCTTGGTATACAATGGGGCCTTAATAAATGCTTATTGAAACAAGAAAAGAAATTAACTTGAAGGCTAGAGGTCTGTTTCTTCAACTGTAAAAAGAAGGAACTAAATCATAAGATCTCTAAGTTCCCTTCTAGGGACAAATCCTGTGACCCTATACAAGGTCAAATGTCCCCTCAGGCTTGTGTAAAAGCTCAATGAAGTTGACAGTCTGGTTATCAACAGTTTGAGTTCCTCAAGGCCAAAAATGAAGTAAATACACTCTCGCATATTTAGTGAAGGCTATATGCACCACATAATCACAAATAGTAGTTGTTTACGCCATCTTTGTCCAATTCTCCATGACCCCATGTGGGGTTTTCTTGGCAAAGATACTAACATGTTTTGCCTTTTCTTTCTCCAGCTCATTTTACAAATGAGGAAATTGAGGCAAACAGGGTGAAGTGACTTGCCCAGGGTCACACAGCTAGTAAGTGTCTGAAGTCAGATTTGAACTTAGAAAAATGAGTCTTCCTCATTCCAGACCCAGCATTCTGTGCACTGTGGGACCCCCTCATTGTCCAGAACGAATAGTGGTAGGAATGGACGACAAACCAAAAAGAGAAAAAGAATCATGAAGTTGCAGTTAGGGAGCAACAGTCATTTAAATGGCTCAAGTGAGAGGTCTTCTCTCTAGCTACTCCCCATGTTGGAAACAATGAACATCAGACTGGTCCTTATTGCACCAGAACCAGTAACAGGCACACTGCAGGTGCTGGTGTTCTGACCTGGCAGCTTATCTCAGCTGCATCTATGAAAAGCTTTCACCCACTTAGAAAATGGTACAGTTTCATATGTGGAAGACACAAGCAACGTCATGCAGACAGTGGGGCTCGCCACCTGCAGTGATCGGGAAGCCTACTTTCATCAAATGAGAGGCAGGTGGGTGTTAAGTGGGTCCAGCACTAGATGGAAACTCAGGCGGACCTGAGGTCAAAGCCCACCTCAGAGAGTAGGGGCATGTCCCAGGGCAAGCCATTTAAACCCTCTCAGTTTTCTCTTCTATAAAATGGGGGTAATAATAACACCTATCTCTCAGGGTTAAAATTAGAGGAATAATTGAGGATAAAATTAGAAGATAAATGAGGATAAAATAAATGAGGATAAAAATAAAATATATTAAATAAAAAATAAAAAAATAAAATAAATGAGGATAAAATTAGAAGGTATTTGTAAAGTGCTTTGTAAATACATTATTATTCAACTGCCATGTGAGTTTGTATGCCTCCCTCAGCATCTGCCCGATCATAAGGGTGTAGGGAGGCATCGTTATGTGCCAGTCTGTTCAGTCATCCTTAGCAGTATCATCATTACAACTGACACCAAGTTACATGGTAGCTCTTCAGAATTAGGAGGGAGAGACATGACAGCTGGGGGACTGGGGGCAGAGTTCTAGCAAAATGGTCAAGTGAAGTCATATGTAGACACAACCTCTGGGAGAAATCGCCAGAAGTGAGTATGTCTAAATACAAACAGAAGTCCAAAAAATATAGACATGGATGTGGTGCCCAAAGTCTTAGTGCACTAAGCCTGTATATATACATTACTATATATGGGAAGTTGGGCTTTCAGAGGGAGGGAAGGAGGAAGAGAAAGAGAGAGACAGAGAGAAATACATATAGACAGATGATGGATAATGGGTAGATAATAGAAATAGATGATAGCTAGATTATGAATAGAAGTATAGAGATGATAAATTGATAGATGATAGTAGATAGAAAGACTGGTAGGTAATAGATAATAGAAAGATATAAATGGTAGATAGATAATGATAGACAGATAGATAATAGATAGACAGACAGACAGACAGACAGACAGACAGACAGACAGACAGACAGACAGACAGACAGATAGATAGATAGATAGATAGATAGATAGATAGATAGATAGATAGATAGATAGATAGATATAATCCAAAAGAACTAGTGGAAGAAGCAAACATATCTGGAGTAGACACAGAGTTGGAGGGGGGAAAGGCTAAGGTTGAAGTACATGGGTCTGAAGCAATATCAAGCCAAGAATGGGAAATAGGGCATTTACATCAACTGCCCAGGGTTCAGGATCACTACAGTGGGGTGGGTATAAAGGGATGGGGGTGTGCTAACCATTAATCCATGCACAGTATCAGAGGTTGAGGTAAGCACAAGATTAGTCTGAAGTCTTCTCTTGAGGTCTGGTCTCCCGACAGGTAGAGATGGTGTATTCTCTGTGACCAGAACAACAAACAGGGCTAGGCAGAGGTATGGGAACCTAGTCCACAGGTCAGTGTCTTGCTTATCCTCGAGGAGAGCCAGAGGAACAGGAGATGAAAGAGGTCTTTTCAGAAGGGCAGCCTGGCAATACAGAAAGTCCAAGAGCAGCAGTCCTAGAGTGCAAGGTAAGAGATAATATTCTCTCCCCCATTTAGGGAAGGGGAATGGAATAAGCATTTATTAAGCACCTACTATATACTGGGTGCTGTGCTAATCATCTTACAAATACTAACTCATTTGATTGGCATAAGAGAAGACCCAGGAGCCAGCAGGGCCAGATGAGAAGGAGCTGGCAAGGGGTCTCCTCTCTCATATTTGTGTGTGGCCCAGTACTTCTAGAAGTGGCCTTGGCTTAGGATGAGTGATGGGAAAGAACCACCTAAGGTTGGCCAACAAGGATCAGACCAGGGAAAAGAACTCAACAAGAGGGTCCTAGTCATACAAAACACCTATATCCAGGGGATAACAATGAAGTGGTTGGATCTATTCCAAAGGAAGACCTTGAACTTCAATTACCACAATGATGTTGCAGATCTTCTTGGCCTCCTAAGGAAAGCTCTTCCAGTAAACTCTCAGAAAAACTCTCACAAAATGGCAGACACATATGTACGCAGTGTTTGGCCTTGTCCTGGACACAAGTGTAGATAGGGTAGCATCCACCTCTCCTGCTGCACAGCCATGAAAGGTTATTGGGGTACACTCTTCTGTGTGTTACTTCCCTGCTCTCTGAGGGCACATGGTCTCTGCTGACGATGGCATCCTTTCTTTTGTGCTGGGTAGAACGGACATTTCACTTTCCACTGGGTGCTGAATGTTTCTCATCACTGAATTGCTTTCTGCTGCCATCTACTGGACTTCAGCTATTTAGGACCATTTTAATGCTGACTTTTCCCTCCCTACTCCCATCTAATAAAGATTCGTATCCAGAAAGCCTCTCCAAGACAACAGCAAACACTCAGCTCTTTTAATCCATGGCCTAGGCTAAATTAATCCTCCACACTTAAGCCAACAAAAGTCAGCTAGAAAGCTTAGGTTAAGATTAAATCTATTATTTTGACTGATGATAATTTAAGGTCCATAGTTCCAGACAACTACATGATTTCAGATTAGAAAATCCCTTTAATGCCTGTTTAAGCCCCAGTGGGAATTCTGTGACCCAAAAACTCTGACTCAAAGAAAACCACACCACAGAAGCTGTGTGGACGCTAGGGGATATAAAGCCCAGCTTCAAGGTTCTATAATGCTGTGATAAAATGACAAGATTCTCTCATAAGACCCTCCAAACACAAATTAAATTGAGTAACCATGAAAGCTAAGCAGTAAAGGTAAGGTCATGCACAGCCCTCTCCCCACCTAGTCCATATTTCAACCTTGGTTATGGATATCTACCAGCAACAAGATACTGAACTTCCATAAAAATTCTTCATCTCCTTACTTTAGAATGTTCATTTTCAGCTGCCTTCTCACATGATGATTATACTGGTTACCTCCCCAAAGGGTTTCACCTCCATGGTCAGAAAATTCTTCCTCCATACAGAGGGCCAACCAAACAGAGTTTTGAAAAAGCCAGAATTCTGCCATCAGCAGAGAGTTCATTCAGCCCAGGCTTAGGGAATGAAGGATCTGAGTTCTAATCCTGGTTTACTACTGAGGCCTTGGATAAGTCAAAAACCTCTGTACTTCAGATTACCTAACTGTGATATGGTTAGGATAGCTTCCTCACCTCACCAAAGGGGTCTCAAATACCCAACCAATGAAAGATGAAAACATACTTAACTCTTTTCCAGAAAAAAAAAAAGTCCCAATCATCAACAGTCTCCCTACCACCACCACTTCCAATCAGAAAGAAAACCCCACAAGACCCAGAGCAAAGAAATTCAGTTCCAAAATGAAAGAATCTTGCATAGGTTTCATGTTTGCTGGCCCCCAAGTCAGACCTCCAAAGGAAAACCTTAGCTTCACAGAACTTTGGATCTGGAGAGGACCTTGGAGATCATTGAACCCAGCTCCCTCATCTCACAATGAAATCCCAAAGAAGGAAATAATGAGGCCATCTTCGGAGAGTTCAGAGGACATTGGGGTCATGACAAGCATGACTAGAAGCATGACAAGCTGAATTTGGATCATAGCATTATATATCTAGAATTGGAAGGGACCTCAGAGAATCCTCATTTTATAGGTGAGGAAACTGAATTTGGGGTGGGGAACAGGAGGAGTGTTGCATGACTTCTCCAAGTGATAAGCTTCAGAGGCAGAATTTGAAAGAGCACCTAGTCTGGAGACCCCATATGATCTAGAACTTCCAGGTTAACAGAGATCTAATCCATCCCTCATGCCAAACTGCCATTTCTTTTGTGTACCCTATCCCTGGTCCCTCTCTTTCCCATTCATAACGCATTTGCTTTTGATCTTTTCAGATCTCTGATCTACTGACAACTTTCTGCCTGACTGAGCAAAACCACTTGATTTCTCTAGGCCTGTTTCCTTCTCAATAAAATAAGGGGAAAGGGAAGAAGGTCCCTTTGACACTCAACATTCTAATTTCTGGGAAAGTCAAGATGAAGACCAAGCTATTACAGAGCTATATCCCTTGTCCCATAAAAAGGGAGATGAGTAGATCTATAATTATAGATGTTTTACTACCAAGTGTTTTAAATGTGACCTCTGGGATTTACAGAGTTATTTTTAAGCGTCAATGTTCATGTTAAAAGGTTTAGTGTAAACAGAATAATTTAATGTTGGTTTTATATATCAGACCAGATAAAGGTCAAGGGAATCAATCCACTAAGAGTGGGTTGCTTGGTGCATGGGAAAGAAAGAGGGAGGCATTGATTAAAATTTCATGGGCCAAGCTGCTTGGCTGCCATGACTCCAGGCAAAGTTGGTAAATCTAAGTCATAAAAATTACACAGAACAAACTAAGAGGTGGGGACAGCCCATCCAGAACCCAGGAATCTCTCTGAGCTCAGGAATGGCAGAGGAAGCATCAGGATCTCTGGCAGTCCCAGGAGCAAAATGGTCATTGATGGGAGAGCTCAATCAATTTTCAAGGACCTATGAAACACCTACTATGTGCCAATATTATCCAAAGACAAACAAATGAAACCATTCCAAGCCTCAAGAAGTTTACGTTCTTAATGGAGGATATACCAAGCACATATACAAGTGGAGAGAGGGGAAGAATGGACGACGGGGGGCCCCACCCTTAAAACAAGCACAATATTCTCTGCCAGTTGTGATCCCCCATGTGGAGGCTTGATGAATCTGTACTGAATCAGTACAAAGAGAAGTACAAGGAAGTTAGGGATAGGAGGTCACTAACAGTTTAGGGGGGATTGGAAAGAGTCTATTAGAAGGTAGTGTTTGAGCTAGGATTTGAAAGAATATGCCAGAAAAGTTGTAGACAGGTACCAGTTGAACAAGATGCAAACCCTTCCAGCTTGGAGATCCTACAACATCTCTTGCCATCACTAATTCTTGACTAGTCCCATGCCGAGCAGCAAATTCAGAAAGGATAGAGCCTGTGGTAGGTGCTACAGACAACCTCTGAAAACTGACAGCTGGGTGGTATAATGAAAGGAGCCTTGAATTGGAGGTCCAAATCTCGCTCTTGCTACTTACTACTAGCAAGTTGCTTGGCTCTCAGTTTCCTCATATGTAAAACAAGGAGTTTGTATGTGAAGGTCTCTGAGGCTGCTTCTACATCTAGAGCTACAATCCTATGAGCTATAAAATTTGGGGTTAGACTAAATAATCTCTCTATGGCTTCTCTCACTTCTAACATCCTGTGTCTCAACCTCCCTACACTTCAATTTCTTTATCCTAGTCCTGCTTCAATTGCTAATAAGGTATATAACCATGAGGAGATACACTTTACCTCCCTGGACCTTATTTCCTTCTACTGTAATTTAACCTTTAGTCAGAGGCTTCCTTAGGATGTGAAGGGTCCAGGTACACTTTGAGGAATCTGTCATTTTTTCAGGCTTGCTTCCCCATGAAGGTAGAACCTGGGGAATTCCATCTCTGGAATTTTTGAAACTTATGCCACTAGCTCCCCCTTACAACCACTCTGGCTCACAAGGCTTCAAACATAGAATAAGCTCTATATTACATAGTAAAGAACGCTGAGAGAATTTGCATGTGAGTGAGGATATCTCTCCCCAAGAGGTAGTAAGGTAAGAAGGATAGAGAGGCAAGATTCTTTCCTCTGAGCTTGTCACATTGGAGTAAACTATGAAAAAAATGCATTTAAACCAATTTGCCTACTGTATGGGGAGAAAATATCACAGAGCACCCCCTGAAGCCCCTGCTGTTTTTTGTCTGGTTGGTTTTTTTAAACTTAATTTTCACTACTAAGGTTTCATATACTTCCATTGGAACATGGGGAGCCAGCGATTGGAGACATTCAAATCTCAGCAGGTTAGCAGGCTTATAATTGTCTCTCCTGACATTTCCACAGCCTAATACATTTATTATTTTAGCAGAGTATAAGCAAACATGCAAATGTCATTTCACCTTTGAAAATTTCAAAGAAATAATTCTTCGAGTGATCTTTGCAATGGTGCCTCACCAATATATGATAACGGCAGGAAAGCAAGCTCACCATCACCAAGAAAGAGTGACTATTACAAAATGAGATTTCCTCATTGGGACAATTAATAGTAATCATTAATGACAATAAAAATTGCATTTACATAGCACTTTAGGGCTTGCAAATTGCTTTACAAATATTTCATTTGATCTTTGCAACAACCCTGAGAGGTAGGTACTATTATTATTTCCATTTTACAGAGAAGGAAACTGAGGCAGTCAGAGGTTAAGTGACTGCAGTGACAGCTACTGTCTTTCAAGGACACCTTTAAAGTTGGAGAAAGGGGAAGCTTTTCTTAAGGGTTTGTTGCTCTTTGCTGCCACCTCTGTCTTGAGAAGGAAAAGCAGGGAGGGAGGTCAATAGCACATTTGGGGAGTTAGGATTTTTAGAAATCTGGTTTTCTAGACGCTTTGGTGTCCAAGATCATACAGCTGGTAAGTATCTGAGGTGGGATTTGAACTCAGGTATTCCAAGTCTAGGGCTCTTCACAGGTGTGTGACCTAGCTATGTCTAGATAAGAAATTCTGACTTCCCAAAGCTGATATTTCTACCGATGAGTTCCAAATTCTCTGAGGAAAATACCCAAAGCTACATACAGGGCAAAGGTCCAAATCCATTTTCTGCTCATCATCAGTTCTGTGATGGTGGCCAAGTCACTCCTTCTCTAGGGTCAATTCAATTTCCTCATCCAGAAAATGTAAGCAATCCTACTAATTTTATTGGTTTGCAAAGCACCTTACACAAGTCATCTAAGTTACACACGATATCCTGTTTTGGGGGACACAGTGAGGATGAATGGGAGATTTTAAAGTAACTCAACCTGGAAAGATCATCTTATAGAGTGAAAAGAATTCTGCATTTGGAGTCAGGAGAAACTTAATTTTCCTCCACTTAGCAATTTTTTTCCCATGGACAAGTGATTTCACTTTTCCAGGCTTCATCTTCTTCATCACAACCAATCAATTAATAAACATTTATTAAGCACCTACTATTTGCCAGGCACTGTGCTAAGTTCTGGGGGTACAAAAAGAGGCAAAAGACAATCCTTGCCCTCAAGAAACTTACAACATGCAGACAAATATATACAAAGCAAGTTACACACAGGATAAATAGGAGAAAATTAACCTAAAGAAGATACTGTAATTAAGAGGAGTTGGGGAAGGCTTCTTGTGCATTTTAGCTGAGACTTAAAGAAAGCCAGAGAAGACAGTAGTCTGAGTGGAGGAGAGAGAGATTTCCAGACATGGGGGATGGTCCGAGATAATGCCCAGGGTCTTGTTCATGGACTGGTCAGAAGGCCAGTGTTGATGGAGCAATGAGTATGTCTAGGGGAGTATGGTGTAAGACTGAAAAGGTAGGAGGGGACTACATTAGGAAGGGCTTTGAATGCCCAAGAGAGCCATTTGTATGGCTCTCTTACATTTTGCAGTATATACAACTTCTTTACTCATGACCAAATAAGTCAGACGCATGATAATAAGATGTATATTGAAACAAATGTCTTATTGATTACATAAACATGACTCACCCCAGACACAGGCCACCTTCCTTCTCTCCATAACCATGTCCCAAACCCAGGAGTACTTAGACAAGGGTTTAAACTAAACTATCCCCCATCACCCACTCCTCCAAGGAGCCAGCAAATGAGTTTCGAATGCCACTCCTGTCGGCTTTACTTTTCCACCCACAGTTTCCTGTAGGATCGCTGTATCAATAAGGAGAGGGAAATTCATAGGATCACAGATCTAGGCAGGTGCTCACCAACAGAGCTCATCCAAGCTCCTCTCTGCATTTTATGGATGAGGAAACTGAAGTCTGGGAGATTTAGTGACTTGGGCAAGGTCTCATGTAGAAAGCCTCAGAGGAGGGTTTTGAACCCAGGTTCTCTCACTTAATGGTTAGTACGGTTTCCTTCATTCGACAATGTCTATCTCCCAACCTTTTCATTCACAATTCTATCAAGAACAGCAGTCTCCAATCCTACCCTGCTTTGGACTAATGGGGTGAAGGTGGGGGATGGGGAGGAGGCTGTGCCAGAACCTTGTTATTATCACTGCCTGTTCACCACAAATAGAGCGGGATGGATTCAAGGACAGAGGAGGTGCCCTCCAGGTACCATCCCTCCCCTCTGACCCAGTCTCTCTCCAGCATTTGAAGTGATGCCTCATTTCATTTTTTTTAATGAACATGCATTTATTTTCTAGTAAATAATTACAAATGTATTTTTTCTCATGATAATAAGCCTCTCTCTCTCTCTCTTTCTCTCTCTCTCTCTCTCTCTCTCTCTTTCTCTCTCTCACACACACACACACACACACACACACACACCAGCATTAAGAAATTTAAAAAAGAAAAACAGAACCCTTATAACAAATAAGCATAATCAAGAAAAACAAATTCCCAAATTACATCCAGAAATGTGTGTCTCATTCGGCATATTTGAGCTGATAGCTTCTTTGTCAGGAAGTGAATCACGTCATTTCATAGAAATGGAGCTAGAAGGACAGGGGTCATCCAGTCCAATTTCCTCATCTTACAGATGAAGAAGTGACCAGCCCAAGGTCACGCAGGTAATAAATAGCAGGAATAGAATTTGCACTCAGATCCTCTGACTCCAGTAGCTTTACCGTGCTGCCACTTTTGGCTCTTCTTGTCTTGACTTAGGTTTATGATCAAGGTCGATCCTGAAACACAGAGCCAACAACTCATCAGATCGTGCAGTTACATACCCTGCTATATGAACATTGGGGTAAAAATACTTGGGTTCCCTGGCTCACAGGGATCAAATGAGATGGTGTATATGAGGTGCTTTGCAAACCATAAAACATCATGTAAATGTCAGCTGTTCCATCTCAACAAAATAAGAGTCAATATGAAATTGGAGACTGCCAGGAAAAAACACATTCTCTGAGTTTAGCACACGTCTTCTGCGCTAATGTGTTCCCTCTAGCTACCCTAATCCTGTTTCAAACTATTAAGAAATATACTGGGGGATAAAGAGGTTTTTTTTTTTTCTTTAATAACTTCAATTTAGAAAAAAAACTTAACTGAGCACCCACTCTTTTCAAGTCACCACAGGATTCCATGCCAAGCCATATGGCAGAAACTGGGCATAGACCACTTTCATGTGCAATCATCTTTTTTATTGCACTATGTTATGGAAATGCTTGTTTTATTCCATAAATTAAAAGTAAAATAAATAAAAATTTTTAAAAGTTGTCCTTATTCTCGGAGAGTTTATATTCTAGTAGAGAGATCCCTTTCAATTCAATTCATTAAGCAGTTATTATATTCTAATCACTGTACCATTGTTGGACACACAAAGACAAAAATGGAAGAGTCCATGTTCTAGAGAGGATGTAGGCATGGAACTACAAAGTATTTTGAGAAAGCACTCAGGTGCAAGGAGACAAGATACAGCTGGAGGTGACAGAAGCTAGGGCTTGTAGAAGACAGGGGTGGAGAGAAAGAGAGCACTCCAGGTGTAAGCAGTAGCCCTACAGAGGCAGGGAGGCTGGAAGGGGAAGTTCTGGGAATGACAAGTGAGCCATATGGCCTGGGACTGAGAGTGTGTGGAAGGGAGTAAGGCTTGGAAAGGAAGGAGGGAACCAGACTGGGAAAGGTCCAGCTGAGGAGTTCTGGTTTGATCTCCTAGGTGAGGGGAAGCAGCTACCACTTTCTGAGCAGGGGCATAACTGAGTCAGACCAGGGGCTTTGGAAGATCACTTAAGCAGCCAACCAGGGGATGGACTGGAGAGGAGATTATGCAAGGAAACCACTCAAGAGCCCACTTCCATAGTGCAAGAGAAAAAATGATGAGTTGAGGCATAGAATACAAATGACTGTGATACATCATACCTATACTAGATAGGTAACTATCTAGTTACCTATGCCATACCTATATCATGCCATACCATAATACCATACCACTGTTGTTCAGTCATGTCCAATTCTTCATGACCACAAGAAAGAGTGAATAACAAACTCATATCTCTACAGCAATTTCAGATTTACAAAGCACTTTCTAGCAAGGAAAGTAGTACATTGGTATCACAGAATCATACATCTAGGTCCAGAAGGGACTTTGGAGTCCATCAATTCCAGCCCTTTCACTTTATAGATGGAGAAACTGAGACCCAGAGACTACTAGGTCCTAGATTTGGATCTGGAAAGGCTCTTAGAAGCCACCTGGTCCAATTCCTTCACTTTGCAGATGAGGAAACAAAGGCCCACGGAAGTGAAAATGACTCACCCAGATTCACAATGGTATTGTCATCCCCCTTTTACAGTTGAGGAAACTAAGTTGTTTATGGGATCACAGATAAAGAACTAGAAGGAACTGTAGAGGTCATCTAGTCTAATCCTCTCATTTTACAGATGAAGAAACCGAGGCCCCAGGAGGCTAAGTCCTTTGCCCAAGATATATCACATATATATGTATTATTACCCCCATTTTTATTAATTTAATTTATTTTCAGTGTTCTACAGTCATTACCATATAACTTAGATTTTTCCCCCTCCCTCTCCAAGACGGCATACAATTTTATATAGGTATTACACATACATTCCTATTAAATACATTTTCACTGTAGTCATGCTGTGTAGAAGAATTAAAATGAATGGGAGAAATCATATAACAAAACAAAACATAATACAAAAGAAAATGATCTGCTGCATTCTGCGATTGAATTCCATAGTTCTTTCTCTGGATGTGGAAGGCATTTTGCCTTAAAAGACCATTGGGGATTTTTATAAGTCCTTGCATTGCAATAAAGTTCCAAGTCTACCAGAAAAAACTCTCGCACACTGTGGTTGTTGCTGTGCACAAAGTTCTCCTGGTTCTGCTCCTTTCACTCAGTGTCAGTTCATATAAGTCCTCCGAGGCCTCTCAGAAGTCTTCCTGTTCATCACTTCTTATAGCACAATAGTATTCTATTACATTCATATACTATAATCTATTCAGCCATTCCCCAATTGATGGGCATCCTCTTGATTTCCAGTTTTTGGACACCACAAAGAGAGCTGCTATAAATATTTTTGTACATGTGGGACCCTTTCCCATTTTTATGATCTCTTGGTCCTAGGTCTATGGTCCTAGAAGTGATATTGCTGGGTCAAAGGGTATGCATATTTTTGTAGCCCTTTGGGCATAGTTCCAAATTGCTCTCCAGAATGGCTGAATCAGCTCACAGCTCCACCAACAGCGAATTAGTGTTCCACCTCTCCCACATCCTCTCCAACATTTATCATCTTCCTGTTCTGTCACGTTTGCCAATCTTTTAGGTGTGATGTGGTACCTCAGAGTTGTTTTGATTTGATTCTCTCTAATCAATAGTGATTTAGAGCATTTTTTCATATGACTACAGATAGCTTTAATTTCTTCCTCTGAAAATTGCCTGTTCACATCCTTTGACCATTTATCAATTATCAATTGGGGAATACCCCCATTTTTACTTAAGGAAACCGAGACCTAGGAAACTTACATAACTTGTCAAGATGACACAGATTGTAAGTATCAGGGGCAGTATCTGAAGCCATCTCTATGAATTGAATGACTATGAATTTAGCATTCTTTCCCCTGGTTGTTGTCTTTCATTCTCAAAGAGGACCCAAATGACATCACCATGATAAAGTCAAATTTCAATGTGTCCAACTGTGGCTGGTCAGACCAATACAAGCTTGGAAAGCTCTGCTACAGATTGGGCACACATAATCCATGTGAACATTTGGGGAAGATATTCCAAATTTGTGAATCCTATGTTTACTTTGTGCTGTTTCAAGTCTACTTTGCTCACAGAGCACAGCACCCTTTCTGATGTGGGCATGTTATGCTGAGCAGTCCTGGGCCAGTGTTTCTCATGTTGCGCAATCAACTCCAAAGTTCTTGAGAGAGACCTTGAGAGTGTCCTTGTATCGCTTCTTCTGACCACCATGTGACCTCCTGCCCAATGTGAGCTCTCCATAAAATAGTCTTTTTGGCAAGCGTACGATTTGCATTCAAACAATGTGGCCAGCCCATTGGAGTTGCACTCTTTGAAGCATAGTTTGAACACTTGGCAGTTTAGTTCAAGCAAGGACATCAGTAACTGGTACCTTATCCTGCCAGGTGATCTTCAGAATCTTTCTAAGACAGTTCAGTTTCCTGGCAATTCAGAAGCAATTCAGTTTCCTGGCATGGCACTAGTAAACTGTCCATGTTTCATGGGCATAGAACAATGAGGTCAGCACAACAACTTTAGACCTTCAGTTTGGCAGTCAGTCTAATACCGCTTCTCTCCCATACTTTTCTTCAGAACCTCCCAAACACTGAACTAGCTCTGGCAACGCGTGCATCAACTTCATTGTCAATGGGTACCTCCCTGGAAAGTACACTACCAAAGTAAGTGAACTTATTATCCACAGCATTCAAAACTTCTCCATTTGTTGTCACCAATGGTTCCACATATGGATGGTGTGGTGGTGGCTGATGGAGCACCTTTGTTTTCTTGGTGTTAATTATTAGGCTAAAATTAGCACAGGCAGCAGAGAATTGATCCCTACTTTGTTGTGTCTCAGCTTCAGAGGCTGCATTGAGTGCACAATCATCTGCAAACAGAAAATCACATACCAACACTCTCTCCACTTTGGTCTTGGCTTGTAGCCTTTTCAAATTGAAAAATATGATGCTGTATTCATCTTCATCTAAAGCATTTGACAGCATGACTGAAAACATCATGCTAAAAAGCATTAGAACAAACTCACAGCGCTATTTCATGCCATTGGTGACTGGGAAGGCACAAGAGCATTGTCCACCATCCAGAACCTTGGGCAAGCATGCCATCATGAAATTGACGTACAATATTGATGAACTTTTCATGGCAACCAAATTTTGGCATAATTTTCCATAAGTCCTCATGACTAACAATGTCAAAGGCCTTGGTCAGATCTACAAATGCTGTGTACAGGCCTCTGCTCTGCTCCTGGCATTTCTCCTGGAGTCGTCAGGCAGCAAATACCATATTGACTATTCCTCAGCTCTTTCTGAAGACACACTGGCTCTCAGGTAGATGAGCGTCTGCCAGGTGAAGATTTTAAGGAGGATGCTAGCAAGAATCTTTCCAGCAATGACTAAGCGACACACACACACACACACACACACACACACACACACACACACACGTGATTGTCTCAGGACAATCTATTCCCTTTACCTTTAAAAAGATGAACAATGGAGGCATCCCTGAATTTTTTCTGGGGGGTAATCTCCTCTTTCCATGTAGCCTGGAAAATTTCAGTCAGCTTTTGTATGAGCAATGATCTCCCTACCTTGTCAATATCAGCTAGAGTAGAATCAGCACCAGGTGCTTTGCCACATGAAAGGAGCCTCATGTCCCTCAAAACCTCTTCTTCAGTTGGTAGTTCAGCCAAGGAGGGATTGACTTCAACCTGAGGTAAAAGATCAATGGCCTCAGCAGATTGATGATGGTCTGTTGAGAACACTATGGAAGTGTTCAGCCCCTCTCTCTAGGATCATGTCCTCATCACTAATCAATGTGGCTCCATCAGCACTGAGTGTTCTTTCCCCTACCCTTCAGCTCATTCCCTTATGAGCTATAAGTCACTATACTTCTGTGAATTTCCATTTTCTCATTAACTTCTCAGAGCTGTGGATCTCATGCTAATGACCCTGGGGAAGTCCAGAAGAAGGTGATAGGGATTGCCCCTGTCCCCTAAGAGTCCCCAACTAATTTCCACTGTGACTCCTCTTCATATACTGCCCTTTACAAATATGTAGGAGGGTGTTGGTGGTGGTAAATACCAATCACACATCCACAAAGAAGCTACAAGATTGCCCAGCAGCTACAGGAGAAGTTATCTATCCCAACCCAGAACTGACTAAGAATCCTCTTTGTGAGACCTAAGCAAGTGACTTTTATTCAAAGACCTCTTTTAAGGAGGAAATTCACTCCCTGCCATGGCAGCCCCATGGCCTTGTGCAAAGCTCAGACTATAAGGAAGTTTTTCCTAACACAGAACCCAAATCTGCCTCTTTGCAATTTCCAATGTTCCCTCCTAATTTAACCAGTCAATCAAATAGAATGACTAAAATAATAATCCCTTTTGACCCAAAGATTGATACTACAAGGAAGTCATTGACAAAAAGAAAGATCCAATATGCCCCAAAATATTTTGTCAGTGTTTTGTTTGCGGTAGAAAGAACTGGAAACAGAGTAGATGCCCATCACTTGGGGCATGGGAAAACAAACTGTGACACATGTATTAGTGGAATATGGCACTGCTGCAAGGAATGCTGAATACAATGAAAATAGAGAAGTATGGGAACATTTATATGATCTCATGCAGAGTGAAGGAAGCAGAACCAAGAAAGTATCATACACAATGACTGCAATAATGCAAAAAAGAATACCAACCACGAGATAATTGAAAGCGAATTTTGCAAAAAAAAAATTGTTTTAAACCTTGGTCCAAAGAAAAGGCATAAAAAGTTATCATCCCCTTCCCTCTCCCTCCCCACACTTTTCTTTGGAGAGGTGGAACATCCATAAACATGGAGCAATGCCTAAGATGTCTTATTTTTCAATATATTCAGTTATCTCTCTGTCCTCTATCTTTACAAATCACTCAGTAAGCATTTAAACTACTTACTATAGGACAGGTCCTGAGGCTACAAAAACAAAAGGAAAACATGGTCCTCCCTCAAGGAGCTTACCTTCTATCAAAGGAAGCTGGTATACCTATGAAATAAATGGGTCATTTCAGGGAGAGACACTAGCATCTACAGGGTTTCATAAAGGGGAGTGTTGATTGAACTGAGTTTTGCAAGATATTAAGGATCCTTCTAGGCAGAAGTAAGGAATCAGTATATTCTAGGAACAGAAAGGTGGCCAGGGTTATATAAGAGGATGTGGGAGAAGCCATAAGAAGGCCAGTTTGACCGGGTCATAGAGTATGTAAAAGAAATGGAATGTATAACAAGCCTGGAAAAGTAGTTATTTCCTCTGGAACTAAGCCAACCAAGTCTAAATCCTTTTCCATGATCAACTTTCATGTGTTTATAATACTTTGTATCATACCAGGGATTCTTACTCCAGTTGGTTTTTAAAAAAAAATTTGTATATTTTATTTCACATTTATACTTTATTTTCTATTTAATAATGAATTTTTATATTTTGATAACTATTTTAGTGGAGTTGGTTTACTTTATAATCTTATTTTATTTTATGCACTTAAAAATATTATTCTGAGGAAGGGTTTGTAGTTTTCATCAGATTGCCAAAGGGGGTGCATGATGCCAAAGGAAAAAAAAGAAAAGAGTCAGGAGTTCTGTATTGTATCAATATAAGATTTTCATTTTAGTTTTTACTGACTCCATTGAGAAACCTCTCCCAACAGATCAGCTGGTTCTCTGCATTTACTGTCTTAGGTGAAAACAAAAGACATCAATAACCAACCTTAGTCTTAGAGAGTCAGTTGCAGGAGGGCACTGAGAAGTTAAGTATTTGCCCAGAATCACACCAGCAGGATAGGTCTGAGATGGGGCTTGGATGCAGACCTTACTGACTCTGAGGCCAGTTCTTGATCCACTATTTCTTCATGAGGGCTTAATTACTCTTATTAAAAGGTACTAAGGAGTTGAGAGCATTAGGGGGTATGCCCCTACTCTTGGAGCTTGTACCATGGAGAGCTCTTTTCATGACCTCTGGGCTACCTTGTTCTGCCCTGTCCTCCAAGAGACAGGACTCCAGGCTGAAGGGGCCATCCAGCTGACCTAGACTCAGCCCTCCTGGGGTTCCAAGGCCAGTGTCAAGCTAATGAGGCCGCAATTTCAGAAGCAAATTCATCTCTGCAGTTCCTCAGCCCCAGGGAGCATCTCAGGGAAGGAACATTATTCAGTAGGAATTTAGATGAATCACAACTGTAACTCACAGATGACAAGGAAGAAAGTCTGTAGGGGAGCAAAGGTCATTTGTGGGGAAGCGGAGAATGATCAAACTTGCTCTGTTCTCCCAGGAAAGAAGACACCTGACTCACAACTTCTGCTTGAGGAACCTGAATTCTCCCATCTGCCAGCCATGGGGCAGACGAGCTGCAAGTGGGCTCGCCTTGTGTGCCCAGAAGCTCCCAGGGAGCATTCACAGGAATTCATGCAGTCATCTGTTCTGAGAAAGGGAGACAGAAAGAGACCGGGTGTGATTGACAAGGGGAAAGAAGGGAGATATCTTTAAATAAAAGAAGACTGCTTGGCTAGCCATATGCCTGTGTCTGTGTGTGTGTGTCTCTGTGTGTGTGTGTGTGTGTGTGTGCCTGTGTGTATCTGAAGAAGGAATCCACACCCTTGGTGTCTCTCTACTTCCAAGTATGTCTATCCAGTTAAGACATCGGGAAGTTAAGTGATCACACCCACCCCACCCCTCCACCACCCCAGTCTTTTACATGGAGTCATCCCAAAATAGGTCAGTCGGTTCAATTCAACAGACATTTATTGAGCACTGCTATGTACAAGCCACTGTGGGGGGTACAAAGAATCGTTCTTTTTCTCAACGAGTTTACCATCTAGTAGGGGAGAGTAAGACACAGTGCTGTAGGGTGATTAGAGCTTTGTCCTAGTGTGAGGAAATTTAGAGGACACTTGTATTTTTTTAGTGGGCAGAACTGAGCTTAGGGCTTATTTATCAAGAATGCCTGCTTAAACGTATAACCTCAATCAAATTGCTTAGTGTCTCAGGGAAGGGAGCGGTAAGAGAGAAAAATAATTTGGAACTCAAAAAAAATTTGTAAATGAATGTTAAAATTTGTCTTTACATGTGAATGGGGAAAAATAAAATATTATTTTAAAAGAATAACTAATTAAAATAGGAAGCTCCCAGATGGTACTTCCTCCCTCATATGACTGCACTGCAGGAGAGTCCCTACCCTGCCCACTCTCCAGGTAGAGGCCTCCCTAGCTATAAACTGCAGTGTGTCAGGGTCTCATCAGATCCTGCTTCTAGTACCAGAAGGGATCCCAAAGGCCATCCAGTCTCACCCTTTTGTGTAATAACTGAGGAAACTGAAGCCCAGAGAGGCTCTTAAATGACTCACCCTAGTCAGCCAGGTCAGAGAAAGAGCCAGGTTTCAAACCCAGGTCCTACAATGCTCCAAACTGGTCACTTTCCCTTGTCCCATGATGCATCTCTCCCCCACAGTACTTTGTACCCTGAGATGTAAAGACCCTCCCCAAGATTCCCTTCCCAAACCAAATGTGCCTCAAAATAAATTGGTTTGAGTTGAGTGCCTTTACTACTGCTTGCCCCAGGTAGATTGTTTATGACTAGTCCCCAGCAGTGAAACTAGATACTAGGACTCTGATAATACCAGTGTATCAAGGATGCTATCACAAGGCAGAATATGTTTAGTGCTATGAGAGAGGGTCTGTGCCAGCGAAATGCCCTAGAGTCTTCAAAGGAGGGAGAGATCACTCTGGCTGGAGACATTGGGGAAGGTTGCAGGAAGTTGGTGGCATCTGGCCTGGCCTTGAATAACAGGTAGCTGGAGATGGTGGAGAAACAGAAGGGTGCTCCTAGCAAAGGAATGGAAGCTGGAAAACAAGAGGATTGATTTGAGGAGAATCAAGGTATTCCCTATGCCTGGGGATAGGAAAAGAAACGTAGTCCAGTTTCTTCATTTACATATGAAGAAATTGGGACCAGAAAAGGAAATTTGCCTTAAGTCACACAGCCAGTAAGTATCACAACTGGAAGTTGAACCCATGTTCTTTGAGTCTAAATGTAGTGCTCTTTCCAGGACATAACAGTGACCCAAACAAGGGTGGGCATAAGGAAGGGCAGGCTCTGAATTCTAGGCAGTGTTCTTTAAGCAATGGGGAAGCAAAAGCCTAACATGGTCAGAACTGTCTACCAGGAGGGTTCATCCAGTGAGGATGATTAATCCAGACAATTGCCTGGAGAGGGGAGACTTTGGAAGAGATGGATCACTGCAATAGTCCATGAGAAAAGACATGAGAACTCTTAATTACTGCTATAATTCAGTTGTTTCAGTCCTGTCCAACTCTCCATGGCCCCACTTGGGGTTTTCTCAGCAAAGATGCTAGAATATCATTTCCCTCTCCAGGTCATTTTACAGAGGAGGGAACTTAGGCAAACAGGGTGAAGTGCCTTGCCGAGGGTCAAACAACTAGTTCCTGAAGCCAGATTTGAACTCAGGTCTCCCTGACTCCAGGCCTAGCACACTCTCCTCTGTGCCACCTTGTGGCATATCCACTGGCATATATGGGTGCTCAATAGATAAACCAATGATGAAGGATGGTGCTGTGCCCACCTTATCCCTTCCCTATCTTCCCCTGTATTCAGGAAGCCTAGATTTCTGAAGGGTGATCTTAGGAGGATTATGGAAGGGTCACTGAGACCCATGCCCTCCTACTGACTGAAGCCCTGAGGCATGAAATATCTTACATATCCCAAGGTCACACACCAATAAGTGACAAATCTAGGAATCCTTCCTCTCCACCAGAAGATAAGCTGTTCTGCCTGCCTTTCTTCCTCTGCAGGGTTTTCTTGAGAATTCTCCTTGGCTCCAATGCAATTCTGATCCTTAAACTCCACTGAAAAAGTCCCCACCAAATTATCTCAGAACAGCCAGGGAGAGGCTGTCCTGATGAATAGGAGATGTTTGCTCATTCTCATATTTCTATATGACCTCGGACAGGTCACCTTCCTTCTCTGATTCCCTCTGCATTTTCTCCTCTATCTGATGAGGGCTTTGGGATAGTCCCTTTCACTTCTGACATTCTGTGGCTCCAGGACCCCGATGCTATTTGACTGTTTCCTGGGACAAGATGACTTCTTCGTTAGTCTAGGTGAACTCCAGAAGGAGCTGTCTGGACCTATTAGGGCTTTGCTAAGGACACGGTCACTGTCTTGGCTGGGATCCAAGCTGTAAGGTGCTGCCCAGCCTCCAGGAAGGGAAGCTGAGCCTCCCAGCTCTCTCCAGCACTGACATCTGCTCTGAACAAGCCAGTAGTCCCCTTGGGCGCATATTCTTCCTCCCTTTGCCCAGGGACTGCAAGGTCATCATCCTCTGCAATGGCCGTGCAGCTTGAGGAGAAGGCTAGACCATGGGAACCCCCAAGGGGCAGGAATACTATCTCCATCAGACAAGATGACTAAGTGGCAAAAGTTGTCTTTGAGATCTCTACTCTCCACCCCTAAGTTCTTTCATTCATTCATTCATTCATTCATTCATCAATAAACTTAGAGGTAGAGAATAGGATTGAAAGGCAATATAGTCTGGTGGAAAATTCTACTAGATGTGGAATCAGAATCTGATGAATTCAAATCCCAGTTCTGTTGCTCCCTAGCTCAAGTGACCTTGAGAGAGTAATTTCCCTTTTCTGTCCCTATCTCCACATCTCTAACATGAGGATTTGGACTGGTTGATCTTTAAGGCCCCTTCTAGCCTCAAATCTACGGCCAAACAAACAGGGGCTGCTAGGTATAGTAGATAGACCACTGGGGCCTGGGGTTAGGAAGACTCCAATTCAAATCCAGCCTCAGAAGCTTACTAGCTGTGTGACCCTGGGCAAGTCACTTCACCCTCTTTGCCTCAGTTTCCTCATCATAGAATGAGCTGGAAAAGGAAATGGCAAACCACTCCAGGATCTTTGCCAAGAAAACTTCAAATGTGGTCCTGGAGAGTCAGACACAACTGAAACAACTGAACAACAACATGTGTCAAGTGTCTAATGGAGACAAAGATAAACCCCCTCCTCTCCTTAAACTGACAGCATAGTAGGTAGAAGAGACAGGTATATAAATCATGACCATACAACACTGACTGCAAGAGGCAACAGGGATCAAATAAGAAAGTGATCGTTTCCATCTTGGGAGTGGAGGGTGAAGAGGAAACAGGGAAGGCTTCATGAAGGGGGTGGCATTTGAGTTGAGTCTCAGAAGAGAAGTAAAATCAGAAAACTTTAGGGCTGGGAGGGTTCATAAAGATCATCTGGTTCAGCTCCTATATTTTACAGATGAAGAAACTGAGGCCCAGAGGATAAGTGACAAGCCCAAGGTCATTTAGCTAAAAGAAAAAAATAAATGAGTAGAATCCAGTCAGAGATATAGAGTTGGAAGGGACTTTGGAAGTCATCAAATCCAGTCCCCTTATTCTACAGATGAGGAAACTAAGACACAGAAATGCCCTTCATCACTACACCCAAGGTCATTTAACCAGTATTTTAGAAAGCTGGGATTCAAACCCTGCTTCCCCAACTCTGAATCCACAGCCTTTTTCCATTAGATCATGGAAGGTAAATATCCAGGTTATTTTGACATCATTTAGACCAACCCCTTTATTTCAAAGGAGTGAATGTTGAGGCCCAGAATTGTGACTAGCCAATCCCATTTCACACTGTCACTGGCTGGGATAAGAGCTTAATCCTGCTGGGAATTTCACTAGGCAGAGATGGGGTTAAGGAAGATGAAGGGAGGGCATCCCAAGGAGAGGGAAGTGTCCCAGTAAGCAAGGAGATTGGAAAACATTGTACGTGCTGAATGCTGAGCAGGCCACCTAGGCTGCAGACCCAATCTGCAGGGGAGAGAAATTATTGGAAGAATGGATACAGGCCAGAGCAAAGAGGGCAGGATGCTTAAACGTCAGGCTCTGGGGTACAGGAGAAAGAGTGCTGGCACAGCAGTCAGACCAACCAGATTCAAGCTCTGCCTCTGGTGATGGCTGACTAGCACTTATAGGTCAGCAAAGTGCTTTATGAAAATTTCTCATTCAATCCTTGCAACAACCCTGGGAAATAGGTGCTCTTCTTATCCCCATTTTTACAAATGAGGAAACTGAGGTTAAGTGATTTGTCCAGGACCACTCAGCTAGTACAGGTATGAAACAGGATTTAAAAATCCTGATTTTAAAGTTTTAAAATTTTTTAAATCCTGGGTCTTCCTGACTCCAGGTCCATCATTCTATCCATTGAGCCTCAGTTTCTCTAAGTGCATAATTAGGGAGTTGGACTAGAGGCCTCTGGAATCCCTTGCAGCTCTTAATGTGTGGTTCTACAATAATTGTACTGATCAAACTTGACCCTGGGGAAGAGAATGGAGAAGAGACAGCAGAAAATAAACCCCCTTCCCTTCTTTGCAGAGATGGAGGACTATGGAAAACTGTGGAACATTGTATTGACTGTCTGTGATGGGGTGGTTAGTTTTGCTGACCTGCTTTTTTCCCATCTCTGTTACAAGAGATTGTTCACTGGGTTAAAGGAGAAAGGATATGTAAAAGGAACAGATAGGTAGATGATAGAGAGAGAGAAAGATAGATAGATAGATACATAGATAGATAGATAGATAGATAGATAGATAGATAGATAGATAGATAGATAGATAGATGATAGATAGATAGATAGATAGATAGATGATAGATAGATAGATAGATGATAGATAGATAGATAGATGATAGATAGAGATGATATATGGATAGATAGATGACAGAGACAGATGATAGACAGACAGACAGGCAGGCAGGCAGATAGATGATAGATAAATAGATAGATAGAAGATAGATAGAAGATCGATGATATATGGATAGATAGATAGATGATAGACAGATTGACAGACTGACAGACAGACATAGATAGATAGATAGATAGATAGATAGATAGATGATAGATAGATAGATAGATAGATAGATAGATGGATAGATAGTTGGATAGATAGATAGATGATAGATAGGTAGATACATAGATAGATGATAGGCAGACAGAGAGACAGACAGGCAGATAGACAGACAGACAGACAGATAGATAGATAGATAGATAGATAGATAGATAGATAGATAGATAGATGGATGGATAGATAGTTGGATAGATAGATAGATGATGGATAGATAGATACATAGATAGATGATAGGCAGACAGAGAGACAGACAGGCAGATAAACAGACAGACAGACAGATAGATAGATAGATAGATAGATAGATAGATAGATAGATAGATAGATAGATGATAGATAGATAGATAGATAGATAGATAGATAGAGATGATATATGGATAGATAGATGACAGAGACAGATGATAGACAGACAGACAGGCAGGCAGGCAGATAGATGATAGATAAATAGATAGATAGAAGATAGATAGAAGATCGATGATATATGGATAGATAGATAGACGATAGATTGACAGACTGACAGACAGACATAGATAGATAGATAGATAGATAGATAGATAGATAGATAGATAGATAGATAGATAGATGGATGGATAGATAGTTGGATAGATAGATAGATGATGGATAGATAGATACATAGATAGATGATAGGCAGACAGAGAGACAGACAGGCAGATAAACAGACAGACAGACAGATAGATAGATAGATAGATAGATAGATAGATAGATAGATAGATAGATAGATAGATGATAGATAGATAGATAGATAGATAGATAGATAGATAGATAGAGATGATATATGGATAGATAGATGACAGAGACAGATGATAGACAGACAGACAGGCAGGCAGGCAGATAGATGATAGATAAATAGATAGATAGAAGATAGATAGAAGATCGATGATATATGGATAGATAGATAGACGATAGACAGATTGACAGACTGACAGACAGACATAGATAGATAGATAGATAGATAGATAGATAGATAGATAGATAGATAGATAGATAGATAGATGGATGGATAGATAGTTGGATAGATAGATAGATGATGGATAGATAGATACATAGATAGATGATAGGCAGACAGAGAGACAGACAGGCAGACAGACAGACAGACAGACAGACAGATAGATAGATAGATAGACAGACAGATTAGATATTCAGAAATGAAGGCAAAGACTAAACCAAAGGCAACAATATATATTTTATTTTCAGTGCTGGGCCAGTAGTTTTCAAGATTTTTGAGCAGGGAGGGGCATGATCAGAGGTGTGCTTTAATACTAATCTGGCAGGAACATAGAGGATGGACAGGAGGGAGGGCCAGTGACTAGAGGGGAAGAGAATGTCTAAGAGAACGTGTAAAGAAGGTCATGGAGAAAGATGTCAGGGGTGGGAAGGGCCCAGGGAGGAGGGAGCATTTGACAGGTTTTTAAGATATAAGGATCTTTGGAAATAAAATGCTGTGAACTGGTAAAAATTTACTACAGAGAGGCAGTTGTGGAAAAGACTGGATCAGACAGCCTCTGAGGTCGCTGCCGACTCTGTAACTCTTGGATTTCAATGTGGTAATTACTGTTCAACCATGTCTGATTCTTCATGTTCCTATGTGGGGTTTTCTTCGCAAAGATACTGAAGTGGCTTGTCTTTTCCTTCTCCAGCTCATTTTACAGATAAGGAAACTGAGGCAAACAGGGTTAAGTGACCTGCCAAAGGTCACACAGTCAATAAGCGCCTGAGGTTGGATTTGAATTCAGGAAAAGGAGACTTTCTGATTCCAGGCCCAGCACTCTGTGCACTTTGGCACCACCTAGCTGCCCTACTGCGGTGGTTATGCAATAAGTAATACATTCCATCTCAAATAAGAGGCAGCCCAGTTTGGACTCGACTTCAGGAAGCCTGAGTGATCCCTCTCTGATAATGGATGTGTGACCCTGGGCAAGTCACCTACCACCCTAAGCCGCATTTTCCTCATCTCTAAAATCAGGGGGTTGGAATGGATGACCTTGGACATTGGATCTGAAATCAGGAAAACCTCAGTTCAGATCCTGCCTCAGCTATTTACGAGCCGTGTGATCCTGGGCAAGTCATTTTGAAGTTACTCTACAAAAGGGGAAAGTTATATTCAATGGCCTCCAAGGCTCTTCTAGCTCTAAATCTATGACTGTGGCCTCTGAGGTGACATCCAAATCCAAATATATAACCCTACGACCTTTTTTTTTTTTTTCCAATGATTCTGATCATGTCACTCCTTTGCTTAAATAATCTCAGTGGCTCCTTATTGACCACAAGATAAAATGTTAATTCCTTAGGCATTTAGGATCCCTCCTAGTCTGGCTTATCTTCCACCCTTGTTACCTTATGTAAATAACACTACCCTTCATGGACTCTACCATCCAACCAAACTGGATTGTTCTTAGAACTTGACATGCCATCTCCCACTGCCATACATTTGTGTGGGCTGTGTCCCATGCCTGAAATGTTCTCCCTGTCCTTTTCTCTACCTTTCAAAAGCCTTGTCTTCCATCAAGGTCCAATGCAAGTACAACCATTTTCAAGGATCCTTCCCTGGTCAATACCCTGACCTCCAAATAGAAATGTGTTCTCTCTCCTTAATTTTTTCTGGAGCATTGTCTAGATTTACCCTTTGCCTTATCAGAGAATTACCTTACATCATACTTACCTGTTTATGGTTCATTACCATCTTTCTCCTCCAATGTAGTTATGCTTCCTGAAACAGGGACAGCGTCCCAAAAGTGTCAGTGCTATCTGAAATTCCAGTTGCTGCCCCTTTAAGCTATTCAAAGTACTACATACTACACCATAACTTTTAAAAGCCCCTGTATTTTCATTTTACTAGCTCTAGTCCCTATCACAGTGCCTAATGGGTGTAAAATATACCTTCGTTTAATGCTGAATAAATGAGATCTCCATTTTCTTCTTTTAAAATACCCCCCAAAGCAAAATTGTAGCATTCTTTCCACATGTTTATATTAAGTACCTACTATGTGCAGAACATTGTAGACAGGTGATGAGGAAGATGCAAACTTCAGATAAGACACAGTCCCTCTGCCCTTCATCAAACTCACAACTCACATTCTAATTTCTGTAAAATACGTAGCTCACATCTATGTAGCCCACAGGATCTGAAAGGGTGTTTTTTCTTGTTTAAATCACCTCATATTGGCCCCAAAATTTTACTAACTGTGGTTGCTCTCCTCGTAAAATGTTGTTGTTTGCCAGTAGCCTTCCTGCTGTGCTAGTGATTAAGCACATTGATTTCTTTGGGCCAAAAAAAAAAAAGAAAGAAAATGTTTTCAAAAGTTCTTGGGAGATAATCCCAGAACAGCAACTGAAGCCACCTTTTGAAGGCTGATTACAGTAAAGAATTGGCCTCCCTCCCTCCCTCCGTCCTCTCTCTCTCTCTCTCTCTCTCTCTCTCTCTCTCTCTCTCTCTCTCTCTCTCTCTCTCTCTCTCTCTCTCTCCCTCTCCTCTCTCACTCTTGCTCTCTCTCTTTCTCTCTCTCTCACTTTCTCTCTCTCTCTTTCTCCTTTTATGTCTTTCTGTCTCTGTCTCTTTGTCTCTCTCTGTTGCTCTGTCTCTATCTGTCTCTAGCTTTCTCTCTGTGTGTCTCTCTTTATCTCTGTATGTCTGTCTCTCTCTGTGTTTTTCTGTGTGTCTCTCTCTGAGTCTCTGTCTCTATCTGTCTTTCCATCTCTCAGTCTATCTGTGTGTGTATATGTGTCTTTTCCCTCTTCTTTCTCCAACATACAACCACACTCATCCCACTCTTCCATTTTTACCACAGTCTTGGTGACAAGATAATTGACCTGTGCTCTGACAATAGCCCTGATAAGTATATCAGCCTCTCTTTAACTCTCAGGCTACCTTTAGACCAGGGCTTCATAACCCGGGGTCTGTGAACTTGGTTTTTTGGTTTGTTGGTTTGTTTTCATTTGTCTTTAAATATTTTAATAACTAGAGGGTGTCCCAAAAGAGTTATAATAGTTTTAATAGCTTAAAACTACACTAAGCCTTTTGTAACTTGCCATATTTCACTATAACTGGCTTGCTTCATAAGTCTATGTATTTTATTTATGCATTTAAATACATTCTGAGGAATCCATGAGCTTCACCATAATGCCAAATGGGACCATAACAGCAAAAAAGATTAAATGCCTGGCACATAGTAGGTGCATAATAAATATGTATTGACTGAATAACTTGATAGGACAACCCCAAGGCTCTGAGGTTGTGTTGCTAAATATATTTTAAACAAGTTTCATTGATTTGAAAAAATTTTACCTCATATATATTTCTTCATAATTTCTTCCTTCTTCCTCTCCCAGAGAGCCATGGACTTTATAACAAAGAATTTTCAAGGGGGAGAGGGAAGTGAGAACTTTAGTACAACTCTCCAACTTATTGCAAAAGTCTTTTGTCACATATAGTGATTCACCCCATAAGCCTTCACTTCTACCAAGAAGCAGAGGGTGGGAGGAGGGGTTTTCTTCTATTTTTTCTTTGAAGCCAAGCTTGGTCATTGTAATTTCATAGCATTCAGATTTATTATTATTGCCTCTGTTTCCCCACCCCCACTCCTGGTTCTTCTCACGTTGCTCTGCCTCAGTTCATACAATTTTTCCATGCTTCTCTCTTTTCATGCTTCTTGCCATTTCTGACATAACAGTAATACTGAAGCTGTAGAACCAAGTCCATTCGTATCAGGAGTAGCAAGAAAGCCAAGTGAAAATTCATCTTTGCAAATCCTGGCCAGAGCACTGTGGTTGCACAGAGGCTGCTTACCAGGCTGGTTTTCCCCAATGTAATTGTGTGCTCTTCTGTATTACAAGCATCCTCGGGGGAGGTTTTTGCTTTCTGTTTTATTCTTGGTTCTTTTTTTTTTTACATTGGTCTGTGTGATCAAGTTTGAAAGGAGAACAAATATGTTTGTGAGGCAATGGGGACTCACAATGGTCTCCACAACCACCAATGATTTATCACTGTGGGTTAATTTAAGAGCAACAAGGTATGTCTTAGACACTGCTGATTAGAAGATATGGAGATTGAGAGTAGTCCTGTGTGCAGGGGTTTGTGAGTTGACAAAGAGTGGATGGAGTTATCAAGAAACAGTCATTCTTCAGGCAAGAATGAAAAGTGCCCTTTTCTGTCTCACAGGGGTGAAGAACCTGCCACCTTGTTGGCTGCCATGTGGTACCGTGGAGTCATGTTGAGGATGTGGTCCACCTTCTAGGTCCTCGGGTGCAGCCTTTGGACTGAGCCCAAGTTTTACAGAGCAAATTCTTTTATGAAGAGGATTTGCTCTGTGAAGTTTGAGGATCTAGAGGGCAGCATGTGGCCTCAAGGCCGCAGGTTCCCCACTCCTGGTAGAAAGTCCAGCAGGTTGTACATTGTTTGAAGGTCATTTTGAAGGAACAAGGAGAGAAGGGCCCAAGCATAGGATGGAGTGGGAATGTTCTCTCACAACAAAGAACAACTATTGGCCAGATTTAGTGGCCAACATTTTTTTTTCTGAAATGTAATTTTCTTGGCCCCTCAGGAAAAGAGTCTAGGGCACATTAGGGGACCCAGCACTCAAAGACTAAATGAGATCAGTGTGTGTGTGAACAGATCTGGTGCTGTGCTAGAAGCTGCCTGAGGCCTTGGGCACAAGATATACCCAAAAGCTGGGCAAAGATGATTCTGTCACAAGCCACAGAGTTTGGGGCAATCACATCTAAGTCCTTGGGAACACCTCTGTCAGAGATCACTGGGCCCCAACCCACAAAGGAATGTGGGTCTTGTACAACAATGGATTTGACAGCCTGTTTGGTTGATTCTCAGGTCCCCAAAATAGGGAGCAAGAGACATCAGTAAATGGTTGTGAGGATTTTTAACAGAGCTCAGGCAAATGCTGAGCCAACAGAACAGAAAGCAGCCACTTAAATGGATAGCCATAATAAGACTGCCTTTAATAAAAAACAAACCTGCCATAATGGGAACATGGGTTCCCAGTGTTGGAAAGGCTTTCATCTAGTCCAGTCTCTTGTCTCCAGGCAGAACCGTACTGAAGGCATTCCAAATGTGATGGTGTCTCTTACAGATTTTAAAGAGATCTAATGCTTGGGTGTCTCTCATTTCAAAATAATTTTCTCCCTAAAGTTTGGGGACCCCACTCCTTATGTTTACATGAAAGTATGTATTTCCACAGTGAACTAACTGTTGACCTTGAAGTGTTTTTTTTCTTCCTCATCTGATCTTGGAATTGGTTCTGGAGCCTTCTAGCACTGTCCAGATTCTTAATATTAATTAAGTTATTTATTTTTAACTTTTAACATTCACTTCCATAGCATTTTGAGTTCCAAATTTTCTTCCCCTCTCTTCCCTCCCCTTGCCCCAAATGGCATGCAATCTGATATAGGCTCTACATAAACCACTGCCCAGATTCTGAACCTCACACAGAGGTCCATTCAATAATCACATACCCATTTCTAGTCATGGGTACATGAACATTCTGTGGCTAAAGATCTAAATGCCAGCTGACATCCACAATAGAGGAAAGACAATTACTAAATTTATTAATCATACCAAGCAGTTAGGTAGCATAGTGGCTAGAGCACCAGGTGTGGAGTCAGGAAGACTCTGGGCAAGTCACTTTACCCTGTTTGCCTCAGTTTACTCATATGTCAAATGATCTGAAGAAGAAAATGGTAAACCACTCTAGTCTCTTTGTGAAGAAAACTCCAAATGGGGTCCCAAAGAGTCAGAAATAACTGAAACGAATGATCAACAACAAAACAAAATGAATATTATTATTTTAATATTAATAACATCTCTGTTACACATCCTCAATGTTCAAAAAATCTCATCTACATAAATGAGAGGTTTTGCTTTCATTAAGGAAAGTAGTGGTCATGAATCAGTGAACCGAGGTCTGGATTTCACAAGGACATTTTATTTCCAGGCAAGCTTTCATGTTTCACCCCAGGAAACCTCAGTTAATATTTTCATATGTCCATGTAATCAGTCAATAAGCGTTTATTAAGGGCTTACAATGTAGCAGCCCCTATTCTAACGCTGGAGACTCAAAGAAAGGCAAAAATAGTTCCTGTCATCAAGGAGCTTACACGCTAACAAACTGACATTTTAAAACAACTAATGATTAGTTATTCAACCTAAAGTGGGTTTTCAGAGGACCACATCCTCAATATGACTCCACAGTACCACATGGCGGTTCAGAAAGTTATTGAGATCTTGGACTCCATAAAGAGAGTCATAGTGTCAGGACAAGAGAGGTACACATCCCTCCATCCTCTGCTTTTGGTCAAATCATATCAAAAGTGTTGTGATGAGTACTATTTGCCACTTTGGGGAAGTATATTGATAATCTGGATACCATCCAGAGAAGAGTTACCAAGATGATAATAGGCCTCAAAATTGTACCATATGAGGATCCATTAAAGTGACTGGAAGTGTTGGTCCTGGACAAGAGAAAACTTAGCAGGGACATGATAGCTGCCTTGGAGACATTAAAAGATTATGATCTGAGTAGAGCACCAGCCCTGAAGTTTAAATCTGACCTCAAACACTTGACACTTACTAGCTGTGCAATGATGGGCAAGTCACTTAATCCCAATTGCCTTGCCTTCCCCCCTTCAAAAAAAAAAAAAAGGCTGACTTGAAAAGAGATTAAATTTGTTCTTCTTGGTCCAAGAGGGCAGGAGTAATATAGGGAAGACACAAAGAAGTAGATTCAGGACCAAGGTAAGGAAAATCTGCCTAATAACTGGAGATGTTCCAAAGCAGAATAGTCTTCCTCTTCACTGGGAGTCTTCAAGCAAAGGTTGGATGGTCATTTCTCAAGGCTGTTGTAGAAGGGGTAGGTTGGAATACATGACCTCCAAAGGTCCCTCCAACCCTGATATTCTATGATTATTTAAAAACAAAAATATAATTCATTAGTTTGCCTCCTGATTAACAGGCCTTCCATTTTTGGCCATATTATCTTTGTCTGTCTCATTTTCCAAATAAAATTGGTTGGTTGGTTGGTTGTTGTCCTTCTTCAAAGAGGACCAAAATGACATCACCATGATAAAGTGAAATTTCAGAGGTCTGACTGTGGCTGATCAGACCAATACAAACTCGGAATGCTCTACCACAGGTTGGGCACAGATAGTCCATGTGAATATTTGTGTTGGATGTTTGCACATCCTAAGTTTCCTTTGTTCTATCTCAATTCTGCTTTGCTCAAAGAGCACAGCACCCTTTCTGATGTGGACACGCCATGCTGAGTGGTCTTGTGCCAGTGTCTCCCAGGATGCACAGTCAAATACAAAGTTCTTGAGAGAGACCTTGACAGTGTCCTTGTACAGCTTCTTCTGACCACCATGTGATTGTCTACCCCCTGAGAGTTCTCCATGAAATAGTCTTTTTGGCAAGGGTACATTTTGCATCCAAACAACTTGGCCAGTCCATCAGAGTTGTGTTCTCTGAAGCATAGTTTGAGCAGTTCAGCTCGAGCAAGGACTTCAGTGTCTGGTACCTTATCCTGCTAGGTGATCCTTAGAATCTTCCTAAGATGGTTCAGATGGAAGCAATTCAGTTTCCTGACATGGCGCTAGTAGATTGTCTATATTTCACAAGCATATAATAATGAGGTCAGCAAAATGGCTCTGTCGACCTTCAGTTTGGTAGTCAGTCTAATACCTCTTCTCTCCCAAACTTTTCTTCGGAGCCTCCCAAACATGAGCTAGCTCTAGCAATGCATGCATCAACTTCATTGTCAATGTGTACAAACCTGGAAAGTATTTGTTGTAACTGATGGTTCCACATATGGATGGTATGGTGGTGACTGAAAATCTGTGTTTTCTTGGTATTAATTGTTAGACCAAAATTAGCACAGGCAGCAGAGAATTGATTCATATTTTGTTGTATTTCAGCTTCAGAAGCTGCATTGAGAGCACCACCACAGAAAATCAGGCACCAACACTCCCTCTACTTTGGTCTTGGCTTGTAGCTTTTACAAATTGAAGAAGTACAATACATCAGTATCATACATCAGTATGATAGTTGACCTTGATGCCATGTTCATCCTTATTGAAAGCATTTAACAACATGGCTGAAAACATCATGTTAAAAAGCATGGGAGCAAGTACACAGTCCTGTTTCACTCCATTGGTGACTGGGAAGGCACGAGAGCATTGTCCATTATCCAGAACCCAGACAAACATGCCATCATGAAATTGACGTGAACTTTGAATTGATGAACTTCTCCAGGCAACCAAATTTTGACATAATTTTCCATAAGCCCTCACCACTAACAGTGTCAAAGACCTTGGTAAGATCTACAAACATTGTATACCAACCTCTGTTCTGCTCCTGACATTTCTCCTCGAGTTGTCAAGCAGCAAACATCAAATCAACTGTTCCTCGGCCCTTTCTGAAGCCACACTGGTTCTCAGGTATATGTCTATCTTTCAGGTGAAGGATCAGCCTATTAAGGAGGACTCTAGCAAGAACTCTGCCAGCAATAACTAAGAGAGAGACGCCCCTGTGATTGTTGCAGGACAATCTATTCCCTTTACCCTTATAGAGATGGACAATGGAGGCATCCTTGAACTCCTAGGGGATAACCTCCTCTTTCCATATAACCTGGAATTTCAGTCAGCTTTTATATGAGCAATGGTTCCTTTTCCTTGTAAATCTCAGGTGGAATGGAATCAGCACCCGGTGCTTTGCCATAAGAAAAGAGCCTCAAAACCTCTTCTTCAGTTGGAAGTGCAGCTTAGGAGGGATTGACTTCAACCTGAGGTAAACAGTCAGTAGCCTCAACATTGATTGATGATAATCTGTTGAGAACACTATGGAAGTTTTCAGCCCATCTCTCTAGGATCATGTCTTTATCACTAATCAATGTGGCTCCATTAGCACTGAGTAGTTGTGATGCAACATAGGTTTTTGGTCCATAAATAGCTTTCAGGGAATCATAAAAGCACTTTGGATTGTTACTATCAGCATAAAACTGAATTTCATCTGCCTTCTTACTAAGCCAGGAATGCTGCATCTCTCTAAATTTTCCTTATACTTTGCTTTTGATGGAATTAAATGATGCCTTCTTAGAGATGGATGAACTATCCTGCTATTAATCCTGTGGAGTTCTCGTTTTTCATTTAGCAGTTTCTGAATTTCCCCATCATTTTCATCAAGCCAGTCTTGGTGTTTGAGAGTGTTCTGACCCAGATGAGCAAATGCAGTGTTGTACACCAAATCTCTGAAAGCTGCCCACTCCTTTTCTGCTGCACTGTTGCCAACTGTGTGTTGGCTCAACTTTCACCCCAAGTTAGCAATAAACTGTTCACACTCAGAGAAGAGCTCTAATTTATTGGCATTAATTCTTCTGGTAGTCATTTTGCCTTGGGGGCAGCACTTTTGATGAATGCGAATATTTAGCTTACTATTATAAACCTACTGAAGAGAGAATGTGTGCTTTCTGACCACTTAAGTCCCTAGAGCCCAAAACACTGCCTTGCACGTAGTAATCAACAGATACTTAGGGGAACGTTCAAATCAATGTTGAACTAACACAGAGGAAGAGGCTAGATATTCTCAAAGGTTCTTGAAGTGTGGTGACCAAATGGCCCAGTTCTCTTCCCAATCTCCCACTGTGCACCCCAAAATTAAATCTGATCCTAGAAGCTCAGAAATGTAGGGAGATGTGCAAAGAAATAATAACAAATTATTCATTCTTTCTGACAGACTATGCCAATCAATCCAATGCCAATGTCAATAAGCATGCATTTATTAAGTGCTTTACTACATACCAGGCACTGTGTTTGGCACTAGGTGTATAAAGTAAAAAATGGAAAAGTCCATCATGTTTGCATCAGATCAAGTTACACTGTTCAAATCTTACAAATATTCTTCCATACTTTGAATAGTAACTAGAAAGTATTTTAAAATTCTGTTAACTTGTATTAGGTTTATTTATCCATTTTTATTGAATGGCTCTAGGAAATCTGGCATCCCAAGTTATCCGGTCCTGTGGCAAATCAAGAAGTTTAAAAAAAAGAATATACAATGATCAATGATTTGTGTGTGTATGCACACATGTACATACATGTATATATGTATGTATGTATGTATGTATTTGTGAATATGCAGCATGGTTTCACTAGTCATTTTTGTGGTGGTGGTGTTTTATATACCTTGGTGACCATTTTATTGACCTTTCCATAGAAAATTGGACTTTATTAGTCAGGATAGATAACATGATGAATAACGTGATGGCCTCTTCTTTGCTGATGCCCAGCCCCAGTGCAATGCTGAGCCAAGGTATGAGCAACACTATCTAGAAGATAAGGCCATTGACAGCAGTGGATGGATCACATTTAATCCCCAAATCAATGTTTTTGGACTTGGATCCCAGAGCCAGGATTTCCTGTGTCTGAGAAGCTATTTTTCTTGCACTCATAATCTCACACCTTCAACGCCTTCTCCAAAAATCTCTTTGGCATTGGCCCCACTGACGGTAAAGTGCATTACTGCAATCTTCTCATTTCTCCTGATGCCAAAAGACCTGACAGTCTTTGACTTTGGAGGAATACTAGTGGTTAGCCTGTGAGCTGCTCCAATACTCCAGCTCATTCCCACCCCCTCCCCAGAACAGATGTGGAGGCTGAGCTTTCTCCCACATGGAACTCTCCTTTTCATCTTCATTTTGCATTGTGATGTAGAGCCAGGAAAGCAGTGTTGTTTTTGTTGAGTCATTTCAGTCATGCCCAACTCTTCATGACCCCTTTGGGGGTTTTCTTGGCAGTTACTAGAGTGATTTGCCGCTTCCTTCTCCATCTCATTTTACAGATGAGAAAACTGAAGCAGACAGGATTAAGTGACTTGTCCAGGAGCACACAGCTAATACGTGTCTGAGAAAGGATTTGAACTGAGGAAGATGAGTCTTTCTGATTCCAATTTGGGCATTCCATCCACCGTACCACCTAGCTACCCAGGGAAGCAATAACAATATTTTAACATTACATGAGAGCATAATAGTTCCCAGGGAAAAACAAGTAAGAGAGTGAGCAGAAGCAGACTAGAAAAGCTAAAGAGGTTTCTGATCCTGCAGAAAGTCACTAAAATATGTGAGTAAAAGAGTGAACATAATGAAGGCAACTTTACAAGCATAAGAAAACAAATTGGAAGAAGCCTGCAGCCTTTGACCTGACAATGAATTTTTTTAGAGACACTATCATGCTGAACATCAATGGCAAAATCACACAATGGCTCATAATTATGTCTCTAAGTCATACTTTTTTTAAAAAGGTTGAATTCTTTTCAGGTACTTTGTTCTTCTAAGACAGGTAGCCATGGCACATAACTGTAATGCCCTTTGATGCAGCCAAGAGGACATCGGACAGTAAGGAAATGAGAACACTGCTGATTAGGGAAAGTCATGATCTTCATTCACACTAGAGTAACCAGTGGAGACAACTGCCAAGACCACATGCCCTTAAGGAATGTCCTGCCCTTTGAATATGGTGCAGAGCAGAGCTAGTCTTTCTGTCCGATGAAGACAGGACACGGGCTGATAGGGAAGGTCATTCATCAACTGGCAAGTGATAGCCAATACAGTCCAGCAACAAGCAAGCCCTGACACTGGTGATATGAATCCACCGTTCATCAGGACAGTTATTTGCTGAAGTGGATGTGATGTAATCCAAAGTGGAGACATTCACAGAACGGACACTGCCCCATGTCATTCATTTTTCTGAGTTAGTGTGATTCCTTTGGGTACTAGAGAATATTGTTCCTTGAAAACAAACCTGTCATTCTATGATCTGGCTGGGAGTAATGGGAGGGTCCTAGGCAGTTGGCCTGGGCCAGACAAATGACAAGGGAAGGTCACCTCTGAGGAAATCTGGCTCTAAGCTAGGCTAATGAGGTCTTCAACCAAAGCTGAGTTTTGCCCTATTGTTTCTTCTTTCCTAAGTCAACTGGGGAAGGAATGACCCTTGTCGAAGCTGTAACAATAATAACCGATGTTTGTAAAGCATTTTAAATACACTTCCTCACGAAAGCCTCACAAAACTTAGAGGTATTGTCTCCTGTTCTTCAGATAAGGAAATTCAGGTTCAATGACTTGCTAACTGGACTAGTCAAGGTGAGGATTTGAACTCAAACTGTCCTGACTCCCAATCTAATATGTTACCTGCTATATCATGCTATCAATCACATTCCAAGTATCTGATTTACATCAAACAAGGCAACTAGCTTTTTGGGGAGCCCTTACTACATATCAGGTACTATGGTAAGCATTAAAAATACAAATGTAAGTAGCAACAAAAAAGGCTGGCCCCACCTTAAGGAGCTTATATTCTAATGTGGGATGACACGTAATAGAGGGCTACAAAGGGGTAAGGGGAGAGAGAGAAAAGGTACCCTCTGGGGGCACAGTGGCACAGTCCAACAGATCAGGAAAGGAATGAGGTATGGTCCACCTGGGCTGTCCCCAAAATGGAGACATCAAAGGAACTCTTCCATTGGGCCAGAATGGTGGAGGAAAGTTCCAGGGTGAGAAGACTTCCCTGATTCCTCTTTCCTCCATCAAGTTCCCACCTCTGGATCTGACATGTTCATTGTGTCCCTATGCACTGCGTTGAGGAGGTTCTCTGTGGATGTGCCCATGGAGGGCATACTAAAGTTCAGATAAGAATCTCAAGGAACTAGTCTGACAGTCTAACGGGTCCTGAGTGGATCTCTGGAAGCAGCAGGAGACTGAAAAGAAGGTCACATGTAGGTGGAGACTAGACCATCTACAGAAGATGACTAGACTAGGCTGAGAGACCCACCCTGATTTCCTCATTTGAGGAGGTGGTTCTGTCATCTTGTTGATCACAAGCCTGGCTATTTGTTAGTCTTCTGGGTTAACAAGAAAAAGAAGAAAATGCAGCGGATTAAAGCTGAGAGCGTGAAGGCATGCCAAATGGAAGCCTGAGGACAAAAGTCCCCTAGCGATTTCAAAAAGGCTAAGAAAGATCTGGACAAAAATGGAGTTTGGAACATTAGGCAAGGTCAACGTATCCTTTTTAGGCCAGGAGTTGGCAGAGGGCACAGTGGGTGTCCCCGTCACCCCTCCACATGACAGCATCGTGCTTACGCAGTTGATAACTTGCTTCTGTAAATGTAAGAGCGGAAACCAAGTGGAGAGCCTGCAATTTCTCAAACCATTAATTACTAGAGGATTATGAATAAAGGACTTTATAATTGGCAGAGATATGGGAATGGTTGCAAGGCCAGGTGATAGAGCAGAGAGAGAAATATTAAATGGCAAAAAACAATTAACACCTTCCTGTGAGGGGAGAGCAGGGATACTTAATCATAACTGTATATTGAAGTTTGGAAAAGAAAGTTAAAAGTGGGGACAGAGGTGGGACAGGTTCAAGGTCATCTCTCTTTGAGGCTGGAGCTCTGACTGAGGGTCAGCCTTCTAGTCTTCCTCCTGTTTCTTCCCTATCCCCCTCTCTGTCTCTCTACATCTCTGTCTCCACCTCTTTCCAATTCTGTCTCTCTTTTTCACCAGCTGCACTGTTTTTGTATGTCTTTGGACCTCATCCTCATGCCTTCCTTCCCCAGGAAACTCATCACTGGGAAATCTCATTATCCTGCAAAATTGAATTTGCCTGGTCCTTACATTTCATCAGTAACCATCAGTACTCATCACTGCCTCTGCCCTTCTGATTGCACCCTCTGACTGGATGGCAGGCCAAGGAGCTACAGGGCCTCTATTTAAGAAAGGGGTTCACCACCCCTTTCCAACCAGCTACATTGTTTTGGGACATCTCTATCATGCCCCACTCACTCATCCCATGCCTTAACTCCCACTGCTAATAGAGGATCACAGATTCATCCAAGCCTCTTATTTTACAAAGGAGGAAACTGAGGTCCAGAGGTACTTAGCATCATAGCTCCGGAAGGTACCCCAGAAACCATCTAATCCAACCCCCCCTCATTTACAGAGAAGGAAATTGAGACCCAGAGAAGAAAAACAATTTGCCCAGGTTCACACAAATAATAAGAGTTTGAGACAGGGATTTGAATATAGATTATCTTTACTTCAAGTCTACTACACCATGTCACCCCACTGAAACCAGCCAATTTTCCCATCTCATAACAGACAAGAACTGGTTCTCCATTATCCAACTGAAGCAAGCTTCATAGATAGCATTAATTTTTAACACAGCCTCCTTATAAACTTATTCCCCTGACATGAAATTGATATAAATTGATCATTACCAACAGCACGTCCCTCTCTGTACCCATTAAGCAATAGTTCATTGCGTTTCAATTAATCCATGGAATCCATCCACGGGCCATCTCCATGGAGAGAGAGAAGAAAATGTGTTAGAGCTGTTCGCTTTGATTTTCAGAAAGGAGGGGAAGGAAATGAGAATGCCCAACTGCCCCCGGTGATATTTTCATTTGCACATATAAATTTGGCTCTGTTTCCATATGGGGAAATTGAATCCAACAGATAATTGGGAATCAAATTACAAAAATCAAACCTTTTTAGGACAATGCATTTCATCTCACTTCTGTTTGTGCTTGGGTGAAAAGGGACACTTTAACAATATTGAAGAGCGAAACTGTCAGCACCATTTTTTAAATATTTGATGGAGACATCTGAGAGGCACAGGGGGCTAGAGGTTCCACCACCCCCCAACCTCCAGGGCTTTCAACCGCTCGTTCCATATTGTCACTGTGCAGATTCAGAATGTATTCAGGGCACACTCACCCTGATCTTAAGATGATTTACATTTTGTCACTTTGGGCCCGAGATTTATCAAACTATCCATTTTCCAAGTTTCATCTCCACTCTTCACAGAATCATATCTCACAGTGCATAGATATGTGCATACATATTAGGAGTACATATGTATATGTCACTTTGGGGAAATGTTAATATGCATATAATATTTATTTTAAACTATACCTGTCATTTCATTAGCATAGGGAGCTCCTGGTACAGGACGACCTCTACCAATTCAGATTGGATTTTCTCTGCAGTTTAGTCTTAAAGGCATTCAAAAGAAAGACTTGCCCAAGGTCATCTAACCAACACATGCTTGGCACATAGTAAGTAGTTAATAAATGCATTTTCACTCATTCTTCCATTTATGTGTCAGAAACAGGACTTGAACCCAGGTCTTCCTAACTCTCCAAGGTCAGATCTCTGCAGGGTGTGTGGTGTGTGCATACAAATAAATTTATACATGCATATATATATGTGTGTGGTGTGTGTATGTGGGTGTGTGGGTATATATTTGTACATATGAGGGGGGATGCATATCTGTGTTTGTGTGCTATAATCCATCATCAAATCCAGGTGAGACAGAGCGGGATGTGGGTCCCCTACTGGGATGGACACCATCCTCACTAGTTCAAGTCTGGACTTGGGTGTCAAAGAGCCCCATCCCCACACCCAACACTCACTCACCAACAAGGCAGTGAGGGATTATAGAAAGAGCTTTGTACTGGAAGTAAGAACGTGTAGGTAAGGATACTATTTCTGCCCCATGCTGGAAAGCTAGCAGGGTAGCACATGGGACAAGCAAGAGCTGGGGAGTCAGAGGTCTTGCTCTGGAGTCCAGAATTTGGTATTTCCCACTGTGTAGCTTTAGCCAACCTCCATCTTCCTCTCTGGGAGTCAGTTTCCACGCTGGTACAATAAGGGCTTGGGTTATATGATTGCTAAGGGGGAAAGGACACTCGGTCCCTAGATATCCTCATCTGTACAATTCATTGAGAGACTATTAAAGGAATCTTATTGGCATGTTTTGTTTTTCCGCTGCAAACATTTACAGGTTACTCACTCCCACTTCATGAGAAGTCTCTGGTACTAAGGAAAGCCTGCATGTAAACCTAATAATCCAGTGGCCTCATTTGAAGGAGCCTGCAATATTTCATTGTTGTTAAATATTTCATTCATCCTCTCCCTCTCTCTACTTAAAAAATATTAACAGAAAATATATTTTCTTTCTCTCCCACCCCCTTACCCCCCTGGAAACAACAGCAACTCTCTTGTAACAAATCTTCATAGTCAAACAAAACAAATCCCCTCAATGACTCTATACAAAGATATAAACATGAAGCATTTATTAAATACCCATTATGTGCCAGACCATGAAGTGCTAGTAACGCAAAGGCAACAATTTAATGATGACTGCTCCTTGCAGAGCTTACATTCCACAGGGTAGAGTTGGGAGGCAGGGAGACACACAACATATTCAGAGACAAGTAAATATGGGATAGACACAAAAGAAATACAAAGTGATGGAGGATTTGAAGGAGTGATAACAACTGAAAAAGATTCTTAAAGGATTGATGTCTGTATTAGCAAGCACCCTAGTACACCCAGGATGGGCTACTAGCACAGGTTCTTTGAACTGCTTTATAAAGGAAAGGCAGCTTCAGAAGGGTTAACAATTCTTCTTTAATTAAACATATGTAAGTCATTCACTAGTTCAGGGGAAAGGTCAACACTCTGAAAGTGGAGAAAAAAACAAGCAGAGACATTAGCACAAATATCAACAGACAGGGCTCCAATTGTCTGACAAAATAACACAACCACCTACATGTACCTTTGGATGAGAGAACTCCAACAGCATCTGAGCAGTTAACGTCTGGGAGGCTCTTAACAAACAGCGACTCAGAGTTCCATCCAGGGAATCAAAAGGTCCTTCCCAAAAGTGAAATCCCCAAAGCAAAATATCGACCTCCCAGTATATATAGTTTTCAACTAATAGGCTCAGAGTCAGAAGGCATCACAACCCACATGACTGCTGAGTCACAACTGTGAATTATCCTTCAGATATTTTCAATGAGCCTGGGAAACTAAACTCCAAAAAGAAAAGAAAATCCCACTTTCCTTGCTCTTACAGCATATGAACAGAACCTTGAAGGAAGTTAGGGGTTCCAAGAAGAAGAGGTGAGGAGGGATAGTACATCAGGCAGGGAGGATAGCCAATGCAAAGACTGGAGGAAGGAATGTGAAATACAAAGATGAGCAAGCAGGCCCCAATGGGTAAAACAGGGAAGCAGGATTATAAGAAGATCTGCCTTTTATTTTCCATGAAATCACCAGTGATAGCTTACCTTTGTATAAGGATCTGAGGTTGGCAAATGAGATTGCTGGTATAAAAATGTTTCGAGACCATTGGAAGAGTAGCTGTGACATGGACATGATGACCTTCTCCGAAATGTGGGTAGGCCAAGTTCTCTGCCCAGATCCAAAGACCATTTAGAAGAGAGAACCTACTCAAAATAACTGAAGTGTGAACACATGGGATAATGGGCTATTAAGGCTCTATCTGCAGGCCTATGTCGCTTTATTGTGTTTTGTTTTATCGCACTATTATATTTTGTACAAAATGTACAAATTACTCAATCCTGTGTTGATCAAATCTCTTGGTGCCATTTTTCCAACAGCATGTGCTCACATCGTGTCTCTGTGTCACATTTTGGTAATTCTCACAGTATTTAAAACTTTTTCATTACTATTACATCTGTAATGGTCATCTGTGATCATGCTCCTTGATGTAACTATGGTAATTGATTTGGGGCACCACAAACTAAGCCAATTAAGATGGTGAACTTAATGCATAAATGTGTGTGTTCTGACAATTACACCCACCAGCTCTCTCATCACCCTTTCTCTTTCCCTTTCCTCGGACCTCCCTATTCCCTGAGACATGACAATATTGAAATTAAGTCAGTTAATAACCCTACAATGGCCTCTCTGTGTTCAAGTGAAAGGAAGAGTCAATCCATGTGGCAAACTTGTCTTATTTAAAGAAACTTCCATGGCTGACCCAATCTTCAGCAATCAGCAGCCTGATCAATCAGCAGCCATCAACATCAAGGCAAGACTCTCCACCAGCAAGAAGATTATGACACGTTGAAGGCTCAGATGATGGTTAGCATTTTTTTAGCAATATAGTATTTTTTAATTAAGGTATGTATATTGGGGTTTTTTGGACATAATACTATTGCACACTTAATAGACTATAATATAGTGTTAAGCCTAACTTTTACATGCATTGAGAAACTAAAAAATTTATTTTGTCTCACTTTATTGTAAAATTCACTTTATTATGGTGATCTGGAACCAAATCCCCAATATCTCTGAGGTATGCCAATACACCAAGTTACCTGTGACTTGTGACATAGGATCTTATGATGTCATCAGGGGCAACTAGGTGGGACCGTAAATAGAGCTCTGGACCTAGAGTCAGTAAGACTTGAGTTCAAATCCAGCCTCAGAAATTTACTAGTTGTATGATTTACTAGGTAAATCACTTAAGCTCTGTTTACCTCAGTTTGCTCATCTGTAAAATGGAGTTAATAATAGTACCTACCTCCCACTGTTGTTATGAGGATAAAATTTTTCAAAAGCACTTTGTAAACCTTCAAGTGTTATATAAATGTTAACAATTATCATTATTATTTCTAAGCCTTTTCTCTAGGCTGAACTTCCCTGATGTCTCTAGTGAATTCTCACATTCTCTTCAAAGCAGATAAAACTGAAGAGGCATTTATTTCTTGTTTCACTGAGGTCATAGTTTTAGTCCTTGTGGTTTAGAGAATCAACCTCATACATCAAAAGCAGTCTCAACCTCACCAGTTCCCTACCCTTAGGAAAGGCCAGATCTCCTGTTTCCAAGAGCTTGCACAAAAGGGCAGAAGAAGATTAGCACATTTAACAATCCTAACCACTATCTCTCATTGACTTCTTTGAGTTAAATCCTATGTGCATCTCAAGGTAAGAGTCTATGGTGTGGTGGACTGAGTGCTGAATTTGAGCCAAGAGAATGGGTTCAACACTCTTCTCTGACAATTACCAGCTGTGTGATCATGGGCAAAGTCATCTCTCTGAGTCTCAATTTCTTTTTTTTAACTTTTTAAAACAACTTTTCATTTTTAATTCATATAATCAAACAAGCACGGCCATAACATAGTACAATAAAAAAGATGGTTGCACACGAAAATGCAAATCTATTACATACAACTTGCTTCCTTTTAAATGTATAATGAAGTTATCATGTGAATTTCTTTTTTTTCCTTTTTTCTTCCCTCTCCTCCACCCCACCTAGAGAAGGCTACCACTAGACACAAGTAGATAGATGGATAGATAGATAGATAGATAGATAGATAGATAGATAGATAGATAGATAGATAGACAGACAGACAGACAGACAGACAGACAGATAGATAGATAGATAGATAGATAGATAGATAGATAGATAGATAGATAGATAGATAGATGTGTGTATATATGTATATACACACATGTATATACACATACATAAAATTATTCTATACATGCTTCTGGTTATCAGTTCTTGTAGTTCATGAGGATAGCACATTTCTTCATATGTCCTTTATTTTTAATCTGTGTATTTATAATAGTCTAAATGATTTAGTTGCTCAAAGCTATTCTTACAATACTGCTGCTACTTTATACAGTGTTCTCCTGGTTCTACTCATTTCGATCTTCACCATTTCATGTAAGTCCTTCCATTCCTTTCTAAGATAATTGAACCCATCATTTCTTATAGTCATTTCATCATTTATTTTTTAAATAAAGTGGGGAGGAGGTTGGATGAGGGGGTCTCTGATGCTGTTCTCAGTTCTAAATTCATGGATCTCACTAAGCACACACTTTGGACCACAGCTTTGTAAGAACAGTAATGTCAGGACAGGAATTAGAAGAAGGGGAAAAGTCATGACCATCCCCCCTCAGCTTTTATGCAGCACTTAGTTTTATTCGTACAGCATTTGTCCACAATAGTGCACATTCTAGCTATCCATGATGGTGTCTTATTAACCCACTACACTGTAAGCTTCATGTGGCATGGGACAGTGTCTTATATAAGCAGGGTGTCTCTGCCCAGCACCTGGCACTCATCTCTCTGAAAAGAGTAGGTACTTAATAAATGTTTATTGTTGAAAGAATTAATGGAATTGAGAATGGAATGGAAATTACTTGAAGACAGAGATTGTCTCACTTTTGTCTTATATTACCTAGTGCCTAGTATGGTATCTGGCATAGAGTCAGTACTTCAATAAATATTTGTCAGGAGAAAGATGGAAGGAAGAAAGGAAGGAAGGAAGGAAGGAAGGAAGGAAGGAAGGAAGGAAGGAAGGAAGGAAGGGAGGAAGGAAGGAAGGGAGGAAGGAAGAGAGGAAGGGAAGGAGGAAGGAAGAGAGGAAGGAAGGAAAGAAGGAAGGAAGGAAGGAAGGAAGGAAGGAAGGAAGGAAGGAAGGAAGGAAGGAAGGAAGAGAGGAAGGAAGGAAGGAAGGAAGAGAGGAAGGGAAGGAGGAAGGAAGAAAGGAAGGAAGGAAGGAAGGAAGGAAGGAAGGAAGGAAGGAAGGAAGAGAGGAAGGAAGGGAGGAAGGGAAGGAGGAAGGAAGAAAGGAAGGAAGGAAGGAAGGAAGGAAGGAAGGAAGGAAGGAAGGAAGGAAGGAAGGAAGGAAGGAAGAGAGGAAGGGAAGGAAGGGTTTTCATTATGGATCTTGCTATATCTACACAATAAAGCTCTTTGATATCTGTGTTCTATTTCTACAGCAGCTTTCTTGTTGGGAGGTGCAATAAGATGTCAGAAAAATGCAATCTGACAAATAATTATTAAGTGTCTAACACACTAAATGCTGGACTGGGCGTTGGGGCTCTCTAAATCAAAAATGACAGTCCCTCCTGCCTTCAGGTTTCCTGAGGAGGTCACTATGTCCTCAAGTGTGATACAAGGTAGAATGTGATAGCATTAAGGAAGAGAAGCAGACAAAATGATGACAATTTGAGGAGGGATAGAGAACACTTTGAGGGAGAGGACTGGAGCTTCCAGAAAGCCTGTGGCTCCTAAGCTGAGCCTTGAAGGAAGGTAAGGATTCTGACATATGGAGCTGAGGAGCAAGCATACTTCAGGAAATCTGCAGAGAGGCAGGAGATGGATGGTCAATTCCAGGTTGTCTGGAACAAAGAACATTTAACAACAAAGGAGAATGAGGTTATAAAGGTAATTGCAGCCATCCAGTGGAGCACCTGTAATGCAAGGCTGTATTTTATCATGAATTCTTCAAAGCATCCATCTAGAGCTGGAAGGGCAAGTCCAGCCCCCTTATTTTACAGATGAGGATAATGAGGCACAGAGACCTGTGGTAACTTGCCCGGCTAGTAAGGGTCTTCCCAACTCCATGCTGAATACCTAGTCTGTCTATGCCTCCCTGAATGGCAGTGAAGAGCCCCTAAGGGATTTGGAGCAGAAGGATGGCATGTTTAGGTCTGTGACTCAGGAAGATCATTTTGGCAGTTGTGTGGAGGATGAACCAGAGAGGGCAAAGATTTGCAACGAGGAGAGTAAATACAAGGTTAATGCCATAGTCTAGTCAAGGAGTGAGGAGAGTTTGAACCAGGGCACTGAGCATGTGAATGTAAAGGAGACAGATGGGAGAGATGCTGTGGAGGAAGAATTGATTGGGAACATCGGATGTGTCAAAGGTGAAAGTGAGAGAGGCCCCTTGGCATTGGGCTTGGAGTCAAAAAAGACCTGGGTTCAAATCCCACATTTATCACTAGCTGTGTGACCATGGGCACATCTCTTTACCCTTCTGCACCTCATTTTTCTTAACTGTAAAATGGGAAGGGTAGTACCTGTTGTGCCTACCTTGCAGGGTTATTGTGGATCACATGAGATAATCCTAGGATTATAGGATGGTCAATTCAGAGCTGGAAGGGACATCAGAGGCCATGTAGTTGTTTTATAAATGAATGAGAATGTAACTCTGGAAGACCTGGAGTTGAATCCTCCCCTCTAACATTTACTCACTGTGTCTCCATAAGCAAGAACCTCACTTAACCCTTCTGATCCTGAGTTTCTTCATCTATAAAATGAGAATAATGATAGCACTTATTTTCCTACATACATATTGTCATTGTTCAATCGTGTCTGACTCTCCATGACCTTATTTAGGGTTTTCTTGGCAAAGATACTGGAGTGATTTGTCATTTTTTTCCTCCAACTTATTTGACAGATGAGGGAATTGAGGTGAACAGTTAAGTGACTTGCCCAGGGTCACAACAGCTAATAAGTTTCTGAGTCAGGATTTAAACTCATGAGGATGAGTCTTCCCGATTCCAAGCTCAATGTTCCATCCACTGCTCCACCTAGCTTTTATTATTATTATTTCTCACATGAGCCTCATATACCCCTCCCCACCTGACACTCAAGAAACTAAAGTTAAAGTTAAAGAAAGTTAAGAAATTAAAAATAAATATTTTAAAAAAGGAAGAAAGAATGAAAAGTTAGGGAAGTTACCCAAGGTCACATAGCTAGTTAGGACTACAATCTGGACTAGATCCCAGGTCTCTAGACACCCCACTCTGTCCTCTTTACTTCAGGACACACTTTCTCATCATCGCTATCCAAAAGCCTACAAGGCAGACCTGTTTTACAAAGCTTTTGGTCATGGTCTAAGGCTGCTATCAGATTTAGGAGGTCCTGCAGATGCCCCTCAATCCTGGCATCTTGAGTCAATGCCAAGGTTTCCTGGGCAGTTGGCTCCCAGACCCCCTTCTTGCTTGGAGCTGAGCCCACAAGAATAGCTAGGCATAACAAACTAATTTTGAGTCTGGATTGCCAAGGATTTCATGTTAATCAAATTTCCTGGAGGACAAGAGATCCAGAACCCTTGTGCTCTGTCAACTTACCACATTGCTGAATTGGTGATTAAATAGAATTTGTTCTTTGACATCTAACATCAAACCAGGTTTTGGGGGAAAAGTAGGCCCTCTTCTGAGGGTAGCATCCAACTGTTTTTCCTATTTACCTCTTTCCCTCTGAAATTTCAGGGAAGGAGGCCGTCATCAGAAACTTTTAATCTCTACCATGGGAGACACGGAAATGTTTCTCAGAAAATTCAGAAGAGAAAAGTTAGGTGTCAGAACCTTGCATGTGGACCCAAATTTTCAATACCAAACATCAATATAGTCATGCCCCGTGATTACGGAGAGGACACCTAAATCATCTGAAACAACATGGCACCAGAAGGAGAGTACCAAAAGGATAGAGTGCTTGGCTTAGAATACATATGACTTTGATTCAAATCCTACCTTTGACACCAACTTTGGGACCCAAAGCAGGTTGTTTCCATTTCTCCACATCTGTAAAATGGGAATAATATATTTGTATCATCTACCTCATGGAGTTGTTGTGAGGCTCAGAGGAGATCACATACAAAGTACTTCTTAAATCTTAAGGAACTTTAGAAATGTCAGTCCTTATTCTTTTGCTCTGGGCTGCTATAGCCACTACCATATGAGCTACTCTGAAAAAGCTAGATCTGAAACTACCTGGTGGCTACAGCCCAAGGTCTTGTCTCATCAGTGAGACAAGAGCTGACAAATCTCGTTTTCCATTGTAAAGGATGAGGGTACAGTCAAAAATAGAAAGAATGACACTCCCCGCATACATGACAGAGAATTCCTAGTGGAAGTTTTTGTGGGAGCAAAGAATGGGAAATAACATAGGTCTCTGTTGATTGTTATGGCTAAGTCAAGTGTAGTGAAGAAAATAATGGAATATCACGTGCTATAAGAAATGGTGAATGGGGAGAACAAAGAAAAGCATGAGAAGACATATATAAATGGATGAAGAGTGAAGTGGAACCAAGAAAACAATATTCACAATGATTACAACAATGCAAATGAAAATAACAAAATTAAATTAAATTGAGGGCTCTCCAATGATAATGACCAACTTGGCCCTGAAAAAGGAAGAAGATCTAAGAATTTTGACCCCTCCTAGGACTCTGATGACAAAGCATCCAGGCCTGTCTGTCCTCTGTGACTATTGTTCATAAGGTCATAGAGTTAAAGGGATCTTGGAAGCCTTCTAGGCCTATGAACATTAAGTGGATTACCCTTCGTCACTTAGCTAGTGAATGGTTAAGCAGGAACTGACTCCAAGAATTTTCAAGAACTTCACTGGTTCACTTTTTCTCCTATGTAAATACAGCCTAGTGAATCTAATTGAATCTTTCTTTGGTGCCTGAGAATCTTGAAGGGCTTCAGGTTTAGCATTAGAACACAATCATCAAAGAAAGATTCAATTGTTCATAGGATCTAAGAGCTGAAAAGAACCACAGAAATCATCTTGTCTAACCCCTCATTTTACAGAGGAGGAGATAGTTACATTTTTTAATTTTACTTTTTAAATTAATAAACATAGAAGGGGGAAAACCTGTAACAAATATGCATAGTCAAGCAAAACAAATTCCCACATTGGCCATGTCTCATTCTGCACATTGAGTCCATCACCTCTCAGTCAGGAGGTGGGCAGCATCCTTCAGCATCAGACCCCTAGATTTGAGGCAAGTCACTGAATTCATGAGAGCTCTTAAGCCTTCCAAATCATGCATTTTAACAGTATTGTTATTGTATAAATTTTTCACTTGTTTTTTCTCATTCCACTCTGCATCAGTTCATACAAATCTTCCAAGGTTTCTCTGAAACCATACCCTTTGTCATTTGTTATAGCACAATGATATCCCATAGCACTCATACACCATAATTTGTCCAGCCATTCCCCAATTCCTTGGCACTCCTTTAGTTTCCAGTTCTTTGCCCCTTCAAAAGAAACTGCTCTAAATATTTTTGTATACATGAGTCCTTTTCCTTTTTCTTTACTATGGTCCTAGTGTTACTGGGGCAAAGAAGATACACACTTTTGTAACTTTTGAGGTATAGTTGCTAGTTGATTTTCAGAATGGCTTGGCCAATTCACAGCTCCAACAGTGTATTGGTGAATTTTCTCATAGCTTCTTCAATATCTGTCATTTTTCTTTTTTTAATCTTTGCCAGTCATTGGCAAATGTGAAGCATGAGGTGAGTGTGAAAGGGAACCTCAAAATTACTTTAATTTGCTTTTCTCTAATTATTAGTGAGTTAGAGCATTTTTTAAAAAATTATCATTGCTAGTGTGGATTTCTTTCTTTGAAAAGTATCTGTTCATAATTTTTAGCCATTCATCAGTTGGAAGATAGATGTTAAATAACTTTCCCAGAAGTGGCAGGACTCTGGGTCCAGGCTTCCCATGTACATCCTTCTCCCTCAGCCCTATGCATAACTTCTACCCAGATTAATATTGGTAGCATACTGAGCACTTGTACCCAGTGAGCACCCCTCCACTGCTCTTTGGGTGACCCTAACCTTCAATTCTGCAGAGACTGTGGTATTCCATGGCTCACAGACATAGAACTGCACTGCAATGATAGTGCTATTAAAAAAAAAATGGGCCTTTATTTCAGGGAGAATTTCAGGGTCATTAAAAACACTGCACAGTTTCCCAAAGGCAATTTCCCAAAGGCAATCCTGGCTTTCTTCTTGTTCAAAATCTGGGGATAATAATTCTGTTCAATTCTCCTAGATTGAATGGGGAAATTGAATAGGGTTTTTAGCCCCATTTTACAATAAAGATAACTTACATTTCTATAACACTTTCTGGCTCCACAAAGTGTATGGATGACCCTGGGAGGTCAGTGGTGTAAGAATGATGACCTCTCATTTTTCACATAAGGCATCAGAGACTCTGAGAGTTCAAATGGCTTGTTTCCAACCTCAGTTGCTAGAACAGCGTTACTTTAATAAAGGTCTGCTTTGTATGTGCCCTGAATATATGTCCATGCTGGTTCCCTTTTACAACATATGTTCCTTGAGGGCAGGGACTCTTGATTTTGCGCTTAATCAATGCTTGTTGATCAATCAATTGATTGATTGATCAGATAGCTGATCAGTAGCTGAGGAAGGGTCCAAATCTGGCCACGCCCTTTCCCCTACATCAACATACTACTGCCAGTAAGAATAGTATTACAAAAATCCAGCTAGATGGTACAAAGAATAGTGTTGAACTTAGAACCAGGAAGACCTGAGTTCAAATCTGGCTTCAGATACTTACAAGCTGTATGACCTTAGGCAAGTCAATTAACTATCCTGTGCCTCAGTTTCCCCATCCATGAAATGAGGATATTTTTACCTACCTCCCAGAGTTGTTGTAAGGATCAAATAAGATAATATTTGTAAAGCATTTTTAAAGCACTGGCTAAAGGTGCATTGGTGTCAGTGTTGGTGCTGATGATGTCATTGCTGTTAGGAAGCATCATGGATAGAGGACCTGCCTTGAAGTCAAGATGACCTGGGTGTGAGTCCTGCCTATGATACAGACTTTGTGTGACCCTGGACAAGTCACTTCAGATTTCAATAAATTGCAGATTAGTTGCCCAACTACATACACAGAGGGATCTCATAGGAGGGAAATGGATGGCCGCCATCTTGTTGGTGAAGTAAAAGACACACAAAATGATGATCTCCTTCCCACTGGGTGTCTTCTGAGACATCTGCCTCATTGATCTAGAACCGGAAAGAGGTCACCGAAGTCAACTCCTTCACTTTACAGATGAGGAAACTGAGGTCCATGGAGGAGGTTAAGTGACCCATACCACACAGGTAGTAAACATTAGATAAAAGATTTGAACCCAAGTCCTCTGCCTCCAGAGTCAGTGCTCTTTCTGTGCCAAGTTCACAGGGTCCAGACCCAAAAGGGCTTTATACTTTTCAAAATGCTCTTATCTAGTATCTTATCTAGCAAATTAATGTATTAATAATAACAACATTTACTATGTGCCAGGCCCTGCTCTCATCCCTTTACAAATGTTATCTCATTTGGTCCTTACAACTCGAGGAGGTTTAAGTACTATTATTATCCCTATTTTATAGATGAGAAAACTCAGGTAAACTGAGATTAAGTGATTGACCCAAGGTCACACAACTACTAAGTGTCTAAGATCACATTTTAACTCCAGGCCCCGTGCTCTATCCACTACAGAGTTTGCTATTTTCATTTTAGAGGTGGGGAAACGAGTGCAGAGGAGGCAGGTGAATTGCCCAAGGTCATACAACTGGTTTGGGAGAGCAGAGAAAACAGACTAATTACATCAGTGAATATTTATAAGGTGCCTACTATGTGCAGAGCACTTGGGTAGCTGCAAACCTTAGCTAAGATAGGGTCCCTGGCATGGAAAGACTGACAGAGGGCAGACAAATTGTGGAACAGGAATAATGAAATATAAGAAATGATTAATGTGATGAACACAGAGAGGTATGGAAAGACTTGGATGAACAGATGCAGAGCAAAGGAAGCAAGACAAGAAAACAACATCCACCATGGCGACCACAATAGACAAGGAAAGGACATCATGGCGACCCATGGAGAGCTTCCAGCAAAGAGACCTGCCTCGAGGACTTTCGGGCCACGCTCACCCAGGCCAGGCTTTCGTTAGTGCCCCTTGCAATGACTGCTGTCACCCCGTTATTCATAGATCTCTCCCACACTTGGATCCTCCCGGCTCATCCTTTGTGCCACTGCAGGTTCATCTTATGTAAGCACAAGTCTGATCAGGTCATTCCGCTGCTCACAAGACTTCCCAAGCTCCCTGCTGCATGTGCAGTCAGCTTCAGTCTCCTTTCTCTGACATTAAAGCCTTCCACAATATGGTACCACCTGCCTTGCCAGCCTCCCTTCACCTTTCTTTCCTTTCCACGGTCTAAGCTCCAGCCAAAATGACTGAGTCTCTACAAACCCACTCTACATTCTCCCATGTGGGCACCTTTGTTCACACCCTTCGCTATGCCTAGAAGCCACTCCTGCTCCTATTATTGTCATCATTATCAACATGGTGTAGTAGACAGTCTAGGACATGGAGTCGGGAGACCTGGGTTCATATCCTGCCTCTGACATTAGTGAGTCAAACTACTTAAACCCCTGAGCTTGTAAAATAAGAGTGCTGGATTCAATGCCTTCCACATTCTCTTCAAACTCAAAATCCTGATTAAATTCCTACCATCCTTTCAAACCTAACTCAGATGCTGCGCCCTCTGTGAAGTCTTGCCTGACTGGGTCTCTCACAGTTCCTTGTACTCTTTAGTGGGGTGGATGGGGAGCTCAGGAAGCACTAGCATCTCTAGTGGCAGGGCTGCTCATCTGCTGTTAGGGTCCACCTTCACCCAACTCTCACCTGTAGCTCTAAAAAGCCGTAGCATGCACAGCAGCCACACCCTGGTAAAATCACCTTGGTTGATGGACTCAACCAGGTGGAGGGTAACCAACAGACCTCAAACCTGTCGGTGAGTTAGGGGGTGTCTACCCCAAGCATGTGAAGACATCCTCCCACCTCCAACTTTAGTAGAATGGGCAAATGAGAACAATTTGTTCCAAAAGCCAGGAAGGTGGCTGAAGTAGGTGCTGTGGAGAGCTTAGAGCTTGGTCAGACATTGAAGATGCCAAGGTCATCCACTACATCTAGGGCCATCACCAGTTGTATTGACTTTTATCATGCTATTGGACTTCAGTGACTCTGGAAGAGAGATTGAGGCTGACAACTTTGGACAGCTCTGCCTCACTTAAATCCAATTCACCCACAAGTCAAGAGGTCATCAGTCATCTTTGAAAACCAAGGACAAAAAAACACCATCCTCTCTGGTATGCTTTGTTGTGGTTGTTCAATAGTTTCAGTCATGTCTGACCCTTCATGACCCCATTTGGGGTTTTCTTGGCAAAGATACTGTAGTGGCTTGCCATTTCCTTCTCCACCTCATTTTACAGATGAGCAAACTGAGGCAAACAGGTGAAGTGACTTGCCCAGGGTCACACAGCTAGTAAATGTCTAAGGCCAGACTTAAACTGAGGTCTTTCTGACTCCAGGGCCAGCTTTCTGTGCACTGTGGTGCCCCCTAGTTTCCTCTACTATGCTTATCATCTATCTTTTGGTACTATGGTTATTTTTCCTTCTTCCCCTGCTGAACCATAAGCTTCATGAGAGTAGGGATGCCTTACCTAAACTTTGCATCACCCCCAGTGCCTGGTAGAGTGGGCACTGGATGTGATGACTCATGGGATCTAAAGCTAGAAGAGGCTTTTGAGTTTCCTGGTCCAATCTCATTTTACAGATAAAGTAACTGAGACCCCTAGAAGAGAAATGATTTATTCAAGGTCACTCAGATTATATGGAGCACAGACTTGATTGGACACAAAGCCTTTGACTCCAAATCTTGACTTATTCGTAAGATACTATTCTGCAAAATGGCAAGGGGAAGGGAGAGAGATGAAGGGAGGGGAGGAGGAAGGCTAGAAAGGAAAGGAGGGAGAGAGAAGGGAGGAAGGTGTGTATTAAAGAGGGACGAATTAAGCACCATGTGAGGGTTTAAGGGGAAAACTCATTAGCTTCTGAGGAAACTGGAGAAGACTTCACTAGTCCTAGGCCAGTAAACTTCACTAAAAGTCATCTCACTCCATCCCGGGGATGCAGCTGTCCCTGGCTCAAGGCCTAGCAATATGTAACAGCTTTCAGCTGTGCATCTAATTACAGGTTCTTGTGGGTCATCTGGTTCTTAGGACTTGTGTGGTTTTGTGTATTTAAATTTTATTGGCCCTACACTGAACTGAGAAGGAAATAACAGTCCTAGTAAGACTAGATGAGCCCTGTTGGGTACCAGGAGCGTACCTGCTCAGGAGAGGAGAGTCAATTGTTAAATTTGCAGAGTGACCATTTACACTTTGGGAAATCAGCAAATGCTACAAACCTGGGCTTGAGTTACTGTTTTGTTGACTGTCAAGACTTAAGAAAGTGATGGAGAAAATATTAATGCAGATTAAACTTAAAATATGCACATTTTCCCCCAGAGACCCCACTGTTAAACATTTCCCAGCATCTTCCCCTCCCACAAAGTTACCAGAATGGGCTGCCCTGCCAAGATGTGCTTGGATTGGAACACCCATAGGCAGATAGAAAGAAGAGGACATTGCCAGAGAGAGGCAGGGAGCCTCAGGAAGCAGGCAGGGGTGTAGAGATAAGACACTTGGACTTGACATCAGAAGAGGTCAGCTCAGAAGCAGCACCAGGCCCAGAGTCAGGAAGACCCAAGTTTAAATCCAGCCTCAGACACTAGTTCTCCCAAGCTATATGAGCTGTCCTAGCTGTGTAGGATTCTGAATTCATAGTACCACAAAGGGGCTTCAGCTGCTGCATACAGCTAAGCAAGACTCTTCCCCAAATCGTGGCCACTGTCAGAGATGACTAAGGAGTTGTTGTTATTCATGATAGCTGACACTTATCTAGGGTTTTAAAGTTTGCAAAGCAAACTTCGGGCTTGTTATCTCATTCGATTGTCAAGACAATCCTGCAAGCTAAGTGCTGAAGTTATTATTATCCCTAATTTATAAAGAAGGGAATAAAGTCTCAGAGAGGTCATAGGACTTCTCTACAATATGCAAAGCCAATGAGTGTCAGAGGTGGGCTTCCCAGCCACTTCTCTGCCAATCCCAGTCTGAAGACTTTTTCTACCTCACTGTTGTAGTTACTGCTGAGTTGTTTCAGTCACATCAAGATGTTCATGACTCAATTAATGGTTTTCTTGCAAAGATACTTGAGCAGCTTGACATTTTCTTCTCCAGCTCATTTTACAGCTGAGGAAACTGAGGCCAACAAGATTAAGTGACTTGCCCAGGGTCACATAGCTAGTCTGAGGCCAGATTTGAACTCAGGGAGATGAGTTCTATCCACAGCTCCATCTAGTTTCCCTATTTCCACCTCGCTCACCCTACTTCAAATAATGACAAGAATGCTGGCCATGCATATAATACTTTGTAAAGATATCCCAATAGATCTGCCTGTCTTGAGGCAGTAGCTCATGGCCATCTCATCTCAGACAGATGAAAATATTAACTGTCTGAAGACCTTCAAATGAGACTGGAGATTCTACATTGCCCTAGCTGCCCATCCCAATGCCCAGCAACACGAGACCCTCTGGGCTGACCCCCAACTCACATCCACAAGTTGGGTCCTTGGGGGGACAGCTATCCCTAGGTCAAAGCATCCTGTGGTTCTCTCACAAGCCTCCACTTTTCTTTTAAATAGAAGACAAAATTAACTCAGCAGAACAAAGGCATTTGCTGAAATGAAACAGGAAAAAAAGGAACAAAGAAACATATCTTCCTGGGCCATAAACCTGAGGCACAGGATCCTGGTGCCTGTCATGTGGCAGGGGATGGATAAGTGCTTGTTGGAGGATCAGCTGTTTGTCCAGGAAGGATAGGAATGTCTGACCAAAATCCTCAATGTTCTGAGGTTTATTACTAGAGAAAGAAAAAGAGAGTGAAAGAGAGGTTGTTTGGAGGAGGAGGAGGAGGAGGAGGAGGAGGAGGAGGAGGAGGAGGAGGTGTTGTTATTGTTTTGATATAGGAAAACCAAAATATTAAGGGGCTTCAGGGAACTTCCATTTTATCTCTGCTTTCTCACCAAGTGATGTTCATTGGATATGGACGACTTGAAACGACCCAAAGATTGGGGGAGGAAGGGCAGACAGGGTCATTTTTGTGAAAATCCTCCCCATACTCAGACTTCAGTGCAATCAACGGACCCTAGTTATAAAGAAAGAAATCAATCCAGGGGCCTGCAGTGGGGGTGGAGGGAGGGGCCTCTCGATGGCACAGGAAGCCTGGCCTTCCACTGAACAGCCTGAAGACTGACGGCTCATCTAAGTCCCATGTGTGAAGGTGGGGAGGGTTTGGGAGGGCCACAATGATGGAATGTCTGCAGGGGAAGCCTGGTGTCTCTGTAGGGGATGGAGAATGGACTAAAACCACAAAGGAATTCTCCGAGCCAAACCACACAAGGCTTGGACTTCATCCAAGGGTCCTGCTTTGCTTCTATCCTGGAACTCCCAGCTTTGCAAGCCCCCTTCTGACCCCTGCCATGATCACCCTCCCCCCACAACTCCTCACTGTTGAAAAGGAAAAGAGAAGAAATCAAGGAAGGTAAAAAAGAAGGAGGAAGGAAGGAAGGAAGGAAGGAAGGAAGGAAGGAAGGAAGGAAGGAAGGAAGGAAGGAAGGAAGGAAGGAAGGAAGGAAGGAAGGAAGGAAGGAAGGAAGGAAAGAAGGAAGGAAGGAAGGAAAGAAGGAAGGAAGGAAGGAAGGTCTAGGACTACAGTCTGGGTCTCCTAATTTTCAGTGCCCTCATTATACAAAACCCCTGCCTGTCAGGTCCTTGGCTTTCCCCCACCCCCACCCCCAAAGCAGCCTCCTTGTTATTTTAAGGATGTAGAGAACATAAACTCTTGGGGGCCCTAGGGACATGTAATAAGCTCTGGTATTAAGAGTTGTCTTCTGTAATTGAGGACCGTTTAGTTAAATGAGTTTACATTATTGGAGATTAGGCAAAATGATTGGCCCAACTCCTCACTGAGTAGAAGTCTTAAAGAGAAAAGAAGGTGAGGGCACTGGGCAAAGGACTCATCCTGGTTAACAGAACCATAAGTCTGGCAGTTGCTTGGGAGGATACAGTCTACCAATGGACATCCAGTTTGCTGAGAAGCCTAAGTGAATCCCTGGACCCAGAGTTATTATGGAAAGGATTCTGACATAGACTACAAAAAAGAAGTTTTCACTCACTGTGACAGTCTAATGGGGTTGGCGCCATTTGCCTGCTGGTGGATATTTTACTGGTATTTCAATCGCACCTAGGTGGTGCAGTGGAGAGAGTTTTAGGCTTGGAGTCAGGAAGCCCTCCTTTCAAATCCCACCTCAGACACTAGCAAAGTCATGCAGATTGCATTCTTCAACCTAGGCAAGCTGTTCAACTACTCTGTGCCTCAGTTTTCTCATCTCTAAAAATGAGAAGAGTGTAGTTAATGGCCTTTTAAATTTCCTTCAAACTCTAAGCCTATGATTCTATAATCTGTGTACATGTTGCTCTCCCTGATAGAATGTAAGTTCCACAGGGCAGGGACTGCTTCATTTTTGTCTGCATTCTCAGCATAGAGCACAGGCCTTGGCATATAAAAGACACTTAATACTTGTCAAATGATGGATTAATTAATCTCACTAATGTGGATATTTCCTTGAATAGTGCAGATTATAATCCCTCCTCGACTTTTCATCTTCTATAGTCTTATTCATCAGCTCTCAGAAATCTTGCAGAATTTAAGGGGGACCCTAATTCTCCTGAAGAGGAGAGCCACCCTCTGAAGCTTAGGGTCCCCCTCAAATTCTTTGGACACTTATAGCTTGGATGCCAACGAACCATCCATTTTTTCCCTTTTGCCCCATAACTATAGAAGCTCAACTCACTATGATAGAAAAACTGAAAAGAGCCTCTATATCCCATAATAACACAATGGTTTAATTGAATGGGATGCATATCAATGTAACGTGACTAGGCTGTCACTTGACCAACAGAAAACACAAGAAAATACAGGAATTAGCCCAAATAATGCAGGAAAGAGAGCAGGAGTAGATGAATACCAGAGGCTTGACTCATATGAGACAAGGATAATAAAGTTGAAAATGTGCACAGGCGAGCCTACAGCAAATAACTTATTTATGTTAACTTGTTTTGGTTTTATTTTATAGGTTTTTGTTTCCCTCCCACCCCCAACCTTTTTGTTTCAAAGCTGAGTTTTATTCCACGTTCTATTTATTTGTATTTGTTGAGTGTGCTGTTAAATTTGCAATAAAATATATTTGAAGTCTATATGTGCAGCCCACAAATATGTGGATTTATATGAATATAAACCTCCATGACTTCTGAAGCTTTTGCTCACTAAATGAAACCTGTTATGTAAGTGTTCTTAACCCCCACAAAGGAAGGATAGAGAGCTAGCACTGGGGTCAAGAAAAGGCAGTGTGGTGTAGGAGCAAGAACTCTGACTCTGGGGATAGGAATACCTGAATTCAAATGCCACCTTTGTTACCAGCTTTGTGAGCTGGGACTAGGCATTTAACCTCTCTAGGACTCAGTTTCCTCATCTGTAAAATAAGGGGATTGGACTTCCAATATCAATCAATCAACAAGCATTAAGTGCTTATTGTATACCAGTCATTGTGCTAGGCAATTAGGGGGTTCAAATTGAAAAGCTATATAGTCCCTTCCACCAATGAGTTTATATTCTACTTGGGGAGGGAATGCAAAGTATTCATAGATATATAGATATATCATAGATATATATATAATCATAAATAGATACATATATGCATATGTATATACAAGAGATATACAAAATAAATCAGTCACATCAATGGGAGAGGGGTGGTACTGACAAACAGGTTGGGGAGAAGGAACCTGTCAGAAAAAGTAGTAATTGAGCTCAGTCTTAAAAGAAATCATGGTTCCAGGGGCAGTGATGAGGATGGAAAGCATTCCAGAAGTGGGGTACAACCTGTGAAAAAGTATAGAGGCAGGAGGTAAAATAACATGTCAGGGAGAATAGCAATGTGGCTAGAACAAAATGAGTAAGACAAGTGATGTGTAATCCATCTGGAAAGATGGCAGAGCCAAATTGTGGAGGTCTTTAAAAGAAGCCAGACTTTGGATACTGTACTCAAGGCAAAGGGAAACTATAGAAATTTTGGAGCAGGGGAATAGTCATAGACTTTAGGAATATCACTTTGACAGCCAGGTGGAGAATGGAGTGGAGAGGGGAGCGATTGGAGGCAGGGAAAACAATGAGGAGACTATTGCCATAACCCAGGTGAGAGACCTGAATGAGGATAGTGGGTATGTGAATAGAGAAGACAGGTGTAAGATGTGAAGTAAATCGGTAAGATGTAGCAAGTAGTTGGATGAGAGACAGAGCAGTGGAGCAATGGAGCAGTGGAGCAGTGGAGCAGTGGCGTCAAAACAAGATGGTGGTCACTTCAACAGACATAGGAAAGCTAGGAAGAAGGATGAGTCTAGGGGAAAGATCATTAAGTCATGGAAAAGTCGAACTTGATAGGCCTATGGGACATTCAGATTGAGATATTGAGCAGGTCATTGGAGATAAAAGACATGAAAGCATCTGCATAAAGATGATAGTTAGGCTTGTGGTGGTTGGTGAGATAACAAAGGGGAAAGGGTCAAGGAAAGAGTGCCTAGGCAAAGCACTGGGGTACAGCTGTACATGGCAGTAAAATATGGATAACGATTATGCAAAGGCTCGGAATACAGATTAGAGCTGTGATTTCACTGATAAAGGGATCAAATTCCCTCTACCAATACAGGACAGGATCTTCTTTCCAACTTATAGTCTTAGAGGATTGCCTATGGCACTGAGAAATTAAGTAACTTGACCAGGCATCCCACAACCATATGTGTCAAAGGCATGTCTTACTGAATTGAAAGCCAGTTCTGTCTCTACTACACCTTGCCTTCAAAGGATATGGAAATATTGATCTGACAAGAAGGAAGATAACCATGATAGAGCAGGGTCACAAAACCCCAAGAAGAAGAGAGTATCCAGAAGGAGGAAGTAGTCAACATGTGAAACATGCAGAGCAGTCAAAAATGTTGAGGACTGAGAAAAGGCCATCGGATTTGGAAATAATGAGATCATTGGTAACCTTGGAGAGAGGCCAGGTAGAAATAAAAATAATCAGGAATGAGTCATCTCATTAAAACACAGAAAGGAGAAAAAGTCTAGGGAAAGGGAAAGGCCAACAATGGTAAAGATTTCACAGTGGCGAGAAGAATTGAGACTCAGAAAAGGTCTGTAGATTCAGCAATTAAGAGACCATCAGTGACCTCTGGGAGTAAAGAGGGGAAGAACACATAGGAAAATCTACATGGTATAAAAACATAAGATAAAAGTCCATTTTTTAACAAAAGGAAGATCATGAATAACCTTGGTAAGAGTAGTTCCAGGTGACTGAAAGGTTGAAGCCACATTGCAAATATCTTAGAAGGGTGGCTGAGGTGAGGATATGAAGACAACAAGTGTAGACACTTGTCTAAGATTCTGACTGAGAAAGGGAGGAAAGACATAGTATGATAACCTGGAAGGGTATGCAGATCAAGTGAAAGGTTCTTAAGAATGATGATCTTTGTAGACATCTTGGAAGGAGTCAGTAAGTGGAGAGGTTAAAAATTAGAGGAAGGAGTTGGCAAAAAATGGCAAGTTGTTGGAGGAGAAGATATGGGATAAGATGAGATCAAGGGTGTGATGAGCAAAGTTGGAGAGAATACAAGATGATTCTGATATGATCAGAATGTTGAAAGGGGGAGTAAAAAGAACTTGATGGATAACCTTATTTTTTTCAGTGAAATCTAAGGTGGATCCTCTGCTGAGAAGGATTTTGGAAGGAATGATGTTGGTGGCTTGAAGAGGAAAATCCTAGAGAAGACACTATGAACAGTACAAAAGTGAATCAAGAGGTAAAGAGTAAAAGAATTGCCATGACACAGTGATGACCCAGTTCACGTGGAATAACATGAATTGATGGTGGAATGAGTACAATTGCAAGACTTCCTTTAACAGCATTTAGAAGGTGGGGTAGTCCACTCCAAGAGTGGGGTCTGGCAAGTGATAACTGTAGGACAAAGGCAAGGCATTCAAATATAGAGGAGGGTATGAGATTGAAATGACTATATAAGCTAACCATTCTGGAGAGCAATTTGGAATTATGCCCAAAGGGTATATACCCTTTGATCCAGCATTACCACTGCTAGGTCTGTATCCCAAATAGATCATAAAAATGGGAAAAGGACCCACAGGTACAAAAATATTTCTAGCAGCTCTTTTTGTGGTGGCAAAGAATTGGATATTGAGAGGATGCCCATATATTGGGTATGGCTGAACGAGTTGTGGTATATGAATGTAATGAAATACTATTGTGCTACAAGAAATGATGAACGGGAAGACTTCAGAGAAGCCTGGGAAGACTTAAATGAACTGATGCTGAGTGAAATGAACAGAATCAGAATAACATTGTACATAGTAACGATCACATTGATCAATGGCTGCCTTTGATAGACTTAGCTCTTCTCAGCAATATAACAATCTGAGACAACTCCAAAAGACTCACCATGGAAAATGCTATCCACATCCAGAGAAAGAACTCTGGGGCCTGAATGCAGATGGAAGCAAACTATTCGCTCTCCTTTTCTTTTGTTGTTTTGCTTCTCCTTTCTTGTGGTTCCTCCCGTTAGTTCTAATTCTTCTTTACATCATGACTAATTTGAAAATATGTTTAATATGAATATGAATGAGCCTATATCAGATTGCACACCATCTTGGGGTGGGAGGAGAGAGGGAGGGGGAATAAAATTTGAAACTCAAAATCTTATGGAAGTAAATGTTGAAAACAAATAAATAATTTTTTTAAAAAAAAAAGAAATGACCAACTATAGGTTCAAGTTTGAAGTGAAGAAAGTGAATCAGATCAGTAGTGACAACCTGGAAAAGCAGGGATGTCAGGGCTAGTGGACACTTCAACACTAGCCTCACCATTTTACATAGGAGGAAACTTGCCATCACATAGCTAGTGAAGGGCAATGTCTGGATTCATTCCTTTGCATGAAATAATGGAAAGAACATGGAGGTCAGATGACTTGGGTTCAAATTCCACCTCCTATACTTCCGACCTATCTGACCTCATGCAAGTTGCTTATTCTCGCTGGACCTCAGTTTCCTCCTCTGTAAAATGAAAGGGATTGGAGCAGAATGCCTCACACATCCCTTCTAACTCTAAATCTATAAGCCCATGACTCTAAGTACAATCTGCTTTCTACTGCAATAGCCAGAAGCCCTGGGGATGTGTCCTGCTGCTGCTTCTCATAACAATGTGACCTTGGACAAGTCACTTGGCCCCTCCAGGTCTTGGTACCCTCTTCTGTAAAACAAACAAAAAATGATATTTGCTTTTACAGGGGGTATTTCAAGAATTAAATGGGATAATGATTGTAAAGCATCTTCTAAATATAAAGCACTATACAAGCGCAAGCTATTGTTTTTATCACTCTCTCCTGAAGGCTTCATTTCAGTTTTCCTGGATGAGTAGAGAGGGAGGACTTTTTCGCCCTCTCTAAACTGTAAATGAAAAAGAAAACCCTACGTAGTGAAGGAGAACTGCCTGGGTGAGTGGAGCTGTCCAATTATGAGACCCACACATGTGGCTTTTCAATTAGGGGTTTGTGAAAGCATCAGTGACAATGGCTTGCCTGAGGCAGAGGGGGTAAATGGAGGATATGATTGCTGTAGTAAGGCTTATGCGTTTTGTATAAGCCTCTGTTCTCCCCCTTCCCAGAACATGAATTTCAGATATTTAGTCTGGGAATCTTCCCATGATGGAGAGGGGTGGGTGGGCACTCCTCAGGGGAAGATAAGGCACCACACAACACTTTGCAGAAATCTGGAATTTTTTCCCTTTTACAGAGCTGGAAATGTGCAGCTTGGAAAATATATGTGTGTGTACTATATTTAAATATATATAATATATAAATATAAATTTGTATTTGTACATGTAAGAGCTAAAGCTGGAAAGGAACTTAGAGATTCATCTAGTTTACCACTTCATTTTATAGAAGAGGAACCTGGGGCTCAGAAAAGGGATATGGCTTGACCAAAGTCATGCAGAAAGCAAAGAGTAGGGATTTGAATCCAGGGTCTCTGGTTGCAGAACCAGTGCTCTCCCACTATAGCTTGCTACCTTCTCACTAGTATTCCCATGTTATCCAATATTATCTGTGACATTATCTCCACAGATATTAACAGATGAGCTATCTCACAGTTCTCTGAGACCCTCAACACTTATGTCCTCCATCATGATTATATTTCTGTAGAGCAGCTTGGACCTATGATCAACCAATAAATCAATTAATCAGCAAACATTTATTAAGCAACAACTATGTGCCAGGTCCCAGATTAGGGGATCAGGATAGAAAAAGTAAAACAGTCCCTTCCCTAAAAGGACTTACACTTGAAATTGTTTCACTTCCATGATCCTACACTCTCAAATTCCCTTCTTTTTTCAGACTCCAATGTGATTTCCACCTCTCCTTGTCCCTTACTCCTGCCATGTCTTTTCTTCACTTTCATAATGATCTTTGGCCCTTTTGCTCTTCCCTAATCTTCCAGTTAATCAACCATATTCTGGCCTTACTTTTTTCCTAGATCCTAGACTCAGATCAATTGGTGTACAATGATCACTAAGCAAAATTGAATTATATTTGTGACTGAATTAAAGGGCAATATGGTAGAGTAGACAGAGTGCTGAATTTGGAGTCATGAAGTGGGTTCAAATATTAACCCAGATATTTATTAGCTGTGTCACTCTGGATAAGTCATACAAACTTTCTGGATTTCAGCCTCCTCATCTATAAAGGAAGGAGGCTGATTATGGTGGCCTGACAGATCTCTTCCAGTTCTAAATCTGTGACACTCTGAATTGAATTCCATTTATGTGGATGTACTGATCCATACTGGAAAAATAAAAAAATACAGTTTTTCTCACTGTACTTTCTTCTCCAGTGATTATTTACATTATAAAATGGTTCATGCCAGGACAATGCTCCCCTGGTACATTTAAATATTCCCTTGGTACCTATTCTAGTTCATCCATATTGGAAGTCCCCTCCCCCAGTGGTGCAAATGATGGCCCGTCTATCTCTCCTTATCCTGTACACTTTTTGTCCATATGCTCCCACAGGTGCCCTACAGAGGAGCTCCCCAGAATTCCATGGGCCTGGCTCCAAGTCACAGGCAACAGTGCAACTGATCAATAAGAATTAAGTGTCTACCATGGGCCAGGCACTACTCAAGGCACTAAGGATATAAATACAAAGAATGATACAATCCCTACCCTCAAAGAGCTTATGTTCTAATTGGGGAGAGAAGTATGTATCCAAGTCTATCTGGCATAAAATATAAAGCGAACAAATACAACAAACATATACAAAGCAGTTTGCGAAGGAAGGCACTAGCAGTGTGGGTGGGGTAATGATTCATGCAGAAGATGGTGCTTGAATTTCATGTTAAAGGCATGAGGCAGAGGTAAGAAAGGAGTGCATTTAAGGCATGAGGCTCAGCCAGTACAAAGGGATGGAGAGAGGAGATGAAGTGTCATGTGTGAGGAACAGAGAAAAAGTCAGTTTGACCAGACAGGAAGTAATACCCAATGAAATGTAATACATGGGCTGTCCCTTGGGGATCTTCCTTGTTTTCTAGTTGGACAACCTCCATCCTCTAATTCCTTCTTTCCTGAATGATATATTTGATACCACTTCTTGCACAAGAACCATAATTAGCAATATGTTGCAAGCTGCTTTTGTCTACCATTATTACCAATTTCTGGCTAATTCACTGAGGGGCTGCAAGGGAATCTGGGAAGGGACAAAGAAACTTACCACTCTAGCTTTAAGAGAAACTGACTAATTAAGAAAAATAGAAACCGAGTAACTCTGTAATGGTCATAAAAGTCAATGAGAAACGAAATTTGATGTACAAATGTCCTACGATGTGTGGTAGCAGTATGTGCAATCCTTGATGAGTAATAAGGACCATGGACAGGGGTGGCTGTGGATCAACCCAACACCCAACTCTAAATCTTTATCACTTCTTATCTAGTAACATGAATTGTTCATTAGTAAATTGTGCCTTCATGCGATTAGCCACTCCCCTCCATGCCTTCTCAGCACACATTACATGCAAAGATGAAAACCTTAGTAAAAAGTTTAATTGGATCCGATAAAAATGTAATAAGTTGCAAACAAGCAACACAGAAGCTTTTTAATTCCCCTTCACTCCCTCAGGGGGAAATTTCCCTTTCACTAGCTTCTGCTGTAGGATAAAAAGAAACACATTTCATTTCATTTCATTCACAAACCTTGTAACTCTTGCTGGGTGCAAGAAAAGGGGATGTCAGTTATTCAAACAATCAACAAGGCTGGAAGCTGGATTTTTCTCGTGGTTCATATGGCTCCAGTAATACCCACCCCTTTGGCTCTCCCATAGTTTGATTATCATCTCTCCAGCTCACAGGAGAAAGAAACTTGCCAGATTCATCGTGATCACCCCTGCTCCAGCCAGCACCTTGTTCATATTTGCTCAGTGCTGTAGTTATGGTAGGAGCTATTTGCTGACTTTCCATGGCTCCAGAAGAAAGATTATAGCACCAGTAAGAACCTTTGGTCTTCCTTCTTTGTCTCCTCAACCTGCCCCTTTGAAAGTCCACACCTCCAGTTATGTCTGGATATACCAAATGCCAACTGATCTGCTTGGCATTCAAAGCTCCTCATCTCCCTTCAGCTCCTTACCTTCCCTTACTAACTCATCATTTCCCATCATGCCTTCTTCATCATAATCATACTGACCTTATTTTTCTGGTTCTTCAAACAGAACACCTTATCTCCTTCCTCCTTGCCTTTGCACTGGCTGAGCATCAGTTTCCTTATCTGCAAAACTGAGGGGGTGAGGCAGTGTACAAGCTGACCTTTAAAGTCCCTTCTAGTGCAAACCTATGATCCCAACTGAATGACTGTAAGCAAGTCACTTAACCTCTCTGCATCTCAATTTCCCTATTTGCAAACTGGAATTAATAATACCTACACTACCTATCTCTCAAAGTTTTGTGAGACTCAAATGAGGTAATGTATGGGAAACACTTTGAAACCTTAAAATGCTATATGAAGGTCAACCACTTATAGAAACTGGCTGTGTGACCCCAAGTAAGTCATGTAAACCTTCCAGCATCCAAGGCAAGTCTCTAAGATTATAAATTGCTAAGAAGGGGCTGACTTGCATTGGTAGAAAGATTTTCCTCTTCTGGGAGGTCACCATTACCAACTCAGTCATGGGTCTGTTTATTATCCTTAAGTCTATGAATACTCAATATTGGTAATGAGCTCCTGAGGCATGGTGAATGCCTCCTGTCACAGGATTCAACTTGTCCAAAGACCACCTTTATTCTTGGGTCCATTTCCTTGTGGATGCCCTCCCATAGAGCCTGGAGAGGTGGTGCTCTTTCTGTGAAAAAGCAAAAGTCAGATACCAGGAGGCAGAAACACCGAAGTGGCTATTGTCTTGATTTCTATTTCCTTGGTGCAATTTTCAACTAGGAACAGCTGGAAATTAACTGAGTTTTATGTGACTGTATTTCTCATGACCTGCCCTCTCAGGGATCTGCTTGCTTATTTACAGGAACATTCTGTTCCAAGTGGGATGGCCTGGGGTTTGGGGGATTTCAAGCAGAACAGGAGGTGGTGAGGAATGAGGACGCAAGAGTGGAAGGGAGAGAAAGGCAGAGATAATTGTGTGTGGCCAGTTCTAAAATGACCATTGCCCACCCCAGCTACAAGAAACAGATTTAGGATTACTGTCTTTTTCTCTTTCTCTGCCTCCCCACCCCAGGCTCAATCAGTTGCCAAGTTCAATTGATTCTACTTTCTCTCTCACACACAAACATTTCCCTCTCTTCTCTCCTGCCTGGACTATGGCAATAGTCTCCAGACTGTTTTCACTGTCACCAACCTGAATTCACTGGCAGTTAATGACAAGCACTTGCTTCTCTAATTCATCCTTTCAAAAGTAATCTTCCTAAGGCAAAGATGTCACTCTCCTGCTCCAAATCCTTCAGCATCGATAGCCTTAAGGATAAATTGTAAACTCTTTAACCCCCCATTCACTACTCTCCATAGACTGTCTCCACCTTACCCTCTTAGCCTGGCTTCATCCTTTTACCCATTCTACATTTCAGCCAAACTGGATGAATGACTGACTAGTCAATGAACTCCTCCTGCCCTTTTCCATTCATTTTTGCAATCTACCTGCCATATTTGGAATGGTGGTGATATGGTGCCTTGGAAAGAATGTTCATCCTCAGAGGACCATGGTTCAAATCCTGGTTCTACTACTTCCTACCTCTGTAACTTTGGGCAAATCAATTCACTTCTCTGTACCTCAGTTTTCTCATCTATGAAGATTGGGAATTTCAACTTTGAAACCTCTAAGGTCCCTTCTGGTTCTAAATTGTGATCCTAAGATCCTTTCATATCTCAGACCATTGAATTGTAACTGTTCCTTTAATCAATCAACACATCTTATTAAGTGCCTAGTACATGCCAAGTACTTAAGACCCAGATCAGGTACCACCTAAAGTCTCACTTTTCCCTTAATCAATTAAGTTCCACAAGTATTGTGCTTAAAGAGTCATGTCAGGAAGCCTTCCATGATTTCCAGCTGAGGAGGGTCAAAGAGGATTACTCTTTTGCCCAGTCTCACATTTCTATCTGTTCAACATCTTCTACATACTTGTCATATTCTTAATTGAATTATAACAGAATCATAGAATACCAGAGTCAGAAAAGATCTCAGAAGACATCTAATTCAACCCATATCTAAACAGGAGTTCCTTCTACAATAACACTGAAAAGTGGTCACCCAAATGTGTTTTGAAGATGTTCAGTGAGAGAGTCACCACCACATCTTAAGGAAGCCTAATTCACTTTTGCATAGCCCTACTTGCTAGTTTCCTTATGCTCCAGTAAGCTAATGGGTCAATAAAGATATTCTCATTAATGATTCAGGTCACAAACCATCCATGCCTGCCCACTCTGTGAGATTCTTATCCATGCCTTCTGATAATTTTGTCAGAGGGGGCCCTTGCAATGTGCCAAGATGCTTGAATTCTCTTCATCTTTCATGGATACCCATGGAGCATGAAAACTGTCCATGACTTTCTCTTTCATTGTAGCAAGCCCAAATCTCTCCCTTTAACTTCTACACGTCTGAGACCAAACTGTACAAATACAACCCCTTTGCCACATGAAAAGCCTTCAGATACTTGAAGAAAGCTATCATAACTTCCTTAAGTCTTTTCTTCTCTGGACTAACCACCCCCAGTTCCTTCAAGTCAGGCTTTACACAGCATGACCTCAAGGCTCTTCACTACCTTTGCTGGCCCCTACCAGCCACTCTCTAGCTTATCCATCCTAAAATGTGATACATAGAACTGAAGGCAATACTGTAGATGTCCTCTGATCGGTGCAATGAAGTTGTTACCTGTGCCTTGCACACATATTTTTGGTCATGCCCAACTCTTCCTGCTCACATTTGGGGTTTTCTTGGCTAAGATACTGGAGTAGTTTGCCACTTCCTTCTCCAGTGAACTAATGAAAACAGAGGCTAAACGATTTGCCCAGGGTTATACAGCTAGTGAGTGTCTGAGGTCAAATTTGAATTCAGTTTTTCCTGACTCCAGGCCCAGCACTTTATCCATTAAGCCATCTGACTGCCTCTGTGCTAAACACTAGCCATCACTTAATGTAGCCTAAGATTGCATTAGGATAGTTTTGTTTTGTTTTTACTTGTAACTTTACACTGCTAACATACCAAGTTTATAGATACTCCAACATTTTTTCAGTATGAGCTAGTGTCTAATCATATCTCCCCCATCTAGTGTTCAGGAAATGGATTTTTTGAACCCAAGTGTAAGACTTTACATTAATCTCTGTTAAATTTCATCTTGGTTGTGGCCCTAAATTCCAACCTGCTGAGGTCTTTTTTCATCCTGACTGTACCACCCAATATATTAGCTATCCTTCCCAGCTTCCAATGCCAAAATGTTGAAGAATACAGGAAAATGTACAGACCCTGGAATAGTCCACTACAGACCTCTCTCCAGGCTGGCATCAATCTACTAATAACTTTTTAGGTACAATCATTGACCAGCAACAAATGAAACAAATGTGTCACTGAAATCTAGATAAACTGTGTCTATAGAATTTCCCTTTTGTATCCATCTACCAAACCTGCCCAAAAAAGGGGCGGGGGAAGATACAGAGACAGAGAATTGAGGTTTGTAATGACCTACTCTTATTAAAGCCAAGCTTTATTAAGTAAGTAATTAATTAAATAATCTTAGTGATTACTGTATCCCTTTCTAAAGGTTCACAAATCATCCTTTTAATAATACACTATACAATTTTGGCATGAATTGAAATCAAGCACTTCCTATAGTTGGAAGACCCCAGTCTCTTTCTTGTCTTTTTTAAAAAATTAGTTCAGTATTTGCCTTCTCCATAGTATTTCTCCCATTAAGCTTTTATTTCAAAAAATCCTGGCTGAGGCTCATCTATTCCATCCACAAGTTCTTTCAAAACAATGAGATATAGCTGGACCCATCAAAAGAAGCAAGGTACTCTCTTACTATCTCCTTACTTGTATTAGGATTCAACTCCCATCCACCATTTTTGCCCTATCATTTCTAGACTAAAGATCATTCCAGTGGAAAGAGAAAGCAGAAGAAAAATAGAAGTTCAACCTTCTATCTCTAAATTATTGTCACTGTCCGATCAAACCTTAACAGTGTCTTTTGTCATTCTCTTTTTCCCTGATGTAACTTTGAATAAAAATCTGATATTGGTGTCATCCTTCACATTCATCACCAGTCTTAGTTTATTCTGACCTTTCCTATCAGACAGCATCCCTGTCACTGTTCTTTCAGAGTCATGCCATTCTTTTACATTCATCCTCCATTATCTGTTTTTTCTTTCATCTTTTAAAAACCTAAAAAGTCCAATGAGTTCTTTATTCATCCACATTGGTCTCTTGAAACAAAACCTTCATATCTTCTGATCCCTCTTGGAATGACTTTTCCTACAGAATTATGGAACTATAATGATTATAGAATTGTTTTCTGTATGGAATTATAAGTCATTGGCTCCAGTCTATCCTTTTTCAAATTCTTTGTGATCTATTTTCCTAAAGATTAGAGATTTTTGTCCATCTTTCTTCTCCTCAGGCATGAATTCTAGAAGGTTACTTCCTCCCATCATTCCTAGCATTTATTCTTTAACAATAGATCCCTCCTTGTTGGTTAGAATCAGGTCTAGAATTGCAGCTCTCCTTATTTTAATGAAATCACCATTAAGTTAAGTCAATAGATTATTAGTTGCCCTGCTTTTGACAGGAGAGAGAGAGATGTCTGCATCACTAAAGTCTCCCATCACTATTCATTCCAGGTTTCCTAAACTCCTCATCTATTTCCTCTTTCTGTCCAAGTGGCTTGCATTATACTCCTATGAAAGCTAATTAATGCCTCCTTTTTTAAAGCAAAACTGAAAGTATTAAGAAATACTATTTTTCTGATCCGAAAACTCTTTCCAGATACTTTCCCCTATCTCCTCACAAAGATAAATGACAGGGTTAGGACAAAAGGTCTTTTCTTTGAGAAAATGGATTAATATTCAAACTGAAATTTAAACTAGGATCCTCTTGCCTTCTTCATCCCTTGCAGAGACTTGTATATGATCCATCCAAGGGAAGGGACCATTTTATCAAAAGAGATTTTATTGTTATTCAGATGAGATTTTCAATATTGATCCATTCTCAGGAACTCTCATTAGGTAATTATTCTGAAATATTCCTCCAAAACTACATTAAACATATTGTGATTTTTTTTTCTTCTTCAAAACCCCTATAAATGTCTTGGGAGTAGAAACATGTCTGAGGGTAAGAAGGAAGGTATGTGAACTATGCTGGCTTGGACATCTCTCTCTAAACAAGAAAATGCTTGGATATTGGATGAAAATTAAATTGAATAAAATTATTTCAGGTAAACCTAGTCCTAAAATATAGGGTACAGTATTAATATATTTTTCTTCAACATTCCTACATCAATATTGCACCAGTTTCTTCTTAATTTGGTCCTTGCCTTAAATGCTTCTTTCCCTTCGGTTCCTAGATTTCCTCACATAAATGTATCCTTTAATAATTCTACATGACTACCCAGTAAATCTATTCTCTTCCTTCAAAATAAGATATATCCTCCCAGAGGGTCATAATCCAGTTATATATCCCACCCTATCACATTTCAATGATGCTCTTGAAATTGAATTTATTTCTTTGCATTAGGATTTTAAATTCACCTAGGTTATTATTTTGTGCATTTGCGTATAGCTATCTGAGGCCATAGGTTTTGTTGCTGGTTCTTCTCTTAGATCTTGTCTTTTGTGCATTATTGGGTATTTCTGTTGCTATCTTTCTCCCTATATTCTAACTGTTACTCTTTGTGGCATCTCACTTGATGTACAAATACAGTTTTCTCTCTCCTCCATTTTCAAAATAAAGCCTCTTGATTACATTTGCAGGATAGCAGGAAAATATGCTTTCATTAGCCCTCATTAATGACACTCCATTTGTGACATGGAGCCCACAATTCAAAATCTCTAATCCTGTGAGCCTACCATTCCATCATTCTACATTTTAAGCTATGGTCAAGAAATTCAAATATTATTCTCAGGCACCATCTTCTTAGTTAGCTATTTGCTTCCCAAATCTGCCTGCCCCTCCCCTGTAAGTCTCTTCCTTCAATCAGCAAAGGGGTGTAAATATCACCTGGGTCTCTAAAGTGTTCAGTTTCTTGTCCTTTTCAGACACAGGCCATTAATGATAATGAAAAGTCTTAGATCTCTGTTTCCCGCATTCTGGGGACTATATTCTCAGTGACTTTGCCCAGCACTTACTCATGGCAAACTACCAGATAATTTATTTTTCCAATTTATTTATTTATTTTTAACATTCTTTGCTTTTTAAATTTTGAGTTCCAAATTGCCCTCTTTCCCTCAATTATATGATATCAATTATACATGTGATAGCATCCAAAATATATTTCCATATTAGTTACATTTCAAAAGCAAGGTAAGAAAAATTTAAAAGTGAGAAAAATCATACTTCATTTTGCACTCAGAGTTCATCAGTTCTCTTTCTCTCTCTCTAGAGGTGGATAGCATTTTCTCATCATGAGTCATTTGGAATTTTCTTGGATCGATGTATTGATCCAAGTAACTAGGTCTTTCACGGTTGATCATCATTACGATATTGCTGGTACTGTGCACAATGACCTCCTGGTTTTTCTCACCTCACTTTGTATCTGTTCATATAGGTCTTCCCATGTTTTTCTTAAACCACCCCTTAATCACTTCTTACAGCACAATTGTACTTGTCACAGTCATGTGCTAGAACTTGTTCAGCCATTCCCCAATGGATGAGCATCCTTTTGAGAAATCTATGTCATACCAGGTTATTTAAACACACACACACACACACACACACACACACATACACACACACACACACACACACACACATACACACACCCCTACGTACAACCACCAACCAACTTTGAAATCTCGGGCATTTAACGATCTGATTCAAATTCTGAATCTACTTGCTTTATCTCTCCAACTAATTCTTCAGGTTCAAGAACTGTGTGTTCCCACAGGTATTTGGTCTAGTCTATTACAGTTTCAAGACATTCAAGTAGTTTTACCAAAGGACTAATCACCCAATGCTAAAAGCAATAAATGTGTATGCTTTTTAATTCACACAAGGAAAGGCTATGCAGCTTAACTTGGTACACTCAAGAGTAAGAGCAAGGGACAGGAGGTAGAGACGACAAGGATAAGTACTCCAGGGCATCACTCACTCACCAAACCAGCGCATTGGCCAACACCTCCAAATTGGGATGAGGAAAGGCAAGGAAGGGTTATAAGCAGAAATGTGTGCTGTAGAGCCTTCCCAAACATAATTCTAAAAACAAGAAGAAATATTTCTGCTCTTAAGATTAAAACCTACAGTGAGTGTTAATGCAAAGTTATCTCTCGTGTGCATTTAAAATTAGAGTAAAAAATCAGCATCTTTCCACATTTTTTCTTTGCAGTTTTAATTCAGCTTCTTAAAAATCATTTTTAAAAGGGGGTATTGGGGAACCCTAAAGTCACTTCAAATTAGGCTCCTCTACAAAGGCAAGAAGGGAAGAAAAAAGAAGGAAAGGAGAAATTAGAACAGAAAAGAAGAAGGGGGGGAAGGAACGACAAAGACAAGGAGGAAATGAATGGGAAAGGGAAGAAAAAAGAGGAAGAAAAAGATATATACCCTAAGGGGGCCACTGAAAAAAGAAAGGCACCATATATGACAAAATATTTAGAACAACACTTTGTTTTTATAGCAAAAAACTAGAAATTAAATAAATGCCATCAACTTTAAACAAACTGTGGTACACACTAAGTTTCTTGCTATGCCAAAGGAAATGATGAATCTGATGTATACAGAGACATATTAAGAGATGCAAATGGACTATTGTAAAGCAGAGCCCAGAAAACTCCGCACACAAAGTTCTGATAATATAACTGGAAATTCATCAAAAAGGAAGATTTTGACATTTTAAAGCCCAAGCATGATCCCAAAGAAGAACTAGGAAAGATGTCTCTCCATGCTTCTTTGAAGAAGTAGGGTTCCATCAATGTGGAGTTACATAGAACAACAGATTTGTCTTCAGTGTGGTTGTTGGTTCTGATGATTTTTTCTTGTTTCTTTTTATTTTTTATTCTTTGTTGTAATAGATGGTTCTCTGGAAGGAGACAGGAAGAGGGAAATAAAGGGAAATGTAAAATAAAAAACACCAATAAAACATTTTTAAAGGAAAGAAAAGGAAATATGAAGAATGTTTTCCCTGTTATTTAGGTTCCAGCTGTCAAATCCATTTCAAATCAGTCAAAAACTACATAGCACAAACTAGTGACCTGGGCATAGACCCAGATCTCAGGTCTCTAAGGCTGGCCACTTGGGCACGTGACCTTGGGAAGTCACTTAATCTTTCAGTTCTGTTCCTCTGTTTCTCTACGAGCATGACATATTCCTCCCAGAACTCCTGGGGTGAGGAAGCTGCCACATGAATAAGGATGCTTAGCTATCATGGGGGTAAGATTCGGCTCAAGGACTCACTCAAGTAGCATGAATTATGCAAATGTGCCAACGAGTGACAGATTATGTGGCCTAATGTGGAATAATCAAGTCAAATTTATAAGTATAACCATTAAATCAACTTCATAATCAGAATTACATGAATCACAAACTTGAGAGAAAGAAATAAACATAAAAAAAAAATCCAACCCACTTCAGTAGATGGGTTTTCAATTCTACCAAAGATGTAATGGATGAAATTGCAGCCAACGGTGCTGAGGTTAGACCAATGGAAGGAATTTTGACATTATGGATGGTGTATTTGAGAGCCTAGAAAGCCAGCCCTGGCCTCAGAATCAGGGAAACCTGGGTTCAGTTTCTATCCCTGATATATACCAGCCATGTGACCCTGGGAAATTAACATAGACTCAGAGCTCCATGCACAGCTTTCATATTGTAAGTCGCAAAATTGTTGCTGATCTGCATTGGTAGAGGGAGTAACCTCACCAGGAATTCACCGCACCAAAGAAATCATGGGTTTTAACTGTCAGACAGTTAACAGCACAGCAAATTGGGGTGAGAGAGGGAATCTCCTGCCTCACTCCCAGGACAATGCTGAGGATCAAATGAGATTATATCAGAAAAGTGCTTGTTTGTAATATTTGTAAAGCATCTGGCACATGGCAAATACATAATACATGTTTTCTTCGTTCATCCTTCCCCTTTCTTCACTCCCTTTTATCTTTCCTCCCTCCTCTCCTTCCTTCCTCCTTCCCTCTTCCTCTCTTCCTTTTCTATAAATCATTAAGGCTAGGACTAAATAACTACCCACTGGGTAAAGGGATTAGAAGTAGAACTGCTTGAATGTTCTCTAAGGAGATCTTCCAGTGTAAGGATTGAGAATCTGAACGATTGGTTACAGTTATATAGTGTTAAGATTCCTGGATTTTGAGTCAAGAAGACTTGAGTTCAAATCTTAGCTCTGCTATTTAATCTCATGTGATACAGGGCAAATCACCTCCCTTCTTTTTGTGCTAGTTTCCTCTTCTGTAAAATCAGGAGGCTGGGCAAGGTTCCTTTCAGCCCTGCATCCTTTAGTTTAACAAACTTGAAAAGGGACACCCTGGGCATGCCTGCCATGGAAGAGATTTCCTTTCCAAACAGAGAGAGTCCTCCTCACTCTGCCCAACCTACACCAATAGCCCCTCACTAAGAAAGAAAAACTGTAAAAAAGAGAACTGTGCTCTGTCAATGAGCTGGACTCCTCCCTAGTCATAATTCCCAAGTGGATGATTTTATGGCCATTTTTTTTCAATCTCCAAGACCAGCACCACCTCCATTTGCTCAATTGAAATATCACTGCATATTTATTTTAGTCTATATAGTCTGCTTTCCAGAACCCAAGAACACCCTAAAATTATTTCAAAATGTAGAGCAGGAGTATCAAACATATTGCCCAAGGGCCACAATTGGTTCACAACACTCCCAAGTGTGGACTGAAGCAGATTAAAATGTAATTGGGGGGAAATACTGAACAAAATAAATATACAATAAAACACAGATAATGCTAATGTGTAGTTTTCTAAGTCAATATATTCCTGCAGGGATATAATACATATATCAGTGTGCATAGATACATATTCTAACTGTGTGATTCTGGGCAAGTCATTTAACCCTGTTTGCCTCAGTTCCTCATCTCTAAAATGAGCTGGAGAAGGAAATGAAAAACCACTCTATTTTCTCTGCCAAGAAAATCCCCAGTGGGGTCATAGAGAGAAAGACATGACTAAAAAAAGACTCAGTAACAATGACACATATGACCCTGCGGCACCTTCTAGCAATGAAATAGTAAGTGTCATGAAAACACTCAGAGTAAAATGTTTCTAACCATACAAATGACCACTTTAATGAAAAAAAGATTGACTAGGCAATTATTAAGTGCCAAACACCATGCTAAGTGGTAGGCATACAAAGAGAGAAGAAAGACATCCCCACTCTCCAAGAGCTGAAATTTTCCCCATATGGGGAAAGTTTCAGCTACAAGTAGGATGGGAAAAGTCCCATGGTCCTTAGGGTGCAGTAGCAAAGCAAATGATCATGAATGCATACTTACCAAATTCAAGAATGTAAATGGCCAACAGGGAACAACTAATAGTAAAAAATCATTTGCTGATGATAATTGTATTATCTATGATCTATTAAATTTTGATTATCTACTATCTATGATCAATTAAAGATACTTTTGGTTAAAATGAGATCTTTACTTGATTAGTCACTTGTGCCTTGTAGTAAGATACCATGTTTACATTTCACAAAAAATAACAGCAATTAGTCTTTTGGGGGGGCGGAGCCAAAATGGTGGAGCACACATTTTCTGGAGCGCTGCCCCCAAGCCCAGTCAAATACCTGTAAAAAATGGCTCTAAACAAATTCTGGAGCTGCAGAACCCACCGAATGATGGAGTGAAGCAAATCTCCAGCCAAAGACAGCCTGGAAGGTCACTGGGAAGTGTCTGTCGTGCCTCACAGGGATCAGGGCACACCATGCAGATGCAGATGGGACCTGAGCAGGCCTTGGGGAGACTGAATCTCTCATACTTGTGGCAATTTCCAGACTTCAGGACCCTAAAACTCAGAGGACAACTTGGAAGGATAATGGAAAAAGCCTATGGGACCAGTGTGGGAGAGTGGAGTGGTCTGACCCCAGACCCAGGGCAACAGAAGAGGAAGAGGGCAGAGGAACCCCCAGCAGTCACAGCAGCAGAAGCAAGGGCAGAAACAGCAACTGTTTCTGGAGCTGTAGGCCCACAGATTGTGGGAGAATCGAACAGCTGACAGTTCACTCCCCACCCACACTGAAAGCAGAGATCTACATTGACAAGGTCATGTAAATGGCAGGGGAAATGAGCAAAAACTGAAAAAAGGAATCAGGCTATAGAATCTTACTTTGGTAACAAGGAAGACCAAAACATGCAAACAGAAGACAATAAAGTCAAAACTCCTTCATCCAAAACCTCAAAAAATATGAATTTGTCTCAGGTCATGGAAGAACTCAAAAAGGATTTTGAAAATAAGTAAGAGAAGGAGAGCAAAAATTGGGAAGAGAAATGAGAGTGATGCAAGAAAATTATGAAAAATGAGTCAACTGCTTGCTAAAGGAGACCCAAAAAATGCTGAAGAAAATAACACCATTAAAAAATAGATTAACCCAAATGACAAAAGAGATCCAAAAAGTCAGTGAAAAGAAGAATGCCCTCAAAAAGCAGAATTGGCCAGATGGAAAAGGAGGTCCAAAAGCTTACCGAAGAAAATAATTCCTTAAAGATTAGAATGAAGCAGATGGAAGCTAATGACTTTATCAAAAATCAAGAAATTATAAATCAAAACCAAAGGAATGAACAAATAGCAGACAACGTGACATATCTCATTGGAAGAACAACTGACCTGGAAAATAGGTCTAGGAGAGACAGTTTAAGAATTATGAGACTACCTGAAATCCATGATCAAAAAAAGAGCCTAGACATCATCTTTCAAGAAATTATCAAGGAAAGTTGCCCTGATATTCTAGAACCAAAGGGTAAAATAAATATTGAAAGAATCCACTGAGCACCTCCTGAAAGAGATCCCAAAAGGAAAACTCCTACGAATATTGTAGCCAAATTTCAGAGCTCCCAGGTCAAGGAGAAAATATTGCAAATAACTAGAAAGAAACAATTCAAGTATTGTGGAAATACAATCAGGATAACAAAAGATCTAGCAGCTTCTACACTAAGGGATCACAGGGCTTAGAATGTGATATTCCAGAAGTCAAAGGAATTAGGATTAAAACCAAGAATCACCTACCCAGCAAAACTGAGTATAATACTTCAGGGGAAAAAAATGGTCATTCAATGAAATAGAGGATTTTCAAGCATTCTTGATGAAAAGACCAGAGCTGAATTAGAAATCTGATTTTCAAACACAAGAATCAAGAGAAACATGAAAAGGTAAACAGGAAAGAGAAATCACAAGGAACTTACTAAAGCTGAACTATTTACTTTCCTACATAGAAAGATAATATTTATAACTCTTGAGACTTTTCTCAGTACTAGAGTAGTTGGAGGAATTATATACATAAAGAGGAAGGGCACAGGGTGAGTTGAATAGGAAGGGATGACATCTAAAAAAAATTAAGGGATGAGAGAGGAATATATTAGGAGGAGAAAGGGAAAAATAGAATGGGGCAAATTATCTCTCCCATAAAAGAGGCAAGAAAAAGCTTTTTCAAGGGAAGGGAAGAGAGGGGAGGTAAGAGGGAAAAAGTGAAGCTTACTCTCATCACATTTGGCTTAAGGAGGGAATAACATGCATCCTCAATTTGCTATGAAACTCTATCTTAGACTACAGAAAAGTAGGGGAGAAGGGGATAAGTGGGGGGAAAATAATAGAAGGGAGGGCAAATGGGAGGAAGGTGTAATTAGAAGTATATACCTTTGAGGAGGGATAGGGTCAGAAGAGAGAATAGAATAAATGCAGGGCAAGATAGGATGGAGGGAAATATAGTCTTCTACAACATGACTTTTATGGAAGTCTTTTGCATAACTACACATGTATAACCTATATTGAATTGCTTGTCTCCTCAGTGGGAATGGGTGAGGAGGGAGGAAGGGAGAGAAGTTGGAACTCAAAGTTTTAAAAATGAATGTTAAAAATTGTTTTTACATGCAACTGGGAAATAAGATATATAGGCAATGGGGTATAGAAATCTATCTTGTCCTCCAAAAAAATAGAGGGGATTGGGATAAGAGAAAGAAGGGGTATGATAGAAGGGATGGCAGATTGGGGGAAGGGGTAATCAGAATGCACACTGTCTTGGGGTGGGTGGAGGGGAGAGATGGGAAGAAAATTTGAAACTCAAAATCTTGTGAAAATGAACGTTGAAAATTAAAAATAAATAAATAAATTAGAAAAAAACCACAGCACTCAATGGCCAGTATATGCCAAAATATTTATAGAAGCACTTTTTGTAGTAGCAAAGAATCAGATAAGAAGAGGATGCCCAACCATTGAAGGAAGAGTGGCTAGATAGATTATGGTATATAATAATAATGGTAACTAGTATATAGCACTGGAAGGTTGTAAGGCATTTTTATATATGTTTTCTCACTTGGTTTTAATGATAATCCTATAAAGAAAGTGCTATAATTATTCCCATTTTATAGATGAGGACACTGAGATTGAGTGTCTTGGCTGAAGCACCAAGGTGGTTGGCTAGGAGACTATGGTAGAAATAGTGATAAAGGGAAGTATGATTTCCTAAAAGTCTGAAATTCACCCAATTGTACTCACCCATACTGGAAGTATGGCTTTCCTTAAATGTCCATGGTGGGGAAGGGGGATCACAAATCAGGAGAAGAGAGTCCTGGGGCAGAAGTTCTTCCATGGCATATAGCATGTGTCCAACGCATTCTCCTTGGCATGGTACAGGTTATGGGAATTTGGCAAAGCCATTAAGTCAATCTCTCCAGTGAGGAAAAAAGAGAAAGAACTGCCATTGACGACTAGTCAAGCCCCAGAGGGACAGCGATTTCAGATAGCTTGCATGTGAAAGAAAACATTCTGACAAAATGAAGGTATGGACATGGGATTGATCCCCTAATAGCCCTGGCTCATTAAGCTAATGCAAGACATACTGTTTCTAATCTCTGATCCATCTTACCTCAGTGGTAAAATTGGAATGATTAAATGTCAGAGCTAAGTAATGAGCTACTTCATGGTCAAGAACATCAGGCCTTACATGGACACATAAGATGGAGAGGATGTGGACCAAAAGACACCTCTTTGTGTCACCTCTTGGGTAGGGAGGGAGGAAAGCACCTGACCACATCTTAATCCTAAAACACAACAGTAGATCACAGATTTTGTAAGCTAAATGTCCACAGATGTTGGTTAAAGGTAACTCCTTCATACAATCTTTTATGGAAGCAAGAGTCAGAATAAAAGTGGTGGCTACAATTTAGTGCCTTCTGAACTCATTGTATGACTGGGCGAAAAGAATCATAAGTTATTAATGACCTGATGTCAGCTTAGAAAGATGTCTCTAGTGGAATACCTGTGGAATCTATGCTTGACTTTATGCTGTTTAACATTTTTATCAATGACTTGAATGAAGCTGTGCTTATCAAGCTTTCTGATGACCCAAGGGGTAGCTAGCAAGAGTCTGAGGTGGCATTTGAACTCAGATCTTTCTGACTTCAAATCCAGAGTTTGTATCCCCAGTGCTTAGCACAATGTCTGGCACATAGTTTGTTGCTGAGTCATTTTCAGTCATGTCTGCTGACTCTTCATGACCTTATTTGGGGTTTTCTTGGCAGAGATACTGGAGTGGTTTGTCATTTCCTTCTCCAGCTCATTTTACAGATGAGGAAACTGAAGCAAAAGGGTTAAGTGACTTGCCCAGGGTCACACAGCTAGTAAGTGTCTAAGGCCAGATTTGAACTCAGAAAGATGAGTCTTCCTGACTTCAGGTCCAGTACTCTGTGTGTACCACCTAGCTGCCCACCTGGCACATAGTAGGCACTTAATAAATGTTTATTGAATTGAATTATGTTGCATCGGTACTCATTTTGGCAGAAAGGTAAGGTTGTGGAAAGAGGAAACTCTTTAAGAAGTTGGATCCATTTTTTCTTAAGTTTTTCCCTTTTCCTCCTGCTCTTCATCAGGAGAGATCATTAAGGAAACATTCACTCTTCAACTACATTAGTTAAGAGTATTTTACCGGGACTCATGCCGAGGTCATAACCCTGTCTCAATTCATGGATCAATTTGGACTTGATACAATGACAGATGCTCCCATCCGAATTCAATTAGTTCAGATTTTCTGCTTTTCTGTGGCATAATCTGAGCAGCAGAGGCAAAGAAACAAAAAGTAGAGCAGAGAATCAGCTACAAGGATGGGGACTGTGAAGCATGGGTGACTGAGGAGACCCTCAATTTCAAAAACCGTAGACTTTGTCCCCCCAAAAACCATCACAAAACGTCCTCAGCATTTCCTGATTTGGGTAAACACACACTGGAAATACAATCAGTAGAAAAGATCACAATGAATCATGATAACTCATGTTAAGATGGTTGCTAGAGAAGTATTTCATTGGCATAAGGAACTCTCAGCTGAGGAAATTCCCTCTACCAATGCAGTTTGGCACCTGGCACCTACTGAGATCCTTACTGAGCATCAAACAGCCAGCATGGAACAAAAGCAGGATTTGAACAGCAGCTTTCCTGGCTCTCCAAAGGCATTGCAGATTTGCTAAATCTTTTCTTGGGAAGATCTCTTTGAAGTGGGTAGCTCAAGAATTATTATCCCCATTTCACAGATGAGAAAACTGAAGTGTTGATAGGGTCACACAAACTAGTACAGGACTGAAGAGGGATGTGAACCCAAATCTCACTTCCATTCCACTAATGTGCCACATTAGCTCTTGAGACCCCAACTCCCAGAAAGATCCAAGGATATACATTCTCTCTGGTTTATTTCCCTACCCAGGGAAGGCATGTGAACAGTAGTAACTGACTTGTCTCTCTGACAAAATCTCTATAGATCCTATTTTTGCAAAAAAAAAAAAAAAAAAAAAAAAAAAAACAAACCCAAAAAACTTGGAAACATCAGTATCTGACTCATTTTTCTTTTCCCAAAAAAAGTTGTTCAGCTACCCTGGAAGTACTTATGCTATCAAGGCATTAAATATAGAAAACACAGTAAAAATATAAGCAAGAGTTCCTACAGTTAAGAATACTCTTGCTTTCTCTCTAGTAAAAGATTTCAGAAATGGACTTGCCTCCCCCCACCACCACCTCCTGCCTCAACAGCCCTTCACAATCAGCATGACTCAGTACTAGGGACGGAATGAGTTTGGCCTCTGCTTTGGTACATATGGTTCCCTAATGTTCTAGTCTCTCATTCTATGTCTTGGGTCTCTGCTCCTCAAGGAGGTTCAATATAATATCCTTCACCTCTTCCTCTCATTCGGGAAATAATAGTAATAAACACACATTATAAATGACAGAAAGCTACCAAAGACAGAGAAACAAGACTAAAGAAATTTTTCAATTACTCTGAAAGACCAGTGCATAGAAACCACACATCTTTCACTATGTCCATTGTGTGTACACACCCGTGAGAAGGAATTTCCAATTGTTCTACATGTGGATTCAAAATGAAAGTGTGTTGGGATCCCATCTCTGACACATCTTTGAACCTTAGTTTCTTCATCTGTGGAATGAGGATGTCAGTAGAGCTTACCTCACAGGGATGCAAGTGAGATAATGTATATAAAACCTTAAAGTGCTATAAAATGGTGGCTTATATATGACAGAGGCAGTGTGGATAGGGAGGTAATTGGCAGTACAGCCGTGGCCACTAGAAGAGATGTCTGTAGGTTGCAAATATCATTCTACCAAGAGGAAGACTGGTACAAAGGGAAGTACCTTGGCCCTGGAGTCAAAGGACCTAAATTTAGATCCAACCTTTGAGGATTACTGTTTGATTTTGGGTAAAACACTTTCTCGACCTCAGTTTCCTCAACTGTAAAACGAGGTTGAATTAGAGGGACTGAGTCTGTCAGGTGTTCCTATAAAAGCCTGCTCCACTCCAGGAGCAAAGTGGAGGCAATTGGCCAAATATCCAACTTTTAGTTTGGAAAAAATCATCCCTGTAAATACAGAGAAAGTGAGAAAGCTTTAAAAAAGAAAAAGAGAGTGAGTTTGCAGACACATGGTGAATAATAAAAATAACTCCCATCCCTATCACGTTCAGATTTACAAAGCACTTTTTCCATTGAGGCAAGTAGGTGGTGCCATAGCGCACAGAGCGCAGGTTCTAGAGTCAGGAAGATCTGAATTTAAATCTAATCTCAGATACTTATTAGCTGTGTGACCCTGGGCAAGTCACTTAATTCTATTTGCCTCAGTTTCCTCAACTGTCAAATGGGCTGGAGAAGGAAATGACAAACCATTCCAGTATCTCTGCCAAGAAAACCCCAAACGGGGTCATAGGCAGTCAGATACAATTGAACAACAACTTCTTCTTTGGTATGAGAGATGGCCTTAGATTCAGAAAGAGCTGGGTTCAAGTTCTGCCTTTGACACAACCTGTTTGTGTAAGCCTAAGCAAGTCATTCAGCATCTCAAGGCTCTAAGCCCGAGGTGTCAAACTCTCTGCAACCTGCACTGGATGTAATTGGAGAATGGTTAACAAAATAAGTAAAAATACAATACAACTGGATAATGATAATTAATTTAACTTTCTAAGTCAAGACATCACTGCAGTAGGCAACCCATGATGACTACGAGTTGCAGAGAGTTGCTGACCTACATTAGTAGAGGAAGTTTCCTCACCTGAGAGTTCCCTATACTCTTGAAAATTGGAAGGTAAAGGCATGCCCATTAACTGAAGAATAGTTGCATTAAATTGTGCTGTGTGAACGTGACAGAGGATTATTGCGCTGTGAGAAATGAGGAACAAGGGACTTCAGAAAAACATGGAAAGACTTATCTGAACTGACACAGAGTAAAGGGAGCAGACCCAAGAGAACAGTGTCGTCCCTTAGATGGAAAATCCATGTAAAATTATTTGGCTCTCCCTTCGGACCAGAGAAGAAGTCTAAATTATTATGGTATTAAAAGATAAAATATGTGGATATTATACAATATGATGCATATATTTTATTTATTTATGAGTTTCTAAACTTTTTCTTTGTCATCTGCTGTCCTTTGCATGTCAGTATGTGGCTTCCACAAAACTCCTCCAAAATTCTCATTTAATTTTTTTATGCCAACCTGCAATATATCAAAAGCATCTTGGGGAATGTTGTGACGTGGAAGAGAAAACTGTACTATGATACTGATATGTAAAAACAAACAGTTCTGAGGACTTTTATAAACTGATGAAGAATGAGATGAACAGAACCAGGTGAACAATTTACACAATTAAAAAAACACGATGAAAACAAACAGCTTTGAAAGGAGAAAGAACTAAGACCAGTACAATAACTATCCAAGATTCCAGAAGACTGGGGATGAAAGCTGCTGCCTATGACAGAAAGGTGCAGAATGAGACACATACACACATAAACATGTATTTGTGCATACAGATACATATGCATACAAGGAGGTGTATATTTATATACATATATACAAACGTGTATATACACATATACATACACATGTGTATCTACAGAACCTACAAATAGATGTGTGTATACATACATGTACAAATATGTGTACACACATACGTGTATGCATACACATATTGTGCAGCCATGAAAGAAATTTGATTTGTTTGATTATACATTATGTTACAAGGAATTAGTTTTTATTTTTATTTCTTAATGAGGAAGGGAGGAAATAAATGGGATAAAAAACTAGATTTCTCTTCACTTTAAAATAGAGAGATGGGGGTTACAAATGTGGGGTGCACTTTCAGAAGAAATCATTTAAAGTTTTTACTCTATTAAAAGAGACCTAATGCAAAAACTATATGTATGTATGTATATCTATGTGTGTATGTGTGTACATACTTATACATACATACATATATCTGTGTATATGTATGTATATGTGTGTATCTGTGTGTATATTTATATACATGTTTAAAGAAAGAAATCACAGGTCCAGTCCACTTTCTCTAACCAAACCCTAGTTGGCCAGCATTGTCCCCATCATCTAGAGGAAGCTGTGGTTCAGATGGATGGGGTGACCTGCCCACAGATAATAAATGTCAACAAGTCCATTATCCAAAGCCCTGGGTCCTCTGCCCCATGTGCCTTCCCTGTAAAGAATGAGGTCTCTTAACCCTCAGAACTTCAGGACAAGATCTGAAATAAAGAACAAAACCCTCCCCAGTTTCTGAGCTACCAGATGAAGTGTTTGACTGTTTACCTGATAAAAGGCCTAAGAGCAGAGAACAGAGCAATGGCTGTAGGTTCCCTGCGTTGTAGAGTCCCCGATAGGCTGAGTGCCCTGCTAGGATACATTCCATTCCAATTTACTTTAAATCTGGTAAGGGAAATAAAAGCAATTTCTGAGAAAGCATAAAATGTCACGGTGCTTATTGGGTCAAGATGCATGGCTCTCGTCTCAGAAACAACTCCAAAGCCAAGGGAATTGCTCCCTTATCATGCAGGAAAGATGTCTTTCCCTCTAGCAGTCAGCCTTGTTCACAGATGAAAAGGTCATCAAGGATATTAGGGTAACCAAACCCCAAAAGGGTATGCTGGCTCTGTACATTAATCAACAACAAGGAGCACTTCTATTGCACCTTAAAGTGGCAAGTGCTTTACATGTTATCTCATTTGATACAACAACCCTGTTAAGAAGGTGAAATTATTATCCCCATTTTATAGATGAAGAAACCATGGCTGTGAGCTTAAGGGATTTGTCCAGACTCAAGTCTCAATTTATGCAACTGTAAAATGAAGAGGTTGGATTAGTTGACCTCTGAGGTCCCTTCTAGATATAAATTTATAACACTATGACCTTCAAATTGGCCAACAAATTGCACATTAGTGCATATAGTGTGCTTGCAAATCCTTCATCCCACTCTGAGAAATAAACAGAACAAAGCTCATCTAAAATCTACTGCACTGGATTTCTCAAAATTCAGCTCATTGACTCCTGGCAAGATGGCAAATGAATGGTTATGACTCAGCCCAGTTCTCCTTCATCACCTCCAAGCAATTTCAAATACACCAAGGGAAACAAAGAACCACCACAACAAGAAGACAGGAAAGGAAAGAGCTCTTTCCTCACATGAAAAACATCAGAGGAAAAACTAATAGAAAGATTGAAGAAGTGAGAAAAAAAGAGACCTGAGGTCAGTGGGGAAAAACTACAGAGTAAAAGAAAGGACAAACTCTCCAAAAGGAAAAAAGCACTCAAAACCAACCACAGCTCTAGAAAACAAAAATGGACAGACTGCATTGGTGCCACGGTAGTTGGGAATTCCAATAAGAGATACAAGGGAAAAAGTGGGATCTAAAATATTGGCAAAAAGTTTGGTAAAAGAAGACTTCAAGATGTATGTGAAAATTGACAATGCAGAAAAGAGTGGAAAAATCTCACCTATGTGGTGGGCTCTTGGAGGAGCCCCTCTGGTACACAATGAAAAAATATAGAAAACGAGTAACAATAGAACAAAATCTAAAGTGGCAAAATTGGATGACATACATGTATGTATGCACTTGGGCATGCATGCATGCACAAATGAATGAATAAGTGAACATTATGTTCTTTTTTTTCCAGATTTACATGGTTTCATTTTGTTCTGTTTGGATTTAATCTCTTCCAGAGTTAACTCTACTTCAGCTTGCGACAAAATGAGAATGTTGAAAGGTTCATTTCATGTTTTTGGCACTTCTGCGGGCATCTCTCCCCTTATTGAACTCAGGTTTAACTAGAAAACAGAATTTAGTTTCCAGTCTCACAAGGAGTCATCTACAGGAAAGTCTGTCTGAATAGTCTTATGCTGAAAAGTAACCTAAGACCAAGCAATGATCTCTACAATGATCTTGAGGTACAACTGTAGCAAGTTACTATAATTTCAGCTTAAAAAATATTAGACAAAGAGGAATTCTCTCAAAATAGTTTAAATATGTTTTATTTTAGGCAACCTATATGTCATGCTTTTAAAAATAATAGAAGAGAACAATACATTAAAGAAAGTGGTGGTTAGAGAAAGGCATTTTGGTCTGAGAAGTCACAGGAATAGTGAGTGGAGGGAGCCACAGGGTAATTCGTTTTGCAGAATCATTTGTATTATTGCTCTGATTGCATTTTCAGGGCTCTACAAAGTAAAGTAACAGAATTAGACAAAAGAATTCAACAAGACAAAGTGAGAATTACTGGTCTTCCAGGAGAAAAAAGTATGAAGAAACAAAGACTTTAAATATCATATTCCAGAAAATCATTTGAAAACAATTGCCCTGAAGTATTGGAAACAGAAGGCAGAATGCTAATTGATAAATATCTACTGGTTGTGACAGAGAGGAATCTTAAGTTTAACCTCTCCAGAAATGTAGTTGTCAAATTGTAGCACTGCAATGTCAAAGGAAGAATTTTGTAAGTAGCTAAGAGGAGGCAATTTGCACATCAATAATTATGAATTTGACTGGCATTAACTTATTCAATGAAGACAAGAAATAATAGAGAGCCTAAAACACAAGCACAAAAACAAAAGAAAATTACCTACACCTCAAAACTGCCTTCCCTGCAAAACTGAGCACTACTACACCATAAAAAAAAATACATTCTTCAATTAGATTAGAAAGGGTAACTCTTTCCTGCAGAGATATACAGTTCTGAGAAGGGGTTTAATATTAAAATTTACCAAGTTGTTAAAACTTTAAAAGTGGTTATTTATATTTGAATGAAAGACACAAGTCAAGGATGACTCCATGGCAACATGCTGTCATGAAGTGATAAATCTATCATAGTTTTTATGGAACATCAGATGTTGAAAAAAAAAAAACAAAGACAAAAAATGTAAGAGGAGAATTTTTTGAAAAGGGAGTAGATAAAACTCAGTCATCTGGAGAACTGAAAGTTTAGGGGATAAGGGAAATATACCTGGGGAGTGGGGTACAAATAAAAGCCAATTTAAAAAATGTTTAATTAATTAAACTAATTTAAATAATTAAACAAAAAGTTTTTTTAAAGGGAAGGGAAGGAGAAGAGTCTCATATGTGGCTTATAGCAGGTATGTGGCCATGGACAAACCATTTAACTTCTTCCTACTCTCAAGCAATGTGCTGACATTCATTGGTAGAGTAAAATTCCACACAAAGATAATAAAATAAAAAATTACTAATGGATTTTTTTTTTTAATTGCAAACATAGGCATCATTAAGAGTGAAAATTAGGGAAACTATTTTATGATCAAAAGCACCTTAGATAATGAAGCAATGATAATAGTATATGTGTACCAAATGACTTAAAGAAAAAGCTAATTAAAATCAATTTTTTTTTACAAAGACCTGGACAATAAGAAACTAATCCTAGGTGACTTTAATTGTCCTCTGTCGCCTCTTGACAAATTTGAAAGAAAGATAAACCAGAAGGAAATTATAGATGAATGGTCAAAGGATATGAACAGGCAGTTTTCAGAGGAAGAAATTAAAGCTCTAAATCACTAAATCACTATTGATTAGAGAGATGCAAATCAAAACATCTCTAAGGTACCACATCACACCTATCAGATTGGCTAACATGACAAAACAGGAAGATGATAAATGTTGGAGAAGATGTGGGAGAGTTGGAACACTAATTAAAATCATTGTTGGTGGAGTTGTGAGCTGATCCAACCATTCTGGAGAGCAATTTGGAACTATGTACAAAAATGTGCACACCCTTTGACCCAGCAATATCACTTCTAGGACTCTATCCCAAAGAGATCATAAAGATGGGAAAAGGATCCACATGTACAAAAATATTTATAGCAGCCCTCTTTGTGGTGGTCAAGAACTGGAAATCAAGGGGATGCCCATCAATTGGGGAATGGCTGAACAAGTTGTGGTATATGAATGTAATAGAATACTATTGTTCTATAAGAAATGATAACAGGAAGACTTCAGAGAGGCCTGGAAGGACTTATATGAATCGATGTTGAGTGAAAGGAGCAGAACCAGGAGAATACTGTACACAGCAACAATCACAGTGTGCGAGGAATTTTTCTGGTAGACTTAGCCCTTCACAGCAATGCAAGGACCTAAAACATTCCCAAAGGACTCTTGAGGCAAAATGCCACCCACATCCAGAGAAAATACTATGGTATCGGAATGCAGAATGAAGCAGAATATTTTCTCTTGTGTTACGCTTTGTTTTGTTTGGGTTTTTCTCACAGTTTCTCCCATTCATTTTAATTCTTCTATGCAACATGACTAAAGCAAATAAAGCTTAAGTGACTTGTCACACAGTTAATAAGTGTCTGAAGGTGGATTCGAACTCAGGTCCTCATGACTCTAGAGCTGGTGCTCTATCCATTGTGCCACTGAGTTGCCCCTAGCTTTCTTACCATCCGCACAGGGCAACATTTATCTGTTCCTGGAAGAATAAAAGATCTGCTTTTTTCTGTCTCTCATTGCAAACCCTACATGGTGCATTTTATTTATGTCTGTCTATCTATCTGTTCAATTATTATTCTCTTGAGGAATGGCTCTGCATGCACCAGCTGCCTAAATGAATTATACCTGAATTCAGGTGTGGCCATAATCATCTATGAAGCCAATCAGAACAAACTAGGCTGTCTGTCAGCACCACGGCCAGAGGAGCAAGCAGATCCTTCATATCCCCTCCCTTCCCCCTTAAATACATCCTAGTTGTATCACCTTGGACAAACTATTTAACCTCTGATCTGTGGTTAAATCTGAAGATGGGGATGGTAATAAGAGCCCTCGTTTCCCAGGGCTGTCATGAGGGTTAAATGAGGTTGCTGCTGTTCAGTTAATTTCTGTCAAGTCCCATTCTTCATGACTCCATTTGGGAGTCTTTTGGCAAAAATAATGGAGTGTTTTTTGCCATTTTCTTCTCCAGCTCATTTTTACAGATGAGGAAACTAAGGCAAAGAGGGTTAGGTGACTTGCCCAGGGTTACACAGCTAGCAAGAGTCTGAGGCCGGATTTGAACTCACTCTTGACCAGGTATTCTATGAACTATGGTGCCACCTAGCCACCCTATTAAATGAGAGAACATGTGTAAAATGCTTAGAAAACCTTAGAGCCCTATAAATGTGAGCTATTATTAGGTTATTTTATAACTCCCATTTCATAGAAGAGGAAGTTGAGACCTAGAGAGAAGGAATGCCTTACCTAAGGGTCACACTAGTAGAAGAGGCTGAATTTAAACCCAATTCTCTTCACTAATGTATACCACCTCTCCAGTTAGAGGCACAACACCTGAATGTGGGGTGGGGGTCCTGTGTGGGATGGGAGGTTAGGTAGGACACACAACTTGCACTCAGGGGTGCAGACCATATTTGTAGTCTCAGAAAGCTCATCAAGCAGTTTAGTGGGGAAAGTATTGGTTCTAGAGTCAATTAATTAACTAGCACTTATTAAGTGCTAACTGTATGCCAGGCACTATGCTAAGTGCTGGGGATACAAAGAAAGGCAAAAAGCAGGCCCCGTTCTCAAGGAGCTCTTGGTCTAATGGAAAAGACAACATGCACCTGTGTGCAAACAAGACAGAAGGGATAAAACAGTAGTGACTCAGAGGGGAGGTACTAAGAGGGCCTGGGTTCAAATCCTGACTGGAATACATTCTAGTTGTATGATCCTGCTTAAGTCAGTTAAGATTCCCTAGGCCCCTTCCCCTCCCCCCCTTCCCTCCTCTGTAAACCAAGGGGATTGGACTAGAGGGCCCTGAGGTCCTTTTAAGCTCTAGACTGAAGATCCCATGAACCAGGTGTGGCTGACAAAGGCGGGGAGAGGAAGAGGGGACAGAGACATTTCCACCTTGTTATGCCCTTCGTGGCTTGGACAGAAGCTGTTTGGAGACAAGCAGCATCTTCACACTTCTCCCCAAGCTGTCCCAGCTACTTCCAATCTCCTTGGATATCCACAGTCAATGATTGGAACCCTGCAGGACAGAGTCATTCCCACTTCCACAACACATTATATCCCACTTTGAAAACCGAAATATAATTGAAAAAGCTAGGTTCTTAATGACACTCAGCACACCTTCCTCATCTAACCACTCAAATGATGACAACTAATTAGTCCCTCTACGTGCCACTGAGAAAGAAGGTGAAGATGTTAGCTGAGCACTCCCAAAGACAGTGTCCAGGTCTGCCTTAAGAGAAACACAGTATCATGTTTGCAAACACTCTGGGGAAGGTGGTCCTGTGAACTAATTACAAAATGTGAGCTCGTGCAGAATTCCAGCAAAACCTTCTCATTCCCATTTAACAGGAGACAGACCTTGGCTAAGTCAGTCATGCTAAGGATTCAGAAATGATTTCTTTGTGCTAGCAATCTGTGGCTCCTGGATTTTTCCAACTCAATCATGATTCCTGAAGGCAAGAAGTAAGGAACTGGGGTTCATGAAGTCTTTTCATTCATTCAAAACACTAACATCTCTTGTCCAAAAGAAGCAGAAACAGAAACCAGACTGCCTAACTGGATACCTTCAGAACCTAGTCATTATGGCAGAACCCTTCATCAGTTTCGAGGTAAAGAGTGAGTCACAAAAGCACTCAGTGGCTAATATGTCTTTCAGGCCAGCAGAATTAGTCACTGTTAATTTGAGTTAAATTGATAGGGCCCCGGGAAATGTTCATTAATTAGTATTTTAAATAGAGAGCCTGCAATGTACCCTGAAAGAATAAAAAGCAGATTAGAAGTCTTTCACTTCACTAAATGCCATGTTGTTTGGAATTAAATTTGACCTCATCCACAAAATGGAAGTCAATTTCTGGATCTTGTTTTATGGCAAACACTTGCAGGCCCATTCTACGTAGAAGTAGATGAAAGAGAGGTGGACCTGGGGAAAAGAAGTGGGGAAGGTGGGGCCAAAGAATTTGCAGGATATTTTTAAAATGCCCATTTTGATTAGTGTGAAATAATTTCTTTCCCTTCATCTGTAGAGGCTGCTGCTGTCTATTTTTTTCTGGAACATGAGTATGTGGCCAGTAGGACGAAAGCTCACACATTGAGGCTAACCTTAATAACTGCAGCTCTCATGAGGGCTGGCTTTGGTTTTGTCTCACTATCTTATTAGCAGTAAAACAGGGCCTCGAGGATGTATTGATGGAGTGGGGCAGATCTACATGAATTATATGAAGTTGATTCTGTGATTCTATTGTCACCCAGACTGAGGTTCTCAGCTCTCTTCCTGGGAATGGAAATGGGTTGCATGGAATCATCCATTGACTGGAGGGTGTCAATCCCATTGATCACTGGCACAATCATGACATCAGAACCCCCTCAGAGGTCCTCTAGGACAAGTCTCTCTTTTTCCAGATGAGGAAACATTCCAAGAGAAGTAACAATTGTGAGGGGAGACAACATGCAACCATGTGCACACGAGATATAGAGACAGGATAAGCGAAACAACACTAACTTGTTTTTAAGTGACAGGAAATAAGGTTTTATTTTTCTATTGTATCATCAGATACTTAAAAAAATAAGTTGACTGTTCCATAAACTATGTGGTTCTTAAGTTTTTGACCTTCTATCTTCAATCACTGGCTCTAGGTGTTACTGGGGAGTCATAAGCTCTCTCATTTCCATATCTTTCAACAGAAAATAATGTTCTTGGTGGCATTCTTTCCCATTTCCTAACTCTGGGATTATAAAGTGGTTAATATGGACTGTCTCATTTGATATTCACAACTATCCAGTGAAGATGATAAATATCCTATTTTACAGGGAAGGAAATTAAGGCTCAGAGAGGAGAAGCAGCACCCCTCCCCTAACTCCCCCTCCCCACCAAGGTCACCCACTTGAGAAGCAGTGGTCCAAAGACTCAAATCTAAGTCTGGTCCTCTTCCACCCAATCCCCCCCACACCTTGCTACATAAAAATATGATCAAGTTTCCCTTTAAATATGCTTTGGGTGGGTGGGGTCTCTGTAAGTAATATCAATGAGGTGGAGGAGGCCATCACTTTTCTGATGATCTGTCAACACGAATTTATATGCCAACAGAATTGCAGCATCACGAATATCTGATAAATCCCCTTAGACTCAAAGGAATTGAGCTGTCTTTCCTATGGAAGACTCAAAGAGGGAGCCATCTTACATGACAAAACGGTTGAGCCTGCTTAGGTACCAGGATCGGGGTACACAGTACAAATGTGGGTTGCTGCAAAAAAGAGTCAAACTTTCTTTTTTGGCAGTTTTCCAGTCTTTATGAGTCACTTTTCAGAGGTTAAGAGACGAATCTATAAAAAATATAATCAAAAGAAAACTGGTGTTCCAAGCATTCTGAAAAGAATATTTTATTAAGCTCAGTTCCTGGGATGAAGGCATTTTTAAAATAACCACGATGACCTTCAAAAAAAACAAGTCATGGGGACTGTGGGAGATCTCTGCCAGGGAAGAAATGGACCACAAGACTCATGAAAACAGCAATAGCTCTAAGAATGAAGGGAAAACAGGGGCCCACTTTATATATGGCTAGAAGATGCCTGGAAATTTATTGTTTGTCTATAAAGCAAACTGCCCTTCTGGTTTTAGAATCTGGCTGGGAGAAATACTCCAATGCAATCACATTGCAATTACCCCTGGTGCAGACAGGCTTTCATTCTAATCCATCCATGGATTAGCTCTTTAGGAAGCAGAGTGGAAACAGAAAATGCAAAGGAGATCTCAACAGAAGACCAATCCCATTTCACAAGGGACTGGCACAGAGTCAGAACAGTAAAGAGCTAACCATGTAGCAGTAAAACCACCTCAGTTCATGGCAAATTGGATGGTTCTTAGAAACTACTCTTCCCAAAAACCAATGATCTGAACTCAGGAGGGCAGGGGTCCATTACAGCAATGAGGGTGCTGAGTCTAAATGCTGAGAGGAGCATCACCACTCAGGGTGATCAGACAGTGAGAATCAGCCCATGTCAGCTCATCCCTTAACACCAGGTGGGCATCAGACATGATAAGCATGTTTACTGCCCTTTGAGTCAAAGTCCACCAATGGGAGTTTGGATCTGCTGGTCACTTCTCTGCTGGACCGAAAAGAGGCAAAACCCTGAGCCCTATAATGAAACCCAAGGCCTGAAATCCATGCTCTTGAAGGGTTGGGGCTCTGTCTTTCTTTCTCAAATTCAGTGCTTCTCCCCAGGATTCTTTTTGAATATTCTCTGCATGAAAATTCACCTGAGTTCTTTGTCCTTGTGATCACATAGTTAGTTAGGACTAGTCAATTCTGGGGCCATTATGGTCCTGGCTTCCATCTCCCAACTAGGTCTGAGTATCAACAGCCAGAGATGTCCTTAGATTTGTTTTTCCTCTGGAATCTTGTATCATTGGGATCAAAACCTCGCTCACGGGCCCCAAAGACTGCCCAAAGTGGAGTCTTGGCCACATAATCCTTGGTGCTGAAGGTCTTTGAACCATGGCTGGTCTCATATTCTTGGATAAGATCCTGGAATCGGTCATAATCAATCCAGGTCCACCATTCCCCATCAATCTTGAACTGCAAAGAAAAAGCAGAGTTGTCATATTAGTGGCTAAGGTTAATTACAACAGCACAAAATACAACTTAGAGAGAGTGAACCAGAAATGTTTTTCTTAAAGAAATTCCTAAAGCAGATCACCAAGCAACAGCTTGGCCTTTTCTCCAAAACATGTCTTAGTAAGGTTAAAAAAAAAAATCCTCCATGTTCTAAAGACTAGCTCAGTCTTAGAGCAGATTGCATTATAGTCAAAGGAGAGGGGAAGAGAGAAAGGGAAGGGGAGGAGGAGAAGAAAGAAGGGGGAGTAAGTGAGGAGGAGGGGGATAGAAGGAAAGGAGGAGGGAGAGGGAGAGAGGGGGAGAAAGGGGAGAAGGGGAAAGGGAGATGAGAGAGGGAGAGAGATTTATAGATACTGTATATAGATGGACAGATATAGATCCTCAGAATGTGAAGAGGCCACAGAGGCAATCTAATCCTGCTTTCATTTGAAAAAAAACAATAATTACCTCTCCAACATATGGGGCATGCACCATCTCACTAAGTCACAAAAAGGCCCATGAAATCAAATCTACCTCCTTGCATTAATATCTTCAGTTTACCTTAAAAAAAACTGCTCACATCAGAGTACCTGTGTATAAATATTTAAAGTCATGAGATGGGAGAGGGAGTGTTGTATTTGAAGAACAGAGAAAAAGCCAGTTTAGCTGGATCATAGAGTGGGTGGGGGCCATGGGGTGAAGGAAGGGGCCAGGCAGGCAAGTATCTTAAATGTCAAGCAGTATCATGTGTATCTGGTCTTCAAGGCAGCAGAGAGCTACTGGAGTTTACTGCCATGTCTGATCTGTGTTTTAGGAGAATTGCTTGGGCAGTCTGAGGAAGATGGAAGGGAGACCAGGCAAGAGGCTTATTACAATGATCTGGGAGAAAGGGAAGGAGAACCTGAATGAGGAAGGGGCCAGACACCCAGGATGTGATGGAGGCAGAAGTGACAAGATTCAGAAATGATGCAGACATGTAGGATGAGTGAAGGGAGGGGGAGAGAAGAGAATGAATTCTGTTTTAGACACACTGAGTTTAAATGTTCCAATGGCAGTTGGTGATATGGGATTGGAAACAAGTAAATAGATGAGGACGAAATACCTAGATCCCTGGGGAGCCATCAGTACAGAGACAATAACGAAGCCCATGGGAGCTGATGATGTCAAGGAGGGAGCCTGCTGAGAAAGGAGAGGCTTGGGGAACACCCACAGGCAGGGGGCTGGCTATGGATGCTGACTCAACAAAGCAGAAAGAGATGGAAAGACCAGGAAGGCATGAAACCCAGAGAGGACGAGAGCCACCACCAGCAGAAGCTCAGGAGAGACCAAGAAGGGTAAAGACTGAGAAAAGGTCTGCTGGACTTGGTGAGTAAGAGATCACTGGTAACTCTGGAGAGAGCATCTTCAGGCAAGTGATGAGATCAGCAGGAAGACTACAAAGGGTCCAAATTACCTAAAAATCTGCTTTAGTGCTTGTGAAATCCCTGGGTCATTTGAAAACGTCTACTATGTTCTGAGTGAGTCTCCAGTGCAAGTCTCTCTCTCCCTTGGGTCAGTTCCACTTAGCTGTCAAAATGACCTCCCTAAGGTACTGAGCTGATCAGTGCTCCCCATTCCCACCCTCGGGGCTCCCTACAGCCTCCAGAAGCAAAGAGGAAACCCTTCCTCAGCTGCCCATGGTACCTCCTCAGTCTTCTTCCCCTTAACTCCCCTCCACACACTTGCATGGGGTCTCCCCCATTAGAAAGGGAATCCCTGGAAGGCAGGGACCCTATTTTTGTCTTTCATTGTATCCTCCTAGCTCAGGTCAGTGCCTGGGACACAGAAAGATCTTAATATGTGATTAACACATGATTATTCTGCCTGGCTGATACCATCTCACATCATTACCATGCATCTTGGGTAAGTCCTGTGCTTCAGCCTAGAAGGAAAGTAGTTTGATTTGATTTGTACCCTTTCAAAAGCAATGTCAATAGTTCCCACTCTGAGGGCACTTTAAGATGTATACACAACCTTGGGAGGCAGCATCTTTAATTATTAATAACCACATTATTTTAGACAAGGATTCCAAGACTCAGAGTAATCTGGTGACTTGTCCAGGGTCACAGCCAGTAAACATGGGGGTAGGGGGAGGCGCACAGAGCCAAGATGGCAGAGTAACAGCACGGTTTTTCTAGAGTGCTCCCACCAAGTCCAGCTAAATACCTGTAAAAAATGGCTCTAAACAAATTCTGAAGCTGCAGAACCCACAGTTGCCTCCAACCCAAGACACCCTGGAAGATCGCTGTTGCATCATGCTGGAAGCAGAGCACACTTCAGTGTGCATCGCATGTGTACAGAGGGGACCTGAGCAGACCTTGGGGAGACTGAATCTCTCTCACCTATGGTGGCTTCCAGACTTCATGACCCCAAAACACCTAGGATAAATTGGAAGGTCAGTAGGTAAAGCCTGTGGAACCAGATCAGGAGAGTGGAGTGGTCCAGCCCCAGTCCCAGGGCAACAGAGGTAGGAGGGGGAGGAGGAACCCTCAGCAGTCACAGAAGCAGCAGGGACAGCTGTAGCCACTGTTTCTGGAGCTCAAGGCCCATAGACTGTGGGAGAATCGAACACCTGACAGTACAACCCCCGCTTCCACTGGAAGCAGAGATCTACCTTGACAAGAGCTCAAAAGTCAAGTAAATGGCTAGGGAAATGGGCAAAAATCAAAAAAAGAATCAGACTATAGAATCTTATTTTGGTGAAAAGGAAGACCAAAACATGGAAATAGAAGAAAACAAAGTCAAACCTCCTCCATCCAAAGCCTCAAAGAAAAATATGAACTAGTCTCAGGTCATGGAAGAGCTAAAAAAGGACTTTGAAAATCAAGTAAGAGAAGTAGAGCAAAAATTGGGAAGAGAAATGAGAGTGATGCAAGAAAAATCAAGAAAAATGAGTCAACTGCTTGCTAAAGGAGACCCAAAAAAATGCTGAAAAAAATAATACTTTAAAAAATAGACTAACCCAAATGGCAAAAGAGACCCAAAAAGCCAACGAGGAGAAGAATGCCCCAGAAAGCAGAACTGGCCAGATGGAAAAGGAGGTCCAAAAGCTCACCGAAGAAAATAATTCTATTAAAGATTAGAATGGAGCAGATGGAAGCTACAAAACCACAGGAAAGAAAAATTATCAGATAATGTGAAATATCTCACTGGAAAAAACAACTGACCTGGAAAATAGATACAGGAGAGACAATTTAAGAATTATGGGACTACCTGAAAGCCATGATCAAAAAAAGAACCTAGACATTATCTTTCATGAAATTATCAAGGAAACCTGCACTAATATTCTAGAACCAGAGGGTAAGATAAATATCGAAAGAATCCACCAATCACCTCCTGAAAGAGATCCCAAAAGAAAAACTCCTAGCAATATTGTAGCCAAATTCCAGAGGTCAAGGAGAAAGTATTGCAAGCAGCCAGAAAGAAACAATTTGAGTACTGTGGAAATACAATAAGGATAACACAAGATCTAGCAGCTTCTACATTAAGGGATAGAAGGGCTTGGAATATGATATTCCAGAAGTTGAAGAAGCTAGGATTAAAACCAAGAATCACCTACCCATATACCCAAGAGTATAATACTTCAGGGGAAAAAAATGGTCATCCAATGAAATAGAGAAGTTTCAAGCATTCTTAATAAAATGACTAGAGCTGAATAGAAAATCTGACTTTCAAACACAAGAATCAAGAGAAGCATGAAAAGATAAACAGGAAAGACAAATCATAAGGGACTTAGTAAAGTTGAACTGTTTACATTCCCACATGGAAAGAATATTTGTAACTCTTGAGACTTTTCTCAGTATTTGGGTAGTTGGAGGGATTTTATATGTATATGTATATATATATATGTATATATGTATGTATGTATGTATGTATGTAATAGACAGAGGGCATAGGATGAGTTGAGTAGGAAGTTATGATTTCTAAAAAAAAAATGAAATTAAGGGATGAGAGAGGAATATATTGGGAGGAAGAGAAAGGGAAAAATGAAATGGGGCAAATTACCTTTCATAAAAGAGACAAGAAAAAGCTTTTTCAATGGAGGGGAAAAGGGGGGAGGTGAGAGGGAAAAAAGTGAAGCTTAGTCTCATCACATTTGGCTTAAGGAGGGAATAACATGCACACTCAATTTGATATGAAAATCTATCTTACACTACAGGAAAGTAAGGGAGAAGGGGATAAGAGAGGTGTGAGGGATGATGATATAAGGGAGGAAGGGAGAAAAGTTGGAACTCAAAGTTTTAGGAACAAATGTTGAGAAATGTTTTTGCATATAATTGGGAAATAAGAAATACAGGTAATGGGGTATAGAAATCTATCTTGCCCTACAAGGAAGGAGAGAAAATGGGGATAAGGGAAGGGAGGGGTGTGACAGAAGGGAAGGCATATTGAGGGAAGGGGCAATCAGAATGAAAGGTGTTATGGGGTAGGGGAAGGGAAGAGATAGGGAGAAAATCTGGAATTCAAAATTTTGTGGAAATGAATGTTGAAAACTAAAAATAAATAAACATTTAAAAAAAAATTTTTAAAGTAAACATGAAAACAAGGATTGGCAATCCAGTCATCTCAGCCTCTACATTCCACTTTCTCCACTGCAGTACCAGAGCACCCCAAAGTCCAATCTGTTTCTTCCTGGGGGAAGGATCAGTTCAACATGGAGACCAGGAGGCTAAGCACTGTGCCCTGTGGCTATCCAGCTAACAGCAATTAGAGCAAGGACCTGATTCCCCACTTTTCTAACTTGTCTGATGTAAGCAATCGCCTGTTAAAGGTTCTAGCCAGGAAAAATATAAAATATACACACTCTTGGGTGCTTAGAAAAATGAAAAATCCTACACTGCAAAGTCCTACACTACTGGATGGCAAAAAGCTTTGTGGGTTAAAGTGGAAATGGATGCAAAATTGTCATTATTCTGCCTATGTGCAATCTTGAGTCCCATCCCCCCCTTCATAAGGTGGTGCTTTGGAATGGCAGTGAAAGTGCCCTGTGTGAGGGTGAAATGGAACACGTGGAATCCAGAAGAAGTCACTGATCTTCTCCTAGATTATTATTTCTTCTTCTTCCTCTTCATCATCATCATCAAACAGGGAGAGGAGAGAGGTTATCCACTGAATTTCACATTTTTCTAATACATCTAACCTATATGTTTTATAACCTCTTTCCTAGACTGTAAGTTCCAAGAAAACAGGAACCAGGTCTAATTTTAGTCTATATGTATTTTCCAGAGCCTTCCTTAGTGTTCAGGCATAGCAAAGCACCTGACTGGGGTAGAGGCCCTTGTAACCAGAAATAGGCCGCTCATATAGAACTATACCCAAAGGGTTACAAAAATGTGCACACTCTTTGACCCAGCAATATCACTTCTAGGACTGTATCCCAAAGAGATCATAAAAATGGGAAAGGGTCCCACATGTACAAAAATATTTATAGCAGCTCTCTTTGTGGTGGCCAAGAACTGGAAATCGAAGGGATGTCCATCAGTCGGGGAATGGCTGAACAAGTTGTGGTATATGAATATAATGGAATACTATTGTGCTATAAGAAATCATGAACAGGAAGACTTCTGAGAGGCCTCGAAGGACTTATATGAACTGACACTGAGTGAAAGGAGCAGAACCAGAACCATTAAACACAGTAACAATCATATGTGAGAGGAATTTTTCTGGTAGACTTAGCCCTTCGCAGCAATTCAAGGACCTAAAACATTTCCAAAGGACTCTTGAGGCAAAATACCATTCACATCCAGAGAAAGAACTATGGAATTAGAATGCAGAAAGAAGCAGAATATTTTCTCTTGTGTTGTTTGGGGTTTATGTCATGGTTTCTCCCATTCATTTTAATTCTTCTATGCAACATGACTAATATGAAAATGTGTATAATAAGAATGTATGTGTGGAACCCATATAGGACTGCAAGCCTTCCTGTGGAGAGATGGGGGAGGAAGGTGGAGAAAATCTAAGACCTATGGAAGCGATTGTAGAAAACTGAAAACAAACAAATTAATTAAAAAAAGAAAAAGAAAAGATATAAGGCTGCTCAAAATAGAAAAAGTATAAATAAGCAGCAGCTGCACAAATAATAGTGAATGTCACATGTATCAATAAGATCTCTATGGCTGACTATAGAGAAAACAGAAGATGGTGAATGAAGGACTCTGCATTAAGGCAAACTTTCTGAGATCACAGAAACATGCTATGAAAAATTGCCATAAAGCTTTGACCAAGTAGCAACATTTTAGGGATGTATGTATGTGTCTAATCTGCAGATATGCACATATGTGATTGGGATATTTGCTCCTCTCCCATTCTGATCACTGGGGAAATGATGCGTGTTGACCCAAAAGAACCCGCATGGTGATGGGAAGCTCTGGTAGCTGGGCAAGACTGAAGAAGGCTGAGAAGTGCCTAAGGGGGCAGAGAAGAGAAGGGCTCAGTCCACTTTTGCCTTCCCTGGCACTAGGGAGAAGTTCCCAAAAGACTGAAAGACTCTTCTGAGGTTGGCCTCAGCCTGAGAAATAGGGATTGGGGGGCAGGGGTGGCTGTGCTGCAGAAGGGGAGTGAGGAGAAGACTGTAGGCAGGGCAGAGCTGGCAAGAGGAAGAGAGGAAAAAGAAGAGAATCTTCCCCTTCCCCTTTAAGGGAACAGGAGGGCAAGTTATCAGGGGACAGCCGCCCCCAGGGGAGAGTCGCCCCCAGGGAAGGCATCATACTTGGGCTTGAGACTCTGGGGCAGGGAGGGGTTACTGTATACACAGGACTAATAGCTGTTCATTCTAGAATTTCTATTTAAAAAAAAAACAAACCTTATACTACCGCGTGTGGCCCTTTCTTCTAGTGAGCAAGTACATATTTTTCCAAGTTTCTGTTAGCCAAAAGAGTGGGGGAAAAATACCCCCAAGATGTTGCTGGGCCTTTTCTGCCATAGGAGAGTCTTTAACACAAGTGTTCTACATACTTACACACCTAGAGAAAACTACAATACAATTACGTTCGTAATCATCAGTTCTAAAATTTGGAAGCATACCACCGATGCCCACAAAACGTCATAACTGCAGCATTTATAAGAATGGAACAAGTGTTTGGGCAAAATAAGTAAAAATTAGGAACAATAAGGATGAAGAGAGAGGATGAAGGAACTGCGTTTTCCTTCCTTTTTGTGGTGTTTCTTAGCTAAGTCACAGTAAGACAAATGAAAGACTATTTCTACCTGCAAGTAGAAACAAGAAAAGTGTATCATTCGGTAACTGCTTGGTTGTGGGTTGTCTGCCAGGGAAGCTAAGGTTGTGATTCTCTGGTGAAAAGGCCTAGGCAAACATGGGACCCTTGGGCTCTGCAAAATAGGCTGAGAAAAGCCCAAGCTAGGGAATCTTTGTGGTGAGTGTACAAGGGAGGGACAGAAGGACCAGTGAAGGGCTGGAGAATGGGTAGCCAGAGAGAGACAACCGTGTTGAGGAGTTCAGAGTGCAAAGAGCATCAAGCAGGAAGGGGGTGATCTGCAGACACAAAGCAACACCACAGTACTTATGATAAGTCAGAACTCATATAGTGCTTTAAGGTTGGCAAAACTCTATATGCATCTCAATGGATCCTCAGAACAGCCCTGGGAAGTTGGGGCTATTATTTTTCAAATTTTCCAGATCAGGAAACTGAAGCAGACAGAGATTAAGTCACTTGCTCAGGATCATGAAGCTAGAGAAGTGTCAGAGACTAGATTTGAACTCAGATCTATCTTCCTGCCTCCTAGCTACATCAGAAATGGGAAAACCACCAAATATTCAGAAGAGCCCCTTAGATAAGGTATAATGTTGAGGTAAGATGTGGGCCACACCCTCATGGAACTTATAGTTTTAAGAGTCTTACTAAGCAACAATTCGGAAAGAGAAGTGATGCACAACCACTGAATTTGAGGAGGAAGCCAGAGGTGCCCTTGCAGCAGTTTCAGTGAAGATGGAAGGAGATTTACCAAAGGAGATTAAAGCTAGAAGGAGGTGGCTAAGGCTGAAAGTGTTAGAAAAGAAGAGGACTATTATAAATAAAGCCCCTCCTGACTCCCCTCCCCATCTAGAGTAAGGCTTGCACCCAGTCCAATAACAAAACTTGGGTCCAGAATGAAAGAAGAATCTTTACTATCGTCCTTACAAGAAGAGGCACATTCCCTACTATGAGAGAAGTACTCACCTTAAAGAACGATACTTGTTGGGAAATCGGGAAAGCTTTCATTAATTTTTACATTCATTTCCCCCTGAATGAATGGTAGCTCCCAAGGAAGGTCACAGGAAGACCACAATTTGTTCAGACCAATGCAAGCTCTTTACACTGTTCCAGGTTTGAACTTCCCACACCATCCACTGGCCACATGATTTCATGTTCTCCTCTCTGACAGGCTTCCCCTCAAACAGCTCACCAAGCCTGCACACAAGTTTCTGACCTTTTACCTGACCATGCTAGGTCACAACTCTGATTAACTGTTATCACGTAAAGCTGTGGAAACAGAACTCCTTCCTTTGTTTCCCACAGGATGAACATGGGAAGAGAAATGCTCAGGACACATGGATGGACAGACACCTGGTACATCATATGCACTTAACAAATGCTTGCTGACTATTTCTCCCCATTCAGGTGGCTCAGTGGGCAGAGGCCTGGGCCTGGCATCAGAAGATCTGAATTGGATTCCAGCCTCAGACACTAACTTAGCTGTGTGACCCTGAACAAGTCACTTACCCTCGGTTTGCCTCAGTTTCCTCATATGTAAAATGAGCATAATATTAGCACCTACCTTCCAGGGTTGTTACATGGATCAAGTGAGATAATAAATGTAAAACACTTAGCACAGTGCCTAGCATAGCATAACCACTACACAAACACGGTGGTTGTTATGTCATAGCACTGTTCATCAGCACCATCCAGTTCTTCTTCAGTAGGGATGGAGGCACGTTACTAAAATATTCCTTCTGCTAAGGTCTTCAATCTCTTCATTGCATTGCTATTTTAGCAGAGCACCCTGGAGCTGGGCTGATCAAGAGATGAAGAATAGGCAGAGACTTCAGAAAGATTAATACTGCTCATGGAGAGGCAGAATGGAAGCCAGCCCAGCCCAACCATCTGTTAAACTGACACACAGTCATTCAGAAACATCTCCCTGCTTGCATATTGCAAAGTGCTTCCTGGGACCTGCCCTCCAACACCTGCCATAAATCCACACCCCAAATCCAAGGCCCAGGCATGGCCCAAAGAGAAGAATGTTGGAGCACTGAGCCAGTTTCTGGCTAAAATGTAAGAAATTGTAATAGCAGAAGGTCGACTCAAGGCTGGAAAGTCAGTGGCCAATGGATGTGATTCCCAGCATCTAAGAAGGCAAACTTGCCTAAGAAGTCTGGTGAATAAGCTAAGGGATATTCATATATGAACAAAAGGTTTACAGCTACGTTCTGCCATGAGGTCCCTCCAAATTCCTAAACAAAATATGAACTCAAATCCAGACCTCCCCAAATCTGAAGACATCCATGACTGAGTCCAATACAGGCAATTATGCAAAAGTCTGGGCTGCTCCTGTCTGGAAGGTATACCTAAGTGTCATCTGAATACAAATAACCCTAAAGGGACTGATCCAAAAGAGCTTACCTTCAAATGGAAAGCTTAAGCTAGGCAACTTGAGACAAAGCCACAGAAACCCCAGAGAAGAAGACGGACTGCCACAGCCCCACGGAGCATCTGCAGACCAAACTGGGGCAGAATCATGAATGAAGAGATAAGACTCCCTGGCAAGAGATAAAACCACCCCCACACAAACAATTAAGAGTCACCTTGGAATGGTGAGATTTTTAGCCTTTGAGATCATCTGGTGCAATGTCCTGCCCTTCAGGGGGAGTGACTTGTCCAAGGTCACACAGCTAGTAAGTCACAGAACTGATTCCAAGCCCAAGGCTTTTGCAGCACAAGCTCTTAGATCAGGTGAGCCAATGTGGGAAATACTGATGCTCGGCAGCAGGCGCGCTTTAGACCCAGGAACTCATTCAGTTGTGCTTTGCTTTAATATTAGATAACCGTGCTTTAATACAGCTGGGATCCGTGGTATTCCCAAGTATTTTATTTCATGCACTTAAAAGCCTGACTCTGACCCAGACACTGCCCAAAGACTACAGGACACAACCCAGTGAAAAGCCCCTGGTCTAGATTGTAAGAGTCGTGTTCAGGCCAAGCCCTGGGAGGTAAAATCTTGGTTAAAGAGACCTCAGATAATTCTTATTTTATTCTTATTTATTCTTACTTCAAATATTCCATGAGGCAAAATATTCATATCTATGGAGTAAAGGAAGCCAATACTTTCTGGCCTTCTGGTATAGCAAGTTAATAGCTACTTGATTATCCTCTGTTCTAAGAGAAAGGGTGTAGGGAGTTGGAGAGGGAGGTGATTGGGGGATGGAGGGTTGGGGGGGAGGGGAAGGAATGTTTCAATTAAAGATATTTAGTGCTGAGTGGAATAGATTCAATGACGACTTCTCAGATTGTAATTCTTCTCCCAGGGGTAAAGGAGATCAAGAGGCTCAGGCTTCATTGTGGAATAATTCCCCTATAAGAATATAGACTATGTAGTGCATTAGGGTCTCAATGAGTGGATAAAACTTACATAACTTTCCAATGCCTTCATTTCAGGATTGGCTAGATTTTGTGTCTAGAATGTAAGATCATATTCTCAGCTAATGAGAATAATGGTCAGGGGTAGGAGGAGGGTTTTGCTTTAGGGTCTATATATATCACTGCTTTTCCTTTGTCTTCGGCTTTTCCTGCTCCAGACCACCTGGTGGAGGAATTACCTCGCTTCTCGAGAATCAAGTAAATAAACTTTCTGTCCTTATATATATTCTGTCTGAATAAATAAACCTTCTGAGAGGCCTCTGAGTAATTAATATGAGTCAGGGATCTTGCCATCCCACACAGCGTCTATCCATATTAGCACTGAACCTAGCCAAGATCTGCTGTTTCTTTCAAGTGTCCTGCACAGGAGCAAGAGATCTCTTCTGTGGAGTTTATGAACAACCTGTTTAGGTACCTGCTTTCTTTTCTTTTCCTTTTTTTTTTTTATTTTTTCAATTTTTATTTGTTTATTTATTTTTAGATTACAACATTCATTTCCACAAAATTTTGAGTTCGCATTTTTCTCCCCATCTCTCCCCTGCCCCTACCCCATAACACCTTGCATTTTGATTACCACTTCCCTCAATGTGCTCTCCCTTCTATCACACCCCACCCTTCCCTTATCCCCATCTTCTCTTTTCTCTTGTAGGGCAAGATAGATTTCTATACCTGTAGTTCTTATTTCCCAGTTATATGCAATAACAATTCTCAACATCCATTTCTAATACTTTGAATTCCAACTTCTCTCCCTTCCTCCCTCCCCACCCATCTCCACTGAGAAGGGCAAGCAATTCAATACAGGCTATATATGTGTCATTTTGCAAAAAACTTCCATAATAGTCATGATGTGTTAGACTAACTATATTTCCCTCCATCCTACCCTGTTCCCCCTTTACTCTATTCTCTCATTTGACCTTGTCCCTTCCCAAAAGTGTTTACTTCTAGTTACTCCCTTCTCCCATTTTCCTTCCCTTCTATCACTTCCACACACACCCCTCTTATCCCCTTCTCCCCTACTTTCCTGCAGTCCAAGATAGATTTTCGTACCAAATTGAGTAAGCATGTTATTCCCTTCTTAAGCCAAATGTGATGAGAGTAAACTTCACTTTTCCCCTCTCACCTCCTCCCTTTTCTCCTCCATTGAAAAGGATTTTTCTTATCTCTTGTTAATTTGCCCCATTCCATTTCTCCCTTTCTCCTCCCAATATATTCCTCTCTCACCCCTTAGTTTTATTTTTTTATAGATATCATCCCTTCTGATTCTGTGCTCTCTGTCTGTGTGTGTGTGTGTGTGTGTATGTGTGTGTGTGTAAACCCTCCGCCTATCCAAATACTGAGAAAAGTCTCAAGAGTTACAAATATTATCTTTCCATGTAGGAATGTAAACAGTTCAGCTTTAGAAAGTCCTTTAGGATCTCTTTCCTATTTACCTTTTCATGCTTCTCTTGATTCTTGTGTTTGAAAGTCAAATTTTCTCTTCAGTTCTGGTCTTTTCATCAAGAATGCTTGAAAATCCTCTGTATCGCTGAATGACCATTTTTTTCCTTGAAGTATCATACTCAGTTTTTCTGGGTAGGTGATTCTTGGTTTTAATCCCAGTTCCTTTGTCTTCTGGAATATCCTATTCTAAGCCCTTCGATCCCTTAATGTAGAAGCTGCCAGAGCCTGTGTTACCCTGATTGTATTTCCACAATACTTGAATTGTTTCTTTCTAGCTGCTTGCAATATTTTCTCCTTGACCTGAGAACTCTGAAATTTGGCCAAAATATTCCTAGGAGTTTCTTTTTTTGGATCTCTTTCAGGAGGTGATCAGTGGATTCTTTCTATATTTATTTTGCCCTCTGGTTCTAGAATATCAGGGCAGTTTTCCTTGATAATTTCATGAAAGACATCATCCAGGCTCTTTTTTTGATCATGACTTTCAGGCAGTCCCATAATTTTTAAATTGTCTCTCCTGGATCTATTTTCCAGGTCAGTTTTTCCAATAAGATATTTCACATTATCTTCTATTTTTTCATTCTGTGGGTTTTGTTTTGCAATTTCTTGGTTTATCATATAGTCATTAGCTTCCCTCACCTCTACTCTCATTTTTAAAGAACTATTTTCTTTAGTAAGCTTTTGAACCTCCTTTTCCATTTGGCTGATTCTGCTTTTAAAGCCTTCTTCTCCTCACTGGCTTTGTGGACTTCTTTTTCCAACTGAGTTAGCCTATTTTTAAAGGTGTTATTTTCTTCAGCATTTTTTGGGGTCTCCTTTAGCAAGCTATTGACTCACTTTTCAAGCTCTTCCATGGCCTGAGCCCAATGCATATTCATTTTGGAGGTACTGGATGCAGAAGCCTTGACTTCCTCTGACAGTATGCATTGTTCTTCCTCATCCGAAAGGATGGAAGGAAATACCTGTTCACCAAGAAAGTAACCTTCTATGGTCTTATTTTTTTTCCCTTTTGGGGGCATTTTCCCAGCCAGTTACTTGACTTCTGAATCCTTTGTCAAGAGGAGGGTCCTAGAGCTCCTCCTCACCCCAGGACCGTGCTAGGGGCTGAGATTCAGTTCAGCTGCTTAATTCCCCCAGGGGCTTTAAGCTGAGCTGCTCCCACAATGGAAGCTGCCCCTCTACTTGGCCACGTTGTGCCCCACTGCTGCTGCTACCGCAGCTGCCTGGGGCCAGTGCTGGGCTGCTTCCCTCTTGCCCAGCTGAGAAAGCCCTCTCACTGACCTTCGAAGCTTTCTTTGGCACTTGGGGGGTTGAGGGAATCTGAGACCCTCCCTGTTGTGGATTCTGCCCTAGAGGCCTGTTCTTGTCCTGTTCCTCCCAGTGCTGCACAGCCAGGGATGGGCTCCGCTCCACTCAGTGTCCCATGGGATAGACCTCTCCTGTTGGCTTTCCAGGTTACCTTTGGCTGGAAATCTCTTTCACTCTGTTGTTCTGTGGCTTCTGCTGCTCTAGAATTTGTTGAGAGTCATTTTTTACAGGTATTTTATGGTCTGTGAGAGAAGAGCCATAGTATGTGCATCTTTCTACTTTGCCATCTTGGCTCCACCCCCCTATCTTGGCTCTGCCCCCTATTTTTCTTTTTCAATTAATAAGCACTAATTTTCTCTTTCTCCCTCTCTTAACACATTGGGAAAGAAGGAAAGAAACAAAGAAACAGAGGAAGAAAGGGAGGGAGGAAGGGAAGAAGGAAGGAAGGAAGGGAAGGAAGGGAAGGATGGAGGGAGGAAGGAGAGAAGAGTAGAGGAGAGGAGAGGAAAGAAGACAAACCCCCTGTAAATAGATACATGTTTGAACCCCCACAATGGCCGTATCTAAAACTCTATGCCTCCCCCTGCATCATGACCCCTTACCTCTCCTGCTTTCTTTTCTGTAACTGACAGTTAAATGAGAGAATTGAAGTATCCCACATTTCAGCTCTGCTTCAATCCTTCCTACCCCCATGTTGAAGTACCAGCATCTTCCCATTCTAAGTGCTGCCCAATAGAGGTGGCTAGTGGCAGCTGGGGCTGGGAAGCAGTCTTTCTAGACTCAAACTCTGGAACTGACTTGCCTTGATCAACCAGGCCAGGCTCCTGGTTTCCTATCTTCATTTACCCAGCAGAATTCCCTGATGCAAAATAGTGGCATAAAATCATCATTTTCTCACCAAAGAAACTGAGTGCCTTTCTCACAGATTACTCCTAATGGTACTGAGCAACAAGGCCCCTGCTCCTGGAGGGTGAAAACCTGACAGTTTCTTTGGAAATAGGGGAAGGAGTTTCTAAATACCTTTCCCAGTGGCTCACATTTGGCATGCAATTTCCGATTCCGGTCACTGGGATTATCATCGATATAAGTTGCTGCCCTTACAATGTTTGTTCTAGATGTTTATTCAAATCTCATGCCTAGAAATGTTCTGATACAGAAAAGTCCTTGTCAGTCATTTCAGCCAGTCCTCCTTTCCCATCATGCACATGTTTCTCTGAAAGTCCCCGTGTCACTCTGATAACAGCCTGGCCTACTGCCCCAAACATGTTTTCCTGATGCCAGTGCTCTGTTAGTCTATGATTCCTGGGAATAGCCAGCACTCTCCGTTTGTCACAAGAGTAATTTCCTTCTATCTATTATTCAGTTATGGACTCAATACGTTATGAGTTGGAAGAGGCCTTAGAGAACAACTGACCTAACGCCCTCATTTTTGTGGATGAGGTAGTTTCCCTCAGTTTGGTCCCAGACAGAATGAATGACTTGCCCACGGCCACACAGCTAGTGAGTGGCTGTCACTCATGAAAGGTGAGAGCCAAGGCTGAGAGATTATCAAGTTTATTCCCCTGATGAGGAAACTGAGGCACCCTGCTTTCTCTTTGCAGCACAACTCAAAAGCCACACTTTGCAACAACAGCACTTACATCAGACAGAGAACAGAGTAGGTACAAGGTACACAAAAAGGGTGGGAGAGAGAGAAATAATGAAAGGGGAGAGGAAGACAGGACAGGAACTACATGCCTTATTGTTCAGTCGTTTCAGTCACATCTGATTCTTTGTGAGCCCATGTAGGGCTTTCCTGGCAAAGATACCAGAGTATCTCCAACTCATTTTGCAGGTGAGGAAACTGAGGCCAAATGGGTAGGTAAATGACTAGCCCAAGGTGACACAGCTAGTAAACGTCTGAGACCAAATTTGAACCCAGGCCTTCTTGACTCCAGGTCTGGCACTATTCACTGCACCATCTAACTGCCTCTGCTTTGGACCTTTTACCAAAACAAAAAACAAAAAAAACTCTCAAAACAAAAAAACCCTTTTGACCTCTCCCCATCTCCTCCTCTTAGCCCTGGAAGTTATTCTTCATCACCATCATCACAACTGCAGCTGCAGCTGCCACCCCAGGTCAAACAACGACTTGGCCTCTGAGCATATGAGGCAGGGAAGGTGTCAGGAGGGTGTGCTCCAATGAATGTGCCAGACCAGATGAGGTCCTGGGTCCATCAAACCCAGCCCACTGCCTCTCACAGTTGCTATATCTGCCACCTCAAAGGAAGAAAACCCCCAGCCCAGCTCACCAACTGAGCAATGCTGCACATGATTTCAGGAAGGCCCTCAGGGGTCACTGGGAGGGTTGGCTCCTGTGCCCTCAGTTCCACACTCTCCGGGCCTCATTTCTGTTACCTAGTTTCACCTTCTTTAAGCATCTCCAGCTCTTGGCTGTGGGACCCAATGGTAATGGTGCTACTCCACTCTCTGTACTCAGAACGGCTTGGCTCTCCATGGTCCACTGCCTCCGGTCACACTTACTGACCGCTGCCTGGAGTGTGGCCATTGCTTTCCAATGATTCAGTGATGGAGTCGGGGCCTGAGCTCAGACTGTCCAGATGCCCAGTTCTGTGCTCTCTCCATGGTCAGTGGTTTGACCATGGCTCTCTTAGCCTTGGGAAGCTCGGCCCCTCCCTGATTAGAGACTTGAGCCAACTTGGAGCCTAAGGAAGGCATTAATTTACAAGGAAAAGGTAAATTCACCAATTATGCAAAGAATATAAGAGAATGAGCAGGCCAACAAAGTTCTGCTCACTGGTTCTAAGGTAGCCTGGGCCAATCAATCAAACGAGCATTTATCAAGTACCTGTCAGGTGGCAGGCATGTGTGCTGGAGGTATAAACACAAAGAAAGGAACTATCCCTACTAACCCGCTCCCTTCCTTGGGGTTAGCCTGCCTGGTCTGGCCCAATGTCCTGGAGGCCACCTGTCACAATTAAACCTGCATCCCACATTCCAACAACCATGTCTTCTCTCCCTCTGGTCCCTGGGCAACAGGAATAACACTCTTGTTCTAAGATGATGTCGATGTGGGCCTTGGTCCTGCCCACTTTTCCAGGTTCAGTCTACTGGTAGATCTACAATGAGCAACATCTTCTAAACCACTGGGACACAGGAATGGTCATGGACACCAGCCTTGACCCATTATTCCCCAACTCACCAAGGTGACCACTGACATCTAATTAGAAGATACATCACCTTGAAATCAATAGAACTACATTAACTGTGAACCCCAAACTCACAAAGATACTCCATTTCTTCAAAGGAATAGAACTTGAATCAAGAAATCACTTATCCTCTAGAATACAAATTGTGTAGACAGGATGTCCAATCATGCCCAGTAATACTAAATCAAGCCCATGCCATGGTAAGCTCAATATATGAAGAAGGTTCCTCAGGAAAATAAGACGGTTCAACTGGGTGGCCTCCTAAGGTCATTCCCATCCTGTGCCCAAGGGTTCTTTATCCTCTGAGAAAGGGCGATGTTATCCAGTGGAACCTTCCCAATCATCTCCACCTGCCTACTTCCACTCTGCTTGGCCAAGAATCAAAACAAGTTGGAATCCCACACGGGGGACAAAATTGACTCAAACTCTAAAGCTGTTTATCACCATCATTCAAAGACATTTTCTCAGGGGCAAACTGAATGAAGCCTAGACCCTGCTTTCCAGGAGGTTACAACAGTCAAAACTGACTCAGATGTATAAAAGCTAAGTGTAGGCACCACAAATACAATCATTTTTAATCAAGTATTCACTTTGTATGATGGCTACGTTGGCTCTCCTTAAATGCAGGGATAATCGCTGCCCAATCCCTTCCTTCGGAGCCTAATCCAACATGGTGAACAGTCAATGAACATTTGCTGAATTAAAGACAACTGAATGGTGATGGAGTGCTAATCCCATGAGGTAATAGGAACAGTCCTGGGATGCTTGGGCTTCTGAGCACTGACAGCCCACCACATAGTGGAATGGCAACAAGGAATCCCAATAATACTGCATGAAAAGGGAGTGTGACCTTTCGTGACAGCTGGAACATACACTATGACAAATGCACTTAAAGCCCAGGATCAAATCATTCACAGGACCATAGATTTAGAGTTGGAAGGGACTTTCAAAGGCCATCTAGACATCCCCCTCCGCCATTTTTACAGATGGGGAAACTGAGACCCAAGGAGGCTGACTTGCCCACAGTCATAGACAAAGAAGGATCTGAGCCACAATTTGAACCCAGGTCCTCTGATTCCACAGCACCATGCTTGCAAATTATTAACAATCATGTGAATAACAGTTTCAAATTATTAAAAGAGAGATGCAAATCAAAACACTTCCAAGGTTTCACCTCCCATTTGGAAAACTGGTAAAAAGGACAAAAGACAGAAAACAGTCAACGTTGGGGGAGCTGCAGCATCGCAGGCACACTGATATAATATTAGTGATCGAGCTGTGACAACTATTTCTTTTAAAAAGTAGGAATTATGTGGGTGTCAGGGCAGGGAGGTCACTTTAACCTGGAGATCTGATCAGTCAACACATATCCAAAGAAAGTCAAAGGTAGAAATAAAGGCTCCATGTGACCCCAAATATGCAGAGCTTCGCTGTTTTGTGATAGCAATGCACTGCCATCAAAACGGGTACCCACTGATTGGGAAGTAACTAATCAAATTATGAGAGGAAGAGAGCATTACCGTACTATAAGAAACATGGAAAGCCTTGAATGAAATGATGCAGCGACCTGGCTACAATATAAATGAAAATATCATAAAAAGAATGGAACCTTGTGTGATTGTAATGATCAAATGTGGCCCAGGGGTAGCAACAAGGAAATGTCCCTTCTTCCTTTCATCTGGAGAGGTTGGGGGTGACAGGGGCGGAATGCGGAGTACTCCTTCAAATGTGTCACAGGTTCTGTTAATTTTGCTTAATTTATTTTTCTCTGTTCCAAGGCTCCCTGGGAAGAAAGGGTCTGTATCTGTGATATAAAAACAAAAGGCATCCAAGGAACTTAAAAATAAAATAATCTGGAAACAACCTGGCACGTACCACAGCCTCTTCTATGGACCTGCCTTGGGACCAAAGGCTCCCTAACCCCTGCTTTCTCCTGGGCAGGAGGCCCCACATTTTCCAGTCACATCCTTGCTTAGGTAGCCCCTTTTGGTCATTCATCAAGCAATCAATCAGGGCAGGACAAGCCACAACCTTGAGCCAGAGTGATTATCTTCTGTCATCTGAACATCCATCTTTTCTCTTGTTTTCCACCTCCCTCATGCCTTGTCTGGAGTTTTAAATAAGGCAAAAAGCAGACATGGGGTCTGCTATCTCTAGTCTCTATCATCCAGCCTGAATCAAGAGCTATTGGCATCCTTCTAGAAGATCCCGCCTCTCAAGAGGCAGCAACAGCTGCTTGAAGAACCCGCCTTGGGCTCTTTTCCTTCATGTTGGACAAAGCCAGGAAAAAGATGCCCTCCCAGTGGTTCTTGCCAGGGTTGCAATGTCCTCTTGCTGTAGGTAAGACCCCAAAGGGCTCTGGGGTGAAGAGACTTCTTCCTCTGTGAGGCCAAGACTCTAAGGAGAGCGACCGTCCCTCTACCATGATTCCAGAAGGGAAAGAATAGAAACCATCCCAAGTCTTGATGCCCACTATTTCAGCAAGTCACAGAGGGAGCAAAAAGAGGTAATGGCTAAAGGCTTCCTGATGCAACTGAGTACAAAAGATGCACATGACAGTGAAGATTTTCCAAAGTGAAAGCTGTCAGAAAGTGTCCTGAGCCCCTCATGCGAACTCCTCATCTCCGGCTACCTCCAGGAGAACTCCTCTTGGGGGTCCCACACCAAAGATCCTGGCTTCAATCCTGCCTCCCCTCTTGCCTTTTCACATGCCTAGCACATCTTGGGCCAGCCAGGTCATTTCCCTGGGCCTCAGTTGTGTAAATGTGGGGGAGGGACGAGATGCCCTGTGAACTCCCTTCAACCTAAAAATCCATTGCCCTATTATCTTTCTGCTAAATCTGCTCCTCCTAGTTTTGCTCTGTCACTGGTCCCACCATTCTAGGCAAGTTCTTGGCTTTCCCCTTTCCCTCCTCTCTAACAAATGTGACCAGGCTACATCTGTAATAATCTCTTTGGTGTCCATCAGGTGGTGACAGGTGCTGGAGGCAGGCAAGGCTGAGCCCTTCCCTCAGTCACAGACATGCCACAGCTCCAGGTACCAAGTCGTACAATAGTGTTTGGTAGCAACCTTCCCCGAACTCAACTTTTTGCCAAGACTAGGGGAAATTTTCCATTTCGATTCTTCCTTTTCTGTATTACCCAAATATCAGGAGGATGTAAAATGAGTAATAAAAACAGTAACCTAACAGTGCCTTTATTTATTTGGCACTTTCTCAAAGGAACTCCAAGCACCAGGCAGGGGGATTGTGTCATCCATCTTTATAACCCTGGTTTGAGGTAAAACAATGGTGCTTCCAATTACCCAGACTTCTGACTGGAGAGAAGGCCTGCCAGGAGAGGAAGCCAGAAAGCCAGGCAAGGAGAGGAGAGTCTGTACTTGCAACAATGCAGCTCCTAAGAAAGAGTGCAATCTAGAAGTTGCAGATTAAGAGATATCTCAAAAAATCTGAGGCCTGTGACCTAGAAGCAATAAACATGAAATGGAAGTCATCACCACAACCAGCTTTTTGTCATGGAAACCTGTTATTCTGTTCTGGGAAAACGGCATCAACAGAATCTTTGAGAGTGCAAAGCTCAACCATGAGAGACCTCATGTCCTTCCTACTGACCTTGCCAGTTCACTTTCACAAAGTCTGCTCTAAGTCAAGAGGTTGACTTTCAAAGACTTTTCTGGGAGTCATTTTAAACAAAAAACAACAATAAAAAAAAGCTCCCAGCAATGAAACCATAAAGAATGAGGCAAGTGAGATTTGTACTCTGTTCCTAACTACCTAATGAATCTTAAGATAATCAAGATAATGAAATGTATTTATTTAACTGAGAACAATAAAAAAAGCAATTATGCTTAATACAGTCTACCTTCTTCTCTGATTTACTTTAATAATAAGTTCCTACTCATATTTTAAAGATTTATTTTCTCCTCTCCCATCCAACTGCACAGCTACAAATAGATTTGGCCTCTGAAAAAACTAACCTTTTGAAACAGAGGGGATTAAATTTTATAACAATATAATGCTTCATTGAACACTCAGGTACTTTCCCAAAATTTGATTCTGTCTGAGCAAGATTCTTCATGCCGTGCAAACATATCTGTGTTTAGGCAAATATAGTGAGAGGGCATTGGCTGTTCTATTATACCGAGAAGGCTTAATTGCAGGGAAATAAAAACTTCAACAGATTTATGGGACCGAATAAAAGGGAGAAGAGGAGAGTGACTTAGGAAATGCTACAGCTGGCAAATGGAAGTCAGCCAAAAATCAATTAAATGGCCCTCATAAGAAGCATGCTGTGCTCCACTCCAGAGATCTTAGCCTGGGCCCCAGAAGCAGTGTCTTTTCTCATACATTTCTGAAAGTCTGTAAGCACAGGAAATGGGGAGAGTGTGAACAGAAAGCCCAGGAAGAGGGCAGCTCCAGCTCCTGATCTCTAAGCCCAAATCCTCATGCCAGCTCGTGACCTTTGAGGAGAAGCTGGAGGATTTGCATGTGTTACAGCAGGTTGGGCTTGAGGTTCAGCTGCCTCAACAAAGGCTGACCTGGGTCAACAACATGGCCAGGCTGGCTAAATATCCATTTATGTAAAATGGATGAATCTAGGCTGATGACACCAAGGAGGGAGGACAGTCGTGGATTTGTATTCTCCAGCCCCAGGCCTGTTCATTGTGACTCGCACATCTTCACTTGCAGTTGCTATTTATGTGGCAACAAGTTGCAGCCTTCACAGACTCAGGAGGAAAGAAGGCACAATATATTCCTTTTTCTTTAAGCTGCTTCACAATACCATAAAATTGGCTTAAATTAAATTTAAACTGATCAGATTTAAATTGTTACCATTTTTTGTTCAATCTTTTTCAGTCATGGCCACCTCTTCGTGACTCCATATGGGCTTTTCTTGGCAAAGATACTGGAGTGGTTAGCCATTTCCTTCTTCAGCTCTTTTTACAGGCAAGGAAACTGAGGCCAACAGGGTGAAGTGACTTGCCCAGGGTCACGCAGCTAGTAAATATCTATAAATTTTGGATGAGTAGAAATGTCCTTTAACTAGCATTTAGGTCTTTTTCTCTCCTTTTACCAATCAATGGAGAGTGTGGAAACTGACACATTAATCAATCAGATAGGTCAATACAAAGGCCTCATACTAGACATCTTTAGGTCCCTGGATTTCCTGTGTTCAGTCACAGGAATTCTGCTGAAATAGGTGAAAGTAAAATATTTTAAGATTTGGAGCAGACTGTACATGTGATGGCAAGCCTAGAGCCACAGACAGCAATGTTCTTGTAAGATTAAGAGAAGAGGGGAAGGCTGCTTCCATGAGCACCTGAGGAAACCAACAAGTGGCAGAACAAAATGGTGGTGCTCAGGGTTGCGGAGGATGGGTGGGGGTGCCCCTATCAAGGCATGCGCTCAGGATCTGGCTGGGAGCCAGGCCTGCTTACAAAGCTGAGTAATGATTAGTGATTAATTCTCTGCAGCTCATTAAAATGAAAGTGTGGTAATGCAGCTAGAACGGAACAATTCAGTAGCTCCTCTGATGAAAGAGGTGAAGAGCTTTGGACACACAAATTAATTTTAAAATAAAAAAAGCACTTCCACAGAAGAAAAGAAATCTTTTTCTGCTCAACTTCTAACCAGTGAAACTGGCGAGGTGGGAGAGGAATCCTAAATGCTATTTCACCTGTTCTCAATATATACCTTTTACTCACTCCTTAAGGTCTCCAAGGTCACAGAGGTAAAAGTAAATGGCCCTAAAGCCAAAAACCCATCAAGCCCAAGGAAATCAGCCAGGCAAGAAAATGGGTTGCATAATACCTTACATTTAAATGCAGTTTACTAAGCATGTTGTTTATCTTTTTCAACACATGTATGTATATGTATACACATGTCCATGTGTCCACATTCCTACAACGTCATCCAATTTTCACAGCAAATCATGTGAAGTCGGTATTATTACCATCCTCATTTGACAGGCAAGAAATTGCGACTCTGAGAGGTCAAAGTGACTCGTCCATAGCCCCACAACTAGTGAGAGTGAGAAGCAGACTTAGAACCCTGTCCCCAACTTCAGGTGTTACACTCCTCTGTTTTTCCCCACTGCTTCTAGTCATTGATGGCTCATTGTTGAGGGCCATGCTGCTGAGAATTAACAGGAACAACGATTGGATTATATCCAATTAACTGGAATTAGTTTTTAATTGTGTATGGTGCCATGTAACTTTCACTCTGAATACCTAGAAATCCGTAGTAGTGACCAATGTCTTCAATGTGGATTCACAGTAAGACACTGAACAGAAAGCCATGTAGACTTGACTTGGTAATATAATCCATTCTTACTCATACTTATTACAGCACACTATCTTAATAAATACAATATTTTTCACATGTTCATATAAAACAACATCAAACAAAGTAGCAGAAATGAGAGCACAGCCAGTCAGATTATGCAAATTTGGCTCCAAGGCTGCTGTCACCATCTGCCAATAGAAGTGTCTGCCTGGGTAAGTTCTAATAACCAATTAAGCAACTGTGGATATTTTCTTTGGCCAGCTTTCCTAGTTCTAGCCCAGGATGGGAACGATCTAGATAAGGACTAAATGAGCACCCCAGGTCACTCAGTTCTATTTGGAATCTTCCTTAGATACATCCACAAATGGTACTTTTAACCATGCAGAGGTTAAATTTTAGTGAGGAAAGAAAACAGAGACAGACTTTGGGCATTAAGGACATATTCTAGTATGATATGAAAATGGCAACTCTACCTTGTAAGATACACCTGGATGACCCATCATCTCACAGGACAACACATCCAACACTAATGAGGTCTTCCCAGCCCATGGTTGGGTCCGAAGAGGCTCCCACTCCCTAATTTTCTTTTCTGCTCATACTAACATCATTCTCCAAGTTATGCAGGCTCCTAATCTTGGAGCTACCTTTGACTTACCACTCCCTCCCCCCATGTAGCTCTCACTATACCAGGGGTTCTTAACCTGGGGTATATTAGCCACCCACACCCCACCAAGGGTTGGCCCATGGATAGACTTCAGGGGGTTCAAGAGCTTGGATGAGAAAAATCGTATCTTTATTTCAATATGACCAGCTTCCTAGATAATCTAGTATATTTTATTTTACACACTGAAAAGCATTCTTATGAGGAAGGGTCTGACAAAGGGGGCTGTAACACAAAACACCTTAGGAATTACTCTCTGGACTGTTAGGCCCCAAATCCTTCCAATTCTTCCTCTGAAATAGAATCTGGTGTTGGAAAGCACATTGGGCTTGGTAGCCAGACACCTGGGTTCAACTAAGTCCTGAGCTCAGCACCCACTAGGGCAAGGTCTTTTCAAGTCTCAGTTTACCAGTCTCTAATATGGAGAGAATATTTACATGTCCTAATTCACAGGACTATTGTAAGAAAAGTGCTTTATAAAACACTAGATGAACAGGACATTTTGTTGTTATTTTAAAGAATATTTATCTTCTCCATTCTCATGCTACCCAAGCCTAGGTGGGACCTCAGAGCTACAATCAGTTCCTGGCTGGCACCCTAGATGTGACTCTCTTTGTTCCCCAGTCTACACTAATATTCCTAAAACATCGACTCTCATTAGAGGATCACAGACTCAGAACTGGAAAGGATTTTAGAAAACATTTAATCTACCATTATTTTTACAAAAGAGGAAACTGAGACCCAGAGATGTGACATGACAGCCCCAGTCACACCATCCACTCTTCTGATCACAAACCTACAACAATGCCAGGGGGTGTCTTGGGCAGAACCAGGAGAAGACCCCCGCTTTGTCAAGGCTTTCATGGGCTGGTCCCCAGGAAACTTCCCCTCCCACCACAAAGTGGCTTCTGCTCCAGTCAGGTTCTTAGCTCCTCCTACACCCTCACTCACCTCTGTGTCCTTTTTCCCTGGCATGCCCACGCTCATCCCACCCCCATCTCAAAAGTGGCTCCCAGCTCTCAAACAAGCAGGCACCACTTCCTCTTCTTCAACTCCTGCTGATTCTTTCTTGTGCTAAACTGCCATGCCGCTCTGGGTCTGCACCACACAATTTTACACTTAAAAACAGACTGCTGTCCTGTTGTGTTTCCTAAATGAGTCGCCTGGGTCAGTCTTGTCCACATTCAGTCTAGCTCAAGAGGCTCATGGTGGGGTGGGTAGGCAGCCAATGAGAAACTCCGAAGAACAGCAGTGAAGGAGACCAAGAAGGAACTGCATGACAGGAGGAGACATTGAGCTGGTCCTCTGGTGAGGGGGAGGAATGGCAGGGATATGTGGGTGCCCTGAGGGTATCTTTATGACATCTGGAAAAACTAGGATATTCTCTAGATGGACCAGAGTTCAGGATGGACCTGCTGTAGCAAACTCTGGGGAAGACCTGGATGAGAGTCCACCCACACAAGGCAGGCATAGGTGGGCTACAATCTGCATCCCTGGAGGGAACTCATGACTCCTCCAGCATAGGCCTTCTCTGTACAATCCACCTGACAAACTGCTTTTCCCATCTCTGATCTCTGGCCTCCCCAAAACCACATTCAGGACTGCCCTGGTAGGGCCCAAATGTGGCAGCTCTACTGTCCTTGATGCAGAGAAAGCAGTTTGTGAGTTGTACAAATCTCTTCCACTTTTCATCTTTAAATGCCCTTGGAATGCCTTTAACTGTATAGATATCTTGCCAAGCTTTCTCTGAACTAGTTTTATCCAGTACTGCTTCTCACATTATGAGATTACCGATACTGTTCAAAACGATCCATCATTTTGATTCATGAGACTTAACAGCCAAATTTACATTCTAGCCTGGTTGTTACCTTTTACAAACATCCCTTTTTCATTTGATGAATAAATCAGATGTTTGCTAATTAAGGCACTTTCTGGGCTCTTTTGGTCTCTTAATTGTGGCAACTAATTTACATTCATGAAACTTTTTATAAAATTATTATAATCAGTGTCAATGTCATTTCTGTTGTCCATTTCCTATTTCCAACTGGCTATGGACAAATCCAGAAGGGTCCTGCAGTGGGGGTGACATGGTGGGGAGAGGAAGGGAGGAGAGGACTTCTTCATCATCTACTAAAACCCAGAGATTAATGATAAAAGCACATTTTAAAAAAATAAAACCCTTCAAGTCAGTTACCTCATCTATGGAAATGACACTGAGAAACTGGAAAATTCAATTCAATTTTTAAAGAAGCATTTACAATAGGCTTAACTATTCGGCAAGTTAACTATCCCCACGGCTGTTCATTTATTTCAATGATGTGACGGCATTTACAAGATATCTTTGTTTCAAAGAAATTGCAGGTGTGATCACAGAGCAGCTCTAGGTCCTAAGTCTGAAGTGCCTGAGTAGAGGAGGGACAGGCAGCCCCTGGAATCTCGTGCATTTGCACAGACACAGAAGACTGTGAAATCAAAATCTAAGTTGTTTGGCTTTTGTTTCAGGCCATTCCCTGGAGAAATGGTTCTGGAGGCAGCTCAGATGCTGCTATCTGCTTGTTCAAGCAAAGAGCTTTCCGTGTTTAACAGGAGCAGAATTTTATCTTGCACAGAAACTGTTTATTTATGGAGAAGAGGAAACGTGGTCTGCTGAACTTTGACTAGCTTAAAAAAAGAACTAAGACAATCATTTGGATAACAGCTCTAATATCGGCTTTCTGATTTGGGCTGATGGTCATTGTTATTACTGTTTTAAATTTTAAAAGGAAAGAAAGGCATTGTTTGGGAAAGAAAGCCTCCATCTGGACATCAGCCCTCTCTGACAGGGGGCAGAATCATCAGGCAAAACTCTCTGGGCACCTGGAATGCAAAGTGATCTGGCATATGATAAATGAAACTTTCATCACAGGATTGTTTACTATTTCTGAGTTTTTCTCCCTCACATCAGGCAGGGGACTAGAGGCGATGACAAGGGCAGTTGGTGAGCATGTGGTTGTCTTACAGACTGTAACCCAGTGAGTCCAGGGGCCCCCTGGGGATGGCTCACAAAGGAGGGAAGGACACAGACAGGCGTGGAGCAGCCCAGCTGATAAGGTCACTAGAAGAAGTCTGCACAATCACAAAGATGAGTTGTAGAAGAGAGGCAAGAAAAAGAGCATGAGGGATCCCTGCTGCATGGGGAGAAGAGCAGGTTCCAGAGGGGAGGGTCCCTTCCAGTCATCCTTACCTTGGTGTGCGCAATCAGGAGGCAATTGGAGTGTTCATGCTCACAAGCAATTTCGTAGTTGGGGAGCAGATCCACAAGCTCTTCCACGAAGCGTATCACTTCCTCATGCCAAGGCACATTGGCCATGGTGAGGTTGCTGGCAGAGCTTTCTCCACAGTAGGTCACACCCTATGGAGACATAAGAACAGGGAGAGTGAGAGCTGGCAACCGACTGCCATCATGGACCAGCCCAGATGAGGAAAAATAAGCACTGAAGGTCACACAGCCAGTCAGTGAAGGCACCAGGACTAGCAGCTACATGTCCTGACTCCCCCCTAGTCCACTGTTTGTTGCCCCATGAAATCACACTTCCCATGAGCTGGATATCTGAAGGGTGACATGTCAGAGTTATGCCATTTATTTATTTATAGCAATACGGAGCATCATTTCAATAGCTATCATGCCTTCTATCTGAGACTCTCAACGCATGGTAACATTTCATGTAATACTCAAAGGATTATGAGTCATTATTCCATGATATGTGGAGGATTCAATAGTTTCTCAACAAAAATTTCTTGATTATTTGTTATAACTGAATAACCTCCTGCTTGGAGGAGAAAGAGGCATGTTTCGGGAACAGGTCTGCTTAGTGATCTCTGGAGGTCCTTTCAAACTTGCAAGCAGATGACTCTAAGGAAAACAATACCTAATTCCATCTTACAGATGGAAAAAATTCAGTACAGTCACTAAAAGCCTTTAAATCAGAGATTCTTCACCCTTTCTGTCCAGTCTTATGTAGCCTAAGATGTTTAATGCATAAAATAAAATGCGTAGGACTACAAAGGAAATGAATTATATGGAAATAAAGATGCATTTTCCCCCACCCAAATTCATGAACCCCCTGAAATAGATCCACACATCCTAATCCTAGGGGTCTGTGGCCCTGGGTTAAGAACTTCTGTTTGCAATGGACTGTAATATTATAATTATCACATCACTACAAAGATTAAACTTAATGCTAATGTCAGTAGAATTTTTCCTTGGGAATTTTCTTAAAGATATGTAAGGGCCATTGTTCTAGAGCAAGAGGAGATCTAATAAGCTGGCTGCTCTAGTTCTCTTGTTTTGCTGATGAGGAAACTGAATCCCAGGGAGATTGTGATTCACCCAAGGTCATATGGGAAGTAAGTGTCAAAGGCGCAGTTTAAACCAGGTTTTTGGACTCCCAAGTCAGTGGTTTTTCTGTAATTCATCTTTTAATGACTGATAAGGCTGTTGATTATAGGAAAAATAATAAATGTCCCCTTACATATATAAGCACCTGGAGGGCAGGAGCCATTTTAGCTTTGTCTTTGCACCCCAAACACCTAGTAGGTTTACAGAATATACAGAAGTTTTGTGCCTATATATAAATACTTTTTCAAAAAAAAAAAAATCAGGAGACCCTGGACATGGAATACATAAAATAACATAACCAAAAATGAAAGTGATATTTTAACAGAGGAAAAAATTACTGTTGGGGTGTCAGATCACAGATTGCTAAAGTAAAGATTCAAAATTAACATAAAACTGTAAGAATTATGAGGAAAAAAATATGGCATACAATTAAAACCACTCCAACATGAACTATTTAAATGAGCTGTTGGTGCTGAAAACTGGGTCGTGGATGGGAAATAGAGGTTGACATCGATTATAACAATTTTCCAAGAAGTTTAATGGATTCAATTCAATTGCCATAATGAGGAGCTGAAAAGAGCCTAAAAACTACATTGGTCAGCAAACTCCTGAAACACATGCCAATCAGACAGACAGACGTAAAAGCCGAAGGCAATCATGATTGGGAATACAACTGCGTTTGTAAAATGTTACAAGATTGACTAGGAGATATCAATAACTACCCAACCCACACACTGACCTTTCCATCTTGGTTAAGTTTTTATAATAATAATAATCTATACATACACCGCAGGCAACCTTTGCAGAATACGTGTTGGAAGACAACAAGGCAGGCTCCTGCAGAACTAGAAGGCTAGAGCTGAGCAGAACTTTCCAGTCACAGAACTAACTGAACCGTGCAGAGAATGCAAGGCCCCATTCTTATTTGTGTTGACCACAAGAAAACATTCCATTTGGTAGCACAAAATGCCACTTCCCAGGCTTCCTCTTAATACAATGCATAGGTAAAAATCATACATTATTCTTTGAAAAAAAATGCAACAAAAGAAATCACTTTGTTTGGCAAAGGATAAAGCAGGGAGACGCATGCTTGCCAAGGTTCTCACCCTGCCACAGGGGAGGCTGAGAACAGAAAAGCATCACCTCCTCGATCTAATACTGAAAGGGACCTTGGAGGCCATCTAACCCAAACCCCTCAACCTGAAACCCAAAGCAGGGAGCTGATTCTCCCAAGATCACGTTCCCAGTCAAGGTCGCTCTTGGATTCCACAACCTGAATTCCTTACACTGTAGCAGGGGTCTCTATGTATGGTGAAGTCTTGCATCTGCTCTTCTCTGTGGATGATACTGAGACAAGTGCATCAAACCTGGAACCTCCAAGGCAAGATCCACAATCGCTCCTCCTTTAAGCCCAACTCTCTACACAGGAAAAACCAAGAGGATAAAGAATTCTGGTTGTCCAGATTATGAAACACAGTTGGATGGAGACCCCATAGAGCTGGTGCGTCACTGAAGATGGACAGACACTGAAGATGGATGATGAATGAGGAGTAAAACTGAACAGGAGAAGAGCAGGTTGGATTCCCTTTAGGGAAATGGTATCATTCTATTAGTGATAACAGATTTTATGAAAACGAGCTTCTACCTGAAACAAAAAACCCTCCAGTGCTGTTGTACAGATGCTAGGTAGAGAAGACTAGAGGACCCAAAGAATTTAAGTCACCCAAGGCTCATGGGAGGGGTAAACAGGCTACAAAACATAACAAATGAGGACTCACGCCAGAGGCAGCATCAAAGGTGGTGGGAGATAAATTCATGACTAGAAGAAGAGATGGGCCAATCACCTAAGAAAAGAGACAGCAGAGTGTGTATTGTACAGAGTCACAAGGATGAGGGATGGAGGGCAGACAAGGAGATTTATGGGAAGACACGAACAAGGGTCATACCAGAGTAGCAGGCATGAATCGGGTGCAAGCTACATCACTGAGGGGCAAATCCATATCGGGACAGAGCGGACACTGGCGTGTCCCCCCAACACCAGCAAGGAAACACTTAATAAAGTTTATTGGAATGCGCTGTGCTCTACCATGGGAAGGGCAGTTTCTTCAAGAAGATGATACCACCAGAGGATATCAGTTCTTGAATTCAGCCTCCCACCCAAAGCACCAGGCATAATATTTCTATGAAGTAGATGTCACCCAGCCATGATCATGGAGCCAAAAGTGAAGTGTGCTAAAAATGGCAGGACTGGATTCTGATCATGAGCTTCAAGAGAAAGACAAAAGAGGTTCACACCACACTGAGAGAAGATGACATTTAGAGAGAGGAAATGAAGGAATGAATGAACGAACAAATCATGCCAGACACTGTACTGAGAGCCACAGACAGAAAGGCAAACAAACAAGAAAGTCTTTACTCTCAAGGAGTTTGTGATCTGATAGAAGATGAACACATGGAGATGAGCTGGTGTGGGGTGCGCGGAAACCTCTCAGTAGTTACTGTTAGAACAGAGATTTCTGACCAAGTTTGTCCCTCTACCTGCCTCTTTTGGGATGCACCTCTATTTCCCTTCTATGACAGTCACATAGCTTTACACCAGGCCCAGAGACAGGCTCAGACTCATGATGTATCTGTGGGTACTTTAGCAGTGAGGTGGCCACCATCATCCATTTGTGCACACTCCTCCCTTGTGTCACTTCTGGTGGCCTTTTAACACAGGGGCCATGATACAGGGCTCCCTGACAAGGTACACCACAGACAACAATTCTAGGCCTTTATGCCATGCTTTCCTAGCAGACAGGCCCCAAAGCTCACTGCTCCTGGAGCTCTGGAGTCCTCCAAACTCTCTCCAAACTGCATCCTGGAGACCAACACAGGATGACGGAATTTAGCCTTGGAAGAGACTTTCAAGGTCATCTTGTTCAATCTCTGTTCCCCATTTTACAGATGTAGGTTCTGTACCTCTATCTAGTGCTCCTTCCTCCCCCACCATGCCCCACCTCAGCTGAAGTCAAGTCACAAAAGAGCTCCCTCCTAGGAGCTCAGTTCCTAAAAATCCACAGCAAGATTCACCTGCTCCTGCAATCAGCCAGTTTTCAATTGCAGATCACAATGTCTTGAGCTACAGCCTACACAGATACAAAGCAACAGTTCTGCTAGGAACTTAACTAATTCAAATTCACCCCACTGTGGCTACCCCTAAGTAAGCTCTTTGAACAATCAATGTATTTCAAAGGGAGTATGGGGGGGGGGGGGGGGCAGAGTTCAGTAGAAGACAACCTCACTCAGACTGGGTCTTGGGTCCACCAATTTCCACAATCAATGTGAACAGTTCCATGATCTGCTGATGGGCATTTCACCTGCTAACGAGGCAGTGTGCGAAGAGGTATGGTAGACAGGCTGCTTGGGCTTAGAGACAAGAAGATCTGAAACCAAATCTTAGCTCTGACACTTTCTGGTTGTGTGACCCTGGGCAACTCACTCCACCTCTCTGTCCTCCAAGCATCTCTCAGACACTCCAGATGCTAAAGGATGCATAAACAGAAGGTGTTAGGGGAAAGAGTTTCCACACTGATGGAATCACAAATTCTTGGCGTATTTCACCAGCTACAAAATGTTGTTCTGAAGTGCCTTCATAATCAAATGAGAGAGCATTTCTCAAAAGCACTGAGCACTGGGCTGGGCATGCAGGAAGCATCATATAAATGGCTATTCCCTTCCCTTTCACCCTTTTCCTCCTCTCGCCACAATTTTGTGTATTTTGTGGATGCTGGTGGTGTAAAATTCCAAACTAGGCTGCTCCGGAAAGTCATTTTTAGTAGGAAATTCACTTTCTTTGTTTTCAGATAGGGGAATGATCTTCTAACACTCCACAGTGTTGTTGTTCAGTCATTTCCGTCATGTCTGACTCTTCATGTCCCCATTTGGAGTTTTCCTGGCAGAGGTACTGGAATGGTTTGCTGTTTCCATCCCTAGCTCATTTTAAAGATGAGGAAACTGAGACAAAAGGCTTAAGTTACTGCCCAGGGTCATACAGCTAGTGAGTATCTGAGGCTAGATTTGAACTCAGGAAGATGAGTCTTCCTGACTGACAGCCTGGCACCCTATCCACTGTGCCCCATGGCTGTCCTAACACTCCACTTACCCTGTGTATCTCCTAGAACACCTGCCCCCTGAAATCATAGAAGAGCCTATGTCTGACCTTTTCTTTCTAGCTGTCCCCTGGTACCTAGTAGCAACCTCTGCATAGCACAAAGACACAGTACATGTTGATGACTGATCATGAGACTAAAAAGAAACATGAGGAGAAAAATAAATGCTCTTCAATTAATTGGAAACCTTGAAGTGGAAGAGAGAATTTTTTATCGTGTTATTCAGAACATTCTTTCTTGTCTCTGAGATCTGACCCAGTTCTACTAAAATTAAATTCTAAGTGATGCCATTCAACTCTCACTGGCACAAAAGATGAAAATTTGGGAAAAGTACAAGATGATTGAACCAAGTTTCTTAATTCTTGATTACAAGGAATCAGCAAAGATTTTTTTTTTAAACCAATTCCAAGGTACATATGGAGCTCATAAGCAGATAAGATGATTGGTAGAATAACATCTTATTTGCCATCTAAATCGCAACTTTTAAAAACTTCAGAGACTTACTGAAACAATGAAAGGAGACAAATGGGAATCTATTAAGTCTGGAAAGTTGATTAATTCTCAAGGATCAATGGAAATCAGTTTAGTGGATGCAGCACATTAGCTTTAGACATGTCTCAACATTTTAAAAGCAAATTAATTAGGCCAATAAAGTCAATAACCAGTACATCTGCCGATACATTTCAATATGCTTTCTTTAAAATACATAAAGACAGAAACGAATTTTTCTTCCTCTGTCAATTTCCATGCTGGCCAAATCCAATTAATGTAAATTCAACAGCACTGTCAAGATGCTTTCATTGAAATGAAATTTCATTGTGATACTTGCTGCTACCGAAGCACATTCTCAGCACATCCAGAACTGTCTTTCACAGACAGAGAAGAAATACAGTGGGTGGGTTTTTAGTTTCCCTCAGGGAAATGAGGTGCAAAGGAAAACTAATGACAAAAAAAGAGTCTCTGGCAGGAATCTGGTCTCTCTTCTAACAGCTCGATAAGCTGAAATTTATAGAAGCACCTAGGTCAATGTCAAACTTAATTACACACTTAAAAATATTCACCCATAAAGGAATGACACTGTACTGATTTTTAGAGCTCAGAAGTTTCCAAAGTCACCATATAACAGCTGGTTCCCAATGCCTTTCACCGTCTAACCCAACCTCATTTTCTAGCCTTATCATGAACTACCCTCTTTACTGAAACTTTCCCTAGAACCAGTTTACTCACTGTTGTACAAACACACCTTTGGCTTTCTCACCTGTAAATATCCCTTGGTCTCTGCTCAGGTTGTCTCACCTATCTTGGATTCTAGTTCCAGATCCAGGTATGGGATTCTAGGTAACTCATCACTTCTCTGAACCTGCTTCCTCATCTCTAAAACAAAGCAGTTGGACTACTAGGAAGAGGCATTAAAGATCAACCAACTCGAGTTCTATGACACTCATTCAATACAATCATTTTTGAAAACAATTACTGAGTACCTCCTATGTGTTTGGGACAAACTTTCTTCCTCCGTAAAATGGTCTATTTGTCAGAAGGAGGGCTCAAATCCATAAGGCCAGCTCTCTAACCACAACAATGCTGAAACATGAAATACATGAAAAGAATTGTAGGAGACCAAGGTGGAAAGGTAGGCTTGTTCTAAGAACATCAGGCTAAGGAGATTAAGTTGGCAAAGGGGACAACACATAAAAGATCACTGCAAAGTAGAGCCGAAAAGGACCCAGGAAATTATCCAGCCCAAACCTCTCATCTTACAAATAAGGAAACTGAAGCTCCAAGAGGGGACGTGATTTGCCCCAGAGGTACACATAGGCAGAAAGCAGACCTAGGATTTGTGGTCTAGTCCTGTCTCCAAATCCAGAGCTCCTTCCACCCTATCAACCTATAACCTATAATGCTAAACCAAAGGAGAGAAGCTTTGTATTTCTCACAGCGTCTGGCACACAGTAAGTGCCACATAAACGCTTATTCTTAGAATTCAGCCAAAGTCTGCTTCCAGGGCTTCTTTCCTGCAGAGATTTCCAAGATTGGAGGACTTCTAAGCATCCCCTTGAGGGTTCAAAGGGCCTGTCCTTCCATCTTGCTCTGTGCCACCTGACCCATAATTACCTCTCCTCCACAGGAACTTGGCACATGATACTTCCTGGACCAGTATGCTTTGGAGAACCATGGAAAATATGGGGGAAATGAAGTGAAATAATCAGTCTTGAGAAGACAGCAAAGAGAGCAGAGCCCCAGGAAGTAGCCACCGACAGCGCCGTACGGAGCAGTTTGGAACGCAGGGACCTTAGTGATCAGAAGACCAGTAAGAGGACAGGGGAAGAAGCAGCAAGAGCCTGAAGTGTCTATAAGTGAGAAGGGAAAGGAGGGGAGGGATGCGAGACATCACCAGGACCTCAGAGGTCACCAGTCCCAGTCCCTCATCTGACAAATGAGAACACTGAGGCCAGGGTCAGGCATTCAGTGAGGGGCTGAGGCAGCATCTGGACCAAGATCTACCTCGCTCCAATACTCCATGTTGCCTCTAATTTTAGACATTTCACAGAATGCCCCGTGGCCACCAGGGTTAGAAAGAGAATGATGGCCCCTCAGGATGAACGCTAAGTTTAGAAAGAAAGGGAAGAGTCAGAAGAAACCATGTGACAATGACTTGCACTGCAGTGCTATCTGCATAGATGGTCTTCAGATCCCATTTGGTTTAAAGAAATGTCATGTCCGCTGTCTACAAAGGAGCACTGACTACAAAAGCGTCGTTCTGGAACTCTCTGTGCAAACAGGCTGATGCCACATCCAAGGTTACCCAAACATTTCATGAGTAAGAGACTCCAAATTTGTCCCCTGCTTCAAAAATAATATCATAGTAAAAATCTGACAAATCAAGGTTTCTGTCAATAAGGGATACCTCAGTTGAATTACTCCTGCAAAATTATTGTAGAAGGCTCATCTCTCTCAACCTAGTGAAGACAGCTTTCTATACCTTTATTAAGCAAGTAAAGGTGGAAATATGCATTGGTTGGGCAGTCTCAGAGTGACACTGTCTAAGAATGCCTGCAAAGGCAGGGATGACAGCGCCATCATCCTGACACACGGCCAGATTGGGTTTGAGGTGGAGACCCACGCTGCCTGGCTTGCATTGATCCAGATGGCTATGCATAAGGATGCCTATTCATCGAAAGTGAGCTGGCTTTCACTGTTCTGCTGAAAACAAACCACAGGCTACCATGTTCATTATACTGAACAAGAAATGGTCTCTTCGCTTCTCAACCATTGATTATAAATTCATTAAACCAAGTTCTACATGGAATGATTAAAGAAAAAAACAATACCGTAAATCAAACTATCTCTGACCTACAGTGAACAGAAGCAGAGGAGATTAAAAAAAGCCGTGTGAATTTCACCCCCAAGTGGATAGCAAGCTTCAGGAAATGATCTGTTGATACGTCAAGTGCATTGTAATAAAAATGTACTTTACTTGGATTTAAATACCACTTCCAATGACTGAATTATCCATATAACCTGTCACACAGGGGCTCCTGGTAGGAACTGATTTGCTGAAACTGCTTTAACCATTGATGAGCTCAATCTGAGAGGTCTGTGTGAAGCCACACAATCAGCGCTGACCACTGTGACTTTAAGAGATCCACCGCAAAGGAACAGCAGTCATAACGGGTGATGGCCAACATGGCTTAACGTGGGAAAGACACAGTCCTGGTCCAATGGGGGCCCTTAATCCACCTTCGGAGGCATCCTACAAGTCAAATCACAGCCTGTAAAATATAATTAATTATGTGCAGGAAAAGCCAGATCAGACAACGTTAGCCTCCATGGTGGGACTGAGATATCCCTGACATGATCCTGATTGAGGGACTCCACTGCTCTTAATACCTTTAAAAAAAAAAGCCATTTAAGGGAAAACAAATGGGACCATCTTAGCATTCCTTAAGCAAAATTGCAATCCCAGCTCAAGCTGCTGAAGAATATGGCCTGCCTGGAAATGCTTGCAGGCTGGTTAGGCCAGTCAAGAGTCCACTGCCACCAAAAGCATTTTTCAGTTAATGCATGCCAAAGGACTGGCATTTCTTTTAGTGTATGCACAGCTAGGAAACCTGAGTTCAAATCCTACCTCAGACTTTCTATGTGACCCTGGGTGACTCACTCCATCTCTGCCTTAGTTTCCTCATCTGTAAAATGAGGCTAACAATAACACAAATTTCCCAGGACTGTCATGAGAATCAAATCACCTCAAATGTGAGGGAATATATGTAAAGCACTTTGCCAGCCTGAAAGCCCTCCATATAAAGGCCCCTCTTAGCCCTGGGATTAGATAATCCCAAAACCACACTCTGTCCACTGTCCATTCCTGCCTCTATCTGATAATGCTGGCTTCATCAAGACAGGTCACACTATTTGCACTTTATTTTTTTCATGGTTCTTTTCTTTTGGTCTGTTTCTTCTTTCATAACATGACTAATATGGAAATATGTTTTACATGACTGCACGTGTGTAACCTATATCAACTTGCTTATGATCTCAGACAGGAAGAAAGGCAGGGAGAGATGCAGACAATTTGGAAATCATAATTTTTAAAACTGAATGTAAAAAATTGTCTCTATATGTAATTAGAAAAAAAATTAAATGCTATTAAAAAAAAGACAAGTCATGCCAGACTCACTTATTTTCTTTTGTGATGTTACTGAAGGACTAGATAAAATTTACTTGGATTTCAGTGAAGTATTTAACAAAATGTGTCACACTTTTGGACAAGACAGATAATGATAGAATTCATTGTTTTTGAAAGTAACTGAAGGCTCATACTCTAACAGTCTTCAATATCAAGGTGGCAGGATGTGTCTAGGGGAGGCCCCAGGGATTGTGCGTGGCTTGGGGCCAGCTAATAAATGGCGTGTTTATTGAACTGAAAGATGATACCATGGTGGGGAAAAGAAGAAGATTCTGACAGCTCTGGGATAAGTCAAGCAAGATGAGATTCAACAGGGACAAAAATAAAGTCAGACACTTGGGTCCAAATAATAATCCTCCCAAGAACAAAGTGGGAGAGGCGGAGACCACACAAGCCAAGCAGATGGTGAGCTTCACTAAGAGAGGCAAGGCTCCCTAGAGTTAGGAGAGGATGATCCTCCTGGGTCCCACATCAGACCATGTATATAGGCTCAGGCTCATTTCTGGGCACCTTAATTTAGGAAAAACATTGAGTGATACCCAAGAGGATCCAGAAGAGTCCATCAGGATGGCGGAAGGTCTTGAGTCTATGACATTTGAGGATTGAGGGAAAGACGTGGAGAAGGAGATTAGCATAAATATAAGAAGAGGATGAGGAAGGGATGGATTTGACAGTTGTGTTCTAGCATGTGAATGACAGAGGGCAAAGCCAGGAGCAATAAATGGAAGATGCCAAGCCAAAGTCAAGGCTTGAAGAGCTTGATTTCAGGGAAGAAAACTCCTCAGGATGGGAGCTATCCCAAAGTGGAATGCCTGGCCTCTGAGGGGGAAGGGGGAGAGGGCTGTCCTCTCTCCCCTTGGAGGATTCAGAGCAAAGATGTCAATGACCAACCATTTGTCCAATATGTCAAGGGAGGGATTCCTTTGGGGTCTGGATTGAACTAGGTAGCCCCTGAGTTCCTTCAAACCTTAAAATTCAATGATACTGATGCATACTGACTTTGGACCTTCTACACTGACGCCTCACCAGCAGAATGTAAGCTACCAAGGGCAGTGACAATTTTATTTTTGACTTTGAAATTCCATCACACATCACAATGCCTTGAAGATTCTAGGTGTTTAATCAATTCAATTCAATTCAATTCAACTCAACAAGACATTTATTAAAGTCATGCAGTGTTTTATAAAATTGGGGAGATATTTGTGGTATCCAGAGAGGGTTATTGTGAGGATCAAGTGAAAAGAATAAAGGACTTGGACAATTTTAATCTGTTAAACCCAACAAGAAGCAAATCTCAAAGAAGCTGCCCATAAAGGGAACTGTCATATTCACACCTTCCAGGTGGTACTTAAAAGTGTGATATGCATGGTAACATCTTCCTACAAATTAGAAAGTCAATGATACTGCCTTGTGAATTGCTGGCAAATCACCTTGCTTCAGGAGATCAGGGTCCAGAGAGTGTTTTCACTGTCACTGCCTGAGAACGACTCTATTAGGCATTCAGGACCCTGGGTGCATCTGTTTTATTTGGTATCCTACCTAAAATTGACTGCTGAGATCAAGGCTCTCCTGGGATGACCTAAAAAAAACTGCCTTGCTTTTTTTGTTCCTAGTCTGATGGAGAAAGAGGGGGCCGACTTCATTATTCTGTCAGTGAAAAACTGCCCAACTCAACACACTTCTACAGCATCCAGCCACTGGCCTCAACAAAAGAAGCTGATCCTCTCCACTCATCTAATCTGAAATTCCATAAGAATAGTTAGCATTTCTCGGCCACTCAAAAGACTAGAAATCAGCTGAAAAACTGGTTTTCTAACATCTTGGTTAATTAGAATTAGTCTTGATAAAGCTTTGAATATAGGTCTTGCCTCTGAAATGAGATCTCTTGGAAAGGAATACACACACACACACACACACACACACACACACACACAAAATCAATCAATCACCAACTATGTGTCAGGCATCATGCTAAGCAATAGGGATATAAAAAGAGGCAAAAGACAGTCTCTGCCCTCAAGGATGTTACAATCTAATGGGGAGACAACACACATACACAACCAGTCCTCTACAGGATAGAGAGGAAGGAAGGAATAGCAGGAAGGCATTAAGATGAAGAAGGGCTGGGGGAGGCTTCCTGTAGAAGGTGGGATTTGAATTGGGATGTAAAGAAGCCAGGGAGGCCAGCATTCCAAATACAGGGGACAGCCAGAGAAAATGCCCAGAGACAAGAGATGGAGTGTCTTGTTTGTGGCCAAAAAGTCAGTGTCATTAAATCAAAGAGTACATGTCTGGGAATAAGACATAAAAAGACTGAAATAGGTTATGAAGGTCTGCAAATGCCAAACAGAACATTTTATATCCGATCCTGGAGGCAGCAGGAGTCACTGGAGTTTAATGAATGTAAGGTGACATGGTCAGACCTGCGCTTTAGGAAAATCATTTTAGTGGACAAACAAAGGATAGACTGGAGTGGGGAGAGACTTGAGGCAGACAGACCCACCAGCAGGCTATGAGGTGATGAGGGTCTGCACCAGGGTGGTGCTATTGTCAGAGGAGAGAAGGAAGGATATTCAAGAGATGTTTCAGAGGTGAAATCAGCAGGCCTTGGCCACAACTTGGATGAAGGGGGCAAGATATAATGAGGAATCCTGGGTGACCCCTAAGTGTTGAGCCTGGGGGAAGATGGTGTTGTCCTTTACAGAAATAGAGAAGTGGGGGAGGGTTTGGGGAGAAGATGATGCGTTCAGATTTGGACACGCTGAGCATAAGATGTCTAACTGGACATCCAGCTGGAGATGTCTGAAAGGCAGCTGGAGACAGACAGACAGACAGACACACATACATACACACACACACACACACACACACACACACACGCACACATGCACGCGTATACTGAAAAACAACACTGATTAAAATCTTCAGTCAGGTTTTATATAAACCAAACTAGGGGCTCGGAGGGGAGGAGGGAGATGGATCTGTGTCCTCTGCTCAAACCAATACAGTATGGGAGGATCCTTCATTCCTTCAAAAAGCCACCAAGGTTAGAGACTGCACCGAGCGGTAGCACTGGGACGGGCAGGCGTTGGCAAGGCCAACAGTGTGACGGTGTCATGACAGTGTAAAAATAATGACAGTAAAGTCACTTGAGATCAATGGAAAAGGCAAGATCCATTGCTGCCTTGTCAAAGGGTGCACATGCATCATTTACTTGCCTCAGTTAACCAGGGATCCATTCATTCCTTCACTTGACGAGCATTTTATGAAGTGACAGGCACAGTGACGGGCCTGGGGACACAAATCAGCCCTTGCCCTCAAGAAGACAGCACTGTGGTGCGCAGCCAGTACCTAGCACACAGTAGGTGCTTCATGTTTATTGACTGATGGACAGAGTAAAGAACTAACATAAACACAAATGAGCAAGTACAAAATAAGGGACTCAGACAAACAGGACTTACGATTTAATTGATCATTTCACTGAGATGAGGAAACTGTTTATCGACGTATTCGGCTGCCTTCCTGAAATTAGTAGGCTAAGAAAGGTGCCTGGAACACTTAGGAGACTGAGTGACTTGCCTAGGGTCCCACAAGCAGAGTGAGTTGGGGCTCCCCCTATTCCCCACTGTCTCCACTCAGTGATCTGGGTACAGTAGGAGAGCCCACGAGCAGCTAGAGATCAGAGGAAGGGGAATCTGTGCTGAGCCTGGAAGTCAGCTAGGACATTCTATGGGCTGACAGCCTCCGCCAAGGTGTGAAGATGAGAGATGTGTTCTCATACACACGGATCAGGAAGCATGCCATGGTGCCAGAAGGCAGAGGACTCCCTTCTCAGTCTTCTTTGCTGGATCATCATCTCTGTCCTCTGTTGGAATGGTACCCACACATGTAAAGGTTCTGTACTAGCTCTATCCAGCTCTCCCCTGGTAATGTTCTCAGTTTCCATGGATTCAACTGTCATCTCTCTGAAGGTGATTCCCATACATGCAAACACACATACATGCATACGTACATGTATACACACACATACATGTAGGTGTATATATACACACACACATATATATTTATTGTCCTTGGACTCTCAGATCCAAGCTCCAGTCCTTAGGAGGAGTTCATAAATAAACAAAATGTTGGACATCTCCTATTGGATTGTCCCTTGGGCATCTCAACCTCAATGGCCAAAACTGAACTCATTATTTTCCCTATAAGGGAAGCCCCATCCTTCTAGTTGCCAGGTTTAAGGCCTCAGGTCCGTCCTTAGCTCTTCATTCCCCTCAGTTGCCAAGTCTCTTCCCTTCTTTCTCCATGTCTCTCATCTCCTCCTTCTCTGCATTCCCTCCCTCAGCTACCGCCATGGTTTGAACCCTCATGACTTCTCATGGGACTTTGGCTGTGGCTTCCTAACTGGCCTCCCAGCTTCACTCCGGGCCTTCCACACAAGAGCTGCAGTGATTTTCCTAAAGCACACACCTGACCGTGTCACTGGCCACTCAAAGAGCTTCCATGGATCCCCCTCCCAGACTATCTGCTGTCTCTTACACACTTCCTTCCATCTCCTGAGCCCATGACACCACACATATTGTCTGCCCCCCACCTCCACCCTGCTGGGCCTGGCTGTCTCCCAGGATCCCAGGCTCCCATCAAAGCTCATCTCAAATGTTTTTTCCCGATCCCCAGCCCTAGCTGAGGGTGTCTCTAACTCACCCAATTACTGTATCTATATCTTGTATTTACTTACATGTCAACATGTGGCTTCCCCCATGACCATCTGCTCTGCCACTACACCCCAAGCCCCCTGTGGCTTTGCTATCTAATGTACAGCCAAACCTTCCTCTGTGTGCTGTTGCTCCCCTCTGAATGAGAGCTCCTTAAGAGCCGAGATTGTCTTGCTTTTCTCTTTGTATCTCCAATGTTTAGCACAGTACTTTGTCCATAGTAAGCATTTAAAAATGCTTTTTCATTCACTCATTTATTTGGTGGTCAATAGATAGAGCACTAGGCCTAGAGGCAGCAAAGCTTGACTTCAGATCCAACTTCTGACACCGAGTAGCTGTTTGACCTTGGGTAAGTCACTTAACAAACTTAAGTTTGCCTCAGTTGAGCACCTCACTTTCAGAATTGTTGGGAGACTCAAACATGTGATGACCCAGTGCCTGACACGCAGTAAATGGGAGTTCTTATCGTCACCACTACTATAATCATTATTGCTATTAAATATAAGGTCCTTGAGGACAAGGACTCCATCTCTGTCTTCATATCTCTACTTCCTAGCACAGTCAGTGTCGGACACACAGTAGGCACTTAACAACGCATGTGACTGACTGATAAGCAGTAAGCCTGGAAAGGGAAGCTGGAGCCTGATGATGAAAAGCTTTAAATGCCAAGCAGAAGAATTTGCATTTTATCCCAGAGACAAAAGCGAGCTAATGAGTCAATCGATCAACCAACATTTCTTAGGTGCCTACGATGTAACAGGCACTACCAAGACAGAAATGCCGCAGACCTTGCTGAGAAGTGACATAGTCAAACTAGGCCTTTGGGAACCTCCCTCTGGCAGCAGTGGGGAGTAGAAGCTGAAGAGAGGAGGGGAGTGGCCTGGAGAGACCAACTGTGAGGCTATGACAAGAGACCAGATGAAAGAGGCTGGGGGCTGAAAGTCGGCAGATGGTCATAAAGAACCAAGAAGATGCATGGGATGCTGGGGAGGCAGGAGAGGACCAGACCATTCCATAGACACCTGCCTGCCTGAGCTCCTGAGGAGTCATTTCTCAGATGCAGCTGCCATCTGGGGACAGCTTGGTGGCCCCAGCACTGAGGCAGCCTTGCTCTTGGATGATAATGGTGATGTGGAAAAGAATCTTCTGGATCCCCAGTGTGAGTTCTGGAGACAGTGATTCTAAGGGCTCATGTGGGACTCCCACAGACACCAAGAAGAAGACTCCTGAAACTGCCTGCAGCTCTGGAAAGAAGAGTTCACAGGCTGACGTAGATGAGATTGAAGGAAGGAAAAAAGCAGAAATAAATAAAGGAGGAAACCTCAGCCTGGACATGGCACTGGTCAACTGGGCCTGAAAGCATGACACCGCCCTGCCCCCCCCCCCCAAAAAGAACTTCTTTTTAAATAACCCAAACCATTGCTTATTCCAAGTATAAGAAACATGAATGTCATGAGGAGGGGGGAGATCTTTTCTGCTGAGTTGAAGCCCTCACCACCACCATCACCCCATGGCTGTCTCACTTCTTTGCCCCAGGTTGAGGATTGACATTGGAAATAGCACCTTCTAAGGGAGAATGGGTCTGACCTCTCCAGAGCAGCAGGTCAATGGTCAGTCTCTGAGGATGAAGGGCAGGAACCAGAAGAGGTTCCAGGACACTGAGATGGCTCCTGGGACTCGTGCCCATTTGCTTTATAAATTCCTACTCCAGTGGAAGGTGAGGAAAGATACCAGGGGTCTCTTAGCGGATATGTCAGGCTGATTCACCTCTTTTCCAACAGCAACTGAACTCTCTTTAACAGTAACCAGTACATGTTGTCTTTCCTACACCTCATGAAATCCAAAAACCCTCTAAAGCAAGAATACTTAACATAAAAGTCCATAAATCACCTGGGGGCCATGAACAGATTTCAGGGTGTCCATGAACTTGAATGGAGGAAAAAATTGCATCTTTGTTTCTATAGAATTGGTTTCCTTTGTATTTGATTTTATGCATTTAAAGACATGATTCTGAGGAGGGGTCCAAGGCCTCCTCAGACTATCTGCCAAAGGAATCCATGAAACAAAATATGGTTTGAAAGTCCTGCTCTAAATAGTGGCTTCACTTTGAACAAGTGAACCATGTCAGCATTAAAAGCCTCATGTTTAGGGGCCTGTCCAAAAGAAACACTGGACTCGTGGCCACAAACATTCACATATTCTGCATTGGCTGGAGTGACCACTCAGGGAAGGTATGCCTCCAAAGTGCAGGATGGAGGGAGGGGGAGTAGAAGGCAGTGGGGGGCCATTCCCGGGAAAACGCACAAACAGGGAAAAAGGCAGTAAGGTACAAATGTAGACTCTCAGGGAGAAGGTCCACAAAGCTCCAACTTTTCTTGTGGGGCTGGGACCATGCAACTGAGACTTTAAATCTTGACCCCCCTTCCCTGACAGGAGCTTAGAAGATCAATTTCACGGTGAGTGCAGGCCCACCGGCTACCCCTCCTGGGTCCACTGGCATCATCTCACTTCTTGCTGAGCTAACATTGTTCTCCTTTCTCTGGTTTCACTCCAAGGAGGCTTATGTCTACTTAAATAAATGACTAGAAGTAACAAGGAAATAACTCTTTGTCAAATCTTTCAGAGAGGTCTGGGTTTAGGTTCAGTTCACCAGAGAACTATGAAACCTCGAATCTGTTTGCCAACCTCATGGATCTCTTTGGGACAGATGCTTTACTGAAAGACTAGACACATGGAATGTTCAATTCTGTTTGCCTCTTGCCTCCCCCTCCTGCCCCTCCTTCATCTATGGAACCTTTTAGTTTGAGGAAAAAGACTCAGCAACGGATTGGATGAGGGCACTGAGGAAGAACGCAGAGCTAAGATGACTCTCCAGTTTCCAAAGTGGGTGACCTGAAAGGATGACGATGCGACACCAGGCAGAAGGCAGGGCTCAGGATGCTTTGGGGGTAGGGAGGGAGAAGATACTGAGCTCTGCTTGGCATACACGGGGTTTCAAAAGCCCACAGGACACTTGGGTGGAGATAGGAAGCAGTCTTGGCAGAGAAGAGGCTAGGGCTGGAAATAGAGGCCTGGAAGTCTTCTGCATAGTTGAACCAATGGGAACCGATGACATCATGAAGAAATATTATGAGGAAAAATGAAAAAGTAGCCTCGCATGGAATTCTGGCGCACACTCTCACAAAAGGGGAGGGACAGGGCTGATGCTACAACAAAGGAGCCTGAGAATCGGGCAGGGGAAAGAACAAGAGACAGGAAGAGAGGGTGATCAGTAGTAGCAAATGCTACAGAGAAGTCAAGAAGGATAAAGACTGGGGAAAAGGTCACCAAGGTCAGCAGTTAAGAGAGCATTAACCACGAGAGCAAGCAGGCTGAGGTGAGTGATGAAGTGGGTGCCAGGCTGCCAAGGGGTGAGAAGTGAGGGGAGAGGAATGGGACAGCTTTTAATGAGAGACTCATTGTATGTTCACTGCTCCTGAAACTCCATGGGGGCATTTCATTAAATGGCGCTTTTGGATATTTGTCACACAGCCAGGAAATCTTTATCCCCTCACTGATGATCACTTCTTTGGGCAATGATCAAGTTGTTCGAATGTGCTACGATTAGGTTCATTTCTACAATAAAAATAAAAACAATAATAACACCAGGGAGTTACTGTTTTCTAAACTGTGAAGACTGTGCCCTAGGACATCCTAGCGGAGCAAAGATTTCCTTGGAGGTAGATTACGGTGCTTGTCTCAATAGGAGAAATATCCCCACCACCTGAGTGGAGAGACTCTCAGGAGAGACAGCCCCTGCCCAAAATACCAGACAGGTGGTGTTCCAAATATCTGTTTGGAATTGTAAATCTTCTGTTTGGAATTCCAAACCTCTTCTTCCCATAAGAATTATGTAATTTAGTCCCCTGCTGGTCCACAAAGGCCCATTTAACCCATAATGTAGTCAAAATATTCTGCATACACAACAAAAAAAATAATACAATGGAAACTGCCACAATATTTACAATTAAATAAAAATAATAAAAATTGCTTGAAAAATATTTTATCTTGAGTGCTAGTGCTCGGGAAAAACCTGGTTTTGTTGAAGACTGAAGCAACAGATCCTCTCATGGAGTTTCTAGGTCATACTGTGGGCTTGTAAGTCAATGAAGCCTTTTCTTTCGTGAGTCAAACTTCATTTCCAAACTGTTTTCCTTTTCTTTGATTGAGGTGTATCACCAGAATGATTCAACTGTTTATCAACCATGGCTATGGTTGACTTTGAGCTTCCAAATAGAATTAAGATAAATAAAGAGAAGAGTGAAGAAAAGTAGAGAAAGAGTGGAAAGGGAGACACTTTGTCAAATGACAGGTTGCAAGTTAAGAGAGAAACAAGCTAAAAGAAGAAGGACAAATAAGGAGGATGGAAGAAGAAAAAGCCAAGGCTCTGAAAGCAGACAACCTGGGTTCAAGTCTTGCTCCTGACCCTATGTGCCTGACCATCAGCTCCCTGGGCCAGATTTTCTTATCTGTACCACAGAGGAGGGGGACGGGCTGACTATTAAGGTCCTTTCCAACTCCAGATCTAGGGCCCTAATCTTCATGTGACCCCACTGGCCACCAAGTCCAAATTCTCCAGCACAGCATGCAAGGCTCCCACCTTCCCTTGCAGTCTTGGCTCCTACAATTCCCCTTCACCCACTCTAGGATTGTGACAAAACACCCAACTTGGGTCTTGCCTTTCCTTCCTCAGTCCTTCTGTTCAGCTGTCTCTACACTATGTGCACTTTTCTCATGTCCAGCCTTCCCAGGTCCACTCTGACGTCTCTTGGCTGTGAAGCTTTCCAGAATCTCACCTCACTCTTCCCCACTTTGGCTCAAATCCAGAAGTAATCTTTATTTCCACAGAACCTCTCAGGCATTCGCTTTTATTTTTCCTGTACAGTTACTCTATCAGCTTATACCTGTAATTGAGTATTTAAGACAAATATTTAGATGGTGCCAACTGTGTGCCGGGTGCTGTTATCATCTCCATTTTACAGATGAGGAAACTGAGGCTGTAAGAGGATAAATGACTTTTCCAGCATCACACAACTAAGTTAATGTTTGAAGCGAGGTTCTTGCCAGATCCTGCTGCTCCAAGAATACTGCTTTATTCACCAAGCCACCTGGCTGGTCAATTAAGTGTGTCTTCCTTACCTTCTCAGACTACAAACACCTCAAGGTCAAGGGCTATATCTTATTTGTGTCCCCTAGTATCTAGCCCAATGCCTTGTATCAGTACAGGAGCTACAGACAGAAGGGACCTTAGGACACCTCCTTTAACCATTTTCTGTTACAGATAAACAGAGGCTCAGAGAAATTGAGTGACCTTGCCAAGGTCACACAAGGATTAGAAGCAGATCCAAGATATAAAGCCAGGAGCCTTGACACCCAATCTGGCGTCCTTTCCACAAGACCAGGACATTCACTCCCTGTTCACCAATACGAATTGAGAGGTCAAGGGGGTGTTGTCACTAAGCAGTAGCCTTCCTTTGCTCACTGTGGCATCTCTGGAGTGACTTCACTGCCCAACAAAGCAGTCTGGGGACTGGAGGCTACTGTGGAAGGAGTTAGTTAAGATTCAAGAGATGAACTTTTATTACATTTCATGCCGGCTTTCCTTTTTTGATACACTCCATTTGAAAGTCAAATAAAAAATTGCTTGTTTATTATGAATACAAACGGAGAGCCCACAGTGCAGAAAACAGCTCCCAAAACATCATTCAAGGAGCTGTACCTGGGAAGATTTACTCAGAATTGCTAGAGAACTCTGGAGCCCAGTTGTTCAAGTGGGAAGGATCACCATTTTCACGACTCATCCCCCCACCTCCACCCCCTCATCGTTTGTTTACTTGTTTAAACTTCCAGCTTGGGGTAATTCAACTTATTACATCAGAGGATCCATAAATGTTTTGCAGAAATTCAAAACTTTCCAGGCCCTTCAAAATGTCAACTAACTTTTTGACCACACTTACTATCTGATGCATCCCACCCCCACCCCTCCCTCCTCTCTCTACATGTGGTCTTCCTCCATGAGAATTCAAGTCCCTGAGGGTGGGCCCATCTTGCTTGCTCGGGTTTGTCTCCCCAGAGCTTAACACACAGCATGTGCTTCATTAATGCTGCCTCCATCCATCTATCCTATCTGATACCTATACTATTTATGATATCTCTCTGTGCTACCTGTTATCTATCTATATAGCCATCCATGTTATCTGTCTACACATCTATCTAGCCTAGTTATGTTATCTGTCTAACTATAATATCTGTCATCTGTCTGTACTGTCTATGTAGCTACCTATGTAAGTTATCTGTCTAAACTATTCATTTATACAGCCATTTCTATTATTTATCTATAATATTTTTATCTGTTTATACTACCTATACTGACATCCATCCATCACATCAAGGGGTTCAATGGCATCTAGCCATACTAGCTAGCTGGCTATCCCAATCTGAAAACCTTTGAGCCTACTTTTCCTGCCAGGTAAATCTGAACTGATGAAGAATCATCATGATAAAACCTCATCAGAATTCTCTTCCCTTCCACATTTCGGTCTCGCTCCAATTTACAAGCCTGCTAATGTCTCCCTAAAACAGAGAAGTGCCATTTTTTTTCCTGCAGAGATACTTCACATTTTTTATGCCCTACTGTATCACATTAGTGCAGAAGGCAGAAATGCTATTTCCCTGGCTTATCCAATGCTCGTCTCACTGCTGATGGCCCAAGCACTCCACACTGGGGGCTCCACCTCCCCTTGCTGGGAGGTAACTGAGGCTGTTCACCAGCAAGTTTTCCCTCTGAATATATAACCAACAACGATTTAACCACTAGCTACTGTTCTACGTTTTGTTGGCTCACTGTACATTGCTATGTGTTTAACTCTAGTAATTACCACCATTTTTCTGAGTAGGTGTGAACCTTTTTTCCTATAGAATCTTAACTGTTAGATCTCTCATTATCTGTACATTTATTTCTAGCTTCTGTGGCTTTTACATTCTTCAATCACACATTTTTACAAATGGCATGTTTGTCTTAAATATCCAAGTGGAAAACTTTACCTGCCCTGGATCAGATAAGTGAACACACGCTGTTCTTAGAACAGCTTATACTAAAGGAAAAACATAAAGGTTTGCAAAAGATTCTTGACAATGCTAACGAGTACATTTACATAGCCAAGGAAAAGTGACCCAGGAATTTTCTCCAAATCAGGCCTTTCAAAAGATGAAAATGAATTCTGAGAATTTAATTAATTCCGAGCTTAATCCCCTCTTCTTTGGCTCCGGAGAATTTGGAGCCTCAGGTCTCTGCCTGACAGTTTACCCCTAACACACCTTCAAATAGAGCTGAGAGATGTTTAACTTGGGGGCCATTTTGATCTTTGACTCTTCAGTATCTGCCAATAAACTGCTGGATTGCTGAAACTAAGTGTCTAATTACACGATTTCACAATAGTCACCATTAAGCTTCTACATAATGCAAGTGTCCTTTAAACCTGACATCTGGGACAAGTAAAACACCAGAGGGGACACAAGACAGAAGTCTTCTCAAGGTCTTTCTTCCTGTTTTCAAGTTAAGCTCTAACGTCTTTCCCTGGTCCTAAGTCTCATCTGCAAAAGTGGGTTGCAAGGCAATCCCTCTGGCCTCTTTTACCTGAAGATTCTCTGAACATGATGCACCATTTCTCCCAACAGTCTGCTGTTTGTGCTCATAAACCAAAAACACAATTTTACTCTCAGTGACGAAAATCTATCCTGTATCACAACAAATCCACCATGAAGTCCTGTGCAACTCACAACAAAAGGGAACAGAGACGTCCCCATTCAGCCACCGTACAACTAAGTGCACATGTCACAAACAGGCTTGAAAGTCAGAGGCCTCCAGATCTTTGAGCCTTTGGCCAGGTCACATAACTCCTCTGTGAAAGGAGGGAGTTAGGCTGGCTGGATTCCAAGGGCCCCACCAGCTCAGGATCCAGGATCTTGTGTCAGTCCTTGAAGGAGACACAAAGATCTTTGAGAAACAGCCCCTGTCCTCATGGGATTTCATTCCACAGGGAGAGGGATGGCACATGGCCTAACAGGCCACACAATCTAATAACATGCATTAACTAGAAGGCTGACTGGACTAGAACAAGGGCTGGAGACAGACAGGGCTACACTGGGCAGGTTCCAAGGGGCCAAAAGGCCTGTTTCTAGGAGCTGCAGCCAAGAGGCCAGGGCTCTGGAGGGTGAGCAGCAGCTGGGGGAAGGATCCATTTGTCACCGTCAGGGATGGGACCAAGGTACACACCCAAAGTGAAATAAGCCCCAGCAGCAAGGTCTGCACCAAACCACAAACCAAACCAAAGTCTTTCCTTCCAAACAAAAACAAACCATGGGCTAGTGAGCTAAAACTGCTGAATTAGGACAAAATGCCAACAGACACACACAGCCTTAGTGGCCCCAGTCGGTCACTTAGGGTGGTAGAAAAGAGGCTGCTGCAGGCGTCAGGAGAGCCTGGAGCCTGGGTACAAGCTCAGCCAGCAGCTCCCAGTGTGACCGTGTGCAGGCTGCTAAACAACACACTCAGGGTCCCAGCTCAGCAGCCAATGATGAGGCGCAAGGTGCTTTCCTGTACTCCCTCTCTCTCCCTCCTCCCACTCCTTCCTGTTCTTTTCCTCCTCTCTGTCTGTCTCTGCTTCTGTCCATGTCTGCCTCTCTCTCTCTTCTTTCTCCTTCCCTCTCCCCTTTTCTATGTTTGTGTGTGTGTGTGTGTGTGTGTGTGTGTGTGTGTCTCTCTCTGCCTCTCTCTGTCTCTCTCCATCTCCTTGTCTCTGTCTCTGTCTTTCTCTCTCCTCACAGCTAATTAAAGTTGTGGGCAGAGTTCTCTAGAGGTGGCCTAGAGTCAAAGCTGCCCTCAAACCACCTGGAAGCCCAGCTCTCTCAACCTTAGGGATGTGCCTACCATAGAAATGCCACAACTCAGCTTCAGTGCCAGTATGAGCATGACAGGAGTTCAGCTTTTACGTAGCCCTGTGAAATATGCCAAGGATTGGTCTTATAATAAGCCTGTGAGGTGAGAAGGGCAAGTCCTGGATTCCCATTTTATAGATGGAGAAACTGAAGTTGAAGAAAGACTAAGCAAGCTGTCCAGGACCACAAGGCTACTAAAACACCCAGTCCAGGGCTGCCTCCACTCCCATGTTCTAATGCCCCTAAAAAGTTCCTAAAACAATCTAAGAGTCATTCATCACATGGCAGACGGAGACAGAAGGTTTGATTTCCTAGACAGATGGGTTTGAGGACAGTGTTATACTTATAAAAGCAGCAAGCAATGGGTATGCATTCTTTGCCTGAATCCCTCTAGGAATGACGATGTCTATGCCAATGAATGCATTCCCTAGGGATGTAATTGGGGAGTGTTGTGACCCATCTGCACCAGTACCTGGTATTTTGTACCTATTTGTTCACACTTATGTGTGTGCCTGTTATTTTCCCTGACAGAATGTAAGGTCACCAAGGGCAGGGACTATCATGCTTTTGTCAACGAACCCAGTCCATGTGGGGCCCTCAACAAATGCTGGTCCAATAATGAACCAAAATGTCAGCACTGATTAGGCACCATGTACTGTGAGCACTGTACTGGGCACCAAAGAGAAGAAGAGGAAATCCAACCCTGAGGGCCAGCAGCAAGCCTCCACTCTGGTTGGGAAGGGGATTGAAACACGGATGTATAAACAAATATAATTCGGAGCAAAATGTGAAAAGTACAAAGGGACTAAAGAAATGTGAAAAGAAGGCTCAGAGAAGCCTTCAAGAAAGAATGGGACCTGAGCTAAGCCTTGAAAAAAGTCTGGCATCTGCACTGGCATCTCACCACGCAGTAGGGGGGAGTGTCATCTGAAAATTTCACAGTTTCATTGTGTATATTCTTTTCCAGATCACATTTAAAAAAAAAATAAAGTCAGTCCCAGCAACAATCCCAGGGAGGGTCTACCCACTTATTTTTCTCTTTTAAAAAGATTTTATCCATTCTGAAAAGAATTCAGTTCAGTTGGCTTTAAGCACAACTGCATTTTTTTTTAATCCAGAATATAAACCTTGCCAGGTCAGTCTGCCTCCTTTGGGCATGGAATCACCATCTTCAGAAGGTGCATAATGAGAATCTTTGCCATGTTTGTTACCAAGACCTACGAGGCTTGATGAATTCAGATTCACAGTTGGGCCCTTGACATGAAAGTGACTCCTTTAATCTCATTCATTGATTTCAATACCTAACCATCTTCAGAAAGAAGAAAATCAGAATTTACAGAAACCTCTGACTTCCTTAGGAGGCTGAAGGAGGCATGTCAGGAGTAGGATTCTTCGTGTGGCATAGGCTCACAGTGGTGGGTAGATAGTCTCCAATGAAAGATTTATCATCCTTCTCAGAGCATATGGTTAGTTGCCAGCTGCCACCACAAGATGAGGAAGAAAATACTGAAATTAGTTACACCACTGAAGTATGAACCCATGTCCTCTCTCAGTGTTTCAAGTGCATGTGAATCATACAATCACAGGAGAAACTGCAGAGCAGAGACCCCTCATTTGAGAAAGGATGGTCACATGGTGAGAGCCACAGATGAATCTCGGGGTGAAAACACGTCTCCAGTAGGGCTAATGCCACAGTCACTCTAACACACAGGCATGCGCAATGATGAATACTGCAGACTTAGACCTTTTATGTCTGTACACCTGCCTTAATAACAAGTTAAAACTAAAAAAAAAAATGCAGAGGGGTTTTTTTTGCTTTTATATGATTTTTTCTAATAGAAAGGGGTGCTGGGGGGAATCTGTGTGAAAACAGAATTCCTATCAACTAACAATGAAAAATCTCCATCTCCTGGATGGAGACACCTGAGTGCTGGCCTAAAGCTAGTCTCATATGGGAAGAGCAGGGAGAAGTGTAGGCTTCATCAACCCTGATTTATAAGGGCCATTAAAAAGCATGGCCCCTCTCCCTCTCCTTAAGTGTCAAAAAAAGCTTCTTCTCAGAAAGATTATTAAAAATCCCATTGTCTTTTGTGAGGCCAGAAAAGTCACCTGGCAGAAACACTTCATCTCCCAAATCCTTTCTTTTAAGCTCTATTACACAATTATTACTTGATGGTCCTTTACCCATGTTGGACAGTCCCATCATCCATTTTGGACAGGCATTACACAGGGACAATGTGCTAGGCCCAGGGGAACCAGAGAACAGGGAAACTGGGAAGGGCCTTTCATGACCACAAGCTTCTTGGGGAAACCAAGGTCCACATTTCACAAGAATGCAAATGCCATAACACTACATGGCCCCAAATCACAGAATGATACAATCTCCACAAAATCACCTGGCACGTTCCCCAAAGGATAAGGGAGAGGAGCATGGTGGATGTGAGTCAGCAGCACCATATTAAGAACTAAGGACGGTGAAGGAGACATAGGACAAAAGGATGGCACCAAAGTCAGCAGGTCCTTAGGTGCTAAGAATGAAGGAACATTAGTTAGGGACGGAGTCCATGCTCCACTGGTTCCATGCAATGTCCACAGAGCCAGATGCCAGCCCCCAGCCCACTGGGCATGTGCCCCAAACTCACAGAAGGCCACAGACAAGAAATGCAAGGAGGAGAGGGCAGAAGTGGGACCCCCACACTGAAGATTTCACAGATGCATCCAAGCACTCAAGTACCCAATGCCAGGCTCTATGGCAGGAGAACATGTTTCCAGGCTGGTATCACCACAGGTGCACCAGCCTTCACAAGTAAGTGACAATGGAGGGAAGTTACAACAGTGGAGCAGGCTGGTCGGTGGTCAAAGGCAGACTGAGAATCTGAGATCCTGGTTCCCACACACAACTTCCTTCCCCCGATGACAGGGAAATTTTTAAGAAGTGAATGGATGTTTTAAAAAGTCTTAATGATTATTAGAATCATCATCGATGGTTAGTAATTATTTGTCCTGGGTTACAAAGGACATTGATTTCCTTCATATGACAGTAAAATTCCACCATAAGGCAACTATTTCAAAGATTTAATTATATTATTTACAGTGGGTTAGGAAATTGCTGATGTTTGTGTCCAAATCTAAATGAAGTGGTTAATACAGGTAAGAACATTTAAGGAACACCCATTAGATAACTCAACATTGATAGGTTCACAGGATTTAGAGTTGGAAGGAACTTCAGCGATCACCAACTCCAAAATGCTCATTTTGCAGATGAGGAAACTGAGGTCATCCCACAAAACAAGGGTCTTGATAGGTAAATAACCAATGCTCCTGACTTAAACCAAACACTCCCTCCTTCACTGTACTTCACCTTCATCTTCCAGTTTGAAATTCCATATTTTCCAATAGAATGCTGGGCCCTTCCTCCTCTACAGTATTCTGACAATCGACTTCCTTCTATGCTCCCTATGAACCAGCCACGTTGACTTCTGCTGCCCCACACTCCCGGGGCTCCATCCCCCCTCTCCTTGGCTGGGAATATTTTCCCTCCTTCCCCTTGCCTCTTAGCTTTCCTGCAAGATTCAGCTGTTCCAGCATTTGTAGGATGTCTTTCCTGGTCTCTCCTCCCTGGTAACTGTCCCTGCCTCCCAGGTTAAAGCCTCTGAGACTACCCTCCACTGATGCTGTACATTTTCATCTACACACACACACACACACACACATACACGCATGCACGCACACACACAACTATTTGTGTGTATGTGTATATGTATGTGTGTATATGTATGTGTGTGTGTGTGTATATATATATTTGTATTGTCTATACATCGTGTGTGTGTGACAGTGTATATGCATGTTGTCACATTCTGTCCTCTCCTATGGACTCTGAGTTCCTGGAGGGCAGGGAGAGTGGTTTCATCTCTCTTTGTGTCCTCACTGCTTAAATGGGTGCCTGGCCCATAAAAAGCTCTTAATAAATGCTTGTTGACTGACTGACTGATAGGAAAGAAATGAAGAACTCAGGATTCTACAGAACAAGAGAAGTTCCAAGAACCCTCCCCAAAGGAAAAGGCACCATCCTCCTGCCCTGGGGCAAGACAGCATGAAAGACATTAAAGGCAATCGGGTGGTTGCCCCGCCCCCCCCAACCTGTGCCCCTGAGTATGACTGTCCAAAAGGCTCCATCACATAAACCCTGGATCATCGATGCCAAGGAGCAACTCCAGGCATGAAGCCTCTACTTCAGCGGCCAAAATGCAACTGGCTAAGTCAGCGGTGACTCAAGGAGAATTAGTCCAGTTTCCCATCATCTCCAGTCTCCAGGAGAGAGATGCCACTCTTGACCACCTGAGAACTCTCTGGATCGCCCCGCCAGGGATGAAGATGTGCAGAGTTTAGGAGCATCTGGCCCCTCTGCTGCATCAACCACTCCACAGCAGACACTCAGGGCAAAAGCCCAAGGCTGCCCAATGGGTGCCTTACCTTCACCTCGATGAAGTCTGGCTCCCCCAGGGACACCAGCTCCGCGTAGGCTTGGAGTTCCTCCACATTCCAAGCCTTCACCAGGGTCAGGCGGTACACCGTACGCTGTTGCTGAAATAGAGAAACAGCCAGCTCAGCTTAGAAGAAATGTCACTTAAAGCTGCCTCCAGAGCATGTCAGAGACCACCCAACATTCTTGTGTGGCCACATAGAAACCTGGGAGGAAAACACTAGAATGAATGGAGAGGTCAGCACAACCACTGTTGCCAGAGCAAAGAAGTCCTCATTCCCTCCTTCATGCCCTAAACGGAAGGGTGACCAGCAGCACCAGATACAAGCCGTGCAGGAGCCCAGGCCAGGCAGAGCTCTGCATCTGAGAGAGCATCACAGACATGTGAGGATGGCAGGAATGCAGCATCCCTCCTCATACACACACACACACACACACACACACACACACACACACACACACACACACACACACAGAGGTGTGAGAGAGAAGGAAAAGGGAAGAATCCAAACAACACTACATTATGGGGGGCCGGGCAATGACAGAAACTCAACAGAGCAAGACAGTGCCCAACCTCTCTTGAAGACAGTCATTTCCCAAACCACCCAAGGATATCCTCCAGACTGCTCTACAAGCAACAGATGGGCCAACTGAGGCACCAATGGGACGGAGGACCTTTGCACCCAAACCTCGATTCAAACCTCCCTCTCCAGGTTCTGTCCAGGGCATCTTCCCCAACAGAAGGATCAGCCCCCAAACACTGGCTCTGAACCGGGGTCCATCACCTGCTCTGCATCTGTCTGGGGAAGCCAAGGGACCCCTTTTCACAATAATGCTTATAAGTGCACAAAGTGAAATCAACATAGGATTGAAACCAATGATATCATAAATATTTATATATTAAAATATTATAATACATACATATTTATGTATTAAATGGAATATAAAATTTTAATAAAATAATGTTTATAACAACACATAGTACATAACATATAGTACTACATAATATAACATATTATAATTTGTACTATTATAATGAAATATTACAATATACAAACATATTTTTTAAAAAACAGTAAGTTCACAGACTCTAGGAGGAGAAGCCCTGCTCTACTAGATGGCTCTTATTTGGAAACTAAAAATGCTCATTTGTGAATCTCCCCTTCCCCTGTTCCTTCTAACAGATGACACTGCTGTGTCACTGAGGAGGGATGTTTAAGTCAATAGTTTCAACCTTCTTCCCCCACAATTCTCTTCGACAAGCAAAGAAAGTTCTAAATCCTGGTCAGCATGGACAAGGAAAAGCCAGGCCTCTGAATTAGCCACAAACCAGGAGGTTCACAGCTGAATGACTGGAGCTGGGTAAGAAGATTCATGACCAAGCATGCCGCCTCGTCCTGCCCAGGGGATGGACTCAGGGTACAGACTAAGACTGACACTTTTGGGGGCATGGATGATGTAGTAATTTGTCATATGTGACCATACAGATTTGTAATAAGGGTTTTATTTTCTTTCTTTTTCAATGGGGGTGGAGAGAGGGAGAAAAGATAGATTTTGGTTAATTGAAAAAAAAAATTAATTAAAAAAAATTCAATTTGATTCAAGTACCCAAAATTGGATGACGCTAAGTCAGAGCATCATCCAATTTTACAACTCGAAGTGTTCTCAGAGACCGGTGAGTTCACCCCCAATGTGAAAAGGATCCCCACTGAACATACCTGAAAAGGGGGGGGATCCCCAACCTCCAGAGGCACCCTCTCCCCTTTGGGGCAGCTCTACTTGTTGGGAAGTGTTTCCTGAATTCAAACCTCAATTTGCCTCTGTGACTTCTACTCACTGTTCTGTTCCCAGTTCTGCCCTCTACAGCCAAAAAAACCCCAAATGTTACCCCTTTTCCTCCTGGCAGCCCGCTGTCACACCAGGGGCTCCTGGCTCTAGGGCTGAAGTCGCTCCAGGGGCCACCTAGGACATGAGCACATTTTCCTCCTCCCCTGACATCTTAAAGAGCACATTTTCCAGAGTCATGAAATTATATTATATTAAATTACATTACATGAATTAAATTAGGTTTTCCAATTTCATAAAATGAGGGCCTTCCTCATCTTACAGGTGAGGAAACTGAGGTTCAAGTAGGTGAGTTAATGTGCACCAGAGGCCCCTGAAGTCTCCTCATCTCCAAGTCAGGAATGCTCCACACCTCCGCCCTCCCCAAGACAGACATGTTCTCAGACTTACAGGGCCTGCCCTCACCGGATGGAGGCTACCTGGTGCTGGTCTAGTCTGAACCTTTCCCTTCCCAAAAGTGAAAGCCAGAGCTAAGGGTGGGTAAAGGTAGTTCTGTGAAACAGACCCCAATGCCTCAACTGTTTCCAATGACAGCTTTGAGTTTCTTTTCCCACCCTGCCTACACCTGTGAGAACAGAAAATCAGATTCCAATCCAATGCTCCAGCCACCAAGCACATGCATTCCCTCCAAATCACCGGCCACACCACCTCAACTGGACGAGGGCCAATCTCTACACTCCCACACTGCTCTCATGGGGAAGAAGCTGTTCCTTAGGCAACACTGGGGTTTGCATTCCTGTTACACTCTTCCAAGACCAAACAGAATAACCCTAATCCCCATCCACATAGCAGCATTATAAACATCTGAAGATGGTGACCAAGACCTACCATGTCTTCTTTTCTCCCGGCTAAACATTCTCAGTTCCTTCAAAGAGTCCCTGAAGGAATAGTTTTGAGGTACCTAACCATCTCTGTCACCTTCTTTTGGATATTCCCTAGCTTAATTTCTAAAACATCCTTCCTAAAATGTGTTGCTCAGAACAGTAGAAAGAACACTGGATCTACAGTTCAGAGGACCTGGGTAGAGGCCCAATTCAAACACTTCCTAAGTGACACTAGGCAAGTCACTCATCCTGGGGCTCATTTTTTCCATCTGTAAAATGGAGGTAACTATCTACACTTCCCAGGGCTATTGTAAAGACAGTGCTTTGTAAACTTACATTTCCATCAAGGTGACCTGGGCACTGCAACGCTGGCAATCAGAAAAGCTAATGAGATTTTCAGACCCCTTGGTAGAAATGCAGTGCACAGAAATGGGAGAAGGGACAATTTCCTCATCAGGTCACATTTTGAATAATGCAAAATATGGTGGCGCTCTTCTCCATAGTGTTTTCAAAGTTGGTAAAATGAGCCACAAAAACACACAAAATACAGATCCTGAGCTAGCGAGAAAAGTGGGGATTGAAGGCCCAATCCATTGAAAGCAACTGGAGAAACGAGACGTCTCAGAATGAGTTAAGACAGAAAATCCACCAGAAACCAAGAAACAAGGATAAAAATGACTCCAAGAAGAAACTCTTTAAAAATGTCTTTTTGAGGAATTTTGCAACACTGAAAAATGAGTTAAGATGTGATGCTCGCCATCTGCAAGGCTAAGGGGGGGGATCACACACTCACAATTGAGTCTCACCAGCACCCCAGGATCCAAACATCTGGGATTCTACTAAGCAGCTCTCCCAGGCTTCTCTCTTCGAGGCAGGCAGCAACACTAATGTACCCAGAACACCTGATTTTCCCAGACCGCTGCTTTGCCTAATTACTGCTTTCCTTTTCAGGGTCTACTTCCCATTCACCCATAATCTAAAATAAATAGAGGCAGTGATGGAAGACAACTATTTTCTTCATTTTGTGACAAATTGGCTGAATGAGAAATTAAGATTTTTAGAACCCAAAATAAAACTACTGGTAGAAAGAAAGATTGCTCGAGAAAGAGAAAATAAAATCAGATTCCTAATTCTAGGAAAAGGCCATGAATTTACTTGTGGGAAGAGCACAGCGAAGCCCCAATGCCCTCCTGTCCTGTGTGACATCTACAGAATAAAGTGGCTAACGTTGCTGAAAACATTCCCCCGTCCTGCCTCCTCCACACACCTCAAGATAATAATGATGATGCTGATGCCTCAATAAAAGTAGCTCAGACTCGTGCAGCACTTACTGGGAGGACAAATGCCTTTTCCCCAGAAACCTCAGAAGTAACCAGTTCACCAACTGTTGCTGACCATAAGAAGTCAGTTCTAAAGTACTTAACTCACAATGATCTAACTTTAAACTAAGTGGCACCTCAGAACCGGAATTCAGATCTATTGACCCCCCAGTCCACTCTCCTTTCTCGATAACCTATTTTGCCTTCGGGATATTCTTTTGCTCTTTTTTTCTGAAAATTTTAGATAGGTGAAACATCAGTAGAGTTTCTAATAAAGAAAAGGAAGGAAAGGTTTTTAAAATGCAATGAGTCAGGCAAGAATCACATTTCCTTAGTCCATAGGTTTATGTTCTCTCCTGTCACTATACATAAACTTAGTATTTTAACTCAGGAAACTCCAGAAAGTCACTGAGAATTAATTGAAAATCTCTGTGACCTATAGAATCACTTAACTATCTACCAACAGTACTTCCCGACAAATTGCCTCTGCAGGAAGCCTGGAAGATGAAATGAGGTCACAGAGAAGCTGAAAAGATGCCTCTTCAAACAAAGACAGGCTTCAGAGGACACCAAGGGAAATTTCCAAATATTAAAGGTGAGTATTTGAACAAATATGGGCTGCCTTAGACTTTCTGGAAAAATCAGAGGTAATTCAGAAAGGCAGGTTTATTAGTGGCAATGATTAATACATGTGTATGAAGGATGGTACATTTTTAAAAGAAATGTTTCTGAGGTGTTTCTCTCAAAAATTCAAGTCCCACTTAGCAAATAGCCAATCTTAACTTCAATTTGTCTTGTTTCATTAATGGATAAAATTTTTCATAAATTCTGAGTTTAGGCCAAGTTAATGAACCTCTGCGTCTGCCTAAATATTGATCTGAACTCCCTTGCTCTGCTCTGACATTGGCGAAATGGAGGTTCTATGATTTAAATGCATTGGGAGTAAAATCGGTTCCAAATCTAAAATAAGCTGAAGGTCAGAGAATTTAGTGACACCTGAAATACATAATCAATAGAGAAGTTCTAGGAGACAAATGGATATAGTGGGGAAAAGGAAATAATGGAGAAAAGTCAGCTGTATTTTTCAGAATTTAATTTCAGAATATTTTTTCCAAAATAGTGAAGAAATGATATGGACATAATTATACGGTTAATTACAACACAACCAATTAAAAAGTATTTTAGGAATGCCTACTTTGTGCAAAGCACTGTGGGGGGAAAAGAAGAGTGTTACAGGAAGCTGGCACTCATATACTTACAGTCTTGCTGGAGAGACAGAAATAAGCCCCATAGAAGACTAGGACCAGGTGACCACGCATGCGACCTCAGTCCAAAGAAGGGAAAAATTCACATGGGCCAGAAAAGTCCCAGAAGGGCTATTCCCAGAGGAGCTGTGTAGACTTGGAGGAGGCGTCATTTTGGTAAGACTTTAAAAGGTGGCAGAGGAAGGCCAGAAGCAGAAGTAAGGCACGGAGAGAACAGAAAAGGACCTAAACAGGATAATAGCATGAGTAAAGGAAAGAGGGGGAAAGCATGAAGCACTTGTCCATCATTCAAGCTGAAGGCTGCAGTCACCTGGTAAAATCACCCTAGAAGTCATCAGAGCTGACAAAGATTTACCAGCACGAGCAAGTCCAATAGATGGTTGTTATGCACCCACAGACTGATCTAGGAGCACCACAGAGGAAAGATGCGAGATGGTAACAGTCCATGCCCATCGCCTGCGGTCAGCAAGGAAGAAAACTTTATTGTCTGAAAGATGACATACTTTTTCTACTTGGTAAATATTCAATGTTTTTGATCCTGAAGATATGATATTACAAACAGAACCACAGTGTCAAGTATGAAAGATGCCTTGATGTTTAAATTTTTAAAATTTTTATTGAACATCTCTAGAAAAAGCCCTAAAGTTTAACCCTTTCCTTTTAAAAAAACTGACTGAACATTTCTAGAAAATTCCCTTGCCTCTTTGTTACGGGCCTCAAAATTGCCAAGTCCCCTCTCTGTCAGTGATAAATGGGGTTGCAGCCATTTCAAGAGAGAAAAGGGAATGAATAATATAATGATAAATCTAGAAAACAATAGGCAAGTAACTTCTCAAAGAACTCATCAGCCTCTCAATGAAGTTTAGAAGGGGAAAAAAAGATTTGTTGGGAAATAAAAGGACATAAATACTTTTAAAAGAGCACATATATTTAGATAATGAAATTTCATTTCAATCTGCACAGCTAATCCTGTGATCAACTAGGTAAACATAACGAGAAAGGAAAACCAGACTGACTGTACAGACGCAGTGCGGGTGGCACAGTGGATAGGACAGGGGAGTCGGAAGACCCAAGTGTGAATCGTGCCTCAGATGCTCCCTAGCAGGGAGGCCCTGGACAAGTCACTTCTCTCTCTTTGCCTGTTCTCCTCATCTGTAGAATGGGGATAATAATACATAGCACCTACTCCCCAAGGCTGTTGTGAGGATCGAGCAAATTAACAAACGTAAAGCATTTTACAAACTTTGAAGTGCTATATGATGATCACTATTATTATTAATCATATCAACATTAATATTCATAATAGCGACATAACAGAAGAATTTTGTTAACAACGTCTGCTACAGAAGTCGTTTATGAAGGAGAAGGCACCAGGCACCGCCTCTTCTCTCTCTTCCCTAACAGGACCCAAATGCCACAGGATCCATTGCTTATCAATGGGGTAATGGAGCTGGATGTCTACAATCACACATCTCCATCCTGTGCACAAATGGAAAGGTGCTCGCAGCAACATGACTGGGTTTCCTCATTAGCAAGTAAAATCTCTAGTTAGGTCCTCCTCCAGCTCACTGCCAACAAACTCTCCAGTGCCCGGTGGTTCATGTTTAGCTTTGAAGATTATTGTTCTTATTTGAACAACTCTTGGGCTGTAAACATTAAACAACGATCCAGCTCCCTCACTGCCTAACTTGCCACATGTCCTTGGTCATGGGTCTAGTTCCCATAACAGTTTACGTGTACATAAATGGGGTTGTAGCCATCTCAAGAGGCAATCAAGATGTGAAGAGAACGCTCCTAAACGGGCACAACCACAGAAGGAAAGCAATTCAATCTGCATAGGTTTCTGAAGCATGAATCTTGGTCAATAAAATGAAAGCCACAGAACCCTTGATGCAGGGACAACATTCCTCCCACTACAATGGAGGGTTGTAACTATCAAGACATAAGTCAAGACAGGTATGTCCCATAGTAAAGACTAATAATCTCTAAACTGAATTAACTCTAATGATATATCTTCCCTAAGGAATACAGCCTTGAACCAATATGCAATGATGTGGTTTTCTGTGAGAATAATTACTTAGCACTTAATTCTCAGAGTAAATTTAGCTTCAGAGCACTTAGAAATATCAACCAATTAATTTTCACAACAACTCTGTGGAAGAAATATGTGCCTAATACAAACTGGGAGGGGGGAAGGGAGGCTGGCAGGGGGAGGGGGTAAAAGGACTTTCACAGAAACAAAGAAATATGCTATTAGCACAGAACTGTAGGCATCCAGGAAATCCTGCCTCCCTGGTCATCCTTCAGTCACCTTTCTGTTCCAAATGCCATCACCCTAGTTCTCTAGACCACTTTTTACTGCTCTCCCTGACACTAGTCTCCCCCAGTTCCAATCTATCTTTGACACCTGCACGTGTAACTTCCCCAATGCTCCTCACCTCCTACTGCAGGAGCGGATGACCAATTACAGAAACAAAATATCAAAAATAAGATTTTAGACAGTCACAACCTCCCCAGGACTCAGTTTTCTCCTCTCAGAGGAATTAAGAGGGCTAAGACTAGATGGCCTTGGAGGCCCTTTCTAGCTCTAAATCTATAACCCCATGAATCTTTTTTTCCCATTTAATAGTATTTTATTGTTTCCAATTATATGTAAAGATAGTTTTCGACATTCACTTTCATAAGATTTTGAGTTCCAACTTTTTCTCCTCCCTCCCCTCACTCCTCCCCAAGCAGCACGTAGTCTGATCTAGGCTCTACATGTACAATCCTATTAGACTTGTTTCCACATTTATCATGTTGTAAAAGAAGAATCAGAACAAAATGGAAAAACCACAAGAAAGAAAAAAAAAAAACAGGGGAAAAAAGTCTGTTTTGATTTGCATTCAGACTCCATAGCTCTTTCTCTGGATGTGGATGGCATTTTCCATCTTGAATCTTCTGGAGTTGTCTTATATCCTTGCATTTCTGAGAACAGAAGTCTATCAAAGCTGGTCACCACATGATACTGCTGTGACTGTGTACAATGTTCTCTTGCTTCTGCTCCTTTCACTTAGCATCAGTTCACGTAAGTTTTTCTAGGTTTCCCCAAAGTCCACCTGCTCATCATTTCTTATGAATCAATCGTGTTCCATTACAATCCTAGACCACAACTTGTTCAGCCATTCCCCAGTTGAGGGCATCCCCTCAATTTCCAATTCTTTGCCACCACAAAAAGAGCTGCTATAAAAATTTTTGTACATGTGGGTCCTTTTCCCTTTTTTATGATCTCCTTGAGCCCTGTGAATCTTAAAGTACTGAGGGAAACAAATGATACTTAACAGCCCCTATCCCCCTGGGACATAATGGTGGCTCTGGCTGCCAAGGCTCTAGACCTGGCCTTTCCTCCCCACAGGGCTCCTGCTGTATTCATTGTTCACCATCATTTGTTATGTTTCAGTGATGTGAGGCGGTTACATGCAGTCCCTGATTCGTTTCTTTTGTCCAGTCCAAAGAGCTGTGGCCCGCCGTGCCCCTCAATTTCCTCAGCCTCACCAGAAGTCCTTTACAAACGGGCTCCTACCGACTGTGCTAACCTTAATTCCCACTAATTCCCTTCAGCAGGCTATGTTCCAGGCAGAATGGATTATGCATCTCTTCCTTTCTTCAAGTGCCCTCTTCCCACCTCCGTGCCTTTGTTCATGCTATTCCCATGACTAAGATGGACACACACATGTGCACACATACATGTGCACATACACATGCACACACACATATGCACACACACATCCCCTCCCCTTCTTTCCCTTTAAGGCCCACATCAGAGCCCCCCATAAAAATGTTCCTATTCCCCTCCTCTCAAGCTTAAGATGATGTTTCCCCTTTCCAAACCTCCTGGCATGCCATATGGATCTCTCCTGTGCATACGTTGTCTAATGAGTATTATAGTTACTTATCTACCAGTCTCCTCTCCCCTGCTAGAAAGTAAACTCCTTGAGGTTAAGGACTATGTCCCATTTCATGTTCTTATCCTCAACACCTTGCACAGTAAATGGCCCCTGTAGAGGAATCCCCTAGGCGAGGAATCCCCTTATTCCAATATAGTTCAACATATTCTCTATAATATATAGTCTTAGTTGCCTATAGAATGGTTGAATGAATTGCCCAGGGTCACATGGTCAATATATGTTGGCACTGGGGCTTGACCCTGAGGTGTTCGGGCTTCATGACTACTTCTCTACGCACTACCCTATGTGATACTTAATAACTTTATTAAACTGAATTTCCTTCCCTGAAAAGCCAAAGGAGCCCCCAGGAGCCCTCTTGTGCCCAATGACATCAAAGTCATTTCTGAGCAAAGGCAGAGGGAGTCAGGCCCTCAGGTCCCCTTGCCACAGCTACCAGTCATTCTCTTCGCATGCTCAGCACTGAAGAGCTGGATCCAAAATGGCCCCAGCTTGAGAATAAAAGGCAGCTCTTTTCCAAATGGCCCTTCTGCCTAATGAAAACGAAGCTGGATCCTGCTGAGGAAGAGTGCAGGATGGGGCTGATGGAGACCTTCTCTTGGGGCTGCTGCACAGACCCCAGGAAATGGCAACTGGGGGAGAGTGCCCTACAAACTACTGTCAGAGACGTTTTTAAATCGATGAAAGGTCATGCAGGGAAGGCCAGGCCCAGGGCTGTCACTGAGGCTGCCAGAGGAATATTTCCCTTCCAGGCAGGGTAATTGGTTTTTCTCAAAAGCAGCCACGTGTGCAGAATGTCGGCAGTCACAGGAGAGAAAGGAGGCAGGGATATTTATATGCAGCACCCCCGTGGCTGGTTTTGCAAGGAAAGCAGACTTCTCTATACTCTCCTCCAGTGACTAATGTTTTTTAAAAAAAATTGTCTCTATTAAAATCTATGGGAAACAAATTGGATATTGGCAAAGTAGTAATCCAGCCTAGCAAATGAAACCTGAGCTGCCATAAATGCTAAGCTTTATATTTTAAAAAAAAAAAATCAACCCTAATTGCCGTTGTTTCTCAAATCAATGAAGTTCTAACAAGAACATTTAACATCCCTACTGAAAGGGGGATAATGTGATGAACCATACTCAATTTCTTTTCAATGGCTTTCGGTTTATGCAATGCAAACCAGGAAATTAAAAATCATGGCAACAGGGACTGCAAAGTCACATGCCACTTACAGGAAGAAAACCCGAGATGCCTATATAGGGTCAAGCAAGGAGGGCAGATGCCTGCTGAGGATCATCCATCTCTGAGTGCACTTTGGCAAAAGGGGTGAAAGAGACACTTCAGAGGAGCAAATTATACTCTGTTTCAAAACTCAGAACAGGAGACCACAGATGGTCATAAGAAACTTGCTCCACAGTTAAAGAGGGATGAAGAGAAAAACTGAGGCTCTCACTGTCATGAGGTTATTTCCAGGATAAATTAAAAAACCCCATCTGGGTCTTAATGAACAGCTGAGAGGGCAAAGTCAGGGTAGCGAGCTCCCATACATCCAAGCAACTCCATTCAAAGGTGCTGACATCAAGGAAGAAGCCGGGATGACAAAGGAACAGTCAAGATTTCAGACCCAGCATCCCTCTGGGGTGTAACTCCTGGGCATCTGAAGGATGAGCCTTTACTGACAGCAGCTCAGGAGGAGCTGGTGCATGGCCCAGCAGCCTTCCTGAGAACTAAAGCACCGTGATCCACCCCTGATGGGAACCAACCGTAAGAGACCTCAAGCTAGACACTCTGGCCATCTCCCATCCCCTGAAAACCGGCAGTATGTGGGGTTGGATTTGGATAATGGTATGCCACTTATCTTATCTGGGACTCTCTAAGGGATAGCAATGACTAACTAGAATGCAGAGAGATCTTTGTAAGAGTGATGTTCTCAACATATGTGAACTGCCTTTATGTTCTGGGTACAGGAATGCTGTGAGCATGGCTTTCCTGTTAGTCTCTCTGCTTCTGTCCAGCACTGAAGCAATGAAACCTGAACTCAAGAGATCACAGATACTTTTCATTCCTTCTGACGTGACCCAAGTGAATGTTGTTGGGCTGTTGTCTTGTTTTTTTTTTTTTCATTTTCCCTACAACATAGTACCAAAAAGAAAAAAATGAACTAGGCATACTTAGAAGAAAAATTCTCTAGCATTCCAATATTTGTAAATATTTCAGAATTGAACCTGGTTACCTGGCATCAATAATGAACATAAGCAGAGAAAGTGATGCAAACAGCCTGCCCTCAGCTTTCCTCCAGAAGGCAAAGCCAATCAATCAGTGCTTATTCAAAGGAGTAAGACACTTCTAATATGCCCTGACAAATGATGGTGAAGAAAGCACATGGTTTGGCCCATCCACAGTCGTGTCTGTCCTAACACCCTGCCAGGGCTGTATTCTTAAACTATTTCCACCTGCTGCCATCATAGATGAGGGGTCAGAAGGCAAACAAGTGTAGAAGAATAAGGAACATATTGATCTTTTTTTTTTTCTCAAATCTCAACCTCTAATTTTCTCATCTCAACCAAGAACTCAGAAGTGCTGCCTACACAGAGTTAAAAGCTGATAGTCTTGACGATAAATACTGCTCAGTGAATTCCATGCATGAAGATGGAACATCAGATGGGCCCTATTTCATGAGTGGTATCTCTATGCAATGGATTACTAGAGGGTCATCTTCTCCCTTTAGAACCAGAGTTGAAAGTGAGGGCACCCCAAGCGCAGCCATTTTTCTTCCCATCTATGGCACAGAAATGAAAGTGGCCAATCCTGTACTTGGTTTTCTGTAAAGATATGCCCTGGGTTGGGAAGATCTAGTGCTGCATCTCCAAATGGATATCTGGTGGCTATCTCAAATGTCACATGTCCAAAATGGAAGTTACTCTCTTCCTCCTCTACCTCCATGAGCCCACTGCTCCTCCAAACTTTCCTATTTCTATAGAGGGTACTACTATCCTTACAGGCACATGACTTAGCCTTGGTACCATCCCTCCCTTTCCCTCATCCTCCTATCTACAAGCCAAATCTTTAGATTCTATCTCCAGGGCATCATTCATCAGATCCCTTCACTCCATACTTGGTCAACTTATCACCTCCCAACTGGACACTTGCAGTCATTTCCTAATGGATCTCCATGCCTCACTAGTCTCTTTCCTCTTCAATCCATCCTCCAAACAGCTGCCAAATAACCATTCCTTAAGGATAGATCCAGTCATATCACTCCCAGCTCACAAAGATCTTGTGGCTCTTTCTTGCCTCAAGGATAAAAAAAACTCCTCTCTCTGGCATTTAAAGCCCTTCTCAAGGTGGCTCCAAAATACCTTTCCGGTTCACAGCTCATCACTCTCCTTCACCCAGTCTTACAGCCAAGCAGATCTACTTATTGCTCATCATGCAAGACATTTTACTGCTCATCTCCACACCCCTGCACAGGCTGTTGTCCATGCCTGGAGTGAGCGCCTTCTTTTCCTTCTTCCTAGAATCCTTATCTTCCTTCAAAGATCAGGTCAAGATTCATTTCCTACATCAATCAATCAGTCCTTCAACAAGGATTTATTAAGCAAATACAATGTGCCAGGTACTTGCACTAAGATCTGGGCTTTCAAAGAGAAAAATTAAACAGTTCCTGCCATCAAAAGACTTGCACTCCATAAAGAGAGACAACTTAACAGAATGAATGAATAAATAAATAAAAAAGGATTTATTAAGTCTTTATAATATGCCAAGAACTATACTAAATTCTGGGGATGCAAATACAAAAACAAAGAAAGTCTTGATTCTCCTTAAGGAGCTTATATTCCAGTACATTAAAGGAAGTCAAAACACAAAGGGCAGTGGTGGCCAGAGAAGGGTACTATGGGCTAGAATATCAGAGGAATGGGAAGCAGCGCTATAGAGATATAGACTGGCACACCCCTTCCATGAATGATGGCAGAGTTTCAATCATGATTCGATACTGGGGGAGTGAGAACAGAAGGGATATCGATGGTAAGACAAGAATTAGGAAGCATGGCTGGGATGGGTATAAAATAGTGCACCAGAAGAGGCAGTCGCCAACCAGGATGACCTTAAAGGTTTCTTCTAGTTCCAAATTTATGATCCTATGATAATGAAAGACTCCTGCTGAAAGAAATTTAGGTTTTTAGACTGGCTAAAGTCATCATCAGTGTTGTTCAAAGATCAGCACACTGGGCTAGGCATGCAGAAATGCCTTTAAGATTCTTAAACTGCACTTTCTCAGGAGGTCTTTCCTGGTGTCCCCCAACTGCTTGACCCACCTCATCCAAGGTCATCCTATGTCTCTGCTTTGTTTCTTGTATACATGGAAACATAACAACAATAATTACAAGGAAGCTTGGGGGGAGTGAGGGACTAGGAGCTGGGGGGCCTCATGTCAGTGGTACTATTTATACCAACTATAATTAATACCTATACTACATAAATAATTCTCAAAAAATGAAAAAACTCCATTATGCTCCTTTTAATCACCAAAGTTGCTTTCATTTTTGTTTTTTTACCTGTCCTGCCTAGTTGCCTCATATAGCATGGGACTAAAATTAGGAATACCTGGGTTCAAATCCTACCTCTCATCCCCTTTATGCCTTTAAAACCTTTTGGAAGAAGAGGGTCCGCAGGCTCCACCAGCCTGCCAAAGAGATCTGGGTCACACACAAAAATGAAGAACTCCCCAAGCCAGTCCAGCTGACACCCTCAATTCAGTAATCTACCATAACAGGCTTTTAGTTTCATTTTTATTTTAGGTCTAAATGTTAAGGCTTCAAATCTCAGAGACAGAGAGAGACCTTCTGGGACTGATTCAGAAAGATCAGCCTACATTAGAAAAACCAATTTCATGAGAGCAGACTACAAAGGATTACATCAGAAGTTTTTGCATGCAATTTTAACATGCACCATTAGCAAAAATGTTACAACCAACCAACCAAGAGCTAATTCAAAGTTCCCCTCAAGAAGGCAATATTCTTCCATCGAAAAAAAAGGGAGTGTAGATGCACTGCTAACCATAATGGTGGGCCACCAAAAGCTCCAAAACACTGGCTCAGAACTAAACCCTTAAGGGAAATCTGAAATGGTTTTTAATAATTTTCATTATACATATGCATCAAGAGCTATGGGTGATATCACAGCTGGACTTGAACAGTCTGTCCATTCTCAGATAAGAAGACAACAAAAAACAAATCTGATGCGACATGCATCAGTGGGTAAAATATAGATCCAGAGGGAGCTGAGCAGGGGAGGCAGGGAAGAGGAGGAGAGTCCCTTGTTGCCAGAGAGTGATGCTGGGAATACTCTCTACATCGGAAACACATAGTGTCTCCCCAAAACACTGTTCACTCTTATTTGGTTCAGCAATGGTCCTGAGTACATCTGGGACCAGTGAAAAGCAAGCAGTCCCTTCCAGCTCTGGGACTCTACAAGCTATGAATGAACTCTAGCACAGAATGTATGACCACAAGATGAAATCAAATCCAAAGAAAGTTGTTCAGAAACGTCAACAGAGGACTGTGTCAAAACCCAAACGAACATGTGGACCAGGCAACTCTAGGCAACACATTAGCCAGGCTGCACTGAGAGCCAGACTACTGAAGGAAACCATTAGCCACACTCCTCTATCACCAAAGCACAGGCCAAAGGTCATACATCTTCTCTGTAGTAGATCTGAAAGAAAAGAATACTGGAAAGGAAGTATGCAGCAAGAAAGCATAACTTACCCAGAATTGCTACTCTCCAAATCACAATAGGATTTGTTCTATTTTTTTTAAAAGAACCAGGAAAAACATCCTACTAAACTAAGGACATAAACAGGGCAAATACTATGACTGATCAACTGATTCTTCTAAAAGATGATTTGTACCACTCTGGAAACTCAAGTTTCAAATATTACAATAAATACTCCCTTGCTGGAGCCTAACGTTCAAATGCAAACCTTTCCCACTGCCAGGAAAAAGGGAAGAAAAAAAAAAAGATGTCAAAATGTTCTGAGTGTCTCTGTCTCCCACCCAAACACCCCTGCTTGGCTCTGCAGAAAGGCTGACAAATTGGAAGGTGACTCAGCCAGGGAGGGAGGCTTCTATGGAGTCTGTCCTACACAAAGCTCATTAGTGGCAATCACAGGGCGCCTCTGTGTGCAGCTCTGTACTTTGGGCTGACTCACAAGGAAATGAATGGGAGGGTCTAAAGAGCTGCGGGAGGAAAAGAGTGGAGTCAACATACAAGACAGACATCCAAAAGTCCATAACTAAGCTTATCTAATCTAAGTAAGCCTCTGTTCTGTCCACCTGTTTGTCTGGATTATTTACTAATGCACAGAATAGAAAAATCATGCCAAGTGAATCTCACTCTTTTTTTCATTATATTTTAATTTATTTTAAACTTAAATACAAAATAAGAAAAGGAAAAGCAATGCCATGTACGCAAAAGAACTCTTCTAAATATGCTTTCCCTCCTTATCCTATTCCTGTTAATCTACACATCCTTCTATGTACCCTCCCAATCCTATTCCCTATCCCTCCCTTATTCTCCCCCTCCCTATCTCCTTGCCCTCTTATTTGTTTCTGAATTTAGAAGATTTTTATACCCTTCTAGATACATATGTCCCCTCTTTGATCCATTCCCAGTGAGAGTAGGGTTCTAGAACTACTCCCCTCCTGCCCCATCTAATTCCTCCGTATCAGTTCTTCTGGCACCTCAACTTGTATGAGATAATTACTCTGACCTTTTCCTACATCATTCTGCTTTTCAGAATCACATCATACTCAGTTCTACCCCACTCCTTAAAACTACACAATTACTAATGACAATCTTAGACATACTGTTTATGTTTCCACATGTTAAAAGAAAATAATTTGTCATTATCAAGTCCCATGTTAATTAGCCTTTGATGTTTACCTTATATTTCTCTTGGATCTTGTATGTCCAATTTTATACTTAGTTCGGATCTTTTTGCAATGAAATCCTGAAACTGTCGATTCATTGAATATTCATTTTTTTCCATTCAGGATTTTGCTGCATATATTTTCAGCAGTAACTCCAGTTCTTTTGGTCTTCAATATATAGTATTCCAAGACCTGCAGTCTTTTAGTGTAGCCTCTGCTAAGTCTTGTGTAATTCTAACTGTGGCTCCCCTATATGTGAATTGATTTTTTTCTTGTTATTTGTAATATTTTCTCCTGGGGTTTCAGGATTTGGCTATGATTTTCCTGTAGGTTTTTCCTCTGAGAATCTCCTTCAGGTGTTAATCAGTGGATTTTTTTCTATTTATGTTTTCCCTTCTTGTTCTAATACTTCAGGACAATTTTCTTTAATTATTTCTTGTATTATTGTATCAAGATCCCTTTTTTGATCAGAGCTTTCAGGTAGCTTGGTAATTCTCATGCTTTTTCTTCCTGATCTGTTCTCCAGGTAAGCTGTTATTCTTATAAGATGTTTCACATTCTCTTCTATTTTTTTCATTCTTTATATTTTGTTTTACTATTTCTTGATGTCTTATAACTTCACTGGCTTCCCCTTGCTCAATTCTAATTTTCAAAGAGTCATTTTCTTCCGCAAGATTTTGGATCTCCTCTTCCAGTTGGTTGACTTTCTTTTCATTATCTTCCTGTTTTTCTTGAATTGTTCTTAGTTTTTTAAAAAAAATTTCTTCAATCTCTCTGATTTTTGAAGTCCTTTTTGAGTTATTCTATGAATTCTTTTTGGGCAGGCAACCATTTGACATTACTCTTTGGGGTAGGAGAGGGTTTCTTTACTTCAGTATCCCCCCTGAAGACAAACCTTGGTCTTCTCTACTTCCATAGTAACTGTCTATGGTTGAGTTCTTTCTCCTTTGCCTGCTCTGGAACCAAGAACAAGACCAAGAACAGCTCTCCTGTAAGTGCCCACAGTCAGCAGCATCCCCACCCCACTGCTTCTGCACTCACCAAGTATGTGTCGGTTCCCTCTTGCCCAGGACATGGTCTCATCAGCAGAGTTGAGCCTGGCATCCCTTCTGAACAGAGGCTCCCTCAATATTCCCCCACCAGAAACCTAACTCCTTATGCTGTCTGGGAGGTAAAAATTTCTGTGGCTGAGGTTGAGGATACCTCCCTGCCCAGTTGCCCCCAGGGTTCACTGTTTGCTGTTTCAAAGGAGCTAGCCTGGAAGTGCTTACACTTCACTTGGGACCAAGCTCTGTCCTTGGATCTTTCTTTAGATCTTCTCTAGTTGTCCCAGGAGGGTTACCGTTCTGCCCCTACTCATGGTTATTTTTGCCACTCTACACTGACCCTTGGGTGCTATTTTGTCTTCTTTGTGGAGGAAATCGGGAGAGATTAGAATTTTCTGACCTACCCTGCCATTTTCCCAGAATCCTCTCAATCCTCCTCTTTTCTAATAAATTCCTCTGCTGGATAGCAAATCTACCCAATTAGGCTTCAATAACTGTTCCTCCTTTCTCTTGGAAATTCATCATGGGGTTCAAAACTTTGCTATCAGGTATCCACCCATGCCCAGTTTATACTGGATGGGACTTCTAAGAATCCAATGGAAAGCGTTAAGTTGCCTTTAAAAAAAAAAATATGTACAAACAAATGAACAAACCAATATAGAGCAACAGATTCATTTTCTTGGCAAAGGTGGAAAAGCTCAGTTGGAAGAATAAATGTGAAGGGCAGGATCGACAAGTCAAGGATGCTCAACATTCAAGATGGCTTCTTTTTTTCCAAAGCTGCCAAGCTGATAGTGGGTCAGTCATTTCCACTGTGAGTTAGGAAAATGGATAAATGTTCTTTATATAAAGATTTTTAATAACTGACTCTGAAAGTAAGTTCAGTCACTTAAGAGGCAAGGGTGGCAAGAATCCCTCCCTCCCTCCCAAGGACCAGTGGGGTCTCTAGCTTCGACCAGGTCAATGCTTTATCTCCAGATGTCAATAGCAACAGCTGGAAAGAAGAACATGACTGACATATTCCCCAAAGACGTTTAGTAAGGGCAGATAAACTCAGTGTTAAGGGTAGGAAAATATCTCATCAGGAATAGACTGGAACAGAGAAGGACAAAGCTGATAATCTAAAAGGCTGCTCCCAACTCTCATTTCCATGGTTTTCCGATTCAGCAACTTATCACACAGAGAGAAAGTGCTTCCTTCACTTTTAATAGGGAGAGGTTAGATCAAGTAGATTCAAAAATGGCCATATCTACACAGTAGTCTCTTAATCCCAATTTTTCCAACCTTCCCTTGCTGCTAATGGCACAATTTGACTTCCTATAATGTTGGCAAATGGTGCCTTCCCATATGGTCCAGTTTTGGACAGGCCCACCCATCATGTCAGGAGTGAAACCTCTTCTCTTTTCTTTCCCCCAGCTCATTGCATTTGCCATGCCCACACCCCAACCTGTTGAGTATTCATCAGACTGAGAAAATGAACTCTTCTGGATCCAATCATTAGGTGGAATTAGCTTCTTTTTTATCATTTTCTTAAATTCTCCTCCCAGAAATCCTCCTTTTCATAAATTTACCTTAATGGTTTTTCATAAAAAGACTCAATTCGAACCTACAAAATGAGGGTGGTTAACCTAATACTTCATAAAAATGAGTCCTATGGCTAATGGTCCTCAACTAATTCTGTCTGGGAGAAGCTGGGGAAAGGAAGCAGAGAGACTACGCCTTAGTCTGATCTCTAAGATTTCATAATCCCCAGGACTCTTGCTGATACAGGATATACTCTCTTTTCTTTGTCTACAATAACAAGAAACAAATACTTGGGGGCACTTTGCACAAGCACCAAAACCAACACATCTGACATCCTGCTTGTCATCTTCTCTGGCAACCTACCATCAGAGGCCAATGTACAATATAACCTGACATATTTTATGAAAGACTCTTTAGCTTTCCTGATCATTCCACACAAGACACAAGAAACACTGCATTCCCAGAGAGCTATGACTCACCAAAAGCCCTTCCTCCTTTTGGTTTTTCCAGGCAGCCCAAATGGCTGCGGTGCCCACTGTGGAATGATGGAATTCCAGCCCATCTTTCAAGAGTTCATTTCAATCAGTAAATCAGCCTGACCATAAGCAAATAAATGTATCAGCCCAAGGAAATGACTAGATAACATTAGTAGGTAATATGGGAGAGTGGAGGAGGGTAGCATGGAAGACACTCTGAAGTCCAAGGGTCACAGTTCAAATCCTCTGCAATGATCACTTGTGTGACTTTCAGCAGGTCAGCCCCTTCTCTGGGCCCTAGTTTCCTCCTCTGTAAAATGAGAAGGCGGTTGGACTAGTTGGCCTCTGAGGACCCTTCCCCTTCTTGATTTATGAGCCCAAGTGTTTATACTAACTCCAACCACTAGATTATAAAAAAGCTTAATGAACTCAATTCTCTAATTCAGAGAAGCACCCCACAAAAAATCACCCGAGCATCCTGGCATATTTGATCTTTCCCATGTTATTGTCATGTGTATTTCTGGGTGGAAATATCTGCATCATTGCTTTAATACCACCCGCAGGTCTCCTCGGGGCTTCTGGTCTTAGCTACACCATGCACTCTAAGTTGGGGGACCCTGCTTGGGTACACTCCTTCCCCTCACTTTCCTCCTGTGTGAGTGGTCTGGAACATCTCAGATGATAATGAAGCTACAGACACTCGGCAGATCTCCTCCTGCCCTGCATAATGATATGGCCCCAGGAGAAAGAGAGAAGAACACGGCAGAGAGGAGAATCGATAACTGAGTGCTCAGCGCTTCAGAACATGCCTGCTCCTGAGCTGTACAGAGCAAGGAAGTGCTTAGAATCACTAGTTCCTGAAGCCACTGGATAGTAGAGTCCAGTAGGCTGACAGGACTAGAGCCATCTCTCCCCTCCCCTCTATGGGTTTCTAGTATAGAATTCTGTCTCTTCCAGAGCTGGACAGGACAGATCCAAATGGAAATTAATAAAGCATATTCAGAGTCAAGTAAAAGCAGACCACTTATGTCTGTCTAGCTCTTTGTTTTTATAAAAGTCACCTTGACTCTTAAAACTGTACAGTTTTTCAGCAAAATCTTCTTTACCCAAGGTCAGTCACAGTTTTGTCAATATAACTTATTTTATTTTTAAAGTGAAAATATTTTCCTTATTTCAAAATACTAATTTCCCTTTTTATTTGAAATAAATGAAAGGTATCTATGGGTGAAAATAGTATAGTGTTATCAACAGTTGAGTCACAACCTTCTAAGAAGTCTTACATACACTGAAATAAATTTGATGTATGCCCTCAAGCTTAAAAACAGTTCATTACGCCCAGATTTCATTATATCATTCTATTCCTTCAGGCTTAAAGTTATTTATAGGAAAACAGAACATGTATTATGCCTTCCTCTCCATTTCCAGTAGAGCTTCTCATTCTCTAACTAATGGAATCAAATAGGCCATCTTTGCACAGGGCATGCCACAAGTCATAGGTAACTTGTTCAAATGGAAAGGAGTTTTGAGGCTGATGAAATTACTACACTGGCTTAAAATGAAAATGACCTGTTTCTCCTGGACCCAGGCTTCTTGCTACACAAGGAGTGTTAGAATTGAAACACAAGGCTTTGTAGGTGGTTTGTCACCAAACCAAACGTTAGATTTTCCATTTATACAGCTGTGTACCATTCTTTAAAATATCCATGCTAAAAATGAACAATAATTTATAGGAAATTGGATTTCTGAACAGTGCTGACACCAAATTACCTGGCTTAAGGTCTTATAGAGATCTCCCCTTTTAGGAACAGTTTACATTATGGGGATATTTGATTATCTTGTAGCAGGATAGCAATATGTGAGGTATTTATTTGGTACAGATGCCTTTCTAAAATCAGGAAAACAAGAAAGACAAATCTTGAGGGCAGAACAGTTCAGTGATGACTGTATGACTCAAGTTGTTGGTAAATGAATATCAGGACTAACCTATCCAAATTATCTAATGATACAAGTGATTCCAGGAGACATATATCAAAGAGAAATGTTGTAATTGAGATTCAGAGAGACTTAACCAGGCTGGACCCAGCTCTATTCAGCTACTCCAAACTAGGAAAATCCATCTTAGATGGCAAGAGCTCTTTGTCCTGAAAGTCACCAGCTCAGAGGAAATGCTCCATTCCTTGTGCCAGCTGGCTGTATTGAGCACCCAAGAACAACTGAAAACTCATCAGCTTAGACATTTCCAGACTCTTAAGTCTTTTCTGCTATATTAAGGAAGTTCACACATTCCCCAGCAGATGTGGCAGATGAGATATAATGACACCAACTGTCCATCCATGAAGAAATAAAGGTTAAATTAAGAAGTATATACATTCAAATAGTCTTTATAGCTGCTCCCAAATGTCTAATTCAGTGTCTTTAACATCACCAAATGGTATTAATCAGATGTTTGAAAAACTCTTTTGGTTTGCAAAGGACCACAATTAACCAGCAGAAGACAACATTAGAAAATAATTTAGCACATTTGAGCAGCTTCAATGAAACTTAAACGTTCTTGCCATAGCAAACAAAACTTATTTGCTCTTTTAGAAGGTTTGCAAATTGCTAAAATTGAAAAATGCTGTTGACAGAGTCCGAGTTTTTCTTTAAATCTGATTCTCACAGAAGGATTGCCTTAAACTGAAATTATCCAGTTTACTGAGTCAAATTTTGTATCTTCGATAAGAGTAGAAGGAATTGGTTTTTTTAAAAGGCAAGAAACACTAGAGTCAGTGAAAGAGAACTTTTGGAAGCAATGTCTTTGGGGATGCTTTTGTTTTTCTGGGTAACAATGACTTTTATCTTCTTTTGACTCAGTTCTTATGGTAGCAATTTCCTATTTCTACTCAAGAAAAGGCTTCTAACAGAATCCAAATAGTTTTACTAATCATTACTTTCTTATACTATAAAGAACATTCATGGAACATTTGGAAGGTAGGTCCTTTACCCCAAGATACTACAACTTACTTTCAAAAAAAGTCTTATGTCTGTATGAATCAATCAATCCATCAATCAGCAAGTATGTGTTAAGTGCCTACTGAACACTACTGCTAAGATACAAAGACCAAAACTAAGGAAATTACACCTACTCTTAGGAAGCTCATGTCTCTCTTAATCAAACTGCATTTGTTTCTGTTTGGGGGTTTTCACAAAGGAGTTGTAGAGACTCCAAAGCCATAAAGGAGCCTCAATTTCCACATCAGTATTTGTACATAAAAGTTGAGACCTTCTGTTATTCATCTTCCAGTTAATGGAAAACTCTAGCCTGCTACTTGAGGATGTAATAAGATGATTATTACCAACTCTTCTAGGACAAGGTCAGATGAAAGCTTAAATGAGGAAGTGACTAACATTTCAATTTCCTCCCTATATCTTTGCAAGTTTATTTTTTCTCAATTAACTTTTTGTTCTTTTGGAGGTTTGGAGGCTGATTACTCTGAGGATTATACAGCATGCTCTAATCGCTCCTCTGGCCTCTGCTGCCAGCCAAGCACAATTCTATTTGGCTCCTTTGGACAAGGTATCAGGGGATGCCAAACCTATAACCTTCTGTGCTTTCCTTATGCTAAGCTTTAGAGTATGCCGATGTTCTTCCAACTCTTCCATTAGAATATTTCTTCTTTTTGCCTTATGCAACGTGGTAATTAATTAAGTAGTTTAAAGAAGGAAGAACTAGGAGGGGAAGGAGGAGATTGGCAGTAGATGCAGTACTTTCCCCAAAACTCCAAATGGAGGGCTTGAATTACAAGTATACACAAGATGATGGTAGAGAACTAGTGGGGAGAGGGGGCCAATATTTATCAATAGATTCTAGGAGGATAGTTAAGAGAAAAGAATACTAGACTAGGAAGTAGGAGACCCAGAATCCAAACTCCATCACTTCCTAGATGTGTGATCTTGGGTCATTCTTCTCTGGGCCTCCAGACTGACTGGAAATGCAATCAATCAATTAACAAATGTTTATTTAAGTGCCTACTATATGCCAGGCTCTATACTAGGCACTGAGTATGCAAATACAAAGAATGAAACAATCTCCACTCTCAATGAATTTACTGTTATCCCTTCTACATCATGACGTTCTCCATCATGGTTTCAATATATCATAGGTCAACATAAGAAATTAAATGGGAATTAGGGGGGAGTTTTGTGGAAGCTGCGGATGACACATGAAGGCCAGCAGGAGACATAGAAAAGGTTTAGAAACTCAGACATGCATAAATCATATGTATGTCATTGTATAATTGTACGAATGATACAGTATCTCTTAAGGTACAGCAAACACTTCATAAAAGAAAAATTTCAGACTTTTCCTCTGGTATGAATGGACGGCCAAAAAATTTTACCTTGGAAACCTTAAGTATACATGAGTCTCGTGATGGAACATAAGAGGATAGAGGGTATACTGGTTTCCATTCTACTCAACACTGGATAATGGGGAACAGTTAAACACTTTCCTTTGGTTTGTTTCAAGTCTCCAACCCTGGAATTCTTAGCTAAGTGTCTAGCAAACAGTAAGCAACTGATAAATGTGCATCCACCTGCCTATCTCTCCCCACTCTCAGATTCCTGATGACCTTCAAGGCTAAGTTGCAGCAACATTTCCGGCAGGAGGAGGCCATCCTTGGTCTAGCCTACTGCCAGCACCTTGTCCTCTAAGAGGCTACTTCTCTCTACCCAGTGTGTATCTTGAGCATCTCTCTTTTTGTGTGTTTTCTTTTCCATTAAAGTGTAAGCACTTTGAAGGTTTACATTTTCAAGGGCTTCCTTTGTATGCCCAGCCCTTAGCACAGAGTTAGTAATTTATAAATGTCTGCTAAAGGATTGACCCTGCACCAGGACAATCAAGAGGAAAAAACAAATCTATTTTCCCCATGCAAAAACTGGATGACAGAATGTAAGCTAGCCTGACGCCTGCCCCCAGAAGCATTCAAAACCAGACAAGAGAAAGAAGGCCTTGATGCCAGGACCTGGCATCAGAGGAAGTGCCCAAACTTTGCCAAACCCACCACATCCCAACATGAGGTCACTTAGATGGTTCCTCAGAGCTTTGTCTCAAAGTAGCTTCTGCCTCTTTGTAAACCTTCTGTTCTTTCATAAAACAAGCCTCCATTCAGAACTTTACACCTGTGGTCTGCCTCAGTGCACAGTCTCAATCACTGCATGGACTTGGTAGGAAGGAGTATCTATCAAGATGAAGGGAGTGAAAGAAAGAGGGGAATGAGCTGTAAGGAAATCCCAATGAATCCCAGTCTTACTCCTACACACACACACACACACACACACACACACACACACACACACACACACACGCATACACCCTCATTATGAAGTTTTTTAAAGTCTATACCCAAATGATCCCTAACCCAAAGAAATGAGTGTGAATCTTGCTTCAGATAATTACTCACTATGTGACCCTGAGCTAGTCGCTTAACCATTCTGTGCCTCAGTTTCCTCATCTGTAAAATGAAAGTATTTAACTCGATATCTTCTCAGATCTTCTCTAGGTCTGTAGTCCCACAAGAGATGTCTGGGCTTTTTAAAAGAAAGAAACTAACCAACAGATGATCAGTCTTTTTTTCTATCACTGACCTTCAAGGTTTCCTGTTCCTACTTGGCATTTTTAATACATCTAACACCCTTTCCTCTCCACATAGACAAGATAGAAAAGAAAATAAGTAATGAGTAGACTGTTGGACCAAGGATGGCAACTGCTGACCCAAGTCCTTGTTTTACATGCTTTATGCCAAATCTGATCCAATAGTTTCTACCTTCCAACAGTACCATGTCCATAATTGTGGTATGTCTCAGAGCTAGACTAAAAGCTATTAGCTAAACAGCACAATATTCAAATTGCTCAATTAAATAAGTACTTTAGGACTTAGATGACCACATAGGGAAAAGGCAAAGTAGCTCATCTCTGATGACAGTGGCAGCAGGGCATAATTAGAAGAAAGTTACTTTCAATCACAGAAGACCAGGAATCATCACTTCAGCCTGTCCTAGCCACCATGTGACCTTGAGTGATCCCTCTGGGCCTCAGTTACCTAACTTCAAGAAATAAGAGATCATAATTTGATTCTGTAAATGCCTGCTGTATTAGACCAGGTGCTAAGAATACAAAGACTTTAAAAACCAAAGACCTTCCTACCCTGAGGGAGCGCACATTCTACCCAGAGTATTGTATTCAAGCATTCTTTGCACCCCAGTCTTCTCTGTACATTATAACACTGCACCTCACCCAAACAAGGGGGTGGAGGGTGTGACCAAATGAATTCTTGAGGTCCCTTCCAATTCAGCAATCTATGGTTTCACTGAAGAGAAATAGGATTCCAAAGTTTTTTAAAGAATAATAAAAGCCTTCCTATTTAATTTTCACTCATTGAAGGTCTCCTTGGGATAAATAACAGGTTAGAGCAGGAAAGCAGAGCTTCTGTCTTTGTGATTCTCTTTGTACAGTCCCATACGCAATTATGTGCTTTATAAATACTGGATGATGACTATGAAGTAGACTTAGCTCTTGTGTGTTAAGGCAAAACAAAGATGGGGAGTTTTGTTTTTTTTTAAAACTCTCCAAGGTAATTCTATCGATTCATAAAATCCTTCCTTTATGTGATGCTCCTATATAAAGTGGAAAAGCAGCAAAGAGAAGGAACCTTCAAAAATATTGCTAATTTGCCTTTTATTCAGAACTGGCATTTTCCTAGAGAACGAGAACCTTGGAGACTTTGGGCAGATTGGTTGGATGCAACTTTAAGGCAACTGGAGTCCTCCTGCTGCAGTTACAAGGAGGGATGATATAAGCTCTAATTAATGATGGGATCAGTCAAACTAGTAGCAAGAGGTAGAAACGTGGGTCAAACCCCAAGGGCAAAGTCAGGTCTCTGCGCCAGCTTCAAGTTCAATCTGATGCCTACAGAGAAATAACCAGGGCAGGTGGGTGAGAGTGGCTGAGTCTATCACCCTCTGCTACTGCCCAGACCCAAACTCAGGTCAGAAACTTATAGAGCTCAGACCAGGGAGGATGGTGATCAGAATTTGCCCTGGATCAGACCATTAGAGGAGCACTGAAAGTTTGCAGGTACCTACCTTGGCTGTCCTTGAGAGCTTGAGCGCTCCGTACTCTAAGAAAGCAGCAACATGAGCAGCCTGGATCTTCCCTCCAGAAGTGCACATAGCCGAGCCCTAACATCAAGCCTCAAGTCACTGGAAGACTAAGCAAACAAACAAAAAAAAATTCCACCAAAAAAAATATATTGACAGGGACAATCAACGAACAAAGCCAGATGAAGAGACACTACAAATCAAAGCCTCAAAGGAAAATACAGCCTGGGTACAAATTCAACTTTAATTCATTGAAGAAATGAAACAGGAGGCTTTTTTTAAGGTTATAAATTTAAAAAAAAAATAACACGAGTGTGCTAAAAGAAAAGAACGAAAAGAAATGAGAATCAGTGAAGAAAGAATCGTTAAGATAATTACTAGCTTGGTATAATAAGTACAAAACCTTGCACAAGTAACAAATCTGAAAATCAGAATGAATCAAATAGAGACCATACAACAAGAAATACTAAAAATCAAAAGACTGAAAAATTACAAGAAAATTGAAGTTGTCTCATAGTAAAAACAACTAACCTGAAAAAGAGATTGAGAAGAAAATATTTAGTAATCATTGGACTACCTTCTGAAATCCATGACACAAAAAGAGCCTGGACAGTCTATTCCAAGAAATCTCAAGAGAAAATTGCTCAGATCTCTTAGAACTGGGGAGAAAAGTGCTAATATAAAGAATCCACCAGTCACCTCCCGAAAGAAACTCCAAAACAAAAACTTCTAAGAACATCAGACCCAAAATTCCAAACTTCTAGGTCAAAGGAAAAATAATGCAAGCAACCTGAAAGAACCCATTCAAGTCCCAAGGAGTCACAGTCTGGATCACATATAGTTTAGCATCCATCACTATAATGGAGTGGAGAGCTTGGAATATAATAATACTGAAGTGAAAGAGTACAGGCTTACAAACTGAGTATAATCCTGCGGGCCTATGGCCTGAAGAACTGTCAAGCACTCCTGAAGAAAAGACAAGAGTTGTGTAGAATTTATGAAATTCAAATATAGGAGGTACAAAGAAACATACAAAGGTAAATACAAACAATCATAGGGACTAAATAAGGATAATTTGTTTCTATTCTAATATGAGGAAAAGATTCTTGTGCGCTCTCTGAAGCTTATTAATCATGATCAAGGGTCCAAAAGGAAGGATAATTAAACAAGACCTGGGAGTAGTTCTTGATGATCTTAGAAGAAGAAAAAGGGGCTGGGGGGACTAAAGGGGGAAGGAAAAGGAAGTTTAGGAAAAATTATCTCATAACCAAGGTAGGCAAGTGAAGTTTATGAAAAAAAGGAGAAAGGGGAAGGGGGATCAGACGACACTTAAACCTCACTTTCATCTGAACTGGTCAAAAAAGGGAAGAATACACATACACATACATACACACACACACACACACACACACACACACACAGAGTTGGGTACAAAAATACATTTCACTCAACAGGGAAACAGAAGGGAACGGGAGAAAGGAGAATTAAAGGGAGGGTAGATACATTTATACAAACACAAACACACATTTTATTGGAAATGTATATACATATATATAATGTATTTATTTTATATGTTTATTTGCATACATAGGGAGAAGTAAATAAACATTTATATAGCCCCTACTATGTGTCTGGCATGTGCTAAGCACTTCACAAATACTATCTCATTTAACCTTCACAAAAACTCTAGGAGATAGATGTGAATGTTATCCTCTTTTTACAGTTAAAAAAACTGTGGCAACTAGAGGCAAAGTGATTTGCCCAGGGTAACACAGCTAATAAGTGTCCGAGGTCAGATTTGGATTCAAGTCTTCCTGACTCTGGCACGTTCTATGTACTTTGCCACTAGGTACCTCATACTGGATATAAGTAACGTGGAAATTTGCTTTGCTTGATTATAATTTGTAACAGGGGTTTTGTTTTTCTTTTTATCTCAATGTAGGTGGAGATGAGGGACAGAAGACAATTTTTTGCCAATTGAAAAAAATAATATTCAATTGAAATAAATAAATTAAACCAGTGTCATTACTATTATTTTGAAGATCGCTGGGCAATCAGCCTTGGGAGCTGTACCCTATGACGGCCAGAACAGACTAAGTAGTTTAGAAAACTACGTAGAGCTGTCAGAACTTGGGACATGCAAGGCAAGAATTAAGAATCCCTTACATCGTGCAAGCTGACTTTAACAGTGTGGTTAACAGCCACTGCTTTTACTATCATACAAAAATCTACATGCAAAATTGTATACACATTGGAAAATGGATCGTACCAACCCATAGCTCCCCTGTAAAATGAAGGAATCCTCAAACCTGAATTTCTGACATGAAAAATCTCTAAAATGTTTTCAAGGAGAAGATAGACTCAAATAATTAAGACAGAATTAATTTTAATTCAAATAAAATTGAGAAATATTTAAGTGCCTACTAAATGTCAGTCACTATGCCTAGTAGAGTGGAGGAGAGTTAAGCTATGAAGCTGTGAAGAGTCAGAGAGGAAAAAGAAGCATCTCAGATCTATGGAACAGCATAAGTAAAGGCCCAGGAATGATAAAGTACAAGACACAGGGAGAGATCAATGAATAAATCACAAGACCATCATCCAGAGGTCAAGAGGACAAGGAGGCTGGAGAGGGAGCTAGGTTTTATTCTGCTTATGGGGCAGGGTCATTCATGGATTGGAAACAGGGGAATGAAGAACAAACGTGTTTTAGGAAGACTGAACTGATAGCAGGACACATCAGCCAGCAAGAGTGTGGAGATGAAATTCTGGAAACTGAAATTCACATGGCACGAGTGGAATGAACCTTGAGAGGCATGAAAAAGAGCATAATAGGGTCTAGTGTTTAATCAAACGAATATTAGAGGTAGGCTGAGAGACGGAGGAGTCAAATAGCTTTACTTGAGCGGGGGAAGTAAATATGGCATTTTAGGAAATTAAGGAAAAGGGATGGGGTGAGAGATAAACTGCAAAACCAAATAAATAATAACAGAGAACCACATTTCCAAAAGTATCAGCAATCATCACTGCAGCCAATGGATTTTTCCAAAAGTCACCAGTTTTGGTTTAATTCTTGACTCTGAAACAATTTTTCACATGAAGTAACAAGTGATGTTTCAGGCTCTTAGAAAAGATATCTCCAAGGCTCTCATCCTACCATGAAAAAAGATTTGAAAAATGCCTATAGGAAAGGAAAGGACCCTTATATATAAAGTCCTAAGAATAGCAAATTGAAAAAAATATTGATGTCTGCTCCCTAACTCTCCAAGGAATAAACTGACTTAGAATCAGAAATAGAAAACTCAAGGTTTCCATCAACTATCTGCTAAAGGGAGAAAATGTCAAAATGCCCCTTACAAAATGAATCGCTGTTTTATGTATAATCAGAAATACCTAAAAAATGAATTCATAAATCTGACATATTATTTAGGTAACTAAATACAGAAGTTCTTAGATATATGGCAACACAATGGAAAATATAACAAGAGGAAATTTCAGTGAAACAAATAAACCTGTTTTTATTATGTATTAGTTTTAAGCATTTGACTCAGAGCAAAATTCAGCCCTGATGCAGGAACTTCAGGTCCATCAGAATTACATAATATTCCATGACACATACAAGGTTGAATTCAAGTGAGGAGTTTAAAAGGGTGTTATATATTGTGTCATAAAGAATTTCCTGTATAAGATTCAAATCGGAGACAGATTTCCTATAATAATGAGGTTCTTTTTGTATGTTCCTATGTATATAGGATAGATGATGAGAGACTGGAAAATTCTGAAAATTATTAACGTTTTCAGCAATATCTCTAATACACCTATACCCCAAAGGGATCAAAGAAAGAGGAAAAGGATCTATAGACACACAAGTATTTATAGTGGCTCTTTTTATGGTGGCAAAGAATTGGAAACTGAAGGGATCCGTCCATTGGGAATGACTGAACAAGTTCTGGTCTATGAATGTAAGGAAACAGAGTCATAGGAAATGGTAGAAAGGACAGTTGCAGGGAAACCTCGGGAGACTTGTATGAACTGACACGGAGTGAGGTGAGCAGAACCGGAGCAGAATTTATACAATAACAACAATAACGCTTGAGAGACTGAAAAACTTTCACTGATGTGATGACTGACCACGCTTTAGAGCTGATGATGAAGCATGCTACCCACCTCCTGAGACAGAGGTGATGGATACAGAATGAGACAAAAATGCTTTACACAAGACCAATGGAGAGATATATTCTGCTTGACAATGTGTATTTGAATCTGTTACAAGAGTTGGCTTGTTTCTTTTTTCTCCAATGGAAGGGGATAAGGAGAGAAAATAGATTTTCATTCACTGAAAAAAATTAATATAATTTTTAATTTGCTACTATCAATTAGAAAATACTCATTTTTCTTTTCAATATATGACTTTCTCCATTTTTCAGATCAAAGCAAAAATGAGCCACATCTCATGTTGACTGGAGCTGGTCTGTGGGCCAGCCTGCCAACCCGCAGAAAAGACTGAGTAAACATCTCCCCCAATTCACCCCTCAACTGTACAGGAAGGCTAAGGAGAAGAGTGACAGAGGTAGAAGCTCCTTCAGCAGGGGAGAGCAGGGCTGGTTGACACACAGTCATGTTTAAAACATGTATGTGCCCCCAATACTGGACTCTTGCAGTCTGAAACCTATACTACGTCATGAATTCGGTGCCCGCCCTCCTTGCTTCAGCCCTTCTGCGGCTGTATAGTTTCGGCCCGGCTTCCATAGGGAACGCCGTCCTCTAAAGGCTTTGCTGCTTTCCAGGTCATCAGCCAGTCCAATGAGCTCCTGCCACTGAGTAACTAATTGCCTGCCCTCTCTGACACTGTTTGAAATGAAACAATCAACTTCCCTCCAGTCCCAGAACATAAAATTCAACCTGTGTCATGAACCCTGCCCAGCCACCATCCTTACTCACACCCCTTGGGCTAGGCCTCTATTTAAGACAGCCCATTAGACCAAGTCATCATAATAATGAATAAGTCAAACCCAATTTTTCTGAACCTCCTCCATGCACAATGGAACCCTCATCTGTAAGCTGCTACAAACTAAGGCTAATGGGAGACTGTCTAGACCAAGGGTGGAGAACCTGCAGCCTTGAGGCCAGGGCCACACTTGAGGACCCAGAGGGCCACATATGGCCTTGAGGCTGCAGGTTCCCCAGCCCTACTCTAGATGGGGAGAAGCAACAGATTGACTCAGAAGGAGCACTGAATTGGGAGTCAAAGGACTTGGACTCAAATTTGACCTCTGTTACTTAAAGCTCTGTCACTTGCCCTTTGGGGCCTCAGTTTTCCTATCTGTGAAATGACCCCTGGTGTCTCTTTTAGCCCTTGATCTATAACAGTAACCCATAAATAAGAGGAGCTTCACAGGATCACAGCCACATAAGATCAGAAAACTGAGAGCTGCAAGGGACCTCAAAGGTCATGGAGTCCAGGACTCCCATTTTACAGATGAGAAAATGGAGGCACAGAGAGGAAGTACTTTGCATGAGGGTACAAAGGCTGAGGCAAAATTTGAATCCAGCAATGCTGACTCAAAGTCCACAGTCTTTCCACTGTCCCACACTGCCTCTTGGTCTTCCAGAAGACCCAACAAATCCACCTCATAATCACAAAACGAACACTCATCTAAATTCATTTTAAAGCATAATCGTTAAAATGCTTTTTAAGAAAGAAACATTAGGATGGTTCTGTTCTTCAGAAGTAGGAAATGCATACAGCTGCTGTCAGAATGAATGACTGTCTTTCAGTAATCAGACACAGAAATCCTGTCTTCATATAACATTTGAGAAATGAAACAATGAGACTGGCCAATCTTTCGGGTCCCATTCAGTTTTCAGATGCGATTAAGAACGCACCATCTTCGGGTCATTTGCAATGCCAGTGTCTCACTGATCAATATTCAGCAGTGGGTCAAGCCTTCCCTGCTGAAAGAAAGATGGCATGTCACAGCAGTTGGAGGGAGGACAACACGGAACAGCCATTTGTTTACACCAACTACAATCCATTTCAGGGCTATTGTTTCTGACAAGGTTTTAACTACAGTGACAGCAAGAACTGGACACGTCAGCAATTGCTTCCTTCTTAACAGAGGTAGAAAAAGCATGTGGGAGTCAAGGCAGGCATTCTGGGCAAACAGGAAAAGAAGGAGCTAGTTAGCATGGTGGTGGCAAAAAGATGATAGTAAGAGTTAAGAAATCTCAGCTGCAGGGTTGCCTCAGGCAACTTTCAGCCTCACTAGACCTCAGTTTCTTCATCTGGAAAACATGAAAGTTGGCTTAAATGATGTTTAAAGTACCTTCTTCTCCCTAAGGTGGTTTTACTTCAGGCACTAAGTGCTTATCCAGAGCAAGGAAAACATAGTCTGAAGTGCTCTGATACTAACTAAACCCAATATTTTAAGTTTGCCATGCTAAAATAGTATGTCTTTTTTAAAACTAAATTTTACAGCATTAAAAAATAATTTAAAACTTTTTAAAAGGTGCTTATTTTGTTTCTGATAAATCCCAAAACATAAATTAGTTAAGAAAGAATTATTTGATAAAAATTAGTGGGAAAACTGCAAAGTGGTCTGGCAGAATTAGGCGTAGAACAAAAACTTATGCCATGTTCTATGATTAATTCTAAATGGATACACAACATGAATATTAAAGATCCTACCTAAAAAAAATTAAAAGAAAAGCAGATCATATACCTCTCACAGGTACAGAGAGAAAATATGTTCTTAACCAAACAAGGGATAGAACTGATTTAAAAAGATAAAAGAGTTAATTTTGGTCACATAAAATTGAAAAACTTTTGCACTAACAAAATTAATGTATCTAGATTAAGAAAGAAGTGGCCAAATGGAAAAAAACCTTTGTATCAAATTTCTCAGATAAAGGTTTGGTATCTAATATTGTAATATAAACAATAGATACATAGAGAGAGATGGATGGATGGATGAGTGAAAGTCATTCCTTAAAACAGATAAGGGGAAAAGAATATGAAGAAATAGTTCTTGAAAGTAGGATTATAAAATATTAATAATGATACAAAAATGTTCCAAATTATTAATAAGACAAATACAAATCAAAACCACCCTAAGATTTTATCTTAGACCCAGAAAATTGGCACAGATGACACAGGATGGGAATATCTATATGGAGGGGTTAAGAAAAGACAGGCACATATTTTTGGTGTAAGTGCGAATTAGTGCATCCATTTTGGAAAGCAGTTTGCAATCATGCAAATAAAGTGATAAATCTTTATAGTTTCTAATCCAGAAGTTCTCCTGGTAAGCAAATAGTCTAAAGAGGTTATTGATAAGAAGAAAGTCCCCATATATATGTAGAAATATTTGTAGCAGCACTTTTTGTAGTAGTACTCTTAACACAAAAGTACTCTATTCTAAAAATATCAATTTAGCAGCTATATAGAGGACAGACTGAAGAAGGAAGAGGCTTACAGCAGTGAGATCAACTGGAAGGCTACTGTAAGAGTCTGAGTAAGAGGTTATGAGATCAAGAACCAGAGGGGTGACCATGTGAGTTGAGAGAGACACAAGCCAAAGATGTTATGAAGGTAGAATCAATAAGACTTAGAAAGTGATGGATACTTTGTGGGTGAGGGAGAGTCAAGAAATAAGAATGACTTCAAGGTTGCAAACTAGGATGAATGGAAAGGTGGTGGTGCCCTCAATATAAATGGGGAAGTTTAAAAAAGGAGTGGGTTTGGGAAAAAAGATAGTAAGTTCTGTTTTAGACATGTTGATTTTAAAATGTCTATAGGTCATTCAGGTAGAAAAATATTCAATAGCAGTTGATGAACCTTGGACTCCAGTGAAGGAAAGACATTGTCAGAAATATAGATTTTCGAGTCACTTGAATAGAGATGATGATTGAACCCATTGGAGCTCAAGAAATCACCAAGAGAGACTAGAGCAGGAGAAGAGAAGGCCCAGTACAAAGCCCTGAGGCACACTCACAATGGGGAGAGGAAGGCAGGGACAGATATGGATTCTAACCCAGCAAAGTCAAGAGAAATGATGCCATGAAAGCCCATAGAGAAGAGGGTATTTAAGAGAAGAGAGTGTGAGCAACAGGGTTAAATACTGCAAAGAGGTCACTAAGGAAGAAGACTGAGAAAAGATATTTAGATCTGGTAATTATAATATTGATAACTTGGGAGAGAACAGTTTTGGTTGAATAATGAGATCAGAAAGTATAGCAGAAGAGACTTCCCAGAAGTTTGTGAGTATAGAAGAAATAGAGATAATAAGTTTCAACAGTTTATTTTAGGAGTTTGACTGTGAAAAGATCCATTATAGGAAGATAGCATGAGGGCAAGCAAGAGTTTGGGGGGGGTAGTCTTTTTTTTTTTTTTTTTTTTTTTTAAGAATAGTGAAGACGAGTGCATTTTAGGCAAGGAAGGAGCAATAGATAGAGATAGTGGTAGATAGAGAATAGATAACAATAGATTAAAGATTATAGGGAGAGGACTAACATGAAGGAAGTATGCTAGAATGGGATCCAAGGGCACAAATGAGAGATTGGTTGGTCTTGGCAAAGAGAATGGTCATTTGTTCATCAGAAACCAGTTCAAAGGAATAATGGCGGAGGCTTGAGATAGAAAGTAGGGCAGAAATCAAACTTATGCTTAATCTATTGTACAGGGAATCACTCAATTCCTAGTGACCTCCAATACAGCTGCTTTAGTAAGTTTTGCTAAATAAAATAGCCAAGTCATTGTTCAGTTTCCTAATGTAGCTACAAGATTAATCTGAAGAAAACAGACAACCCACTGCTTTTCAGATGTATAATGAATAGCTTCTAAAAATGAAACCTACAGTTCCCACTCAGTTGTGAAGAATATATATTAGGGTTATATGAAGTTATAAGAATACAATTCTTACAAGGTGGACAACTGATTAATCAAACCTGACAAATTATCAAATAATTTTGACTTGAAAAAATCAAATGAAAAAAATCAAATAATCAAACCTAGTAACTTAAATCAATTTTGACTTAAATGTTTTAAATGAAAGAGACACAGTGATAGATGGAAATTTCTGAAGCCATAATCTCTCTAACCATGTCTGTTCTACCATCTCTAATGGATAAATCAATGAATGACTTAAGCAAGGGAGAAGTAATCTACTTCATATTAACCAGGGTTTGCCCAAGGCCAGTAACACTCTGCCAGTCTAGGATGGCTATCATCAAAGTAAACATGAATCAGGTCAAGTGCTACCTGGCTCGTAAGTCCTCAGTAACATTCTGCTAACAGGGTGAGGTTAAGAAGCAGGCTACTCATTTATTAAGGATTAATTCTAAGCCAAGATTTCTGCAGAGCTGAACCATTACTTAAATTGTAGGCAATGTTCCACGTGAAAGAAAAAGTGATGCTCTGTGTTAATTAGCCTAAACATTAACAACTCAAGGGTGACATCTTAACAGTGACTATGGTTAGCAAAATGAAATGGTGTTTATGACTGGAAGGCTTTTGTCATTTGCCAGAAGTCGACACACTAGTGTTGTTGTTAAGTCATTCAATCCTATTCAAATCTTTGAGATCCCATAGACCAGAGCACAGGAGGCCCTTCTATCTCCTACTAGCTCCCAAAGTCTATCCAAGTTCAAGTTCGTTGTTTCCATAACACTATCTATCCATCTCCTCCTCTGCCACTTTTTTCTCCTTTGCCTCCAATCTTTCCCTTCATCGGAGTCTTTTCTAATAAGTCTTGTCTTCTTGTCATATGACCAAAGTATTTAAGCTTCAGCTTCAATATCTGGCCTTCCTCCAGTGAATAGTCTGAATTAATTTCTTTAAACTTATTTGATATTCGTGCTCTCCAAAGTTCTCTCAAAAGTCTTCTCTAGCACCACAATTTGAAAATAGTGATTTCACAGTACTCAGCTTTCCTTCTAGTCCAACTCTCACAGTCATGCACTGCTACTGGAAAAACCACAGCTTTCACTATATGGACCCATAGAGACCTTTCCCCATATGGTCAGAAAGGTGAAGTCTCTACTTTTTAGTATGCTCTCTAGATTTGCCACAGCTTTCCTTCCAAGAAGCAAGAGTCTTTGAATCTCATGGTTGAAGTCATCCATCTGCAATCATCTTTGAGACCAAGAATATAAAATCTGACATGGCATCTGTTTCTTCTCCCTATATTTACCAGGAAGTGAAGGGACCAGCTACCAAGATCTTGTTGGGGTTTTTTTATGTTAAGTTTCAAGCCAGTTTTTATCTATTTCTCTTTCACCCTCATCAAGAGGCTTCTTAATTCCTCAATTTCTGCCATCAGAGTGGTATCATCTGCATATCTGAGACTATTGATATTTCTCCCAGTAACAGTAATTCTGGCTTTTGATCCATCCTTCCTGGTATTTTGTATGATGTACTCTGTATATGAGTTAAATAAATAAGGTGACACTATGTAGCTTTATCATACTACTGTTCCAATCTTAAACCAATTGGTTGTTCCATGTTCGTTTCTAACTCCTGCTTCTTGATCCAAATACAGGTTCCTCAGGAGACAAGTAAGATGATCTGATACTCCCATCTCTTTAAGGACTTGCCATATTTTGCTATGATCCACGCAGTCAAAGGCTTTAGTGTAGTCAATAAAGCAGAAGTAGATGGGTTTTTTTTTTTTCTGGAACTTACTTGCTTTCTCCATAATACAGCAAATGTTGGCAATTTGGTTTCTCCTTCTGCCTCTTCAAAGACCACCGTGCTCTTCTGGTAATCGTTTATCGCTGCATCCTGGCTTGCAGAATCTTAAGCATAACCTTGCTAGCCTGTGAAATGAGCTCAACTGCTTGGTAATTTGGTAATTGGTCTTTCTTTAGTGTTGGGACATAAATTGATCCTTTCCAATCCAGTGGCCCCTGTTGAGTTTTCCAAATTTGCTGGTGGATTGAGTGCAGCACTTTAACAGCATCATCATTTAAGATTTTAAGTAGACTCACCTGGAATTCTGTCACCTCCACTTAGTTTTATTGTTAGTAATGCTTTTTTTTCATTTTTACATTTTTTATTTGGAAATATTCATATCAATGCAGAGAAACTGGATTTTAGACACAAGATATTCATTTATTACAAGAGACCTGGAAATTATTTACATGATGAAACAAAAGATTTCAGAACTTCAGTAGAATGGGCAATTTTTATGACACCACTTCATTAGTGATTTCAGTCCACATATTTCCCCAGAATGTCACTATCTCTAAATAAGAAATAGTCCTTGTCTTCTATAACTACTTTGGTTCTACCACATTCTGGAAGAACTTTATCTCCAACTTCCACATTAACTGGTTTAATTTCTCCACTCTTTCCTTTAGATCCTGGTCCAACAGCTACAACTGTTGCCTGTAATACTTTTCCTTGAGATTTTTCTGGAAGCATAATACCTCCTCTGGTAACAGTCTCAGCTGCACTTCTTTCAACTAAAACTCAGTCAAGGAGAGGAAGTAGCTTTCTAAAAGCCTGCCCTGCCATGGCTCCCGCAGTGCCCCGCATCTGTCACTCTTGCTCAGTCCGTTCCCTCAGTCCCACCTAGGTGCCAGTAGACTTGCTGTGTTAGTAATGCTTTTGAAGGGCCCCTTGACTTCCTTGTCCAGCACGTCCAGCTCTAGATCAGTAACCGCAGCATCGCATTGTGATTATTGGTGATGTTACGATCCTTCTTGTAGAGTGCCTCTGTGTATTCTGGTCACCTCTTCTTAGTCTCTTCTACTTCTGTTAAGTCCCCACCATTTTCATTGTTTATCCCTGAATATGTCTAATTTCCTTGAAGAGATCTCATCTTTCTCATTCTATCGTTTTCTTCTATTTATTTGCACGTTCACTTAAGAGAACCTTCTTATCTCTCCTTGCTCTCCGAAATTCTGCATTCATTTGGGTATATCTTTCCCTTTCTCCTTTGCCTTTTCGTTTTCCTTCTCTCCTCAGCTCTTTGTAAAGCCTAATGAGGCAACCATTGCCTTCTTGCTCTTCTTTTTCTTCGGAATGTTTTTTGTTGCTGCCTCCTGAACAACATTGCAAACCTCTGTCCACAGTTCTTCAGGTTCTCTGTCTACCAGGTCTGATCCCTTAAGTCTAATCATCACTTCTGCTTCATATCCATAGGGAATATTACTTAGGCCAAACTTATACAGTCTAATGGCTTTCCCCACTTTCAACTTAAGCCAGAATTTTGTAATAACAAAATCATGATCTGGGTCACGGTCAGCTCAAGGTCTTGTTTTAACTAACTGTGCAGCACTTCTCCACCTTTGTCTGCAAAGTTTATAATCAATCTGATTTGGGTATGGACCATCTGGTGATGTCCATGTGTAGAGTCACCTTGTGGGTTGTGGAAAAAGAGTGTCTGCTATGACCAGTGAGTTATCTTGACAAAATTCTATTAGTCTCTGTCCTGCTTCATTTTCTTCTCCAAGGCCAAACTTGCCTGTCATTCCAATTATATTTTTGGTTTCTCCTTTTAGCACACCAATTCACTATGGTGAATGTGATATCTTCTTTTTGTTTGTTTTATCTCTAGAAGATATTATAGGTCTTCACAGAACATAGCCTTGTATTATTGTGATGCAGAATGGTTTGCCTTGAATTCAAACAGATATCATTCAGTCATTTTTTAGATTATAACCCAGTATGGCTTTCCTCACCCTTTTATTGACTATGAGGTCTATTCCACTTCTTCTTGACCACAGCAGTACATGTAATAAATTAAGATTCACTCATTCACCCTGAATTAAATTCACCCATTCCTGTCAATTTAAGTTTACTGAAACCCAATCTCTTACTTGACCACATCCAGCTTACCTTGGTTCATAGATCTCACATTCCAGGTTCCTATATAATGCTGATCTTTACAGCATCGGATTTTCCTTTCATGATCAAACACACCAGTAGGTTTCCCCAAAAGTCACAGTAAATACTTCAACAAACTTCAAGATCTTCCCTTTCATTGACATAAAGAGTCTTACCATTGGGAAACATTTCCACGAACTGCCATGGCCAAAATCTTTCCTCATATGGTCATCAACTTTCTGGTGGGAAGCATCTCTGAAGAAAGGCAGTCCCATCCACAGACAATGTAGCCTAACACATAGTCAAGTTCAAAGATGACACAACCCCCAGGGTTGGTACTCCACTGGCATAACTGGCCAGGGCCCAGGGCCACTGAATGCCACTAATAACACCTCGAAGAGAAGGACTTTCAAAAGAAACCAAGAGGTATCAAATATCCAGGGCTAATGACTGTGTATAGCATCCCTCAGAAAGAATTCTAACTGCCTAAGCTTAAGCCCCAATTCTTCAACCAAAATTATATCTTTGGTACATAGCACAAAGTACAAACTCAACAAGGAGAATTTAAAAGCAGAGATGAATTAAAGAATAAGATAAAACTAGACGATTGTCTTAAGGCTGGAGCAAAAGAGATCTTACCCTGAAGCACTGCTCCCCGGACTCCTCTAACCAATTCAAAAATCATTTGCTAAATGTTAGCACATGTGATGAATTCAGGAAAAAAGAGGGTCTTATCAGGCAAACTTCAAGATACGTCTCCACGTGTAATTACGTGTTCACATTTTCTCATAAACTAAACTGCACAAGTCTCTAAGATCTAAATAACCCTACCTATAGAAAGGTATTTATCAATGTCACCTGATTTATCTTCCCGGTGCTCGTATAGAAATGGCATATCTCTTTCCTTCCTCTACTATTCAGAGGCATCTCTCCAGAACAAACAAGTTACTCCATGGCCCTAGGAAAGTACCTGCCTCTCCTGTAGGATTGTTGGGGATTTTTTCAGCTGGAATATACTTTATGTATTTGATCCATATTCAATTTCAATTCAACAAACAGCTATTAAGTGCTACATGCAAATCTCTAGGCCAGGTTCTGGGAATCAAAGGGATGACGTTACCTGCTTCCAAGAAGCTTCTATGAGGACTTGAAGATAGCTCTCCTGTCCCCACTGGGGCTTCTCTCCTCTGAGATCAACACAGCAAAATAGAACATTGATACCAATGAAAAAACCACAAAGCAAATGAAACAGCCAAAGTGATCTAGGTCGGGTATTTATTAAGCACCTACTGTATGCCAAGCCCTGGGCTAAGCACTGGGAATACAATGCAAGGCAAAAAGCAGTCCCTGCCCTCAAGGAGCTCACACTCTAATGGGGCAGAGAATATGCCAACAACCACAGATACATGACAGACAGCAGAGCAGAGGGGAGGCTCTGTTGGGAGGGATTTGAGCTGAGTCTTGAAGGAAGCCTGGGGGCAGAGGGGAGGAGGGAGGGCATTCCAGGTGGTTTGGGGGGGGAGGGTGCAGCCAGTGAAACAACAAAGACATGAAATATTCTATGTGAGGAACAGCACACAGGCCAGTATAACTGAACTGTAAAGTGTGTGGAGGAGGAGAGTTGACCTGCAAAACCAGTGGAAAGGTAAGACAAGGCCTGATTGTGAAGAACTTGCAATGCAAACAGAGGATTTTATATCTGATTCTATAAGTCATAGGGAGCCTGGGGATTACTGAGGAGGGGAGCTATGTGGTCAGACAAGTGCCTTGGGGAGATCACCTGGGTGGATCAGCTGGGTGGAAGACGGATTAGCACGGGGAGAGATGAGGGGGGAACCACCAGATAACAAGTGCACAATAGTCTAGGAATATGCAATGAAGGCCTGTACCAGAATGATGCCCATGTGAGCGAAAGAAAAGTGATGTCTGTGGGAGACACTGCAAGGATAAGATTGATATGCAAAAAGATAAAGAGCTAAATAAGTCAAACAGATAAATGACACATTTTTAAAAATTTAGCAAGCATTAAGAATTAAAATCAAAAGCAAAGAGGCAACAAGATAGAGACCAAGCCTTCCGTCAGAAATAAATGAGTTTCATCCCAGTCTCTGACACAAATGGGCTGTGGGACCTGCACAAAGAAATCCCTTCCCTGCTCAGGGTCCCAGGCAACTCTCTGGAACTAAGGTGCAGAACAGCTCAGGATCTGCATTAGCGCAGGGACTCTTCTCACCAAGAGTGCTCTACACTAATAGAATCACAGGTCCTACTCTCTAAAACCAAAACAAACCAAAACAACACATTATCACAAACAGAAATAAGAGCTTACATGATTTTTTTTCATCATAAGACAAACTGGAGCTAGAATCTTATATTGTTTTTTTAAAAGTCTGGATGAGATCATGAAAAATTTGACTAAAATGAAAACTATAATAGAAAACTTAAAAAGATCAATAGCAGCAACCAGCATCAGATTTATTACAGGTAAAAACAAAACTGCTGCCAACAGAGATGCAGACAAAGTAGAAAACAATCTCTAAAAATACCTTGACTTTTAAGATCATTTAAAGCTAGGCAAATAGAAGTGACAGATCTCAAAGATAAGTCAAGACACAGGATGTTACTGACAGCCTTGAAGATACAGAAACGAAAAAAATTACAAGTACTATCTGTCTGAAGGAAACTATTCAAGAAAACTCCAAAATCATCAAAAGCAAGCAATTATTTACAGATACAAACAACCCATAGGGGGAAGAAAGGCTTCAAACTGACATCTCCTACCCACATCAGGGCCACACTCCACCATCCCAATGACAAGGAAAGACATGACTCAGTCCAAGAAAGCCACTGGGATCATAGCTTCTCAAGGAAGATGACATATTCAGAAGAAATGAGATATGACATAAACACAATTTTAAAAATCACAGATTTATCTACTCTTGAGAATGCTAATTAACCCTTTAAAAAGACATGGTAGAGATTTTTAAATCCCATGGAATGTGAAGAGCTCACAGAAAGAAATGTCCACTTCAAGGCAGCCTTAGAAACATGACCAGGCCTTGAAGCCAAAAGGACAAGTGTTTAAAACTGTCCACAAGACAAACTGTGTGATGACACAAAGCTAAAACCGGAGAGCCAGGATTCTCAAGGCCACTACCTGTGGCAGAAGAAAGAGGAAGGGAGAATTATGGGAAAAGTGATCTTACAGCAAAAATTCTACCTACCATCAATAATGAGGGAATCCACAGTTTAAGATATATAAAGAAACTATCACAATTTCAGAAAGAAAGGTAGAGAGAGTCAATGCAGCAAAGTGGATAGAGGTCTGGCTTCAGAGTTGAGGAGATCAGAATTCAGATCCTGCCTCTGACGCATCCAGGCTGTGTTACCTGAACTCTCAGGGTGCCCTGACTCTCCAAGGCCAACCAGCAGGTACCATAACACTGATGGAGGGAGTTTTCTTAGCAGGAATTCCCAGTTATACTCTTATGCAAAGGAAGATAAAAAGGGCAGAAGCAAAGACAAACAAGTGAGAAATGGAAGACTTGGGAGACTGGGCATGCAGGCAGTGCAGGTAGATTACTCCTGCCAAAAGTGTGGGACTGACACAGATGATACCATGAGCGGGCTTGGAGGATCCTTAAGAGAGCTGAGACCTAACCACGTCTAAAGCTGAAGGGAAGGAACAGAGCCCTGAGAAAATGGAAACACAAAGGAGACCACACAGAGCAGGCCATTTCTGATTAGCTTTCTCATCAAAAATCAGGTCACACCCCACAAAACTGACCCATGTAACACATGCACAGGAATCCTATCACCAAGCACACAACCTGACCTGCTCATGGGGTGTCACTCACTGTATTATCTCTACAATTACAAGGTTCGGCCAGAGTTTGTGATGTATCACAGAGATTTGTGCCTCATCTTATTATGCCACAGAGGTAGAGAAAGGGCCATCTGGTCCCAGGGTACCGATGAAGCACCAAGCAGAAGAAAAATGGTAACTCGGCAGCAGGGGACTAACGTGTCAAGAATAACGAGGCAATGTAATTAAAACCTGATAGCATTTCCAGTGCTACTAGACAGCTTGGCTTTGAAACTGTAATGGATCTCTGAATATACACCCAATGCCCCTGGGTCACACCAGAATACCATCATACTATAAATTCACCATTCCTGAGCACATTAGAATATGCAAAGTGCTTTCCTCCTAACTGGTATTACATGCAAGTATCATTAGCCCCAATTTATATATGGGAAAACAGAGGCTCAGAGAGAGTAAGTGACTTGCCCAAGATTCTACAACTAGGAAAGAGTGAATACATGGGCATGCTTGAACCCAGTGCCTAGTGCCCAGCCTGGCACTCCTTCCAAAGCACCAATTCACTTTATGGCTCTTGTCTTTAAACAGCTTCTAGTCTAGCTCAGTGGGGTCAAACTCAGACAGGAAAGGATCTACACATACTGACATAAAAAACCATAAATTAAAATAACATTACCTCTGTTGTATTATATATTTATTTTATTAAGCATTTCTCAATGCCATCTTCATGTGGTTCCGGAATATTTGAGCATGACTTTGACATATCTGGTTTATCCTAGCCCCTCCACACCCTCGATGCCCTCTCCCCCTCCAGCCCCTTCCCCCCTACAGTAACCTGGGCTCTGCCCCTGCGTCCCTCGGCTCACTTCCCCTGCCACTCAGCAGTATGTCACTGAGCATTGAGTTCCCCCACCCCCTTCACTTCTCCTTCATGTGCCATCTTCCCCCTCATTAGACTAGGAGCTCCTTTACAACAGGAACTGGTTTACTCCTTTTGGATCCCAGAAGATAGTACAATTTCTGCCATACCTCTGGCATTTAATAACTTCTTTGTCTGTCTACCTATTTATCTGATGAAGCAATGAGGCTGGCCATATAGGAAATAATTAGCAAGTAATACATGACTGCACATCATCCTTTTCAACTGAAGGCTGATTTCATCAGAAAATACACTGGACACTTTGAAAACATCTATTTTAAGTGAATTCCTTACCTACAGAAAGAAAAAAGAGCCCAGAGACACTTCATCATAAAATGGTAATTTTTCAAAAATTAAATTATTTTCAACTCAGTTGATTTTCTCAACAGTTGATGTCTGTACTATCCAGGGTGAATCAGAACTCCCCCCTTAACCAGCATCAAAAGAGCTGATCAGGGCTCAAGGTTCATGCTATAAATCATGTTCTGCATGTTTTTAGCCTAAGAGGGTCCTTTCAAAGAGTTTGGCTAGAGTGGCAGTCTCATTACATGCTCCATAACTATTGACTCATTTTTTAGTATATCTATGGTAATTGTCTATAAATGTCATGACCTCTCCTACCAAAATTTAGCTTCTCCTATGCTTTTGTACCATGAAAAAGCACATGATTAGACTCAGGCCCAGTTAAATCTGACAAGACAGATTAAGAAGAGAGGTTAAAAATATGCTTTGGTCAACTGGGGAACAACTGTTTCTCAAACAGTTATCAGAAAAGCCAACGCTTAATTTTTTGAGCCATTATCAAGTTGAATCACACTAGAATGCTGCTCACCAAGAGACTAATCCATTATGGGGTTACATCGGCCATAATCAAAAGAAAGTGACATATAGAAAATGTTAAAACCACCTTTGGCAAACAGACTTGCTCATCTGCTTTTTGGTTTCTCTCAAGAGATTCACATTACTGAGCATGCTACATTCTAATGAAAATGGCCACCACTCAAAGCTAACAAAAACCACATGATTATCTCAATAAATGCAGAAAAAGCTTTTGACAAAATACAACACCCATTCCTACTAAAAACACTGGAGAACGTAGGAATAAAGGGAACTTTCCATAAAATAATAAGCAGTATCTATCTAAAACCTTCAGCAAGTATTATATGCAATGGGGATAAGCTAGATGCATTCCCAATAAGATCAGGGGTGAAACAAGGTTGTCCATTATCACCACTATTATTCAATATGGTACTAGAAATGTTAGCTGTAGCAATTAGACAAGATAAAGATATTCAAGGAATAAGAATAGCCAAAGAAGAAACTAAGTTATCACTCTTTGCAGATGATATGATGATTTACCTAGAGAATCCCAGAGATTCAAGTAAAAAATTACTTGAATTAATAAACAACTTTGGCAAAGTTGCAGGTTACAAAATAAACCCACACAAATCTTCTGCATTCCTATATATTAGCAACAAAGTCCAACAGCAAGAGATAGAGAAATCCCATTTAAAGCTAGGGTAGACAGTATAAAATACTTAGGAGTCTACCTGCCAAAACAAACCCAGGGATTATATGAACACAATTACAAGACACTTTTTGCACAAATAAAGTCAGATTTAAGTAAGTGGAAAAACATTAGTTGCTCATGGGTAGGCCGTGCTAATATAATAAAAATGACAATTCTACCTAAATTAATATACTTATTTAGTGCCATACCAATTAAACTATCAGACAATTACTTTCTAGAGCTGGATAAAATAATATCAAAATTCATTTGGAAAAACAAAAGGTCCAGAATATCAAAGGGACTAATGAAAAGAAATGCTTGGGAAGGTGGCCTAGCGCTACCAGACCTCAAACTGTACTATAAAGCAGCAGTTATCAAAACCACTTGGTATTGGCTAAGAAACAGAGAGGTAGACAAGTGGAATAGACTTGGCACTCAAGATGCAGTAGGCAAGGAATATAGCAACCTTCTGTTTGATAAACCCAAGGACCCCAGCTTCTGGGATAAGAACTCAGTGTTTGACAAAAATTGCTGGGAAAACTGGATAACAGTGTGGCGGAAATTAGGCATAGACCCTTACCTGACACCGTACACAAGAATAAAGTCCAAATGGGTACATGATTTAGGTATAAAGATTGATACCATGAATAAACTGGAGAAGCAAGGAATAGTGTACTTATCAGATCTATGGAGAAGGGAAGAATTCTTTACTAAAGGAGAGATAGAAAGCATTATGAAATGCAAAATGGATAACTTTGATTACATTAAACTGAGAAGTTTTTGCACAACCAAACCCAATGCAACCAAAATCCGGAGGGATATAGTAAATTGGGAAAGAATTTTTACAGCTAAGCTTGGGGATAAAGGCCTCATTTCTAGAATATATAGAGAACTGACCCAAATGTATAATCATACAAGTCATTCCCCAATTGATAAATGGTCAAAGGATATGAACAGGCAATTTTCAGAGGAAGAAATTTAAGCTATCTATAATCATATGAAAAAATGCTCTAAATCACTATTGATTAGAGAGATGCAAATCAAAACAACTCTGAGGTACCACATCACACCTATAAGATTGGCAAACATGACAGAACAAGAAAATGATAAATGCTGGAGAGGATGTGGGAGAGTTGGAACACTAATTCATTGTTGGTGGAGCTGCGAGCGTATCCAACCATTCTGGAGAGCAATTTGGAACTATGCCCAAAGGGCTACAAAAATGTGCATACCCTTTGACCCAGCAATATCGCTACTAGGACTATATCCCCAAGAGATCATAAAAATGGGAAAGGGTCCCACATGTACAAAAATATTTATAGCAGCACTCTATGTAGTTGCCAAAAACTGGAAGTCAAGGGGATGTCCATCAATTGGGGAATGGCTGAATAAATTATGAATGTAATGGAGTACTATTGTACCATAAGAAATAATGAACAAGAAGACTTCAGAGAGGCCTGGAAGGACTTATATGATCTGATGCTGAGTGAAAGGAGCAGAACCAGGAGAACTTTGTGCACAGCAATGACCACAGTGTGTGAGTTTTTTCTGGTAGACTTGGAATTTTGTAATAACGCAAAAACTTCTTATAAAAAAAAAAAAATCCCAAAGGTGGTTCTCAAGGCAAAATGCCTTCCACACTCAGAGAAAGAAATATGGAAGTCACTCACAAAATGTAGCAGATCATGTTTGTGTATGTGTATGTGTTTGTGTATCATGTTCTGATTTGTTATACGATTTCTTTCATTCATTTTAGTCTGACTACATAGCATGACTATAGTGAAAATATACTCAATAGGAAAGTATATGTAGAATCTATACAGAATTGTATGCAGTCGTGGGGAGGGAGGGGGGTAGTGGGGGGTAAGTGGGGGGGGGATAAAATCTCAATTGTATGGCAGTGATTGTTAAACATTAAAAAAAAAAAAAAAAAAAGAAAAGAAAATGGCCACCACTGACTGGCTTTCCCAATTCTGCAGGTTTCTGTAATAGCTAAAACTGTAAAGCTTGTTAAGGTGTCCAAAGTTCCTTTACAGATGTTATCTCTTTGGATCCTCACCACCACCCTGTGAGGCAGGGGATATATTACTAACTCCATTTGACAGATGTGAAAACTGAGGCTGACTGAGGGTCAGTTACTTGCCAGAAAAGACTCAGGTCTTCCTGATTCCAGATGCTTCAGTTCAGAAGCTTAAAAAGGTACAAATACCCCTGTGATATTTATCACAGGCCATTGGCCTTTAAGGTAAATTAATTCAGTTCAATTCAATAACATCTATTAAATGCCTACTATGTTCAAGGAAGACACTGTGTTAGATGCTAGAGGGAGGAGCGAGCCATGTAATGGAGAAACTCTTGAGGAAGATGAGGACAAGGAAGAGACTGCCCAGAGACAGTGGGATCCTCAGAGTGAGGGATGGTCAGAGGACTTGATGGAGGAGGCCCAAACCTAGAGGAAGGGGGAGCATTTCTGAAAGGAAAGAGAGGGAGACAGAGAAGGAGAGCAGGTTAGAGAAAATACCCTGAAATGTTGCTGCGAAAAAATGTATGAGGCCCAGAATGTTGGGGGCTACTTGTAATTAATTCTGAAGGAAATGGACCAAGGAGCCACAGGCAAGCTCTGAGCAGTGGAGTTACATGGTTGTGCACTAGAAAGACTACTGCGGGGTGTCACAGATATATCACCATCAGTTGATAAGCATTTATTAAGGGCCGACTGAGGCTCAGGCATGTGCTAAGGCACAAGACATATAAAAATAATAAAACCCCAAAAGTTCCAATATAATACAGGAGCGGAGGGTGGGCAAGAACAGAAGAAAGTTATCATAGTGGCTTCCCAATCGACCTGGCTTAACAATGAAAATCAGTGGAGTTAAAAATTGAAAACTCTTCACACGGCCCTCGAATACATCAGTCTCCAGAAAGAGCCACAGTAGGAAAGAGACAAGGATCCTTCTTCAGGTGTAGGCGCCGTCGTTTGTTTTTATCTCATCTTCATTTCCAAGTCAAGCTTATTTCTCCTCCTCTCCTCACAGTAAAAATCAATACAAAAAGATGCTTACATCCCTCTCCCCTTCATTTTAAGCCTAGTGTTTGGGATAACATGTGGGAATGAGAAAACAGGTCTAGAAAAATGCCTAAGAAAAGTCTGGTGCCTACCTTAAATCTGCTTTTCCATTTTACCTAATAAACACTTTTCATTTTCTCAAGAAAGGGAGGGCCCAGGACCAATTATAAAAGCAAGACAGGAAATTTACAGATTTGTAGAAGTCTTCATGTGGTCAATGGAGGAGGGGCTGTGGAAAGACTGACCTGGTAACACAATGCTATCAGAGTTGGATGCGATCTGGTCCAACAGCCCAGGAAATCAATGTGGAATTATAATAAAAAACAGTCAATAAAGTCTCCTTGCCCTTTGAAAACTGTGAACAAAGAAGGTGCTTGTCATCTGTGAGATGGCCAAACATCATGGAATATTACCAGGCAGTAAGAAACAGTGACTATGGAGGCGGAGCCAAGATGGCGGAGTAGAAAGACACACATACACATAGCTCCGAACCCACAACCCACAGAACGGCTAGAGGGGAGTAACTCACGGCGAATTCTGCACCCAGAGGCCACGGAATATTGGAGCGAGGGAGATTTCTGTTCCGGAGAGACCTGCAAACCTCTCGCGGGGGGTCCTTCGCGCTGCGGACTGGGCGCCGGGACGGGGAGCAGAGTGCAGCCCTGCAGCAGCCGCGACACCGTGAGGAAAAGATCCGAGCGGGCTATGGAGACGGGATCTCCAGCGGCCACGCGGGTCCCTCCACCCACAGAGGGACCTGCAAACCTCTCACAAAAGGTCTGTCGCGCTGCAGACACGGAGCCCAGTCCAGACCTGCGGCAGCCGGGGGTCTGAGAGGTACAGATCCGAGCAGGCTTCAGGGATGAGATATCCAGCGGCGGCACAAGCCCCCCCACCCACAGGTGACGAGGGTCAGTGAGAGAGTCTCTTTGGCCGGTCGAGAGGGGAGTGGGGTGCCCCCATGGCTTGGGCCCCCCCGGGAGATAGAAGCTGAGAGGTGGCTGCAGACAGGGGCTCCCCAAGCAACCGGGAGCCTGGATCCATTGTGGCAGGTCTGTGCATAAACTCCCCGAGGGAACGGTGCCTGAGAGGCGGCCCTGCCCCAACCTGACCATCTGAACTTAATTCTCACACTGAATAGCAGCCCTGCCCCCGCCAAAAGCCCTAAGGCGGGAAGCAGCATTTGAATCCCAGTCCCCAAACGCTGGCTGGGAGGATCAGGAGGTGAGGTGGGTGTGAGGAGAATATTCAGAGGTCAAGCCACTGGCTGGGGAGAATGCCCAAAAAAGGGAAAAGAAATAAAACTACTGAAGGGTACTTTCTTGGTGAACAGGCATTTCCTCCCTTCCTTTCTGATGAGGAAGAACAATGCTTACCATCAGGCAAAGACACAGAAATCGAGGATTCTGTGCCCCAGCCCACCCAATGGGCTCAGGCCATGGAAGAGCTCAAAAAGAATTTTGAAAATCAAGTTAGAGAGGTGGAGGAAAAACTGGGAAGAGAAATGAGAGGGATGAAAGAGAAGCATGAAAAGCAGATCAGCTCCCTGCTAAAGGAGAACCAAAAAAAGGGTGAAGAAATTAACACCTTGAAAACTAGCCTAACTCAATTGGCAAAAGAGGTTCAAAAGGCCAATGAGGAGAAGAATGCTTTCAAAAGCAGAATTAGCCAAATGGAAAAGGAGATTCAAAAGCTCACTGAAGAAAATAGTTCTTTCAAAACTGGAACGGTACAGATGGACGCTAAGGACTTTATGAGAAAGACAGATATCTCAGAACATACCGCGCAGATTCGAAAAATGGAAGATAATGTGAAATATCTTATTGGAAAAACAACTGACCTGGAAAATAGAATCAGGAGAGACAATGTAAAAATTCCGGGACTACCTGAAAGCCATGATCAATAGAAGAGCCTAGACATCATCTTCCATGAAATTATCAAGGAAAACTGCCCTGAGATTCTAGAACCAGAGGGCAAAATAAATATTCAAGGAATCCGCAGAACATCGCATGAAAGAGATTCAAAAAGAGAAACTCCTAGGAACATTGTGGCCAAATTCCAGAATTCCCAGGTGAAAGAGAAAATATTGCAAGCAGCTAGAAAGAAACAATTCAAGTATTGTGGAAATACAATCAGGATATCACAAGATCTAGCAGCCTCTACATTAAGGGATCGAAGGGAATGGAATAGGATATTCCAGAAGTCAAAGGAACTAGGACTAAAACCAAGAATCACCTACCCAGCAAAACTGAGTATAATACTTCAGGAAAAAAAATGGTCTTTCAATGAAATAGAGGATTTTCAAATTTTCTTGATGAAAAGACCAGAGCTGGAAAGAAAATTTGACTTTCTAACACAAGAATGAAGAGAACCATGAAAAGGTGAACAGCAAAGAGAAGTCATAAGGGACTTACTAAAGTTGGAACTGTTTACATTCCTACATGGAAAGACAATATTTGTAACTCTTGAAACATTTCAGTATCTGGGTACTGGGTGGGAGTACACACACACACACATGCACACACGCACACATACATAGAGATAGAGTGCACAGAGTGATTTGAAGAGGATGGGATCATATCTTAAAAAAAAAAATGAAATCAAGCAGTGAGAGAGAAATATTGGGAGGAGAAAGGGAGAAGTTGAATGGGGCAAATTATCTCTCATAAAAGAGGCAAGCAAAAGACTTATTAGTGGAGGGATAAAGAGGGGAGGCAAGAGAAAAACATGAGGTCTACTCTCATCACATTCCACTAAAGGAAAGAATAAAATGCACACTCATTTTGATAGGAAAACCTATCTCATAATACAGGAGAGTGGGGGACAGGGGCACAAGCAGGGTCGGGGGGGAGGATGGAGGGGAGGAGAATGCAATCCGAGGCCGACACTCATGGGGAGGGAAAGGATCTTAAGAGAATAGAAGTAATGGGGGACAGGATAGGATGGAGGGAAATATAGTTAGTCCCATACAACACAACTAGTATGGAAATCATTTGCAAAACTACACAGATTTGGCCTATATTGAATTGCTTGTCTTCCAAGGGGAAGGGGTGGGGAGGGAGGGAGCTAAAGAAGTTGGAACTCAAAGTGTTAGGATCAAATGTAATGTTCTTACCACTGGGAAATAAGAAATACAGGTTAAGGGGTTAAGAAAGCTATCTGGCCCTACAGGACAAAAGAGAAGACGGAGACAAGGGCAGGGAGGGAGGATAGAGGAGAGAGCAGATTGGTCACAGGGGCAACTAGAATGCTTGGGTATGGGGGGGGAGGGGATAAAAGGGGAGAAAATTTGTAACCCAAAATTTTGTGAAAATAAATGTTAAAAGTTAAATAAAAAAATTTAAAAAAAAAATTAAAAGAAACAGTGACTATGAAGAATTCAGAAGAGGAGGGGCATGCAGAGATGAAATGATTCGAAGTGAAATAAACAAAACTGGGTACTATATACCCAATAACTACAACAAATGGAAACAACAACAACAACAAAAAAAAGAACCTGAATGCAGTGGTTATAAGGATCTAGCTTTGCCATCACAAAAGAGGAGAAAATACACCTCCCTCCTCACTTTTCGGAGGCGGAGGACTATGGGTGTGGAACACAACATATCCTGTCAGCTGTGTTGACTGCACGTCTCCGCTTCTCTTTTGTTCTTTGCTACAAAGGATAACTCTCTGGGGACAGGAGAGGGAAGCATAAATTCCGAAATGAAGGTGATACAAAAAAACCAAGCTAGAAACAAACATCTACAAAAGAAAACTGGGATTTTCCACTTTTTTTAATGTTCTGCTGCCAACTGAATAGTCTGTTGAAACTTTGGCAGGCATCAATAACCTTATTTAACTAAATACTGCACCTCTCCTTATGACATGTGGCTTACTTAGATTCAAAACAATTACATCAATGAATCTTGTCCACGAGGCATCAGAAACAGCAAACAGCCGGTAACAGAAAAGCGGCTCTGTGCACACCAGACAGCTTTCTAAATTGAAAGTGACACAGAGTTGGTTACTGATTTCAACATCTGCTGCAGATTGTACACTTGGATTTCCTAAAAATATGAGCTGGCCCCGCAGCACCCTCCAATCGCTTCACCCCGCTCTCCTCACACCCTCTAAACATGAGCATCTGCCAGAACCAAGTTCAATTCAGGCAGCCACGAAGAACTGAGGCCCTGACTAATTTAGAGAGCATGAGCCAGGCCCTCGGCAGAGTGGAGATATGAGGCGCAAAGTTCTTCGTGAATATTTCATGGAGGTCCCTTCTAAGGGACTGCCCTCACAGGGATGTCTGTGAGGAAAACACCTGGACACCATTCAGGGTCCCAGAAACAGGGCACAGTTGTTGCTAACCCGCAGAAATAGCACAATTATGGTTGAAGAGGAAGACTGCTCCAAGATTTCTTAGCCAACAGTTTAAACGCTGGTTTTTGTGGCTGTAAAATAACCTCTGTAGGACTATTAGCTGCTGTCCACAATAAGAATGATGAGCTTAATAATAGCTCGTATTTATAAAAATACAATAATAGCTCTCATTTAAGGTTTACAAAGCACTTTGTGTGTCATCCTATTTGATCTTCATAACAACCCTGGGACATAGGGGCTACTGGTATCCCCATTTCAGAGATGAGGAAATTGAGGCAGACAGAAGCTAACTGATCTGCCCAGGGTCACACAGCCAGTCAGAACTGAAGCCAGATTCAAACTCAGGTGTTCCTGAGTACAGTACTCTATACACCGTGACATTTAGCTACCTCTGAAGATGAGCTCAGACCACAGACTTTAAAATTAAGCTCATTCTGTTCAACCCAGTTCAACAAGCATTCACAGAACACTGAGTTAGGCAGAGCAGGAATACAAAAATTTAAAAAGACAATCATTTCCCTCAAAGAGCTTCCATGTTACCCGAAGGGAATATGAGAAATCTACCCACATAAGTGGCACGACAGGGACAAGGAAAATATTCAGACATCACTTGCATCTTAGAGAGAAGAGAAACAGATTTCTCCCATTTTCATTCCAAACTGTACTTCTAAGGTAACATCCCCAATCATGGAGATCCACAGAAATGGCATCATTCATCATTTATCTTGTAGCTACAAGAAAAGGAAATCGTTTCCCAGAACTCGACTGATTTATGGTGTCAATTCAAATTCATGAAATCTTGTTTTTACCTTGTATAAAAATCGAATAGGAGGAAAGCAATCGTGAGTTTTATCCTCTGGCCAAGCACAGGGAAAGAAAAAACAATGGATTGGGTTTGGAGAAGCACTCTGAGCTGCAAACCTGAGCATCCTCACTTACCACCAACACAAAGGAGGCCCAACCCGGCTCCTTAATCTCCTTTTCCGTCAAGCATTAAATGGATTCAGATATTCAGTCTGAAAGCTGTGGGAAGGCTTGCTTCTTGCTTGGCAACCCAGCAAATTTTCTGAGGCATGCCTCCTAAGAAACTGGGAAAGATATGTGATGATTAAGGCTCAGGGACACAGCAGAAAGAGATGCCCAAGGGCTTCTGCAAGCAATAAAGCTGACATCCAGTCCCAGAGGGAGATTCAGCCATCCTCAGGGGAAGGACTTTTCCTCACGGTCCTTAGGGTCAGCAAAGCTCCCAGTGTGACTTCATTAGATCACCTCCATGGCTTCTGTTGATGTATCTGCCCAGTTTCATGTGGACAACCAAGAGACAAAGCATCCGAGTTCGTGTACTCCATTCAACTCAATGAATTTTCTTAAAGGGCACCTATGTTTACTGACAGGGAAACACAGAGAGAAGGGAGACTATAAAGTGACTTCCTATAGAAAACCCAAGGAGGTTCGGTTCAGCTGGAGATGAGCAGGAAATGGGAAACTGAGACCCATTAAATCCATCTACTATCACCCTGCACAGCAGTTTAGTCAATCTGTGTGTTTAATATTCAGTATAATCTTGTCATATACCTAGAATTATAACAAATCCCAACCATCTAAAAGTACTCTATGAGGTTCATTCATTTTCTTCTCCCAATCTGAAGATTTTTTAAGTTTTCTGGTATTGTTAAAAGCTTTTTATTCCTCTATAAGCCTAGAAATATGGCACACAAGTCAGATTTGTTCAAACCCCAAAGTATCTATTAACCTAAAAAACCCCAAACCTTTATTTATATATTTGGCTATGCAAACATACATATGTAAGTTTGTATGTATGTACATGTCTGTATATGTGTATTAGACAACAGTGTAATGGAAAGAACTCTTGCTTTGCAGTCAACAGACCTGGGTCCAAATCCCAACTTTGCCATCTTACTACTGATGTGACCCTGGAGAAAAAAAGCTCCCCTCTCTGGGCCTCAGTTTCCTCCTGGGTGAAATGGGTACCTTGGACTAAGTCAGGAGTTGCTATATCCTGGATCCCTCTGGCAATCTGGTGAAGCCAATGCATCCCTTCTTGAAACCATGTTTCTAAATGCATAAAATAAAGTACACAGGATTTCAAAGGAAAACAATTAATTGAAATACAGCTATCAAAACAAGTTCATGGACTGCAGGTAAAGAAACCGAAGCTGAGTGGTCCTTTTGTTACCTTTCATTGCCTCCTCCAACTGGATGTCCAGTAGACATCCGAAACTCAATATGCCCAAAACCAAATTCACCTTTCTCCACAAATCCACTCCCTGTTACTACAGGGGACAATACCATCCTCCATCCCAAAGGCTCACAACTTAGGAGTCACCCTGAATTCCTCACTATCTCTCACCTTCCATATCCAATATGGCACCAAGGCCTGCTGATTTCACCTTCACAACACATCTCACGAACACCCCTTCTCTCCTCTGCTGCTGCCAGTCCTCTAGTGCCAATCCTTATCACCTCACACCTAGATTACCATGGTGCTAGGGGGTCTGCCTGCCTCAAGTGTCTCTCCACTCTAGTCCCTTCTTCATTCAGCCATTAAAGTGATTCTCCTAAAGCACAGGTCTGACCACATCACACACACCCCTCCCCCATCAATAAACTGCACTGGCTCCTTATTGCCTCCAGGAGCACACTCTGTCTGGTATTCAAAGCCCCTCACCACAGGATTCCCTCCCACCTCTCCAGTCTTCTTGACCCCTACTCCCTAACATGTTTTCTTCCATCCAGTGACTCCAGATTCCTGATGATTCCACAAACAAGACTCTCCATCTCTGGGCTGCAAGAGTGCTCTCCCTCCTCCATACCAACCACTGACTTCCCCAGCTTCTTTCTCTTCTACAGGAAGTCTTCCCCCGCCCATCTTAACTCTGGTGCCTTCTCTCTCTCTCTCTCTCTGTCTCTCTCTCTGTCTCTCTCTCTCTCCCCCCCCCCCTCTCTCTGCCTCTGTCTCTCTCTGTCTCTCTCCCTCTCTCTGTCTCTGTCTCTCTTCCTCTTTCTTCCTCTCTCTCTCCCCCTCCCTCTCTCTCTCTTTCTCTCTTTCTTTCATTTCCTGTTCATCCAGTACATAGCTCACCTTGTACAGATTTGTTTGCATATTGTCTTCCCTGTTAAACTGTAAGCTCCTTAAGGACAGACACTATCCTTTGCCTCTTTCTGAATCCACAGTGCTTAGCCCAGTACCTAGTACGTAGTTTTTTATAAATGTTTATTGACTGACCAACTAAATCTATAGCCTTATATAAAGCCTATTTTGAGCAGCTATGTGGTGCAGTAGATAGAGTACTAGGCCTGGAGTCAAGACCTGGGTTCAAATTCAGCCTCAGATACTTACTAGTGTAACCCTGGGCAAGTCACTAACCCTGCTTGCCTTAGTTTCCTCATCTGCAAAACAAGCTGGAGAAATGAATGAAAAATCACTCTAGTATCTCTGCCAAGAAACCTCAAATGGGGTCATGAAGGGTCAGACATGACTGAAAAACAAATGAATGACAACAAAAGCCTATTTCATTTATCGAAAACCACGCCCCAGTTTAGTTGGCCCATTCGATTGACTTGGATCTGCCATTCATTAGCTCATCCAATACTGAATTCTAAAAGATGTGGCACTAAAACCAGTCATTATCTAAGTCTCCACAGGCTATTTTTAAAAGCATTTCTAGTCCCTCTTAATTCCCTCCCTTTTCTCCATCATGTTTCTCAAACTGAAGCATTCATTTTCAAGGCCATCTGAATAAAGATTAAGGAGGAGAAACCAGTCAAATAAAATTTTTCCCGTTAGCACATTAGAGACAGCACATATCACACTCTGGAAATGACAATTACTGAGCTAAATGGGAACCAAGCTCATACAGGCTTGCTGCTCACAGCCCCAAAGGCCTCAGTGGTCACTTCCTTGGAAGAGAAGGAAGCTGAGCTCATGGAATCCTTCCCAACTCAAAAAATGTAATCAAGTTGAGAAGCTGTGAAAAGGCCTGTCCATATGTCCTTGCTTAGAGAAAGGGCGGATAAAAACTTCATACCCTCTCCCAACCCTCGGACATATATTCATTCTCACTCTCTCTCCCTTTATTTCTCTCTCACCCTCCCTCCTTTCTCCCTTACTCTTCTCTTTATCCCTTCCTCCCCTCCATCACCCCTACACACATATGTGCACATGCACACACACCAATTACAGCTGGAATGGACTGAAAGATCAGCTAATCCAACTCTTTCATTTGACAGATAAGGAAACTGAGCCCAGAAAGGTTCTGTGGCTCCTTACCCCAGGTCAGTCCTCTAACCAAACGCTGTTCTCTGGCCACTACAACATGGTGCCCTGAGTCAGATGCCCAACTCAGCTTCCTAATAAACCTTCAATACTGTAATTTCCAAGTAAACCCCCAGCACTCTGCCACTAAGACATCACCTAGTTATGGTCCATGTGTGACAGCACTGAGTTTGGTTTGTAAACTAGGTTCTTGGCTGTCCTGTTCCAATTAACATATCGGTCTTATGAAGAAACCTACTTGGCACCCACATTTGTCAGTGATACAAACCACACACAATTCTCTAAAAACAGTGCTACTGTCCAAATTCTGACATCCAGCAATGCATGGGGAGCAAAATAAGATCCTTTACTTCTGTGAAGAGTGAAAATATTTATTGAGGGCTAGGGAATAGCTGTCTTAACTATAAAAGGCTAAAATAAGATTAAACACCTAAATGTCCTCCCAAGTCTTGACCTTGCCGTGATGGGACATTGGCAAAAATAAACTGAGTCACACTGCTGATAAAAGTCTATGGCCCAAGATGGATGGTGGCCAGAGTTTTATATCTAAGATATTTCTGGTCCTAGAGGACACCTCTCTGACAGAGCTGCCTTTGGAGGGAAAATATAGGCAACCCATTTGTTCATTCTGTTCACCTTGACCATTCAGCATCCAATGTATTTCACTGCTTCAGAGGACAACAGAGGAGCCTCTAGAAACAAAAGGAGCTGATTGTCAACAGTCAAGGGAAAAGAGAGACAAGTCCACCCAAAATGGAGTACTTTTCATCTTGAGCCATTTGTAAAAAACTCTTGCTTTCCTAGAGTTCCAGAAGTCTCCCCGCCGCCACCTGCCACCAACTAATTCTGTCCTTAGCTTGTTTGTACGCAGCCCCATTAGACTGTAAGCTCCTTGCTGGCAGGGCCTGTCCTTGGCCTCTTTTTGTATCCCCAGCTCTTAGCACAGTGCCTGGCTCACAGTGGGTGTTTAACAAATGCTTATTGACTGAACGACACTCTCTGTCCAGAGAAAAGTAAATAAAATTTAAACACAAATTTCAGAAGGAAACCCTGTATTTGCTATCCCATTCTACTAGAACAAATAAAATCTATGTATTTCTGCATCAATTTAAACCCATCAGATTACTGTCCTAATAAGGATTGTTGCCAATTGTGATTCAAGGGCTACATCTCACAAAGGCTGTCTTTGGGACTCTGAAAATCAGCAGCAGCAGTCTTTCCTGACATCATGCAGTACCAGCTGCTCCATCAAGAAATTCAAGAGGCTGCCACCTTAACTGAGCACTTTATTTAGAGAAACTTCCTAAAAGGTATAGCTCTCTCTAATGTCAGGGGTAGACACGTCTGGGAAGCAGCAGCTCAAGTCTTAACAGCACCAAATACTTGGAAAGCAGATGCTCAATCCCCATGGATACCAAACAAGACCTCCAAAGGGGACTTTTCCAAATCTAATTAGAGTTTCATGATAATGATGCTGGTAATATATGCTTGGGCTGGGAAATAGTGAAAAGTACCTCAAACTCAGATTCCTATTAGCACCAGTTCCTAACCCTACTGTGACCAACAGGAACACTGATGGAGTACTTGGGCATTGAATATTTGGGTTGATGAAAACATTGCAGGCACCTTGCATACGTCTTCAAAGAAAGAAGGCAGGTTGGGGAGTCCGTTTGGCCTGACATTGACTTGCATGTGTGACAGGCATGGCAGAGATGTAATGAGAAAGCCCACTTCAGAAGGAGCCACACAACTTGAGTTCAAGTTATGCCTCCACCTCTCACAATATGTGAAACCTGTCACAAGCCAATTCCATCCAACCTGGCAAAAGTCTGTGATGCTGAAAATACAAAACCAACAATGACATAATCCTCATCCTTCAGGAGCTTATGTTCCAATGGTGGAACACAACAGAAAGACAAGGGAAGCAGTGTTAACAAATGGCAGAGATCTGATCTATAAATGTGTGGCCTCTAAGGGTTTCCTGGCTATAGCATTCCACAAGAAGGTCAGTAACTAACAGGGATAGCCAAGAAAAGGGGCAGTCACCAAACTCATGGCCTCAGGGAATTGTAAGCAGATGTGCAGAGTGGGCAGTTTTACAAAGTGAATTGGACTTGTTCCTGTAAGACAGGAGACTGGTGGCAGCAGACCAAGGCCATGGTGAAGACATCACACGGAGGATTTCTGATCCCGCAAAGGGTGACCTCAATGGACTCTGGGGTTTCTCTGCATCTGCCCCAAATGCCATGACTAGGGCAAGCTCACTGCAAGGAAAGCCTTGGCCAAAAGGGGAGGGGGCGATCCATGGAGTTGTTTTGTAAATTTGTCCCTTCTATGACATTGACTTCTTGTATTTAATTCTGGAAACAGATTCCAGGTGCACTGGAGTTTATCCAGAGCAGCACTTCTTGAACTGTGGGTCACAACCCATATGGGGTCATGACTCACGGTTTAAGAAGAGCTGATGGGGTTGCAAGTGGAAAAAGTTTAAGAAGCCCTGATCTAGAGCAGGGTTTCTTCATCATTTGGTGAAGTCAGTGTGGTGAAGCCTATAGACCCCTTCTCAAAAGCATGTTTTTAAGGGTATGAAATAAAAGACAAAGGACTATAAAAGAAGCCAATTATACTGAAATACAAAAACCACATCCCTGGAATGTAGGTGAAATTCCCTGGCTCCAATCCCACTCCTTCTATCCCACTAGAAGTCAGGAGGATTTCTGGGCTATTTATTTAACCACAGCCACAGAGACCACTAAAGCAAATGTGACTGAACATGAGAAGTGAGGTCAGGAAACAAGGAGCAAAGGTTTCTGAGAGAAATAAAGGTCTCTTCCACACAAGCATCCTTCACAAATAAACCAAGAAAGGAGCAGAGACTAGTGCAATGCCCATTACACTGAGGCTATCTAGGTCTGGGTTTCATTTTTCTAGCACGAGTAATGATCGATCTCCCTGACTCTGTGCAAGCTCTAATCAGATGGTCAAGATGGGGTAAAGAGATGCCCATGGGTAGGTAGGGTCTGGAGGACTACTGCAAGTGAGAATGTTTTTTTATCAGAATCCCTACCAGCAGAAGGATGAGGATTTGTAGATCATTCACATCATGGTACAACATCTTGGATAACTGTTTTATAGTTACATTTAGCTAGTATTAAGAAAAGAGACAGAAAGCCAGTCTTAGAAGCAGGTTTGAGGGCTACCTCTGACACATGCTGGCTGCGTAATCCCAGACAAGTCTTCAACCCTTCAATATGCGAGAACTAAAATCCACAGAGAAGGTGTCTACTTGCATTGGTGGAGGGAGTTTCCTCCCCTGAGAGTTCCCTATACCCATGAAATCCCCATTTAATCAGAGTATTTCTCATATATGTATATGTATGCATATGTGTGTGTCTGTAATTGTGTCTTTCCAACCCAACCATATGGCAAGCATTTCAAGGGCACAATGAGGCACAGTTATATATACTCTATATATACTCTGTATTCCACATGGAGATGATAAAATGAGCAGGTTAGATAGGATGACCTGTAATGGCCCTGGGTCTGAACCTCACAAGGCACAACAGATGTGACAGGTGTAAGTTGTAGGTCTGACATTTTCTCAACACATACCTTTGCAGCCAAGGCTCTTAAACTGTCAAGGAATCTTTGCCAGAAATCCCTGAAGAGCGGCCTGTCAATTTTCTTCAGGCTATCTTTGGTGCTGGCATCTACGCTGACGTACAGTTGGGTAACTGGCTCCAGGTTCCTTGGATATAGGAAAGGAAAAGGAAAAGAAAGAAAAGGAGAAGGAGAAGGGGAAGGGGGAAGGGGGAAGGGGGAAGGGGGAAGGGGGAAGGGGGAAGGGGGAAGGGGGAAGGGGGAAGGGGGAAGGGGGAAGGGGGAAGGGGGAAGGGGGAAGGGGGAAGGGGGAAGGGGGAAGGGGGAAGGGGGAAGGGGAAAGGGGAAAGGGGAAAGGGGAAAGGGGAAAGGGGAAAGGGGAAAGGGGAAAGGGGAAAGGGGAAAGGGGAAAGGGGAAAAGGAGAAAAAGTTACTTTGATGCAGGCCTTTAAGCTAGAGTTTTTAACAAATGGAAATTAACTATTTCTCGTGGACTTCCAGTTGCTCCCAGAATCCACAGGGATAGCTCTTAGCCATGGTAGTGCTGGCTGCCAACTTGCTACCAAAAGGTAACAGGAAGACCTGAAATTATTCCAGAAAGGTGACAACAATGAATCAATGAGTCAATGAATTAACTGAAATGGCATTTATTAAGTTTTTGCTCTGCGCCAAGTGCTGGGCTGAGCACTGTGAATACAAAGAGAAAAGGGAGAGGTGGCCAGAGTCAGGTCTTTGGTTTGGAACGTTAGAGGGATGATGGGCAGAGCCACAGGGGAGGAGACTCATCCCTAGCTTTCAACAGCAAATGAGATGACAATTAGGGTTTTACTTCAAGGAATCAGAGACTTTGAGTGGTGGAAGGGACCTCAACAGCCACAGGATCCAACCCCACAGACAAGGAGCCATTGCTCTCCTAGGCCTGATGAGTGATCATCCAGCCTCCGTTTAAAGACATCCAAGAGGAAGGAAACCCACTAACTCTTGAGGCAAACCATGGACAGCTCTCGCCATCTGGAAGCTTTCTCTGACACTTCAAACACTTAAAGGCAGACCTCACCACCCCCCAATCCCCCTCTGAGTCTTCTCTTCTTCCACCACTAGTCCCCTCGACCAATGCTCCCTCCCATGGCAGGATCTCGAGACCTTTCCCCTTCCTGATTATCTTCCTCTAGACACTCTGCAGCTTATCAATGCAGCTTATCCTAAACTGCAACGTCCAGAACTGTAGATATGATGATATAAAAGAAATTGACTGAAAGTTTAGGCTCCAGCGTGAAAGTTTCTGCCTACCACCTCCCTGATGTCCTTTAAACTAATGGAATTAAATCCCAACTAAAATCCCACCTTCTATGGGAAGCCTTCCCCAACTCCTCTTATTTCTAGTGCCTCCTCCTGGTTAATTATTTCTTATTTTTCTGATATGTAGCTTGTTATATATATATTTATGTACAATATATACTTATGTTGTCTCGCCCCCTTAGACAGTAAGGTGCTTGAGGGCATGGACTGTCCTTTGCTTCTTTTTGTATCCCTACCACTTAGCACAGTGCCTGGCACACAGTAGGAAATTAATAAATGTTTACAGATTGAATTATTTCATTGATTGACCATCAAAGCACACCTACAGGCATCCCAATTATGCTGAGAAACCTCAGGAACCAAACCCAACACAGACAAAACACCCGCCATGTCCAAGACCTGATGTGGGTGAAAAAGCCTTTTAGACCAACAGTAACAAGTCAATTCACTTCAATTCGACAAAGAGTATTATAACTAAGTTCCTATTAACGTGAAGATCGTTATGCAAGGTCCCTAGTGTGTGAAAATGAACAAGAAGTGGCTCCTGCCCCCACTGGGCTTACAAACAAGCAGTGGGGCATGGCCACTACACAGTGATTGCTCTTAACAAAAAAGGGAAGGGGACAAGTGCTTGACAAAGGTATAACTGATGTGTTCAGCAAGGAGAGGGCAGGGAGATCTCTTCTTCTGATCAAAGATTCTCTATCCATGCTTTCTAGGTTCCATCTGACAAGATCAACTGTTCCTATGAGTTCCCAGGAGAGTAATTCTGACTGGTGATTTTGATTATTTGAATTCATAAAAAATACTCACAGATAGATGCTTGTGTTACTGTAGATTTAGAAAGGGAGATTCAGAATGTCACTCTCTAAGAGTTAAAATAAACAAATCTTGTAAGCAAAGTAAAAAAATCTGCAAACTGATGATGTGAATCTATCAGCAAGGCCAATGTCAGATGGAACTCTGGGAAGGCTCTGAGGAATAAATCTTTCTAAATAAACCATACCATTTTCCAAAGACACAAAGGAAAGGCGTAGCATTACTTTAAAATCATTAGTCTGCCTTATCATCCTTCTACAGGCACCTCATCCATTTGGGTAAGAAACTACACTACCTTAACTCAACAATATTTTTATTTTTTAATGGAAAGGTTACAGAATGCCAGCCTAAATGGATACTTGCTACTAACAATGAAAAGTGTTTATCTTGAAGACGCCTGACATAAAATGAGAACTATTTCACCATAACTATTTGGACTGTGAACAGTAAAATCCAGGAGTGGTGATTATTTTACAATCAGTCTCTTCTCTAGTACTTGCTGGAAGAAAAGAGACGCCCATATATCCAAGGCAATGGTCACACCAGAGAGCTCCCAGTGTGGAACAATCATTTCTAAGGAAGACCACCAGAGACTGTCATCCCATCCAAGGTAAGGGATATTTATGAATGATTCTAAGACTGACGTGATACAAACAAGGTGGCCCTTGAAGCAGATGGTAGGAGAAGCGAGGAGCACAGAGGGAGGTAATCCTTGGAAACATGTCTCTCAGATAGGGAGGCTTCCTAAGAAATAGAGAGATAACTCTGTTTGGGGGCGGGGAGGAAGAGGAGGTCTGAGGGGAGCAGGCTGAGTCTCCCTGACTTCACCTCTGCTTAGCAATTACCTCTCTGCTATTCATGAAGAAGAAACCATTCATTTTCCTGTCTTGCCTTATTATTGTAATCCAAAAGACAGAACGAAATCATTTTAATTAAAAAGTACAATCTGAAAATTACCATAATATCCCATACAGTTATATTTAACACCTATGTGACAGGCTCTCAAAACCTTTATAGAATTTTACATTTCAGACCTACTGACAATTGATCCCTGGGATAAATGAATGAGGAATACAAAAAAAGGGCAGCAGGGCTCCCAAACCAAAAGCCAATCTCCATTAAAAAAAAATTACAAATCTGAGCATGATGGTTTCAACGATATGCATACTGATAAACTTAAATCACCAAGTTGCTTAATAGTCATGTATTCTGTGAACATACAGCAGAACAGCAAGAGCGATGCTTTCACTACTATTCAAGAGGCTGGGTTGTGTTTAGTCCCTCAGGGGAAGTGGCCACACACAAACAAGGCCATGATGTCCCCAGTTACACTGGTCAGTGGAAAGAAGCTGAAGTTAAAAAACAGCTATGCGATTACAACTCATGAAGGCAATGAAGATGGCAATTAGCTAATGGTTCTCGGGTGCCGCATGGGTTAGAGGACTCCTTCTCCATTCGGTCTCATTTGGTTATGTGCAGAAACTAGGCCACAGATAGTAAAGCCTAATGAGGAAGGAGGCCGCTGCAGCCACCCTCATGGTCTGTGACCTTCTTTAGCACAGGAACACAGCTGTGTTTAGAGAGCTGCCAAGCCAGATGCAAACAAGCCTTAGTCTGGCATAACAATTCAAGGCACTCACAGGTGGGGCAAAAAACAGAATGATGTTTGCCATTATTGTTAGGAGAAGCAGATCCAGGCTGCTGTCTCGAGGTAATGATGGGATGTGGGTGGGAGGCTACTGGTGGGTGGTATTTTCGTGTGGATTTAAGGGACAATAAGTCACAAGTTCTCAGCTCACATGCCTCTCAAAGGCAGAGGAAACAAGGGGCTCCCAGGTACCATCATGAGTTCTTTTTCTCTCTCATATCTTTACAACCAGAGTTTGGTCCCCAAGGGAAGGGAAACTTGACAGGAGTCAGGGGTGGCTGAGAGCACTTATGAGGGCAATGGGCATAGGAGCTGCTCCCAAGGTCCCTCAGGGCTAGCACTTTCCATAGAGAAAAGGTATGTGGTCTGATCCAAAACATTCAAGAACTCCAAAGAGCTGAAACCTAGAATGGGAGGGCTTGGAATAGCACAGGCCGGACAGACTGTCAGGGGAAACCATTTGTCCCCTGACTGGGGTGGCAGCATGAGAAATTCATACTACAGCCTCACCAAGAGGACTTCCCTCCTGCCAGAGGCAACAGACCCAGGGGCAGAAGGAGACAGATATTTCTGGACATGGCCAATGAGGGAGTTTGTTCTATACATATTTGTGATAAGGGTTTCAGTTTTTCTTTCTTTTTAAAGCAGGGGGCAGGCTATGGAGGCAGAGCCAAAATGGCAGATACCCAAGTCAGAACCCAGCTGAATTCTCCCAAATTCCCCTCCAAACAACTTTAAAATAATGCCTCAATCAAATTTTGGAGTAGCAGAGTTAACAAAAGGTCAGAGGCAGACACTTTTCCAGCCTAAGACAACTTAGGAGGTCCACAGGCAAGGTCTATAACACAGTCTGCAACAGTGGCAGCAGCACCTTCAGAAGCTCTCAGCCCATGGATGATAAGGGGATTGATCAGAAAAAGATTACAGGACATCCTTTGTTGGCATTGGGTACAGTTGGTAATGGTTGGCAACTCTACTGCCCATAAGCAGTTTTGGGTCATACTTCCAGGGCAAAGAGGAACACTTGTAGTCAGTCACAAGGGAACAAGGGCCCTGGGCACAGTTCCAGAGCCAAGAGAGGTGCCAGCACTTGCAGCAGCAGAGGAGTAGGGGCCCTTCCTTGGTAAAGACCAGAGCACAGACCAGGAGAGTAGTGACCATGCCTCTCCCCAGATCACACCAACTTGGAAACACCAACAACTTTCAGACCCCCAGAAATAGCTCTGAAAACAGCAACACAAAAACCCTGAAGTTTGGCATAGTGCGCCTTCCCAGTCCTCGGGTGAATAGAGTCCAACTTCAACAAAGTTCCAAGTGAAGAAAGAGGCTGGGAAAATGAACAATCAAAGACAACAACAACAACAAAAATAACTTGACCATAAAAAGCTACTACTGTAGCAGGGAAGACCAAGACACAAACTCAGATGACAACAATGTGAAAACAGCTACAAGCAAAGCCAAAAAGAAAAATGCTCAATGAACCCAAGACCAGGAAGAATTCCTGGAGCAGTTAAAGAAAGCCATAAGAGTAGCAGTGGAAAAACTGGAAAAAGAAATGAGAGCACTGCAAGAAAATTATGAAAAGAAAATTAACAGCTTGATAAAAGAGGTACACACTTTAGGAAACAACACTGGCCTATTGATTTTAAAAAGGCATAAAAATTCAATGAAGAAAGCAACTCTTTAAAAAACAGAATTTCCAAATGGAAAAAGAGGTATAAAAGCTCCCTGAAGAAAATAATTTCAAATCAGAATTGGGCAAATGGAAGCTAATGATTTCATTTCATAAAACACAGTCAAAAGAATGAAAAAAATGAAAGAAAATGTGAAATATCTCATTGGAAAAACAATTGATCTGAAAAATAGACTGAGGAGATATAGTTTAAGAATTCTTGAATTACCTGAAAGCCATGATCCAAAAAAGAGCCCAGACATCATCTTTCGAAAAATTATCAAGGAAAACAGCCCTGATATCTTAGGTCCTGAGTGTACAATAAAAACTGAAAGAATCTACCACTCCCAGGAATATTAGAGTTAAATTTCAGAGCTCCCAGATCAAGGAGAAATTAATGCAAGCAGCCAGAAATAAACAATTCAAATATCAAAGAACCATAAGTCAGGATCACATAAGATTTAGCAGTTTTCATGTTAAAAGAGAAGAGGACCTAGAACATGATGTTCCAGAGAGTAAAGGAGCTAAGATTACAACCAAGAATCACCTATCCAGAAAAACTGAGTGTAATCCTTCAGTGGAAAAAAAAAATGAACATATTATAAACTAGAGGCCATTCAAGCAGTGCCGATGACAAACCAGAACTGAGCTGAAAATCTGACTTTCAAACAAAAGACTTAAGAGAAGCATAAAAAAGGAAATATCTAAGAGTAATCACAGGGGTCTCAATGGAGTTATACTGTTTACATTCCTATCTGGGAGGATGATACACGTAAGTCTTTATGATTATGTGGACATAATTATAATTATATTGTATATAAAATATATATATGATAATAATAATTAGAAGGCATCTGCAGAGACAGAGGGCCCAGATGTGAGATCATTATGTTGGGGTGAAAAAGACAGATGCACTGGGAGAAGGAAAAAGGGTGAAGGGAGAAATCGAATGGGGCAAATGTTCTTACATAAAGCAAGTATGCAAGAAAGAGCTTTTGGAATACAGGGGAAATGGGGGAAGCGGAGCAATGCTGGAACCTCACTCTCATCAGAACTGGCTCAAAGAGGAAAGAACATATATACAAAATCTGTTAGACATAGAAATCTGTCTTATCCAGTAGGGAGATACAAGGGGAAGGGCATAAGAGATGTTGGGGGAGATGATAAAGAGGAGTACAGATTCAGGGAGGCAATGGTCAGAAGCAAAAGACTTATGAGGAGGGACAGGATAAAAACAAAGGAAGAAAAAGGGAAAATGGGATAGAGAGAAATGCACAGTAATCATAACTATGGATGTGAATGGGATGAGCTCACCCACAGAACAGACGCAGGTAGCAGAAAGCATTAGAAACCAGAATCCAACAATATGTTGTGTGCAAGAGACACACTTGGGACAGAAAAACACATAGAGAATTGAAGTGAAGGGCTGGATTAGATTCTATTATGCTTCAGCTGAAGGAAAGATGGCAGGGGTGGCAATCATGGTCTCAAGTGAAGCAAAAGCAAATTTAGACCTAACTGAAAAAGATTATTAGGGAAACTACTTTGCTAAAAGGCACCATAGGCAATGAAGCCATACCAAAAAAATTATAACAAGTTCCTCTGATAAAAGACTCTTTCTCAAATATATAGGGAAGTGGGTCAAATTTATAAAAATAAAAAGAAGAGCTAAATGGTCAAAAGATATGAACAGGCAGTCTTCAGAAGAAAAAAAAACAAAGCTATCTTCAGTCATATGAAACAATGCTCTAAATCACAACTGATAAGAAAAAGGTAACTCTGTAGTACTACCTCTCACCTATCAGAAATGACACCTGTTGGAAGGGATGGGAGCAAACAAGTGCATTAATGTGTTTGTCCTTCGACGCCGAAGAAGACCATGCCATCAGAGAAATGAAGACATGACCTGTACTTGACTTTGTTTGGAATGAGGGAGGGCTGTGCAGGTAATTGTCGGTCGAGGAGTGAATTGGTCTAACCATTCTGAAAAACAATCTGTAACTATTTCCAAAGGGCTAAAAATTAGGCATAATATCCAGCATTACCATTATTGGGTCTGTAGCAAAAAAAAAAAAATCAAAGGAAAAGGTAAAGAAGCTGTATGTACATAAATATTTATAGCAACTCTTTTTGTGGCAGCAAAGAATTGGAAATTGAGAGGATGTCCATCAACTGGGGATTAGTTGAACAAGTTGTGATATATGAATATAATGGAATTCTACTGTTCCATAAGAAATGATGAGCAGGCAGATTTCAGAAAAACCTGGAAAGACTTCCATGAACTGATGCTGAGTGAAATTGGCAGAACCAGAAGAAAACTGTACACAGTAACAGCAACAATGTAACAAGGATCAACTGTAAGTGACTTAGCTCCTCTCAGCAATGCAGCGATCTCAGACAATTCCCAGACTCATGTTGGAAAATGCTATCCACATTCAGAGGAAAAACTGTCAAGTCTGAATGCAGATCAAAAGTGGTTTTTCCCTTTCTGATTCTTCTTTCACAGCATGCCTAATGTGGAAATATGCTTAATGTAAGTGTATATGTGTAGCCTATGTTAGGTAGAATGCCATCTTGGGCAGGGAGCTGGGGAGGGAGAGAGAAAGATTTAGAATTCAAAATCTTATAAAAGTGAATGTTAAAAACTAGAAACAAACAAATAAATAAATTGAGGGGGAGAGGAGAAGAAATGACAATAGGATGGTTTCAGAAAAACACAGCCAGACCTGTATGAACTGATGCAAAGTGAAGCGAGAAGACCCTGGAGATCATTGTGCACAGTATCAGCAACATTATGACGACGATCAACTGTGAAAGACTTCACTACTCTGATCAATACAGTGATCCAAGACAATTCTAAAGGGCTCATGATGAAAAAAATATATCCCCCTCCAGAGAGAGAACTAATGAATTGTGAATGGAAATTGAGGTATAATTCTCTCATTTTATTTTTTTTTTACTTTTTTTTTGTGAAATGGCTTTGGAAATCTATTTTGCATAATTTCACATGTATAACTGATATACTGTTTACCTTTCCAGTGTGTGGGAGTAAGGTGGTAAGGAGGGAGAGAATCTAGAACTCAAATTTGTTTTAAAAAATGCTTTAAAAATTATTAATATGTTTTTAAAAATAAAGCAGGGGGAAGGGGTGGATCACTGAAAAAGACTTTTAAATTATTTTTTAGGGATGCAAAAGATATTTTTGGTACAGCATACAAAAGGCTGATCTTCAGGGAGAGTACCTTGCATTGAGTGCTAGGCTCAGTCTACAGCATATCCATGCTATAGTTTGGGGTAACAATAACAAAAAGAGACTATGGGATAAATAGCTCTCCTAGACATAAGGAATTGAAATTAAAAAACACTACGCACTTACTAGTGACAAAGGGGATGGTGATGAGGATGACAAGACAATGAGGATGATGATGAGGATGATTGGGTGATAGTTCTCTATTGCTCCATGGGTTACAGAATATTTCCCCACCCCGTCTCATGTGGTTATCACCATAATGATAGAGGGTCAAGTACTGCCAGTTTTTACAGATGAATAAACTGAGACCTGTTCGGCCTTGAGGCCGAAGGGCTACCCGAGTCTTACCTTTCACCTTCACAGGTCTTCAGTGGCCAACTGGATAAACATATTGAGAGAAGAGACTTTCCAGAGTCGAACAAGGGTTAGGCTTTATTCAGGATCTTAGTTACATGTGCAGGGTGAATTCTTCCTCAGGAGAGAGGAATCCTCCTCCTCCCAAGGAGGCAAAGATCGTACAGCAAGAGAATGGGAGTGGGAGAGGGGAGGGACCTTCTGCCCTCTAAGGGCCCCTCATCTCGAAGAGCGCCTTCAGGCTTTCCTGACCCTACTTAAGCAATCCCGCCACATAGTTTGCACCTGAATACCGTGCCTGCTCTCAGCCTTTAGCTAGTCAACAACAGGTGTGCTCAGACCATGGGTTAATCTCAAGGATGGGATGCTCTCCCCAGCAAGTTTCCCACGGAGAAGAGGCGGAAATGCACGAGATAGCCCGTGTTTCACGCCTCAATTCCCAGCTGTTCCCTGGGGGGCTCATGAGAACTCTGAGGTTTAGAAGTCCTCACCTTTACCTGCCCGAGACTGTCCACATGAAACTGAGCTTACATCCCCAACAGAGACCCAGAGAGGCTGGAAGCTGTGCTCACAGTCATAGAGTTAATAAGTGGCAGAAGCAGGACTTTACCTTTCTCTCTTTAATTCTCTCAGTTGCCCCTCCCCTCTGATTAGAAGGCCTGAGAGAACAGTATTTAACTCTTCCCAAAGTCTTCCTCTAAAGAGGGCTCAGAACTTTACAGATAACTCCACTTTCCATAGGTTTTGACTTTGAGGAATGTCATTCCCCTCATGACCCACTCCCCTTTTTGCAGATTCTTTTTGTGTACTGGCTTCCCCCATTAGATGGTAAGCTTCTTGAGGGCAGGAACAATCTTTTATTTTTCTTATTTGTATCCCTAGGGCATAGCGCAGTGCCTGGTACATGGTAGGCACTTAACAAACATTTACCGAATTTTATGGAATTGAACCCGACCTTCTGACTTTGAGTTCAGTGGTCTACACGTTCAACTATATCACCCCTTTAAAATCAGGCCGTAAAGAAAAGAGATAAAATCTGAGAGATGCCTTGGAACACATTCTGCGCTTTACTGTTTTCCTAGTTCTATTGACATTTCTGAGATGAAAACTTGTTAAATATTAGCTGAGGAAAGGCTCACAGCAGAAATACCTTTCAGATGGGTAAGCAGCTTCTGAAAGCTATCATGGAGCATGGCCCTGAATAGCAAGAGATCTTTGGGGCCCTGTGTCTCCAGGCACCCTCCCAATCTGATAAGGATCCTTCTCAGAAGTGATCACAGGCTTCTGAGGTCTTTTCCAGGTGAAAGAGGAAGGTGAAAAATCAAAAGAACAATATAAAATGAGAACTGGTGCCATGGTGTGCACCATTCAAATACATTTGTGTGTGTGTGTGTGTGTGTGTGTGTATGTACACGTATAATCTATACCCACACATACCATACAGAGCCATTTACCTGACATGAACTGTGAAAACATGATCCAAACATTTTTCCCTCTTTATAAGTAAAATGAATATTAAAAGGGCCCACATTGCTGAGGAAGCATCCAAGAACTACATTAATAGATAGAATTTAAGGGGCCCTTACTGCATTCATCACAGTAAAAGTAAATTACCCTATTTAAAAAACCATATTCTCCTTTTTTGAGGAAAGATGCCACAGAATGCTCCACAAGGTTTCCATGGTGGCTTTTTCCAACTGTTTTCCATTGGTTGTTTTATAGCCACAAAAGGCAAAGGGGCTGAGTTGGTTGTTTTTTTTTTTTTAATCAAAAGAAGCCTAGTATATCAGGGTGCTAGAAAGATTTATAACATCAAGAAATTCATGTTTTTAAGAAGTTGTAAAATACCCATCAAATTGACCAAAACTGCTTTAAAATGATTAAATCCCACAGTGACAGAGCTGTTAGCAAACAGGAGTTCTACTCCTTCATTGTGGCTGCTTCTTATAGACAGGAACAACCTCTTTGGAGAACCATTGACAATGCACAATAGCCATAAAACGGACCATCCCCTTTGGCCCAGAAATTGGGAACATACACCTGTGAGAAATCATTCACTTGATCCCCTATTCTGTTCCAATCAATAGCAATCAATTCCATAGGAACAGTGATTATAAGTTCTGTATATTAGGTCTCAGAGCTGTGAGCTGCAGACTGTAAGATCACTTGCTTAACCACAGGAGGCTAGCTTGTTTTTACTTGTCATGGTGACCAAGCCCAGCGTGGCAGAGGTCACTCAATTACATGGAAAGTCCTCCAATTTATTTTTGTACCTCTTAAACATTCTCTTTTGTCCAACATGAGTAGGTGATCATCTTATGACCATTTTATGACCACTTGGTCAGTGAAGATGCCCCATGCTTCCCCTAATCTGTGACACCTTCCCCCTACCTGCTAATATGTCATTTTTGTCCCTAAAGAGCAAGTTCTATCTACCAATGAGAGTCTGAATTTTAATATGTCTCTGTTGCATATCTGGCATCAAACTCTATTAATACAAGGTCCTGGAAGAGTGGGGCATCTCAGATCGTGAGGAAGATCTATGGTCCACTTCATTAAGAGGGGACCATGGACTCTTTAATAAAGTGTCATTGGCTCAGAACCCTGCCTCAGTTTCTTTTATTGTAGGTCGGACATTTTTAACCCCCATACACCAAGGATATAATTAAAAGAAAAAAAAGGACCTATGTGCTCAAAAAATTAGTCATAGTTGCTTTATTTGTAATAGTGAAAAACTGGAAACAACTTCCTGGTCACCTCCACCCCCAGCCCTGATCCCCATCTTCCCCATCCCTACCAGGGAAATGCCAGGCCTGTGGGACGAAGCTGAGCCTTCACTTCTTCTTTTTCCCAGAACTGGGCCTCCCTGCTACTTCGTGACATTCTCCAGGCCATACTGATGCACCCACACCCTGCCCTCTGCAGCCCTACAATAATCTGATTCCTTCTCCCATTAGAATGTTAGGTCCCTGAGAGCAGGGGCTGTCTTCTGCTTTGTTCAGATCCCCAGCACTTAGCACAGGGCCTAACACACACGAAGTGTGCTTTACTTATTGACGTAAACAACAAGCAGATGGTGCTTAAATAAAGTGTGATGTATTCATATTATTCGTTTTACTCCATAGTCATATGAATAATAGACCATGAAAAGGACAAACCTGAAGAATATGATGAGATGTGAAAAACCAAGCCAAGTGATGCAAAGTGAGATGAGCAACCTGAGTCAAGCCCTCTGTGTTGCTGGGCACTGGACTAAGCACTAGGGATAGAAAGAAAAGCAAAAGGTCATTCCTGCCCTCACACAACTCCCAGTTAGTGGAGCAGACAAGATGCAAACAACTACGTACAAGCAAGCAATGTACCAGATAAACAAGAAATGGTCAACGGAGGGAAAGCATGAGCATTGGAGACGGATGGAGAAAGGCTTCTCATAGAAGACAAGACTTAATGAAGACTCGGAGGCAGCCAGAGAAGCCCAGGGGTGGAGATGAAGGAGGAGAATATTTAGGCCAGGGAGACAGAGAAAATGCCCACAATCAGGATATGGAATGTCATTTGGGAAAAACAGCAAGGAAACCAGAGTCTCTGGATCCTAGGATATGGGGAGAAGAGTCAAGTGTAAGAACACTGGAAAGGTCAGAAAGCAACAGAATAGGAAAGGCCTTAAACATCACAGGATTTTCTATTTGACCATGGAGGTGATAGGGGCCAATGGAGTTTATTTAATGGGGGAGGGGGGCAAGAAGATTCAGAGGTGACGTGGTCAGATTTGTGTATTATGAAGATCAATTTGACCGCTAAATGGAGGATGTAGGGAAAGACCCTTCCCCAGAAGGCTATTGTAATAGTCCAGGTGTGAGGGGATGACAGACTGCACTAAGAGAGTAGCTATGTCAGAAGAACAAGGGTGGATTATATGAAGGAGGTTACAAAGACAACATCTACAGGACGTGGATATAGGGAGGAAGAGAGAATAAGGAACTGAGGATGACCCTAAATTGGGAGCCTGAGGGATTGGGAGGATGGAGCATCCTAGATAGTTAGGAAGAAGGCAGGACATGGCAGGAAAAACAGTAAGTTTGGTGTTTTGGACCTGTTGAGTTTAAGATGTCAATGGGACATCCAGTAAAATGTCTAATGGGCAGCTGGAGATGTAAGCCTGGAGGCTGCAAGTGAGGTTCAAGGCATGGATAAGGAGATCTGAAGGTCATCATCATAGAGATGATAACTGAATCCCTGGAACAGATGAGATCACCAAGCAAAATAACAGAGAGGGAAAAGAGATGTGGGTCCAAGACAAAGCCTTGGGGGTCACCTATGGTCAGTTGGTTATAAACTAGAAAAGGATCCAGCAAAGCAGACAGAGGAGCAGACACATAGGCAAGAGGAGAACCAGGAGACAGCAGTGTCCTGAAACCTAGAGAGAAGAAGGTGCCTGACATACAGAGTCCAAGGCTGCTGGAGATAGTGGCAGAAGGCCTCAGAGTGAGGGCAAAGGAGCTTTTGGCAAACAGTTTCAGTGGGAGAGCCAAAAAAGAACACTCTGCCTGTATATACATCCATCGTTTCAGGATGCATAATCAGTACTTCAAGGACCTGTGATTTCTTTGGTGAGGATACTCCCTCCACCAACACAGAACATGACTCTAAAACTGAAGTGTGATGTTTTTCCAAATTTCCTACGGCCAAAAAGTTCACCACAGAGCAGCCAAACTGATAAGCCAATCCAAACTTGGCCAAGTGGCTTTGGAAAGGAGTCCCCTGGACAGGGCCTGTCACAGAAACCTTCACCAGCTTGGCAGGATATACCATAGGGAGTGCACTCTGCAGGAAGAAAGAGTGTCACCTTCATGCCACAAGGAGACATCAGAGTAGGATCCCAAAGGTGATGCCACTGCCACCGCATGGAAGTCAACGAAGACAAAACTTTGTAAGTACAAAAACAGACAGTGGCAAAGAAGGAATAACCTTTTAATATTTTATTTTATTTTTTCTAAACAGAATATAGTTTGGTTTTTGAGGTTTTATGTGGAGATTTTGTAACCAGCTTGTCTGTAACTGTTGGTGAAATGGGGGACATGCAGCAGTAATGAAGCAGATGAACTGGAACCAAAAGCTTTCAGCAGAAACCCTGGTCCTCCCTAGTCACTTAGAGCAGATCAATGGAAATCTGGACAGGTCACTTAAAGCCTGCAGGCCTTCTCACCTGTTAAAGGAGAGGGCTGCAAGAGATCATTTCCAAGGTTCCTCCCAGCTCTTCCTGTGGATTCTCTGACAAACTGATGTAGCTGGAGGGGCCTCATTTCTGAGCCATCCCTCAGCCCCACCTACTTGCCAAATGAGTTACTGGGAAAAATAAATGTGTCAGTGCCCCAGGGTATGCAGCATGATTGAGACTCTTCAGCTGAGTGCTGCAGATTCTAGCAGCCCAATTGGCTGGCAGGATGAGGACCCCCCTAGAAGCTACAGAGAATGTTCTTCCCCTACTGACTCTCAGTGAGACAGCACCAGGACTCTGGCAGGAAGGGGCTTCCACCCCAGGAGCCCTGGGCCCTCCCACACCTCTCTGAGATTCCAGACATTTTGCTTTTCACATGCATGCTTGTGAAGAAGGGGTGGCCCTCAGGAATGTCTAGGCAGAAGGGATGAGTACCCAGCATACATTTCTCTGGGTTCCCTGGGGGGGAACTATAAGTCAAGAGCAAGAAAATTCCCCCAGAGTGAACCTATGTGAGTCTTTGCCACAAGGGAAACAGAAATAACCCCCCTACACACACACACACACACACACACACACACACACACACACACACACACACACACACACACACACTGAAAGAAATCTTAGGAACCACCTCACTTGATATTCTCCTTCTACACGTGAGTGCCTGGTACACAACAGGCACGCAAGATAGTAATGAAGTCAATGCTTTCAGAGACAGGTCTTCTGCTGCCCTCCCTGGGCACTGACCCTTCCACCACATCACACAGAGACCAGTCTCAGGAAACCATTCTCTCTGGATCCAAGAATGATTCCAGGAGCCTCTGGGCTGATTTTCAGACATCCCCAGCAGTCAATCATTCCACGCCCTCAGGCTTTAAAGTATACAACCAGGCTTGTTCAATCAGACCATAATCTCTCAGGGAAAAGCCTCATAAACCTTACAACTGAACTTCTCCCTGAGCCTCCAATGCTCATTCAGATCTCAGATCTCCAGGTTATCCAGACCACTTACCTAGCAAAGTTAACTCACACGGCAGGGCATCTCCGTTCAGCACCCCCATGAGCTGCAAAAGTCTTCCTGCACTGTATTCAAAAGCTCAAAAAAAGGGGTCAAGTCCTTTGGACAAACCAGATTTTCATATGCCTTCAATCCTGTCGATTCAGATATACAGGAAGTGGCCCAAAGCAGCCATGGAATGTAGGACAAACTAGGGGCTGCCTACAGTTACGAGGCAGAGCCAGTGGTCCTTTGGGGAAAGTGGGATTTATCTAAGCATGATTTAGGCAAGCTTCAAAGCCTCTCATCAGCATATAATATTAGCCTATCCACGGCAATCTAGAGTTATCTAGAGCTCAAAAACACAGTGGGGAACTCTGGTAATTAAAATCCAAGCTACCTGGGTAGAAACCTCACAGTTTCTGTGACTCATCCATGAAATTAGCACAAAAACCTGGGCTCGCTGGGGGAAGAACACATGAAGAGATGGTCAGAGAGTGGCTTCAATTTTGTTCTGGTCATTTGAAAAATCTTGTGTGCTGTGCACTTCATTCAAGCTCATTAAAAGTAAACATTTGGGCATACAAAGAACAGAAAAGAGGACTGCATAAGACTTGGTAAATCACTACTCCACAAAGTTTGGTTCTTAAGGAATATATGTATAAGGAGAGGGAGAGAGGGAGAGAGAGAGAGAAAGAGAGAGAAAGAGAGAGAGAGAGAGCTAGGTGTGTGCACAGAAATTAGAATTAGCATGTCTGATTCACCTTTGTATTTTCACCAGTGCTGAGGCATATGACATATGTAAAATGGATCATTTGGGTTACATAACACTGATGTCAGGAGGCATCAAGTACAGGAGAGAAGACAAATAGGAGATGGGCCCTGTCTTCATAGAAGTTACAGCCAAGTACCGAACTGTGGTCACAAAGAAATAACGGAAATATCAAACAGACCCTAAGAGGTGTGTGGTACAAGCTCAAAGCAGCCATGAGAGATTCACGGAAAGAGCGGTCATGTAGGTAGGGATGGCAAATGGAGGAGGACCCATGTGAGTGAGAGGTGAAGGGAGGAGGAGATCACAGTGTACCAGCCCCAGGCAAAGGCACACAAGGGGAAGAAGGGAAGGAAGTTAGTCCAGTTAGACTGGTCCATAATATACAGGAAGGGGGAGGGGAAGCATTTAGAATGAGAGAAGGACCTTGAAAGGTCACACTAAGGGGTTTATTCCACGAGCCAGAGGGAGTCTCTTGAAGGTTCAGGGTATGAGGACTGACACGAGTAGATCTGTGAACATGAATCTGGCAAGCGTATGGAGGATGGCTGAGATGGGACAGAGGACAGGAGGAGGAGGACTGGCTAGGAAGCCAGTGCAGTGCTCCATGCTGCTGGTAAAGGAGCATCTGCTGTCAAATGGCAGCAACGAGAACAAAAACCAATCAATAGACAAGGACTTATCGAGTACCTACTACGTGCAGGCCACTCTGCTAGACGCTGGAGACACAAGCACAAAGTCTGCATTCCAAAGGGGAAGGCAGCGAGGCTCCAAGAGAATAAACAGAAACCAAACCTAGGCATGTGGGAGAAGGATCAGGAAGGGCTTCATGCAGATGGGGAGGCTTGAGCTGCATCCGCACCGCGCCATAAAAACCAACCCCCATGAGGAAGCCAGGGCAGCATGATGCAGAGAGGAGCACACAGAACTAGTGAGTAAATGCTGCCAATGGGGAGGGCAACAACAAAGTGACCCAAACCGAACGGTCATCATTTAGAAAGCACAGTCTTGGCCCTGAAGAAGAGGAAGGAGATGCTGGCCCGGCCCGGCCCCTGCTCCCAGAGCTCCGTGTGTGGGCTGGTTCTGCTGAGCTGTTTTTACCTTCACTGTCTCTGTCACAAAGACTCCTCCCTGGGAGAAGGAGGCAAGAGGAACACACTGTGACACCAGTGATGCTAATGGCATTGACTTTTCAAGAGAAAAGTTAAGCAGAACCAGGAGAACAGCACTCACGATTACAACAACGTAAGCAAAAACAACACCAAAAGGCAACCAGCTTACAGCGAGGACCAGTCTCTGGGGAGCAGAGTCAGTCAATAAGCATGCATTTATTAGGCACCTACAAGGTGCTAGACATTTTTCAAAGATACAGTGAACCCTCAAAGGGGCTCCTGTCCTACAGGGAGGAACCAGGCACAGGCTCAGTGTTTTATTTTATATGTTTTTATTTCCAGGGCAGGTAGATTGCTAAGAAATGACAATGAGACAAAAATGGAAGGCATCAGATACGACTTTTAAAAAGCAAATAAAAATAAAATCTCCCAGGGACTCAACTAGCCATGAAGGTCCTCATCCCAGGCAGCCTAACGTGTGCCAAGTTCCTCCCTCGACAAAGAAAGAGCTCCTATCTGCTCTTGCCCACTGTCAGGTGGGCACCGAGACCTCTCTCTGGGGGAAGGACTCAGTTCTCACCACCCTAAGTGGACCACAGTGCCCCCAAAACATCTGCCCAAAAGACGGTACATCCTTAGCAGCTCCTGTCTCTACACTCCTCCACACCTGCCTTGGACATTCTTTCAGGCAATAATCCCTCAGAGAAAGCTTCTGGATTTGAGTCCAAATTGCAGAGGGAAAAGCTTGGCTAAAAGGAAGAGCCACAGAAGGCAGGGGCTCCCAGGAAACAAAAGACGGACAGACTCAACTACCACTGTCTGCTGCATAAACCCACATGTCAGCTACGGACTCAGGCAACAGTCAGCTGGGGGATCCGCTTCTCAAGAAGGCAGAAATTAGACCTGGAAAGAGGCTCAGCTAACACCTAGTCCAACCACATCATCTCTTACACAGGAGCTCCCAACCCTTCTTGTATCAGGGATCCCTCTGCCAGTCTGGTAGAGCCCTAGGGATTCCTTACATGCACAAAATCAAAAGCAGATTACAAAGGAAAGCAAGTCTATTAGAATACAGCTATGAAAACATTAAAAACAAGTTCATGGACCCCAGATGAACACCTGCTCCCCCCAAGAAGGAGAAACTGAGTCCCACAGAAGTTGTGGTCATCTGCTACTCTGACTTAATCAAAACCAGAATAAAGTAAATCACTTTGAACCAAACCAACTCACAAGAAGTGCCAGAAGCCTACAAAAATCTCCTCTCCCTACACTACGTTTGCCAAAACCCTAAAGCACATTTGGGGTCACGCTTATTAAGTATAATGTCACCCAGACTCTTTTCTTACAGGCTGTGGGCATGTGGAGGTGCCAATTAGCATACCCAACACCAAACCCTTTCACCCAGCCCAGTGAATAGGTCAGGCCTCTCAGGAAGCATCTTGCTCAACATACTCTCACAAACCTAGAGGACAATGCCTCCCAAACGAAAAAAATAGGTCCCCTTTTTACGGTTCTACCTTGCCGGCACTAGTCTGAGCTTCCCAAGACACTTAAAAGAATTATGAGAATTACATCATATAAGACCCTTCCCCCTCAAAAAATGTGAATATTTTTAAAAACACACATAAAAATAAAACATGTCACATGACACAGAGTTGGTTACCACAAGAAAGTTCTCTCAATCACACCTACAAACATCCAACCCCAAAAAGGCACCACAATCACCAACTGCATGAAGGGGCTCATGTTGGCCCTGAACATTAATTAACTTTTATACTGGCTACTGGGAGGGCTGCCTTACGGAATTTTACAACACCAGCATGGAGCAGGATTCTAAGAGCCAATGAACAGGGACATTCAGTTTAATAAAGATCCTTGTTAATACCCACAGCCTGGGCTGTTTTCTGCATGCTGCTGAAGTGAGTCTTTCCATCCTTATTTGGGCCATGTCTAGCCAGTTTCCTGAGAATCCAAAGAGTAGAAACTTTGGGCCTAATGCCATAAACTCAACGAACTACTTTATCACTAGCTGCCTATCAGCATTAGTGGAGGAGGTGTCTAAAGCAAGAGTTCCCCACACCAATAAAATCACAGGCCCAGACCTCTCCAAAAAAAAAACTTTCATTAAATTTCAAATCAGCCTCTCATTGTTCTGTTAGAGCATACTGCTCCTGCTTATAAAAATCATTTGTCTACCAGTCCCCAAATATTAAAAGAATAAATCATGTTTCAAGGAGTCAAACTGCTCTTTCAGTCAGTTGTACAACATGCATTTACTGATTTCAAGAAATGTGTACAAAAAGTCATTATTTTGTGTATTTACAAAAAACCACTGTTTACAGAGTTTGGGCAGCTGCCTTTTTTATGGTAACATAACCACAGCTATATTACAGAGATTATCAGAGCTAGTCTAATTATAAACTGACCAAACAGCATAAAGGAGTGGGTTGGTTAGAATCTCTTCCTTCAGCAATCTATAATGGTGCTTTGCACACAATAAGCACTTCATAAATGCGTCAGTCATTCAATCAATCATAACAAGACTCTAACTCTCCCAGAGTACAAGCTATTTAGAAGTATACAAGATACGGATTTTTTGGCCTAGAAAACAGAGGTTAAAATATTCTCATATTCTAGACATCACAGAACCAGGAACAGTGTATGCCAGACCCTGCTAAGCTGATGACAGCAATCACTACTATAATTTTTCTAGAGAGATCCTAGTCCTTTGTCACTTTGAAATTAGGTCAGGTGGGAGAAGCAACCAAATTTGAGTAGGTAAATGGAGACTACAGGATAAATAAATCAAAATAATGATAAGGCATTAATTGGTCCTGAAGCCATAAAAATTACTTACATATATATATATATATGTGAATCATATTACAAATATACATATGCAATGACTATAACGTAAGTGAAAAGAATATTAAGATGAAGGCAAACCCTGCCATGATTAGAATCATCAATCTGGACGCCAGAAAAAGCTGAAAAATGGCTCCTCTCCTCTTTCCTTTCTTGGGAAGGGGCAGTGGGGGGACAGATTATGAATGGATGGGGAAGAGCCTATGGATTTGAATACTGCATATGCCATGAGATAAGGGGGTAACTCTATCGATAGATTTTGCTTTAATTTTTTTCCCTGTTAAAAGGGAAGGCTTATTAGAGGGAGGGAGAGGAAGTCAACTTGAAAATGGCAGTGATGAAAAAAAAATTAATAAATCTTTAAGTCATAAAAAAAAAAAAAAAGAAAGAGCTCAATGGCCATTCTCCCATAGATTTCATATTGAACAGACATCCCATTTGCTACTAAGGTAGCTTAATCAGAGTTTGGACATTAGTCCAAAACAAATTTGACTGGCAAGACTGGGTAGAAGGGACCTGAATAATCACCATTCCAAACACTCCTCACCTGATCTCCATGGGAAACTGGGCATTGGTGACCAGGAAGCTGGAAATTCTATGCTGGTGTAGCAGTTTCAGGAAGCGGTTGATTTCTGGGTACATGATGGGCTCTCCTACAAGCGAGAGGGCACAATGTTTCACCTGCAGACCTTCCTCCAAGCGACTGGCTTTCACACCGGGAACTCCTGGGAAAGGAAGACAAGGAAACTGACCCAAGACGGTAGATGGATCCCAAAGACTTCTTGTCATTTCCTAAGTGGATCGGACAAAGGGGAGCAACTGTCAAGTGATTCTGGATACCGCAAAGAAGAGGTGGGAGAAGCAATCACAGGAGAAAGAAAAAAGGTTTCTTTGATTCAGAAAAATGTCAACAACTGCTCCTTAGTTTAACTATTATTGATTGATTAAATTAAGCAATACAGCCAGTCCCCAATTTTCTAACAGGCCATCTTTCAAAATGCCATTTCTATCAGAAGGAGAAGCTCTCCCAACCAGATTCAGTTCAGTGAGCAAGGCAGAGTGTAGGGGGACAGAGAGCTGGTCTCCAAGCCCTATGACCTTGAGCAAATCACTTATCTCCTCGGTGCTGGAAGCAAATTGAAGAATAGCAGTCAACAGCACTGATAAAGGAATTTCCTATAACACTGAAATCAGAAGACCAGCCCCCAGCCCTATGGCCAAGGTACAGTACTAGGGACTGAGCATCTAAAGATGAAAACAGAAAGTCTCTGACCCCAAGGAGCTTATATAGTCTAAGGGGGGAGCTGCCGTGCCACCAAAGGAACACAGCAGATAATCTTGAATACCAAGTGCCTAAGAAAAGAAAACCCTCTTCCCCTCCACATAAAAGTCACCTCCAGGAATTTTGAAACAAATCGATGCCTTCTCTATTTAGTATAAAACTTCAGAGTGGGACTCCCCCAATCCAGATACTCCCTGGCCCTAAATACAGGTTTATTTGGTAGGCAATGGAACACCACTGAACGAAAGAGGAAAATTGATCAGAATTATGTTCTAAGAAGATTATGACGACAGAGTAACGGGAAAGACTGAAGGGGCAAAATGAGACTGCCAGCTGCCTGTCTCCCCAAAGGGCCTCCATCTTTAACACTAACCCTCAGAGATCAGAAATTAGCATCAGGTAAGTCTAACACAGATGACTGCTCCTGGTGCACCAAGTATCTACTCTACATCAAAATTACCTACACGTTTCTGAAGAAATGATTTCTGGATTCCCTTTGGAGTCCAGGGATTATTCCTGAAAGTGTTAATACACTACCTTTTTCAAAAATTTGCTGATGGGATCATTTTTTTCCTATGGATACAGCTGGATGTGTGAAGTGTAGGATGAAATGTATTCCAGGTACAGGGGACAGACAGCCTGTGCAAAGGTCCAGGGATGAGAGAAGGGATATTATGTACATATGTGTGCATACATACATACATATATATATATATGTGTATGTATGTGTGGCTCAGACACAGAGCTGAGGGAAGGAGAGGGATGTGTATTACACCTTGGAATGGAGGCTGGAGTCAATTGCAGGGAGCTCTAAATGACAGACAAAAGGATCTGGATTTCCCAGTGGGTTTTTAACAACCTACATAAAAACATAAGTTCCCTGAAGGCAGGGACCATCTCACCTTTATTTTCTTCCCCCAAACAGGGTAGCCCCTGAAAAACTGTCCAAGGTTGTTCATATGCTGCTGCCAATCGATCAACGAGCATTATTAAGCAACTGGGCACTACAGATACACACAGACAATACCTTAATGCAACATGCTTACTTTCTACTAGGGGAGACAATGTGCCATAGAAAGGTAAATAAATATGAAGAGAATACATACAAAGTACAAAATTCTGCAGTCAGAATGTGCCTAAGGAAAGTCACTTTGTCATCCCTCATTCTATTAGAATGAAGCCCCTTCCCCCTACTTTGGTGAGGTCTCCCATGCAGTGGGGTCTTCTCCACTATCATTATACAAGTCACTGGGGAGGAATATGCCACAGTCTGCTTACTCCGGGGACCATCTTTTTACACAGTTCTAGATGCCTCCTCCAATGTAAACTGTCTTAGATGATGGCATTCCAAGAATCGCAGGCATATGGCATCACCAGGACCGAAGGATCATAGAGAGCTACAGCTGGAAGGGACCTTAGGGAATGGCTAGTCAAAATCCTTCATTCTGTAGTTGAAGAAACTGAGGCCAAGATACATTCAGTAAACTGCCAAAGGTCACACAGGTAGGAAATAGCAGAGGCAGAACCCAAGACCAGAACCTCCTAACTTAAAATACAGAATAATCATTTCCACTGCACTATTTGTAACAAAAAGCTTCTCAGGATCACTTTCCCAAATGTGCTCCATCTGAATCTCCTTGGCCTGGTCAACTCTGGGCCAAGCTCACCGTGTGCCTGTAGGGCCTGTACAAGATGCACACATACAGACATGGGCTCACTCCATGGTTCCCACCCAACCACACACTGTAATCTAGGCAATTTGCATTTTTCATCCGCTTTGGGTTTTTTCAGTATGGATTGTTTGGCTGATTGATCTTGAATAACTCTGTACTTCACTAAAGGGGCTTTATAGTAATCCACGGCTTGATACAATTAGTAGAATGTTGTTTGCAATTAGAAGTATTTGGAGAACTTCACTGGAGGCATAATCCCTTTAGCTGGACTCTGTACAGGATATACCCTGGCAGACATCTTAGGAAGCAAAGGTTTTCCTTTGTTTTATGCTTCAGTGGATGCTAAGACTGGGTGAAAACAGCCAAGCTCCCATTGTAAGAGGATGTGAGCACCTCCAGATGAATGTGGTTCCCTTTTTATCCGGGAAGGGGGAGGGGTGGAGGAAGTACCATCCCTTCTATGCTCTTTTTCATTCTTCCTGAACGTTCCTCTCTGAGATTTTGTTCAAAGTCCATCCCTTTAAAATGTCACTGCCAGTACAAGTTTCTTCTGTATGCTTTTGGAGAGATCAGCTGCTCTTCCCAAAGTCCTTTGCTGACACATTACAATCGAGGAGAAAGGCTTATACGTGATGGTTCCACCTGCTTTGGCTCTGGCACATTCTGTTCAATTCAGCACACTGCTTAAAGCTCCTACTACATGTGAGGTTCTATGCTAAATGCTGAGGACAAAAAGTTACTGGTGAAAATTAACATCTGATGAATATCCTCTTTCCATTTCCACCTCTATGCACTCTAAGGACATCCTGGATGAGGAGGATTTCATGCCAAGCTTTCCACGGGTTTGTTTCCCTTACACGTTTTCTAGTCGTCTTATGAAGTGGCACCACTCAACATCATCCATCCTCCTCCTCAATAATGTTCCTCAAGGTGCATAGTAAGTTACCATTGGTTAATGTGTTTCTCTACTTGGCAGGAAGATCAAGCATCTGCTGGCTGACACGGTTTCTTATCTTGTTAGCACAGTGCCTGGCACATAGTAGGCTTCCTAAATGTTTGATACTTTGAAACTTCTATAAGAAATGGAGGTAGAATCAAAGCTTTTGCTTCTCTCTGTTTTCCATTTTTTATAGTCGAGTTTGTTTAACACAACTCAGTCAGGAGTTGCTAGTATTCTGCCCAATAACATCTTCTCTTTATCCTTTGTGCTAATCCAGTTTGGTTTTTGATCCTGGTTCTTTCTAGCCAATGCATAGACTGAACGTAGACAGCAGATTCTGAGATGACTGCAACCCAGTAACAAGAAGCCAGTCTTTTCCTGTCCATTAAGATACAGTCAATTCCATTTTAGTGATGTCCCTCAGTGCTCACAATATTACTGCCTTCTGGTTCTCATCCTGAATAAAACATCCGTAGCATTCACCCAAGAGGCTTTTGACTTGATGAGAGCCTCCACAGCCATGCTTTGCTGGCATCACTGTCAAGAACAAGGGGTCTCCATGCCATGATGAGGCATCAGGGTAGGACTTGTGTGGAGTGTGTCTGAACTAAGTTCTTAAAATCAGGACTGAAACTTGGTCCTTAACTAACCTCCTGTTGCCTAGGCAACTCAAAATTAGATATAAAATTTTCTAGTATTCAAAGGCCATAATAGAGTATCATTATCTTCAATCCCCAGATGAGCAGAGGGTAGATTCAATCTGAACTCTAAAATTAGGTTTATCTTCAGGGAGTTGATTATAGCTGGTACAAGGTCTCTAAGGTTTCATTAAGTGTATAGGAACTGAGATGCAGTCACTGATCAGTAAGGTTGACTTATAAACTATTTAAAAACAACCTTGATCAACTATATAAGTCCCCAAATAGTGACATCTAAAATCCTTCATATTTGCTCATCTTCACTGAAGAGCACATTTTCCAACCCTGTGGTTGCCCTCAAAACTGAAAGGGCTTGTAATTGGAAGTTCTCCTAATGGCCTTCAAAACAGCAAAGACTTTAACAACAACAAAAAAACATGAAGACAACTCGAGGCTCCATCTGAGAAAAGGTGTCTTCCTGTTCCTTACTTGTCTTTGAAAAGAGTAGTGAAGTATACTAACCTAATCACCACACAATCAATTCAATACATTATCCTTTAGATGTCCCCTTAGCATTCAGGGAACAAAATCCTTATCTACCATTACCCTGAGAGTGAAGTACTCATCATTAACAACTGACCACATCCTACCTGATACTACAGTGGAGATCTCAGAGCCAGAGTTTACTGCAGAGATCTTAGAAAAACCAGACCCAGACGGATTTGAACATTCGGGCATTCTTCACTCTCTTAGAGGAAAGCAATGAGAAGATGAACACCATCTTCTCCCCTTGAAACTGAAGGTACAGGGGCAGAAGGCAGTCTAAGAAACATTACACACATTAACTGAAACAACAAATTTACAGCAACATTTCCCAGTATAGTGACTTTTTCCAAGTCATTTATAAGAAATTCTTTCAAAAAGCCCCCATTCTTTTCCCTAAAACTGAGGGGGTTTTTTGACAAACTATTTTCCAAGAGCAGACAGTTTTGCTACTCTAAAAATTTATGATTTTCTCCTTAATTAAACAATGTGTTTTATACCTGTTACCTAATATTTCTTCTCTAATCCCATATGCCTCCTTATAGCACCATGTTCACCAGATTCCTACTGTGTTTCATTAAATATAGGAGAATATTTTTACAAGCTTCTAAACATTTTCCCCCCTCTGGATACATTCTCTGCTCTACCTTTAAGAACTGCTCAGCCAGTATTATCATTTATACCAATCATATATATCATTCCTATTTTTAAAATTTATACTAAGGTTTAAATAGGTCTCTCTCCCTTCACTGAATAACCACATAAATTTAATTCACAGTTCTTCAAAAGTGGCACTGCCGGCTAAAGGACAAAGAGAACAATGTGGCTGGCATGCAGGCAACCAACAAACTTTCCCTCTTCACTTCTAGAAAAAGAAGTGTCTGGGAATATATATTCTTCTTCATTCTTTTATTCATTCATTCACGTATATTTTTTATTTATTCAGTGCTCTCTCCTCCATTCCCTTTTCCTTCAGTGAACAGCTTCTTCTTATCTTGCACCCTCAGCACACCTACCCTCAATTTTAAAACTCTGCTTGTCAAAATCATCTGTTGGATCCCTTTCATTTCTCATTCAACCTTAAGCTCTAGATGCAAAAGCATCACTAGAGTTTAGCAGGAAAGAACGAAGCAAGGGTTTGTGGGCATATCTCTCAGCAATCCATTCTGCAAAGGTGCATCTTCTGCTTCGCTCCCTCCTTCCCCCGTCCAAACCTCCAGCCTGAGGTGGGTGGAGACTACTTTGGGTCAGTGACTGAGAGCCACTGAGAAGCTAAACAGACAGCATGCAGGAACCACAGGTAAAGGAGTGGGTTTTGAAGGAGTATAAATGATGTCCATAATATGCCTGTTTTCTTTTAGTACAGCAAAAGGAACCATTTCCTCCCCAAAAACTATATATCTCTGAAACTTCTAAGAGCATACTAAACTTCACTGAAATCATGTTTCCACTGTTTTCTTTGGAAAAGTTGTCTCCCATAAATTTTAATCAACTGTCATTTTGTTTCAAGATGATGGACCAACCCAGACACCAGATCATTGTGAGGATGTTCCAAATATAACCAAACTTAGACAACAGCCTAGAAAGTTAGTGTAGAAAGACAGTGTGGAGTACTAGGAAAAGCAGTAAATCTCGGGGCCAAAGACCTGAGTGCGAATTCCCTTTGTGATACTTCCTGGGTGACTTTAGGCAAATCACTAAATCACTCTAGGCCTCAAGTTCCTCACCGGTTAAACCAAGGCAAGGAGAAAATGGGGGAGGGAGGGATGAGAAGGGATAATCACAGACACAGACAAGATGATCTCCAAGTCCCCTCTGATCCTGAAAACAAACCCGAAATTGTCAGGCTACGGAGTTGAAACAAGGAATTCATTTCACCCAGTCAGTTGGGGAAGCAAGACTCACATTCATTCCTGCATTGTTCAACCTTTTCAGTCGTGTCTGACTCTCTGTGACTCCATTTGGGGTTTTCCTGGCAAAGATACTGGAGGGGTTTGCCATTCTTTCTCTACTTCATTTGACAGATGAAGAAACTGAGGTAAACAGAGTTAAGTGACTTGTCCAGGGTCACACTGCTAGAAAGTATATGAGGCTGTATTTGAACTCAGGTCCTCCCAACTCCAAGTTGGGAGTACTCTGTCCACTGTGCCACCCAGCTGCCCACATTCTATCCTAAGGAACACCAATCTCTCCTCGATGACTCAAAGGTTTACAATGGGAAATCTTCAATCAATCCATTTCAGTGATTCATTCATTTAATAACCAATTACTACACATAGTATAAATAACAACAAAAGTTAAAGTACAGAAAGGGTATTTTAAATACAAAATTTGTCAATGCAAGAAGAGCCCCAGTTACATGAAGTAACTTCCATGGAGCAATGCTGACTAGCACGGACACTGACCCACATCTAGACAGCAGGAGCTAGTTAATTATGCATGTGCACCAAAAAGAAGCTGGTAAAGGTCATGAGAATGAGGCGTTTTAAGGAATCGGTGAACTGAGAGAAATAAGGCTAAAGTGTCTTTAGATAGCCAGAAACCAGTACAGTTGTGCAAAGGTCCACCTTCCTCATTTACCTCTGGCCTGATGTGGCACAGACTCCTATGGGCATCAGCTAGGAATTGCAATCCATTTAAACCTGGCCACTTAGCTAAAACTAGAAAGCAGAAAGGGACAATGCCCACAATACTAAAGGAATGCAACCACCAGAAAATGAACCGTATCAATAAGAGGGAAGCCCTTAAAGCAGAATTTATAGTGGTTGGTGTGCAAGCCTGAGTGGGAGGTAAATCACCAATCTAGGCATGGCCAATGGGAATTTTTTGTAATTAAATAAGAACACATAAGAAACGCTAAAGGAATAGGATTACTGAAAACTGGCAATACTAAAGAATAAACTGATTTCAAGTCCTGGAAAAATGATTACAAGAAATATCCAACTTGCAGAATGTTTCTTTTTAATGTCTGTTGTTTGCAACAGAGAACAATTTTTTCTAGAGATGCATTAATTAAATCTGAGAGGTAATTAGGTTCCCTTTCCAAGCCAGCTCCCCAAAGCTATAAAGTATATTTCATCTGCAACTAACCAATGTTATTGATATCAACACACCACGTTTCTGATGAAAAATGCATTTGGATTTCCAAGTCAAGGACACCTGTTCCCAAACTTACCTTTGACAAGAATGGATCATCTTGTATTAATATTGACAGAGACTCCCCACAAAGGGTGAGGAAGAAGAGGGATGTATCAATACCTAGACACTAACAAAAGTGGCTAAGTCTTGTCTGTGTTAGAAGGCACATTGCCCCAGGTAAGCATAAGAGAGATTCACTCTCTCTTTAAGGAAAGAAAAGGCAACGGCTTCTGTAGGAGGTGAAGACGAGGAGCCAAGGATTCAGATGGTCAGGCCGTCTGGCTAGGTAGACAGCCTAACATCACAGCCCTCCTCACGGGCAGGGGCTACACATCGCTGGTCCTTTGCACAGCATTTTCTAGAGTAGGTTTGATCAACATTCCCCGAGTTCAGTGGAGAAAGAACAGATATTAGCATTGGAATGACCCACTCAGTGAGACTGAGGAATTCCACTCCCTTGTGAATTCCTAAAGACCAATGGTAGACAATCACCTGTCTCCTGTAACACCAGAGGCAGAGTGGTGCCTCAACAGAAGAAAATGAGCCAACCACGAGGGCTCTAAGTGGTCTCACCTTCAGCAGGAATGCAATGGTGTCCTTTGGAATGCATCAGCTTTCTAATACCTTTCCAGAAGTGCTTTAGCTCCTTACAAATAATTCATTTCATTTTACATTTCTTGGGTTTTTCCTTTCTCCTGTAGTACTTTCATCACATGATTTGCTGTGATATGCATAGCAATAAGTACGATTTTCCAAAAATGTTGATGTTTTAGGTCAGAGAAAACTTAAAAGTATTAAACAAATACCATCTTAGTCCTCAAAAGTGAAAAGTTTTGAAGATGTAAATGATCTGCTTTGCAACAATTCCTTTTTTTTTTGCTCCCCTGGTCTGACCAGAAGACCAGCAGAGCTCTGGCAGGTGGAGAAATATGAGCTCATTCCAAAGAGACTCTCTACTCCAGCCAACGGTAATGTTGCCCAGAAGGCCTTTGTCACTTTTCTTTGAGTCCACCAGGGAATTGTAGAAACTGTTCTGTCTCCTACATGGGAATTACTCAGGAAAAGGATCCATTTCCCATTCAGATTTATGACATGCAAGCAGCAGGGGCAGATGAATTTTGAGAAGACATCCCTTCTCATGCTATCATCCCTAGCCATCCCTAGCTCATGCTAACCTAAGCTTTCCCAGATCCACAATTCCTTCCTATAAATACTGAAGCTCATCCCTTGCTCTCACAAAAGGCAACAAATACTTTAAAAGTTCTTTGCAGAAACCTATGGTTCATTTATACATTTGTATGATTTCACCTAAGATTGTGCCTTTATGGAGCCACAGCTGCATGAAAACAATACTATGAACATTAAGACACTCAGTTCTTAGTAAATGTTAGCCTGGATTCCCGTTAGAACTTGGATGCTTGGAGGTTGTGGAGACAGATCACCTGGACCTGAGCCTCAAGCTATGGAATGTTAACCAAGCAGAAGTCATTCCGCTCTCCTGAAACTCACTTCCCAATTGTGTAAAATTCTTGCTGCCTAGCTCACAAAGTTGGTACAGAAAAGCCCTTTGCAGATGCTAAGAAGGTCCATGCAAGTCTCAGTGACATAGTGACACAATTCAAACTGGAAGAACACCCCAGAGTTCTCTCATTCACCCCTGCATCTGGAAAGCACTGAACCAATCTGGAGACTCCATGGGCTTCCACCCTGTTCTTACAGGTATTCAAGGAGAAAGTGCTCTCTCTTGCCACCCCTTTCCAGGATGTTCTCCAACCACCCAGAGAAGTAGACATTAGAAGGAACCTAAGACCCCCCCCAAACACACACACAGACAGACATCATACCCATAACACCCTGAAGCCAACTGTATTACTTGTAAAGGCTCTGGGGGTCCAGAGGGCATGACCTTAGATGAGTCACTTAGACTAGCGAGATCCAACACCAGCTTATTATGATCCCTACCCTGCCAAGTGTCAGAAAATCTAATTCTCTTTTCAAGTATTCCGCTAAGAGAAACACTCCCTGAATATGAATTTATTATGATTTGGCACTTGTCAATCTCCTAAATTGCTGTTCAGGAGAAAAGATTTACATCTTACTTTGAAAGGGCTTATATAGGATCATTTTTTGTTATCCACTAACCAAGTTTACCAAAAACAAAAGTTTGTCACAGGTAGACTAGCTAAAATTTCCCTGGGGATTAGTGGCATCATCTCCCTCCCTCCCTCCCTCCCTCCCTCCCTCTCTCTCTCTCTCTCTCTCTCTCTCTCTCTCTCTCTCTCTCTCTCTCCATATACATATACATATACATACATACACACACACACACACACACACACACACACACACACAAAGTTGTATATAGGAGACAGACTGAGAGATTGATGCTACCACTGCTCTATTCAAAGGAGAAATGAAGGCATCGAATACATGAGGAAAGGCTCCATGTTCCAAACATTAGCAGTATTTTACTAGTAGCAAATAAGGTCAAAGACACCTAAGTCCACAAGCTCCTGCAGGGTGGGGACTGTTTTGACTTTCTTTGTATCCCCCACACTGAGTGCATCATGGCTGACACAAAGTAGGCACTTTATAAATGCTTGTTGATGTGTCACTAAAAAAAAATTAGAATCCATTTCTCCTTAGACATGGGTCAGCCAAATCTGGCCCACCACCAAAGAATGGTTTTACATGCATAAATACATTAAAACTGTACTCAAAAGTGCAAAAATTCTTAGCTCATAGCTGTACAAAAACAGGCTGCAGGAAGATGTGGGCCATAGGAAATGGCCAAAAAAACCAGAATCAGTCACCACCTGTCCAGTTTAAGAAGCTGCTCAACCTGTATGTGAAAAAGACAAAGAGAGATGGAGGGGAGAAAGGGGGAGGGGAGGTAAAGGAAAAGAGGAGAGAAGAGAGACAGAGAGAGCAAGAGAGACAGAGAGACAGGGAAGGAAACAGAGAGACAGAGAGAGAGACAGAGAGAACAAGAGAGGCAGAGAGAGACAGAGACAGAGACAGAGAGAGACAGAGACAGAGAGAGACAGGGACAGAGAGACAGAGAGAGACAGAGAGAAACAGAGACAGAGAGAGAGACAGAGAGAGAGAGTAAGAGAGGGGAAGGGGGGTAAGAGAGAGCAAGTGAGTACACACACACTCATTATTCACTCTGGGCCAGTCACTGTGCTAAGTGACAGGGACACAGATTCAGTAAACAAGGCTGTCCCTTCCCTTCAGGACCTTCCACAGGAGTGGGGAAGCAAAGGGAAAGGAAGCAAGGGGAGTTCATTCCAAGGGGAAGGGCCTGACCTGACCACAAAACTTGACTGGATGGTCTGGGAGGAGCGGGGCTGGCACATCCGGGACAGCCAGCCCCAAGTGCACTAAGGCCCATGCCGGCCCTGAGGGAGCTGCAGGAGCAGAGCCCATTTGAAGGGAGGGAGGGAGAGGTCTGGAATGCAGTTAATGCAAAGTCTCATAAAAATGAGAACAAGGTTGAGACAGAAAAAGCTGAGACCTATGAAACAGCTTCACGTAAAATCAAAACGCAATTAATTAAACAGAACGAATCTGTTTTCCTTCCAAAAGGAGCCTGGTCTTCAAAGATTCACATCCACTCAGCGCACTGGAGTCAGGCAAGGCCAAGAGCAGGTTCCAGTCCCTCGGCAAGGCCACGCATGCTCCCCACGTGATTCATGAGCGCCACCAAAAGTCTCTTTAGGAAATTTATAAGGATTGAGTGCTGAGGGCTCACACTAACAAGGCCAGAGTTGGGCTCTGTCTATCAATGCTCTGCTATCTGGGGACAGGGAAAAAGAAGTGTCAGGCATGAAGTAGAATCCAGACCATGCAGCTGGGAAAAGAACGTTTCTAAAACCCCAATCACATTTCTGCTCCTGATCGGAGGCTAGAAAAGTGCTGTTTAAGAATGTCCCGCCCCTCTCCAAGTCCACCTGGGTTACTTAACCCAAACAAGGGGCCATTCATTTTCACAACGCTCCCGCAAAATGGTTCTATGACTCTTATGACAAAGGATTAATTGCAATAATAATGCTTTATATTTGTTTAGTGCACTGACCTTTCTGAAATGTCTTCCCATCAGCATCTCATTCCCTGACAATTTGGGCTCCTTTAAATCCTTTTTAAAACCTTTCCCAATGTCAAATTCCAAATGCACCAAGACAAAACACAACAAGTGGCCACTGAGACCCTCCACAGAACGAGGCTTTTCTAAAGGAAACCATGAAGGGAGGGTTTTCAAAGACTCAGACCATGAGCAGAGGCAGCACACTGAAAGGAACCTCCAGAAACTGGCAGCACTCCAGGCCAGCCAATCCCAGAGAAAAGTCTGCCTGTGATGGGCAACTGTTAATGCCCTAAGCCAAAGCTTCCTGCCCTGGCCACCCCCCAGTCCCCACCCCACCCCCCAGCATCTGCCTTATCCCTTTCATGTGCCCACCCCACACTGCCCCACCCTTCCGGTATGCGCACCTCCACTCAACATTAACTGTCCTTCAGATCAGAGCTGCCCAATCCACCACAAAGTTACTGTGTGTGTATTCTGTATTTAATTTTTCTATGTTCTTGTTGCTTCCCAGTGGTAGAATGGAAACCCCTTGAAGGGAGAGCCTACAGTCCCTGGCGTGGGGCCTGGCATGCAGTAGGTGCCAGTAGATCTATGCTCATTTTCTTGCTGTCTGAATTCAGATAGGTGACTCAGAAGTACTTTGATAAAAACAGAAATGGCAAATCATGACATGAAGACTAGCTTTGCGCAGGTAACTAATGCCAGCCAATGTATCACTGCTATGTATCAGCATGTCAGATTTTATTTGTAAGACTAAGAAGACAAAAGGCAGCTAGGTGGCTCAGTGGATAGAGCCCTGGCCCTGGAGTCAGGAGGATCTGAGTTCAAATCTGGCCTCAGATATTTGACACTTACTAGCTTTGTGACCTTGGGAAAGTCACTTAACCCCAAATGCCACACACACACACACACACACAGACTAGTGAGACAGAGAGTCCTTTATACTCCCAACTGCAGTATCAAATCAGCTTGATGATTTTTACAAAAGAGGTCAGCTCTGAGCTAAACATTATCTGCAAACAAACGTCACACTGTCCTGTTGATATTGTCCTGTCTCATGTGCCACACATTAAAGCAGCCACCCTTGGCTCAACCTGAGAAAGGATCAGAGGCAAAGACCTTATCTGGCTCCTCTGACCAACCTGGGATCTCCCTCATGAGGCCGCTCCCTCCACTTGTGCAGATTGCACACTCAACTTCTCAAACTCCCTGATCCAATTCTACCTACACAGATCCTGTTCTCCAATCTCCTCCAAACTCCAATAAAAAACAAGATGAATAAAGCACGGAACTCAAATTCTGTTGTTAACTGAAATTGCTTCACCAGCCCCCTGACCCATCTCACCCCATCGCCAAGATCATATTCACTCATCAATGCATATCAGCTCAGGATGTTCAACAGGTCTGTGTAACAGGAAAACCTGACCCAAAAAAAGGTGCCCAGGTAATTAGGCAGCTGGGGGAGAAAACCTGACCAAAGCAAATGAGTCTCTGAGGCCCAAAGGCAAGAAAAGCTATTTCATGTTAATGATTCATCTTTTTTAAAGTCAAATAGGAAGTAAAAGCTGCCAATGAAAGAAAAGAAAATGGTAAATGGTCCTGGGGCAGGGGGAGTGGGTAGGGGGGTGGAATTCTTATTTTCCTGTCCAAACATTTAACAAAGTTAAGGCAATTCAGATCCTGGGCATTTCATAGACAGACTAGAATGGGAGGTCTTACTTCCGAGAGAGAAATACCTTTAAACTGTCTGATCATGTTCTGATGATTTTCGATTGCTTGTTCTAAGATCACATCAGGCTGATCCATCTTCCATCGCCATTCGGTACCTACTGGATTGGTGTGGTGCCTGCAGAGATAGGATGCAAAATTCTTAAAGGTTCTCTCTACAATTTAGCAAGATGAGTTCTCCAACTCTGGCATATTCATTCTCCCAAATCATAAGAGTCTTTTCTTAAGACTTGTAACTACTTAGGTCAGCTAGCTACAACGAATGCTTGATAAACTGGTATTTAACAAGTTCTTGAAGCCCAACACAAACCTGTGAACTTGCTGGGAGATAGCAAGGGGAAGACTCCCGACACTGTGGTCCTGCCAGCTAAGCGGCCCGATGCCTAGAGCACTGAACTTAGACTCAAGAAAACCAGAATTCAGATCTGGTCTCAGATACTCCCTAACCTAACCTTTCTCTGGCTCAGTTTCCTCATCTGTAAAATAGGGCTCATAACAGCACCTCCCACGTAGGCTTGTTGCAAGGATCAAGCAAGAAAACATATGGAAAAGCACTTTCTTGTAGATCCTGAAGTACTACGTAAATTCTAGCATCCTTATGATCATAGAGCAAGTCATCTACCCAGCAAGCAGACCTCAGCTGTCTCTACACATACTACATATGCATACACACACACACACACACACACACACACACACACACACACACACACACACACACACACACACACACCCTAACCTCCCTCTTCACATCACCAAGGTTAGCAAAATCTCCATACCCCATTTCCAAGTCAAAAATTGGCAACATCCACTAAAGAAACCTAGGACAGTATGCCTGGGGAAGGGAGGGCTGCAAAACCTATGGATGGATTGCATAGCCAAAGACTGCTTCTCAGTCTGCTTTTGGGAACAGGAGGCATTGGCAGTGCAAATTCTGCCCAAATACCAGAAAAACAATTCAAAGAAAGCATCCTCTTGAGTCACCACTTGTCAGCAAGAGAGTCTACACTTGATCCAATATATGGCTCAGTTCTCAGTTAGTCAAATCATTGATTTTTAGACCAGAAGGAATCTTAGTCATCTGGGCCAGATTCCTCCGCCCCCTCATTAAGCAGAGAGATTGGCTGTGTCCCACTGGCAAGTTCCTCCTGAGGAAGGCCTCCACTCCTCTCCAGCCCCACTGTTCCTCCTGAGCCTCCACTCCCCTAAGGCCTCCTGCTCCTCCTGAGTCTCCACTCCCCAAAGGTCTCCTGCTCCTCCATTCCCCTAAAGCTTCCTGCTCCTCCTGAGCCTCCATTCCCCTAAGGTCTCCTGCTCCTCCTGAGCCTCCATTCCCCTAAGGCCTCCTGCCCCAGGCGTCCAGACTTCCCAACCTGTTGCCCAGGGACAGCCAACCACCACTGCAATCTGGAAAGCCCTGGGAACTGCCAGCCCCATCTCCCACTGGGGAGCAGGGACCCGAGGAGGTTTCTACTCCCCTCCCCCCTCAGCCCTATTCCCAGCTTCAAAACTTGGCAACCATCCCCCACTTTGCAGCTCTTCTTTGTGGTCTTGTTATCTCTGTTGTTCTTTTTGCTTGTATTTGTGTCAGCACAGTACCCGGTATACAGTAAGCACTTGATAAATGCTTACTTCCTTCTAAGATGTGAACCCAGGTCCCCCGCTCCTTCCCCTGCCCCAGACCAGGCTGTGAGCCTACTGGATTAGCTTTACATCATTACTACTCTTGCTGTTGGTATTAGTTTCACCAAAGAGCTAGAGGTCAGAAAACGAAATCAACAGCCCTAGTGGTAGAGTTAATATGACTACATGAACCTATTTGCCTTTTACAGCAAACCCATTCAAACTTGGGCAAGGCCAAAAATTGGATGTCATTATTCCACTAGCTCCTATTAGCCTTTTCATCTAATCTTGACATTTTCTGGAGTTAATTAAAGATATCTATCAACCACCTGGTTCACAAGGACACTTTACCAGAATAGACCGCCACAAGGCTACGCTCTAACACACCTCTGCAAAGGGGTACAGGCACCGCGGCCCAGAAATGAGCTCCTGCTTCTCAGTACCAGTCTTCTTAGAGGGGAAGACAAAGGAGAGAAAAAAGCAGCCCAAACCAGTCTTTTATGTGGTGACCTTTTAGGTTAGGACATAAAAAATGTCAGCAGAATTTCAGCGAGGCAGTACCTTGCACCTCAATGGCTGGAGGGGAAAATGTCTAATTCCAAAAGGCACAGACTTGAACATAAAACATAAAAAGAGCATTTTAATTACATATCAAAACTGCCTGGTACATAACACAAACCAAAAAATCAATGCAGCTGAAAAGAGAAAAGAAACAGCCGACTGGGCAAATATATATAAATATGTGTGTGTGTGTATATGTGTGTATGTATGTGTATGGGTGTACATGTCTATGTATACGTATGTATGTGTGTGTGCATGTTTCCAGCACACATCTGCTAAAGGTCCAAGAGTCCAGACATGGGAAACTGACCCCAAGGTGTCAATACCAGAGATGAGGGCAGAGGATTGAAAGAAGACATTTCAAATGAAAAAGTTCAAGTGATCAATAAGCACATGACAACATGATCATTATCACCAACAATAAGAACAACACAAATCTTGTAGATCTCAGGCTTTACCTCCTACCCATCAGACTGGAAAAAAACTGACTAAGGCTAATCCGTGTTGGGAACAGGGAGAAAGCGCAGTAATCCACCAGCGAGGCCATTATAAACTGGTTCAACCATTCTGGAAAAGTCTAGGGGCAGAGCCAAGATGGTGGAGTAAAAGCAGGGACTTGCTTGAGCTCTCCCCCCAAACCCCTGCAAATATCTGTAAAAAATGGCTCTAAACAAATTCTGGAGCTTCAGAACCCACAGAATGACAGAGGGAAGCAAATCTCCAGCCCAAGACAGCCTGAAAGGTGGCTGGGAAGTGTCTATAATGCCAGGCTGGGGGCAGGGCACAGTCCAGCCTGGGCTGCCCCAGCACAGACAGGAACAAAGCAGGTCTCTGGGGATTGAATTGCTGCCAGCTGTGACAGTTTCCAGACTTTTCAACCCACAAACAGCAAAGACAGCAGTGGAAAGGTCAGTGGAAGGTCAGTGGGGGAGGGAGGAGGTCTGGCTGGTGTCTGGTCCCAGCCCCAGGGTGGAGGAGGAAGCAGCACCTGCAGCAGTGGTGGCTTCGAGAGCTGGGGGCCCATAGATGGATGATCAAGCACTTGATACAAAAACCCTGAAGCCTGGGACAGTACATCCACCTCCACCCCCATTGGAAACAGAGTCCTACCTTAACAAAGAATTAGAAAGTCAAGTATGTGGCTGGGAACATGAGCAAATAGAAGAAAAAAAGTCAGACTACAGAATCTTACTTTGGTGACAAAGAAGATCGAAACATACAACTAGAAAAAAAAGTCAAAAGCTCCTACCCAAAAGCCTCCAAGAAAAATATGAATTGGTTGCAGGCCATGAAGAGCTCAAAAAGGATTTTGAAAATCAAGTAAGAGAAGAAAGGAAGAGAAATGACAGTGATCCAAGAAAATCATGAAAAGTGAGTCAACAGTTTGCTAAAAGAGATCCAAAAAAATAGACTAACCCAAATGGCAAAAGAGGTCCAAAAAGCAAAAAAAGGAGAAGAATGCTTTAAAAAACAGGGTTGGCCAGATGGAAAAGGAGGTCCAAAAGCTCACTGAAAACAATAATTCCTTAAAAATTAGAATGGAGAAAATGGAAGCTAATGACTTTATGAGAAATCAAGAAATTATAAAAATTAAAACATTGAAGACAATATGAAATATCTCACTGGAAAAACCACTCACCTGGAAAATAGATGCAGGAGAGATAATTTTAAAATTATTTGACTACCTGAAACCCATGATCAAAAGAAGAGCCTAGACATCATCTTTCAAGAAATTATCAAGAAAAACTGCCCTGATATTCCAGAACCAGAGGGTAAAATAGAAATGGAAAGAATCCACCAATCACCTCTTGAAAGAGATCCAAAAAGAAAAACTCCTAGGAATGTTGTAGCCAAATTCCAAAGCTCCCAGATCAAGGAGAAAATATTGCAAGCAGTCAGAAAAAGACAATTCAAATATTGTCAAATACAGTCAGGATAACACAAGACCTAGCAGCTTCTACATTAAAGGATTGAAGGGCTTGGAATACGATATTCCAGAGATCAGAGGAGCTAGGATTAAAACCAATTATCACCTACCCAGCAAAACTATCAAAGGGGGAAAAGGAATTTCAATGAAATAAAGGACTTTCAAGCATTCTTGCTGAAAAGACCAGAGTTGTATAGAAAATCTGACTTTCAGATACAAGAATCAAAAGAAGCATGAAAAGGTAAACAGGAAAGAGGAATCATAAGGGACTTATTAAAGTTGAATTGTTTACATCCTACATGGAAAGATGATATTTGTAACTCATGAGACCTTACTTAGTATTGGGGTAGTTGGAGTAAGGATAGACAGATAAATAGACAGATAGATAGACAGAAAGATAGACAGACAGACAGATGGCACAGGATGAGTTGAATCTGAAGGGATGATATCTAAAAAATAAAATTAAGGGGTAAGAGAGGAATATATTGGGAGGAGAAAGGGAGAGATAGAATGGGGTAAATTATCTCACATAAAAGAGGCAAGAAAAAGGTTTTACAATAGAAGGGAGGTGAAAGGGAATAAATGAACCTTACTCTCAACAGGTTTAGCTTTAGGAGAGAATAACACACAAACTCAATTGGGTATCTTACCCTACAGGAAAGTAAAAGGGGCGAGGGGGGTGTGGGCAGGGAATGATAGAAGGGAGGGTAGATTGGAGAAGGGAGTAGTCAGAAGTAAACATTTCTGAAAAGGGACAGGATCAAAGTTGAAAATAGAGTAAGTGGGGGGCAGGATAGAATGGAGGGAAATATAGTTAGTCTTTCACAACATAAATATTATGGATGTGTTTTGCATAATTACACATGTATAACCTATATTGAATTGCTTGCCTTCTCAATGAGGGTGAGTGAGAAGGGAAGAAGGAAGAGAATTTGGAACTTAAAGTTTTAAAAACAGATGTTAAAAACTGTTTTTACAAACAACTGGGAAATAAGATATATAGGCAATGGGGTATAGAAATCTATTTTGCCCTACAAGAAAGTAAGGGGGAAGGAATAAGGGGGGGGAGATAGAAGGGAGGGCAGACTAGGGGAAAGGATAATCAGATTGCACGCCATCTCAGGATGGGAGGAAGGGAAAGATGGAAAGAAAATTTGAAACTCAAAATCTTACAGAAATGGATGTTGAAAACTAAAAATAAATTAATTAATTAAAAAAAACAATCCAAAATTTTACTAAAAAGTTACTAGACTGTACATGCCCTTTGTCTCAGATAGATAGATAGATATATTATATTGTATACTGCCAGGAGGTGAAAAAACAGGGAAAAGTCCCAAGTATACAAAAATACTCATAACAGAACTTTTGTAGTAGCAAAGAACTTAGAGGAAAATGGAGGAAGAAGAGGAAGGAAGGAAGGAAGGAAGGAAGGAAGGAAGGAAGGAAGGAAGGAAGGAAGGAAGGAAGGAAGGAAGGAAGGAAGGAAGGAAGGAAGGAAGGAAGGAAGGAAGGAAGGAAGGAAGGAAGGAAGGAAGGAGCTGGAGTGAGAAAGCAGGCAGGATGGCTGTATTTTGCTCTGAGGCTTATGGAATCCCAAACAACAGGAAGTCAGGGCTTCTAGCCTGGTCTTCACCAAAATCTTCCCAAGGGCACTAGCTAAGGGTCTGAAAGGAAGAAAACTCAGGAACAGCCTGTGATGATGCTCAGGCAAAGAGAAAGGACATGTCCTGGACATCACAAGTCATGAGCTCGTATGTAAGACAAAGTAAAAAATCAGGGACCACTGAATTCCCTGGCTTCAAGGCCACAGAGACTCAGCTCATCAATTGTCTTGGAGTTGTTATAAAAACTAGCACCATCACCAAGAAAATATAACTGTAAAATATCAGCATCTACCTTAAAAAGGAGGAATGAAAATTTAAATGAACTTTTCTGGCCAAATCCTTTACTAAAAGGGATTTACTAATCTAGAATCCTTAGCCATTCTCAGAAGCTGGATGCCCAGAGAAAATTAAAATTCCCTGAAAGCCTCCAATCCCTTTTCTGCTTTTTCAGATAGTTCCCTGGGTCCTTGGGTCACAAGGGCCAGAGGTGTCATTACCAAGTGGGCGGCCAGCTAAGGATGAGACAGCCCTGGTAAAATTCCACTCATCCTTTGAGAGCAGCATCTCAGGTGTGAAGGAACCTCAGGAGGAGGCCAGCTCAACTGGAAGGTGAATAAGGACCCCACACCAGCACAGTCTTCACCTACCATCAGGCCTGACTGAAACAACTCCCTAAAGTGCTTCTACTTCACCATTTGAGGAAGAGAACAAGTCTTAAACCTCTTCCATACAACAGTCCTTCAAATACCTGAAGAAAGCTCAAGTGTCCCCCCTCTAGTCTTCTCTTCTCCAGGACACAAATTCCCATTTTTCTCCACAGATCCTTCTCCTAAGTCACAGGCTCTAGTTCCTTCACTGTTCTGGACTTTCTACATCTTATCAATGTTCCTTCTAAATTGGGGTATCCGGTACTGAGCAGAATCCTCCGAAAGTGATCTGACTGGGACAAAATGGAGAGGGACCAGCACCACCTTATTCCTGGAAAAATGTCTCTTCTAAAGTGGATGATGATCACATTTGCTTTTCTGGATGCCCTCTTACTCTGCTGACCCTGACTGTTCTTGAAGTCTTTTAACCACAGGATCTTTTGCAATCAAGCTGCAGTCTAACCATGTAACCCTCCCCCCATTCTGCACTGGTAAATTTAATTCCAGCCTGGCTCACTAGAAAGAGCAACGTTTCTGGAATCAAAGGACCTGGGTTCAAATCCCACATCTAACCTCAAGCAAATTGCTCATCCCTCCAGGTCTTAATTTCCTCTTCTATAAAATGGAAGGTTGAACAAGATAGCCTTTGAGGCCCTAAGATTTATGTTTATTATTATTCAATGTTGACTTATTCAACTCAACCCAATGCCCTTCAGGAGTGGGGAACCTGCAGCCTTGAGGCCACACGTGGCCCTCTATGTCCTCAGATTGAGGCTCTTTTGATTTAGGGTTAGAATCAATGTGGTTCTTTTGATTCCATCAAAGGTCCACACTTGAGGACCTAGAGGGCCACAACAGGCCTTGAGGTCACAGGTTCCCCACTTCTGCCCTAGCCTGTTGTGACATGTAGTGAGTTAACAGTCTCCTAGCTATGTGATATCTGCAACCTGATGAAGATACAATCTATGTCTTTGTCCAAGCCACAGACAAAATGGTCACTAAGATAAGGCCTAAGAAAGTATGTGAGGATGCTCAGCTGAAGAACTACTTCCCAGTCAACACCGAATCATTAATGATAACCATTCAAGTATGGATTTACAACAATTTCTGAATCCTTCTAACTGTACTATGCTTCACCAATATCTCCCCATCTTTCAATCAACAATCAGCAAACATGGAGCACTGGGGATGCAAAGAAAAAGAAAAAGATAGCTTTTGCCCTCAAGGAATTCACGTTCATTCAGGCACATGTACATACAGGCACAAACAACATCTCGACAGAGGGGATGGAAGGTGATACAGGAGGTGGGACTCTATCGCAGCTGGTGATCCAGCGATTTGAGCTGAGTACTGAAGGAATCTAGGGACCCTACAAGCAGCCATGTACAGGTGGGATGGAGAACACAAAGGTATGGGACAGGAAAGAAGAACCCTATGAGTGAGAAGAGTGTGGTTGGACCACAGGATATGTGAAAAGGAATTAGGGGTAAGAAAATTAATGAGATAGGAAGGAGCCATTTGTTTAAGAACTTTTAAAAGTCAAACAGAGCTTATGTTAGATCTTAGTTGTAATAGGAAGTCTGAAGAATGCATTGACTCAGAAGATTGGTGTAATATGATCAGACCTATGATGTAGGAAAACCACTATAGAAGTGGTGCGGAGGATAGGCTGGACTAGGGAGAGATTTGGGGTAGTGAGATCAATTAAGGGGCTATTTTGACAAAGTCAAGATGGCACAATAGCAGGATTCTTACGTACATCCAAGTTCTACCACACAACTCCTTCACTGAGATTTACAAAATGCACCAGATTGAATTCTGATCAGGAAATCCAGGAAAAAAATTAGTGAGTCACTTTTCCAGTCAGGTCAGTATGGGGAAAAAGACAGAAATGTCTGTGACACTAAGGATTGGATCTTCAGGGCAACAAGAGGTCCCAGATCCAGCAGAAAGGGGCAGAAATAGGGGACAATGGGCAGCTCTCCTGTTCATGAACCAGTTCCAGATTCAAGGTGGATTGAGGAGGAAACCTGTACCTATGGATGGCTTTACAGGGTAATGAGCAATTACATGCCCTAGGCTAAGAAAAGAGCAAGTTCGAAAGCAAGCAGTTGTGTGATTGTGACCCTACAAGTGTATGGTCTTCGTACAAGCCTACAACTGAATAATCAAGCCAGGAATCCCACACCAAATGGGAGCCTGAACTTCTGTCTCTGACCCAGCGTGGTTTTCCAGCTATGGATGAGTCCATCAGCAGTCTACTGAAACTCCAAATGGGGCAAATCCCATGACTGTTGCTCAGAACCAAATCCACATCTGGAACATACAGAGCTCAGACCAAGAAAGCAGAAATTAGACTTTATCCTGATTCAGGCTACTTTGGGAGCGCTGAAACCTTGCAGATCCCCAGCCTCAACATGGAATCCTCAAGAAAGCAGCAGAATCCAAACATTCCCTCCAGAAGTGCACATAGTCCTGCACTAACACCAGGTCTGAAGTTAGGAAGGAGGTTGGAAGAATGGGCAAACAAACAAACAAAACTCACCACAAAAATACTATGATGGTAATATGGACACCCAACACATAAACCCTGAAGAAAATAACTGTGAAATATCTACAAGCGAAGCCTCAAAGGAAAACACAGACTGGGCATAATTTCAGCTAGAATTCCTGGAAGAAATGAAGCAAGAGATTTTTTTTAGAAACCCTAAAAATGTTTGCATAATTAAAATGAGAGTACTATAGAGAAAAAAACTAGAAAAAAAATGAAAGCTACTGAGCAAAGAATCAGAAAGGGAAGTAACAGCTTGATACAAGATCTATAAAAACTTTACCCAAGCTACAAACTCCCTGAAAATGAGAATGGAACAAGTAGAAGCCAATGACTCCATGAGACACTACGTATTAAAATAAATCCAAAATAAATGAAAAGAAAAAATAGAAGAAAATGGAAGGGATTTCAAAGCAAAAACGATGCACCTAGAAATGAGATCTAAGAGAATTAATTTTAAAATCATTGGACTACCTGAAAGCCATGACCAAAAAAGGAACCCAGACATCATAGTTCAAAAATTTATTAAGAAAACAAAAACAGAACTGCCAAAGTTCTTGGAACCAGAAGACAAAATGGAAATAAAAAGAATCCACTAGGTACTTCCTGAAAGAAACTCCAAAATGGAAATTCTCAGGAATATTGGTGGAAATGCAGAGCTTCCAGGTCAAAGAAAAAAAATACAAGAAGACAGAGAGAAAGAATTCAAGTACTGAGGAGTCGCAGTCAGTGAAATTCTACATGATTTAACAGCCATCACTGTCAAGAAGTTTGGAATACAGTAAGCCTAGAGATGAAAGTATACACTTAAAAGCAAGAATAACTTACCTAGCTTAATTGAATATAATCCCACAGGGGGAAAATGGGCCTTCAATGAAATAAAGGACTTTTAAATGTTCTTGATGAAAAGGCCAGAAACTTTCAAGTGCAAACAAAGGAGTCAAGAGAGACCATAAAAAGCTAAACATAAGCAAACAAGAAGAAGATATTAAGCAAGGATAAAGAGTTTACATTCTAATAAGAGAGGATAAAAGGCATCCCCTCAGATCATCATGAGGGGTCACCGAGTGAATCTAATTAGACAGATGCTTGGGAGTGATTCTGCTGTGTTTTGATGACCTTAAAAGAAAAGATAGAAAAGAGAAGAGGAATACACTAGAGTGGGGAAAAAGAGAGGAAGGACTAGGAAAATTACCTCACATTATCAGAGTTCAGGATTCATCGTCTATACAAACAAGGAGGAATGGGTCAGGGGAGCAGGTAATGCTTGAACCTCACTCACAGGTACAAAATTGCATTTCACTTAACAGGAAAAAAAGAGGAAAAGAAGAGAAGGGAGGGAAGGTATGTTAAGGGAGGGATTATTCCTAAACAAAACAAATTCTATCTACACATACAAAAATAGTTACCACAGTTCTTTTTGCAGTGGCAAAAACCTGGAAACTTAGGGATACCCATCAATTGGGGAATGGCTAGACATGTTATGGCATACAAATGTGATGGAATATTATTATGCCGCAAGAAGTGATAAGGGAAAGTGTTTCAGAGAACCGGGGAAGATTTGTATAAATGGATGCCCTGTGAAGTGAGCAGAACCAGAAGAATGGTTTCTACAGTAACAACAATATTGTAAAGACAAACAACTCTGAAAGACTTGCCAGAGAGGCAATAGCTTAAATTTGCAGAATGAGACCTCGGGTTTTTTGGACAAGACCAGTGTGGAAATTTGTCCAGCTTAACCTCATATCTTTGTAACAAGGGCTTTGTTTTTCTTTCTTTGTCAAAGGGGGCAGGAAAGAAGTACGTGAACTTTCATTGATTAAAAAAATTTTTTTTTAATTCTTTAAAGGAAAAAATAGGCTATTGCAATAGTCCAGGTAAAGGGGTAAGGGACTGAACTAGGTGGCAGCTGTCTAAGTGGAAAGAAATGGGATGTATGTGAGAAATGCTATAGAGAAAGACATTACCAAATGTGGCAACTAATTAGATACGTGGGACTGAAGACCAAAGGTAAGAATTAGGTGACTAGAAGGATGGCAGTGACCATAGCAATTAAGTTCTGAAGAAAGGTGGTTTGGGGGGAAAGATAATGAGTTGTTTTGGACACACTGACTTTAAGATGGCTACAGTACACCCAGTTAGAAATGTCCAATAGGCCATTTGTGACAGAGCTCAGAGAGAGATTAGAACTGGATATGTAGATCTGGGAATCATTAGCATAAAGTTGATAAATGAACCCATGGAAATCAATGAGTTCACCAAGTGAGACAATAAAGAGCAAAAAGAGAAGAGGGGCTAGGACTGGGCCTCGGAGAACATCCATAGTTAGTGGGTATGACATGGATGAAGGTCCAAGAAAGGGGACTGAGGAGGAACAGTCAGAGACAGGAGAACCAAGAGGAAGCAGAGAAAAGAAAACCCAGAGACGAAGATGGCTGATTGACAAGGTCAGATGCTACAGGAAGGTCAAGAAGGATGAGGCCTGAGACAAGGCCATTAGAACTGACCATTAAAAAACCACTAGTAACTTGTGGAAAGAGCAGTTTCCACTGAATGATGAGGATGGAAGCCAGACTGCAGAGTCAAGAAAGGAAGCAGAATTATGGGCTTCCTTCAGGGTTCAGCCCAAGCACCACCTTCTATGTGAAACCATTCCTAATCTCTCCTCCATTAGAATGCAAACCCATTTTTTCTTTCTCCCTCCAGTGCCTAGTTCATAGTACGCACTGAAATGCTTGCGGACTGGTGAACTGCTAACATCAGAGATCTGTAAGAACCCTTGGAGGTCACTGACTCCAACCTAGTCATTTAACAAATGAGAAAACTGAGGCCCAAAGAGAACAAGTGACTTGCCCAGGGTCACGGAGGCAGTAAAAGCCTTAGAGGAAATTCCAACCCAGGTCTTCCTTATTCCAGGGAGTTTTAGCCACTATACCATGTTGCTTTTCAGTATATAAACCTTCCCAAAGTTTGCCTGTATAGTGAGGAAAGCTGGGAGAGAAAAAACCAAATTTGGATTTTTGTTCACTACCAACCTCCATGTTCCCTCAGCTGTCACCTTTTAAAATATGGTACTTATGTCATCACTTCACCTGTCAAAAAAAATGACTTGTTTAATTGCTAAGAGGAAGAGGAAAGCTGATTTTCACAGCGGTGGGAGTTGATTTCCCATTTATCGAAGACACTTCCTAACTCTTCTGCTTTTTTTCCAACTCTGTGACCTCTCACTAATATCACCTAATTAAAAGGAGATTTAGAACAGTTTTTTAGGATTTCTGGATTTTGCAGGGAGCTGTGACCACACTGCCTCCTTCTCCTTCTAATTTACATTACAATATACTTTTTTTTGCAAAAAAGGATTTGCAGATTCCAAACATGTCCAGGGAACTCAATTGTCCTGCTCCTCTGAACAAATAGTGATAAAAAACTGAGGAAAGATAGTAGCTGGATAGAATAGGGATTTCTGAAATTGCTCCGGTCCTCCTTTAGCAAATCAATGTGTTCTACAACTGGATCTCATCTATATTCCCATCAGAAATAAACTTCTATTCACCAACAGAATAATATGCCTTTAAAAATTAATCAGGCCATTTCCCAAGGAATGCAGATGTTTCAAGGGGGCAAGGATACAAGATTATAGGACACAGGACTAAGTGCCACAAGTCTTATCAGGTGATATAACAGAAGGGTCAGACTGGAAGAGTTGGAGGTCAAATGAATTTACTGCCAAACTTAACCAAAGAAGGCATTATTTTTATCTCTGAAATAAATTCCAGCTCAAATCAATGACAACACTTGAGTAGAGAAGAAAATGGTATCACCAGAGAGAAATCTATCATGGACTTCACTTTATCTATTACGTGAGGGAAAGGAGAAAGAGAGACGGAGACAAAGAGACAAGGAGACGGAGAAGCGTTTTGTCTTCTATGCATAACTACACGCTGAAAATTAACAGTCTCCCCAATTTCATTTGACAGATGTGTCTCTTGTCACCAAAAGGTGATAGTGAAACATGAATAGGCTGGTGAAAGAGCTGCAGGAGAAGATAAAATGCCCCTTTTTCAATAAGAGACCAGAAAGTAGAGCAAAACAAGAAGCCCTGATTCCTACTCCAAGGATAGCAATGGTGCAATTTAATATTTTGCTGAGGGGCATGAAGGCTCTGGGCTCCCCCAGCACACTGAGATATCTCTTTCTTAGCAAAACTATCAAGATGGGCCACATAAGACTTTTCAGAACTAATAAAGCGTTTAGATTTCTCTGAAAAAGCAACGACATCCATTCTTGCTTCAAGAGAAGCAAACCAATTGTTGGCCATATTATTATTTCCTTTGGAAAAATAAAACACTCAAATTTTGTGGCAAGAATTTTTGGCTGATTCATCTGGGGAATATTTCCTTCTGATTGGCTTAACTGCTAACTCAAAAGTACAGGAAAGCATCCAGCAATTTAAATGGCATTTGACTGATTGATGTCTCCACATGGGTATACTTTCAGCCTAATCACCAGCCTTTAATTCACTGGATTTTAGCTCTTCTGCCAAAACATAATATTAAATCAGCTTTTTCTTGAATGTGTACTACCCAGAATGTCAGGACATCTGGATTCTACAAAACCTATAACCAATTTCAGGATCACTTCTGAAGCTCTATTTGGCCAACTGTGTTAAAAAAAAAAAAAAAACCTACACACATTACCCTAAATGAAGGATTAACTGAGACCAATATTAGGGCTAAGGTAATTGTGTGAACTCACATGTCACCCAGGAAAGAAATGGAGTTCATCTGAAAGAAGACCTCGGTATGACCAAAAAACATGGTAATCAACAACAAAAAACACAGCCTTCACCAATGAGTTAGTCAGTTGCAGCCAACTGTACTCAAACGCTGCAGAGTGTAAGGACTGACCCAAACAAGGTTCACATGTCTCCTCTCCCCAAGCTGTTTTGTCATATTTCACCGCCTAAGTCAAATCGCAAGAGAAAAAGCCTGGGAAAAGCTATGGCTCTCCTTTCCCCAGGCTCTGTCCTGGCTGGGGGCAGAGGGGTTATGCACCCCATGCATCTCCCACCTCCTTCCCACCCTCAGTTTTCTACTTCTTTCTCTGAGGAATGTAATCAAATCACAACTTCCACTGCCTTTGGAAACAGAGTTCTACTCATCATTTCCCCCATTACTACCGTTCTTGGCCACTGCTTCCCCTGACCGGAATGTAAGTTCCTTGAGGAAGGGAAAAGGAAGGGGAGGGGAAGGGATAGAGGAAACAAGGGAAGAAGAGAGGGGAAAGGGAAGGAAGAAAGAGGAAGAAGAAAGGAAGAAGAGAGAATGGAAGGAAGGAGGGAAGGACCTTTTCAATATCAAATTCTAAAATTAATTGGTATAAACCCCATTTGGTGGGGGGGCAGGGGGAAATCTTACCAATAAATTTCTCTATATAATAGATAAAAATCTAATTTCAAAGATATATAAAAGACTGATTCAAATTTATAAGAATAAAAGTTATTCTCCAACTGATAAAGGATTGTCAGTTGTCAAAGGATGTGAATAGACAGTTTTCAGAGAAAGAAATTCAAGGTATCACTAGTGTTTGAAAAATGTTCTAAATCACTAATAATTAGAGAAATGCAAATTAAAACAACTCTAATGGGTCATCTTACATCCATTCGATTGGCAAGATCAATTAAAAAAAGCAAAATGACAGATGCTAGTGAGGCTACGGAAAAACAGGTACATTAATGCCCTCTTAGTAGAACTATAAACTAGTGCAGATATTCTGAAAAGCAATTTGGAACTCTGCCCAAAAAGCGATTAAACTGTGACCATCCCTTGGCATAGTGCTCCTAGTACTAGGTCTATACACCCAAAGAGATCAAAGAATGAGGGAAAGATTTCATATATACCACAATATTTGTAGCAATCACTTTTGTGGTGGCAAAGAATTGGAAACTGAGGAGTTGCCTGCCAATCAACTAAACAAATTATTGTATGTGATGATAGGACTCTATTGTGTTGTAAGACATGATGATGGGGATAATGTCAGAGAAATTTGAAAAGACATGTATGAACTGACAGAGTGAATTAAGCAGGACCAAAAGGACAGCTTATAAAATAACAATATTGTAAGGAGAACTTTGAAAGACTTATCTCTTATCAACACGATGACCATCACTGACTTCAGAGGAGTCATGGTAAAACATGCTGCCTGCCTCCTGACAGAGATGACAGACCCAATGAGACATAGATCTTTTGGGATACGACCGAAGCAGAAATGTGTTTTGCTTAACTATACATGTTCATGATGGGGGCGGGGGGAATTACTTGTCTTTTTCATTTGGGGGTAGGGAGAGAGAGAAAGGAGAAAAAGCAGATTTTTATTGATTGGAAGAAAATTTAATTTGAAAGAATAAAGTCCATTTGAAATAACAGGGACTAGTTACTTTGAAGTATCTGTGACCTCACCAAGGTTACTCTCCACCCTCCCATCGTCTTGTTTAATGCTTGTCCAAGTCTCTCTAGAAACATTCCACATGAGGGTGGGAGAGACCATCCACGAGAGTGTCCTGAGCACCATCACCCTATCTATTTCTTGAGTTTGCACAAAAAATCCACCTCTTTTTCTATTGCTGAATTTCTCACACGACTTCTGTGCTATTTTCCTGCCCCACACGTGAGCACAGTCTACCACCACATCTGCCCCATAAGTATCTCTTGGGCCCATAGTGTAACTGGTACACAAAGTCTGTGGGGGTCTCATGACTCAAAGGCAAACAACATGGTGGGAATAATATTAAAAACAAGGACTTTTGTTTCAAGGAAAAGCTTGCAATCGTTAAAAGCATTGTACATTTTCTGAAAGGCTAATATGCTAAGCTTTCTTCCTCCTGTCCAATTCTGGGCCTGGCTCATTGTCCATATGGAATATCTGTCCAAGATCCGTGTCACGATGGACCGACTCCATGAGCTGTCCACTCAAATGCACAGCACGGGCAGGACCAGAGGCATTCTCTCAGGTACAAATTGTTCCTGCGAGGACAGTGAGGCTGAACTCTTTCAAATGACTCTGGATCTCATTAAGGAGCCTGTGCAACGTTGCAGGGCTTGACACGGTCAGCAAAATGTCACCTGGAAATGGGAGCATCTGGAAAGCATCCCTTCCATCTGTACTCTGTACTGGACATGCTCCAAGAGGACGGTAAGCACCTTGGGCAAGCATCATCCCCACATTATTCCTCACTTCCAATTAATGACCAAGGCACAATCAGAGTTACCCTGTCATTACAAGATTCAGGGAATCTGGTATGAGTTTCCATATGCACGAGGGGCAGCTTGTTGGGAGTTCTTTGCTCTAGTCAATCAAACACTTGTTTTTTATAACACAATCAAACACATGATGCATGGCGATACTTTGTACTCTCCGTACCTGTCATTGTGGCTCTGAAGATGTAGTCAGCTGCCAAATGTCACTGGCAAGCACCTGCCAAGTTGGCTTCTAAACTCCCCACAAGGATGCCCTCACAGCACATGTGGGTTATTCCAAAACACTGGCTTATGGGTCAGTAGTTACCACTCTTTCCTCAACTGCCTTGTTTTGGAAATAACAATATCGATCATTTTTCCCAAGCCCTTCACAGCCTCCTCCTTTTCAGCCGTCTGGAGAACCCAAAGTGTCACAGGCTGCCTCAAAGTGGGAGGAGGGGGAAGGGAGTACCCCTCCTGAGAGATCTTCACACAAAAGTGAGATGACCACTGCATCCTAGGCCATCACCAGCCATCTTGACTTTTGTCCTGGCACTGGACTTTAATGATTCCAGAAGAGAGAGTGAGGCTGATGACTTTGTGCAACTCTGCCCTCACTTCAATCCGATTCATGCAGGAGGCAAGACGTCACCCCATGATATCACTGGTCCTCTTTGAAAATGAAAGACAAACAACAACATGGCCACCAAGTGGTACAGTGGACAGAGCACAGGACCAGGAATCAGGAGTTCAATCCAGCCTCTGACACTTACTAGATATGAGACCCTGGGCAAGTCACTTCACCCTGTTTGCCTCAGTTTCCTTATCTGTAAAATGAGCTAGAGAAGGAAATGGCAAACCACTCCAAGTATCTTTGCCAAGAAGACCCCAAATGGGGTCACGGAGACTCAGACATGACTGAAACACTCAACAACAACAAAGTCAGGCTTGTTATCATGGAGTTAAATGGTGACAGCTCCATTTGGGCGCTGTTTTCTACCAGAGGTTGGTCCAAGTTTTCCTAGGTGTTAGTGCTTACCCCTCGGAAATTATTTTGTATCTATCCTCTAAATAAATACAAACTAATTTCTGTAGCAAGGTGATGCTGTGGATAGAGTGCTGGGCCTGAGTTCAAATTCAGACCAACCTGCTGAAACAAATTGTTAGCGCTGAAAAATTGACACTAGATAAAAAAACTAATATTGACACAGAGTCAGCACAACCATTTCCCAAAACTTTTCATTGCCAGGCTGTCACCTGGATTGTATTCCAAGCCTTCCCAGCCCGATGAGTCCTCCCAGAGCTTGAATTCCCTTGGCATGGCCTTCAAAAACCAACAGACAAAAGTAAACCATATGAAATAGACATTCCTAGATTTCCAGGGAATCATCTTTTCTTTTAGCATTCTACTGTCCATATGGAAATATTTTTTCTTTCAGTGTTTAAGTTGACAATTTTTTTAATTTAAAAAAAATTTAAGACATACCATTCTACCTCCCTCCCCCTCCTTGCCTCCATCTAAGGGGAGGCAGGCAGGTAACACAGGCAAGAAGTATTGTTAAACGTTTACTTTGTGCCAGTCACTGTGCAAAGCCTTGGGGATATAAAGAAAAGACAGCCCCAGGAGGTCATATTCTAAAAGGAGAAGACAACACACAAAAAGGAGCTGACAAATGGAAATGGGAAGAGAAGCTGCCCATTCCGGGGTCCGACAGGAAAGTCCGGATAGCCAGAAACACAGCTACCTCATTCAAAGAGTGGCCAGCCTGAGCTCATCCCAAAACTGAGCCCCCTGGAAGGAGCTCCTCAACAGGAGAAGGGGCTAGCATGGTACAGGAATGAATGTTCTAGGGCAAGAAAGTCCTAAACACTGAGGTAAGCTCTAGGCCAGCCGGAATGTTCTAGGGCAAGAAAGGCCTAAACACTGAGGTAAGCTCTAGGCCAGCTGGAGGGCCACACTTGAGGACCTACAGGGTCCTCACCTCTGCTCTGGGCATTAGAATTCTGTGGACTTTACAAAGATTTTAAAAATAAATTTAGAGTATCTCTCCAAACAAGAGAAAAGAAAAAGTTTATGAAAGCTATTAAAAAATGTTTTACTAGGATTTTTTTTTATATGCTTGCTATAATATCCCCAAATGGAACAGATGGTAAACTCTAATTTTAAAAGTTAATATATTAATATTTCTTTACCAGCAGGCTTGGCCGATGAAAGGCTACATTTAGTCATGTCTTTCTACAAGCTCATTAAGTTAATGAATTTGTAAAGCTTTTGTAATTTGCTTCTTTTTTTTAATGTGAGTGAATTTAGTACTCATAATTTAGTGCAGGATGAAAGATGGCTGGCTCGAGACAGGTAGTGTGTGTTAATTCACTTTCTAATCCTGAAAAGCAAAGCATCTGCTCCCCAAGGTCAGAGCTTCAAGCACAGACTGACCATACTGTCCAGCAAATTTAGAATGAAAAATGATGAGCACTAGGCTAGAAATGCTAGTAATTTCCTATTTAGGCCTAAGTAGGATATAATTCAAGTGCCCACAAGGTCCCACAGTGAACTCCATCAAACCACTTTGAACAAAAGGCTGTCCTATTCCTGTGCACATATTTTTGCTTCTTAATTCTTTTAATTGTGTAGAACACACAATATTGGTAAAGGGGACATTAAATGTTCTAGTGAGGCCAATTTTCATTTTAACCACAATGATAAATAAACTAGAATGTCAGTATTACAGACAATCAGAAAAGTTATTTACTTTGTGGGAAGTTAGTTGCAAATTGAGAAATCTGCTTTCAGGTACTTACCAAAATTAAAGCACCAGAATTTATGAAAATTATTACAAAAGAACTAGAGCAAGCTAGCAGAGTCCCATGTAACGTAGAGAGAGGACTGTCAGGTGCAGAAGAAGAGAGGGCCTCCCCCTTAACTTAGACAATCTCTTCATTTGCAAATTCCCAGTTTTGTGAATTGCTTACATCCAATTCCCACAAGACATGACAGGAGCAAGTCGAAAAGCAGTATGCTCCAGAATAATTTTTTCCAACAAATCTATAACACTTAAAAGTACCCTTTCAGCACCTTCATTTCCTTATTTTAGACCCCAAAGGATGGAAAGTTCTTTTCCGAAGGGGAGAACATCATTTCTGAGAGACTAGTAACAACTTAAGAATTCAATATAAACCCAGCAATATCGCTTCTAGGATTATATCCCCAAAAGATCATAAAAATGGGAAAGGGTCCCACATGTACAAAAATATTTATAGCAGCCCTCTTTGTGATGGCCAAGAACTGGAAGTCAAGGGGATGCCCATCAATTGGGGAATGGCTGAATAAACTATGGCATATGAATGTAATGGAATACTATTGTGCTATAAGAAATGATGAACAGAAGACTTCAGAGAGGCCTGGAAGGACTTATATGATCTGATGCTGAGCGAAAGGAGCAGAACCAGGAGAATTTTGTACATAGCAACAACCACAGCGTGCAAGAGTTTTTTCTGGTAGACTTGGAACTTTGTAACAATGCAAGAACTTTAAAAAAAACTTCTCAATGGTCTAAGGCAAAATGCCTTCCACATACAGAGAAAGAACTATGGAATTCATTCGCAGAATGTAGCAGATCATGTATGTGTGTGTGTGTGTGTGTGTGTGTGTGTGTGTGTGTGTGTGTGTGTGTGTTATGTTTTGGTTTGTTATATGATTTCTTCCATTTATTTTAGCTCTTCAACACAGCATGACTATAGTGAAAACGTATTCAATAGGAAAGTATGTGTAGATCCTATACAGAATTGTATGCCATCTTGGGGAGAGAAGGGCGTGGTGGGGGATAGGTAGGGGGGAAAAAATCTAAGTTTTATGGTAGTGACTATAGAACATTAAAAATAAAAAAAATTAAAAAAAAAAAAGAATTCAACGCAAACAAGTAAAGGCCTGGGCAAGGCCTTTCCTGAAAGGCGGGGGAAGAAACACTCACCGCACACAGCACAGTAAGCTTCCTTCGGGGAGGGGGTTCTCCACACCACAATTTCAAGTTTATAAGGACTTCTATAGGTTTTTTTGAAACTCTTTTGAAATGCCTTCTATAGTTCTGCTTTTCCAATTTCACAATGGAAAACTTTGGAAACTTAAGACCACATTATTTAGATTTAGGGGAATTTTTAAAATAGAGCCATAGTGAGAGAAGAAGGAAGGAAGGAAGGAAGGAAGGAAGGAAGGAAGGAAGGAAGGAAGGAAGGAAGGAAGGAAGGAAGGAAGGAAGGAAGGAAGGAAGGAAGGAAGGAAGGAGGGAAGGAGGGAGGGAAGGAGGGAGGGAAGGAGGGAGGGAAGGAGGGAAGGAAGGAGGGAAGGAAGGAGGGAAGGAAGGAGGGAAGGAGGGAAGGAGGGAAGGAGGGAAGGAGGGAAGGAGGGAAGGGAGGAAGGAGGGAAGGGAGGAAGGAGGGAAGGAGGGAAGGAGGGAAGGGAGGAAGGAGGGAAGGGAGGAAGGAGGGAAGGGAGGGAGGGAGGAAGGAGGGAAGGGAGGGAGGGAGGAATAAGGGAAGGAGGGAGGGAGGGAAGGAAGGAAGGAAGGAAGGAAGGAAGGAAGGAAGGAAGGAAGGAAGGGAGGAAGGGAGGAAGGAAGGAAGGAGGGAAGGAAGGAAGGAGGGAAGGAAGGAGGAAAGGAAGGAAGGAAGGGAGGGAGGGAGGGAGGAAGGAGGGAAGGAGGGAAGGAAGGAAGGAAGGGAGGGAGGGAGGGTCATTGTTGCAGGGACACACTAATACACTGTTGGTGAAGCTGTGAACTGGTCCAACCAATTCTGGAAATCGTAGGACCACAGGATCACAGCCTTTAGGCTGGAAAGGACCTAAGAGGTCATCTATTCCAACCATGTCATTAGACCAATGTTGAGTGAGGCCTAGACAGACTCAGTGACATGCCCAGCTCACAAAAGGAAGAAGCAGCAAACACGGGATTCTGCCTCAAATCCTCAGGCTCCTTCCACTCTACCTTTCTGCCTCCATCTGGAATCTCACAACTGAAGTCACTCAAGTGTTCAGAGCCCCTGGCCCAGCTGTCCCGCTCTTTGGCACGTGTAGTCAAGGAGGCAACACAAGAAAGAGCAAATGCTCCAAGGAGCACCGAAAAAAGCAGACAAGATGAATCTCCACCGATGGGAGAAGGCTGGCAGGGACACAATGAGACACTCCTGTGTCATCAGAAACAACGAGCATGAGCAGGCCAAGTGTGGGAAGGCTCTGATGAAGCAAAGCAGGGTAAAGAAAGCAGGACTAAGAGAACAATGCGGGCTAAGATACTCTGCAGGGCAACCAAACACCTGTCAGCTCTGATGACTGTGCTGCCTGGTCTCAGTCCTGGACAACTCTTCTTCTTCCCAACAGAGAGGTGGGGACGATGGACAACAAAGGGGGGTCTGACACTGTCGTGGACAGTTGGTTTTATTTAAACGGTGTTTCTTTTTTGGTTACAAGGAAAGCTTTGAGGGGATGGAAAAAGATAAGGAAAAGTGGTTTAAAACAAAAGACAGCTATGTAAATTGTGTCTTTTAAACAAAACCTGTAGGGGGATGAGAATGGGGATCATTCCTATTTGACCAATGGGGACACTGAGAAACAGAGAAGGGAAGTCATTTTGCTATAGGTACATATTTCAATCACAGGAGCTTAGAATTAGGAGGGAACCTAAGAGGGCATCTCCTTCTGCAGACCATCCAGGATCTGGGTGCCCATTTCCAGGAAGGGGAAGTTCCCACTTAGTAAGGCAGCCTATTCCATATCTGTGCAGTATGAAGTTGTTAGAAAGTTCTTCCTTATCGAGAGCTACAGTGTGCCTCCCTCTGACTTTCACCCATCTGTCTCCCTTCAAGCCCTCATTACCTCTCGCCTGGACTACTTAAGAGCCTCCTACCCAATCTCCCACCTTTCATCTCTTCCTAAATTCCAATGATCTTGCCCTGTTCAAAGGACCTTCCATGCCTATCAATGGCTCTGGGTCAGAGTATCTGGGCCTCTGCCTGGCATTCCGGCCTTCCACCATCATTCCACATTACTCTCCTTCAGGTCAAACAGGCCTTCATCCCACCTACCACAAGCACTCACATAAGTCATCTCCCAGGCCTGGAATGCTCTCCCTCCTCAGTTCAGGAGCCAAGTACTCCAGAAGCCCTTCTGGTTCCCCCCAGGGCTCTTTCCTTCCTCAAGTTACCAGAATTAGATTTAGCAAACACTCAGTAAGTTCTCCCCTAAGTGGAAAGCACTGGGCGAGGCACTGTGATCTGCTTATCACAAACACATGGCCCCCCTCTACTGATTTTCAGGTGCTCAGATTCACTGACTTTAGGCAGAGGAGGCTTAGTAATAACCAGAAGGCAGTCTTTAAGATCATGGGCACAAAGCCTTTCTCGCCTCATGCTCAGGTCCACCTTCACTCGCAGAGAACCAAGGTGAGCCCCTTACCTCCAGCAGAAGACACACTTGTTTGCACATGCCAGGCTCGGGGTGGTCTCCATGCAGCGATGACTTTCAATGCCATAGAAAGTGTGTTTGTAGCAGCCTCCTCTGCCTCGAAGCATTGACTGTGAGAAACCAAAGCCAATGGCAGATTAATTTGCATACGGTAGTCAAGGGTTTGAAATTATGACATCAATTATTTTAAAAAGAACAACATAGCTTTCTCCCCAAGACAGAGAGGAAGAAGACAGCACCAAGGGGCCCAGTTTATTCAATCCAATAAAGCAGCCCTGGGGTGCAGTAACACTAAAAGGTCTACAACAAAGGCCCTAAGACCTCTGATTTTCATTTTTAATATTTTGTTTTCATATCTTCTTCCCAATAGATTCCTCCTTTTTCCCCTAGTCAGTGAGCCATCTCTTTAAACACAGACTAAAAGAAGGGAAAAAAAGTTCAACAAAACCAACCAACACTTCAACGATATCTAACAAGTAGGTACAGTATTCCACATCCTCAGTCCACCACCTCTGCAAAGAAGAAAGGGAAAGGATGTTTTGATTTTCCAGTTCCTCCATGAACTAACTGAAGAAGCCAGATTTAGGCAACTGTGAACAGTGAAGGCTAACCCTGCTTGTCCAGAATAATCTAGAGCAGATTTTTCAGTTGACCCAAGAGTCTGTGACAAAACAAATATTTATACATTCATATCAACAGCATACAATTCATGATTGTCCCTTGTTGAAATAAAATAACCTGTAGACTTAAACACCACAACATGATAGTCTTTTGTCTAAAGTAATTGGATCCCCCACATTCTCTCTTGCTCAGGACTTAGGGTAGTTTGGAGGTTTGTTTATTTGTTTTTTATTGCTTTGAGATATCTTATTTCTAAACTAAAAATACTACTGCTCAGATTTAGTCATTGGTCTTGAGAACCAAATATTAAAGCCCAAGATAGTTTAAACACGTGTGAATTTATGTGCATTAGCCATAACCTGCCAGACTTTGACCCAGGTTCCAGCTGTGACTCTCCTGCCCAATGGCCTGGGGGGCAGGCCTCCCCTTCCCTCAGTGGGGCATATACTGTACTTTGTTAATCACTGCTTTGGATATCTGGCATTTCACTAAGAATTACAGATCGCTTGACTTCTAAATTATCACTAAAAGGCAGTTTTCAACATAGCTCAGATGATAAAGCCACAGAGTATTACAATATTCATCACTTCCCCACCTACATAAGATGAATGAGGCAATAAAAGCACTCGCTTTGGGAGGCTCCAGAAAATGGACCCCTCTCCTTCTGCTCACCCCCCTCCCCAAGCCTTTCGGGCACAGACTGGGCTGACAGCTGCTCTCCCTGGCACCACATCCCTGCTCCCCAGCTCAGGACCCGAAAGGATCTCATTGACCTCCAGCTATGATTATGCTCTGTGTAGAGTCTAACCTGTTCTTGGACACCTGGTGATTCTAAAAATTGTTTCTACTGTTTTTGTTAACATTGAGTTGATTTAATAGAATCTTTGAAACTCAGTATTCACATCAAGGAAAAGCAAATGATTTTGACCAGGGCAAAAAGAAGAACCCCCCCACCCCGGAACATTTTTACTTCAAAATCTTACAACATCACAATTGCTGCTGAGCATACTTAGTAAAAATGCAAAGACAAAAGGGCCAAGAACTTGGTCAAGGTGGCCCACAGACGAGGCGCATGGGCCAGGCTTCGAAGCTCTAACGCTGAAACCATCCAAATGAAACACCTGAAGATGCCTCAGAGGAAAATCATGAAGATCAGAAGCAAAGCTGGTTCTACTTGTTTAAAGTGAAGACCGAATAACCAATACATATGAGCGAAAGACCGAGCAGACAGAAACAGAGATCATGCTGTATGAAACAAAACTTACAAATTCATCTGATGGAGGAGAGAACACTGAACTAGAAGTCAGGATTAATTAATTAGTTCTGTAATCATGAGCAAATCACTTGGCATCCCTGGACCACAGCTTCCTCATCTGGCAAATAAGGGAATTAGCCTGGAAGATTTCTAAGGGGTCCTCCAGAGCTGACTTTCTATATATTAGTGATATGGATATTTCATATACGTATACATGGCAGCTAGGTGGCACAGTCGATAAGAGTGCCAGGCCTAGAATCAGGAAGACTCATCTTCCTGAGTTCAAATCCAGCCTCAGACACTTACTATGTGACCCTGGGCAAGTCTCAACTTAAACTTAAAACACTTAACCCTGTTTGCCTCAGTTTCCTCATCTGTCAAATGGGCTAGAGAAGGAAGTGGCAAACCACTTAAGTATCTTCACCAAGAAAACCCCAAATGGAGTAGGACACAACTGAATACTGAACAACAAAAAATTTAATATACACATATATATCAGACATATAGTTATTACATATATGGTAATTATCCCCAAAGAGTTATCATAAATGACCATAATCATTATTACTTTTACATGGCAAAATTAAGTTTTTCATTTTTCTTTTTTTAACTAAGATCTATAAGTAGCATTAAAGTTGAATGTTTTTCTTAATATACCATTTGATACTCACTTCACACAAACATATTCTCAAAATCACATTCATTAAAAGACAAAAGGTCCTTAATCCAACTCCCTAGTAACTGGGTTCCCTAGATTCTCTCCTCCTAGTAACCCAAGGGCCAAGGATGCCTACACTGTTTTCTGTCTCTCAGTCCTTTGGATGTCCTCCCTGATCCCCCTGAGAGGTTTCTGAACTCCCCAAACCTTACATCAATGGCGCTAGGGGCAGAAGCCATTTGCCAAATGCTTTAGCCACTTATAGATTCAAGGACCCATAAATGTCACCTCGCCAAAACCCTTCATCTTATAGACAATGAAACTATAAGAAGGAAATTAAACAGCTGGTTTAGAAAGACTACAACTGAGGTTTCTGGACAGACCACAGTCTCCAGTATAACTTCCCGGTTAGGGATGAAGTGCACCTACAAAGGCTGTTGAGAATCAATCTCCCCTCTTTCTCACAAATCTAAATAAAAGAGTTTTAAAATTGTCTACGGATATCCATCAAGCTAGACACCTCAGAGAATAGGTTACCTAAGAGACAGTTAACCAAAATTTTAGCAAATTATTTGATAAAGAACTTGGTGCTATTCTAGAAAGATGGAGATATAGGGGAGGCACCTTACAAAGAGATAGATTCCAAAAGATTAGATGCAATAAGTAGCCAACTATGGCTTGACATCAACTTGAAAGGCGAGGTTGAGTATTGCACACTCTGCCCAGACTTACGCTGTACTCTTTTTATTAGAGATCTGGATATTGGCAGAGATAAGATCCTGATCCAACATGCCAGGGACCCAAATCTAGGAGAGAGAGTTAACACTCTTGAGGAGAGTCAGGATCCAAAATCCCGGACAAGTTGGAATGCTGGGCCAAATTTAATAAGATGCAACTGCCTAGCACATCAACTCTCATACTTGGGTTCAAAAACCAACTTCCCCAATCCAAGACAAGGGGGGCAAGGTCAGGCTGTCCAGAAGCACTTAGGTTGTACTCTGTCTTTAAATCTGGGAGTTTTAGCAGACTCTAAGAGTGTGACAGAGCTAACGACAAAGCAGATGTGATCCTTAAGTGCAGGAAGACACATATTGTGTATGAGGTGATGGTCCTGCTGCCTTCTGCCCCCAGCACAAGCACAGCTGGAGTCCTGTGAATGGGGCCTTGAGAGGACGCCTGGGACCACCAGGCAGTGAGCTGACGGGCCTGGAGAAGGGAATACTAGGGGGACACACACTCCTTCCCTCCACCTCAGAGTCCTTCTCAGCCTGAGAGACATGGTTCAGGTGCCACCTTTGGCACGGTGCTGTTCCTGTTCCCCTCAAATGCTACCGCTGCCCTCCCAAACTACTCCACACTCTACAACTTTTAATGTCTTGGTGTTTATACTGCTTTTATTTTCTATTATTTGTATATGTTCTTGTCTTCCCTATTATAATGTAAGCTTGATGCAAGAAGGGATTATTTCATTCTCTCCACTAGCATCCCCAGGGCTTAGCACAGTGTCCAGCACACACGAGATGCTTAATAAATATTTGTTGATTGATTATCTTCAAGAGCCATGATCTTCTTCAAGGATGCAGAAGAGTCGAGGCAGAAGTAGAAGTGATGAGTGCAAGTTGGGAAAAGGCAAAGTTGGGCTTGCCAATAATCAGGGCTGAGCCCTTGGGGCGGGAGGGTTGGGGGGGAAGATAGTGGGGAGGAGGGAAGTGTCATAGCAGGGATTTTTTCCAGGTACAGATTGGACTACACGGCCATGTGGTCTCTTCCAACTCTGAAATTCTAGAAAGCTCTGTAAAACTAAAGATCAGAAAGGTGAACTGAACTGTCCAAGCCACTGCTGGTCATCAGAGCTGGACCAAGAACTTCAATAATTGCCTCTGCTTTGTGCAAAACAGCCACGCCCCAAAGAGTACGGACATGGGGCCACAGGAACGGGAGAGGGGCAGAACACACCCAGGAAGAGGGTGGAAGGCAGACTCTGCCAGGCTCCTGCTTCCACCTGGGACTCCTACCACTTTCAACGGTTCATGGAAAAGGAGAAGCTCCTCATGGAGGAATTTTTGTCTTGGATGGCTAGGATCAGCAGCAACATTGGTTCAAAGTTACATCAAAAATCCATCATGCCCAAAATCTCTGCACCTGACTCCTGAAGGCAGTATCATTGGGCACCAGCAAAGGTACATCTTTTCGGGCACATATAAATTATATATGTTTTATATAAAACATATTTTATATTTTTATACAAATGTATTTTTATTTATATTTCATACAAAATGTATCTATTGTATTTTTATCTAAAATACATATTTTTACATCAAATATATTTTATACATTATATACATACACATATATAAACAGTGTAAATTTTGACGAGACTTTAACGATCGGATAAATACCTTGGTCCAGCGGCACAACTTCACTCCGGAGTGGCTCCCAATCAGCTGATAACCTATCAAGGAAAGCAGAACTGTCAGTCATGGACCACCCTGCATGTCACCAGGCAGAACATTCTTGCCCTCATCGGTGGCCAGCTGCCAGAGATGCTGGCGAAGGAATCAGAGGCCAGAGGTTAGACAAAACAATCTCTAAGGTCCCACGCCACCCAAGGCAGGTGAAGGTTGTTTTTCAAGTTCTATAGCAGTAGATGTTTGCTGTTAGCTGTGAGACCTTAGGGGAAGGAAGTCTCTAACCTCTCTGGGCACCAGCGTCCTCAGTAACCAGAGAGCATTTGTTACAGCTACTGTTCATTGCTCTTTCCTGATACCTTGGGCTCTTTCTACATTCCCTTCATTTCCCAGTGTAGCTCTCCCCCCTCCCCCAAATCCAGTAGGCCAAGAATAAAAAGAGGAGGAGAAAAGCCCCACTTGGGACAATGAACATTGTCAGCCAGGCCTGACCATACATCCAGTACATCCTGTACATCCCTTACAAGGTGACATCAGCTTTACAACCTGGACCTGCTAGATAAGTGGAAGGAGAGCTCTTGTTTTTGTCTGTTTAAGAGGTAAAGGGGTTTCAAATCTGTGATATTATGTAAAGAGTTCCCAGTGTACAAACTCCCTTCACCCTATAACTCACATTCAGTCTTAGAGAGTTGCCCGGGGCACCAAGAGGCTTAACAACTTGCCCAGGGTCCACCAGGATAAAAGTGGAGGAAGCAGGATTCAGCCTGGGGCCTTCTGACTCTAAATTTCAGGTTCTTCCCACTCCACCACACTGCCCATCTTTCTAATAACAGAAGCTAATGTTACAATAGCTTGTTCAGCAGCTACACTGCAGCTGCAGGGGAAACACACTGTGAGATCCCCATACCAGAGGATAAACAGCCTGCAGCATGGCCCTGGCTCCAGCCCAAGGTCCCCTGCATATAGAAATAACCACCAAACAAAAGGAGCGTGTGTCCCACCCCATTCACACCAGGTCTGAAGCTGTACAGCCTCTCAGAAGGTTGATATGCTGAAACTATCTTTCAAAGCAAACTGATCACATTATCCATCCCAGAGGTGAACCACATAAGGACCAAGAAACTCATCATACATAACAAGTCACTGTCACCACCAACAGACCAATGGCAGTGGAATCAGCCTACTTTGTCTGAAATGACTTACTGATCCTGAATAGGCCCCAAGGCTTTACAAAGCTTCAAGTGCGACATGAATATTAGCTACCATTGGTGGTAGTGTTATTCCTGAGTTTGATTCTGCCTGGAGCAAAGGAGATGAGACAAGAGGAAAGCAGAGGTGACCCAAAGGTCAGGCTAAGTCATTTGAATGACTGAGGACATCATCAGTCAAGCAGCTGAGATGTTCTCAAAGACAGGAAATCCATCAAGGCTAAGAAAGTCAAACTGTGGACGCCATCTGCTTCCAAAAGCTTGGGTTTTCTTCTTGCAGAGGTCATTGGGCTTCCACCCCCACTGCCACTGATGCCTATGGTGGTCCTGAGCTGGTCCCACTCTCCCCTACTTACTTCCTTGCTTCCTCCCCAGAGGACCCACACACAATCTCTCCAGCCTCTCAACCAATGCAGGCAAAGGATAGGTCTTAGGACTCAGATGCTGTGTTTTCTGAACTTGCAGGAAGCATGATATACATAAAAGATTGAACAATCCACCCTTACCAAGACTCCACAAATGTATAGCCCAGAAAAACATTTCTCCAAGTCATTCTCCAACCTACACTAGACAGTAGACACCAATGCCAAAGAAAATGAGCAGAGAGAGCCCGAGACCCTGAGACTGCTTGAGAAAGCATGAAAATACTTCTTTAATTTAGGGTAGAGAAGAGTAGGAAATTCTTTCTATGACTATCAACAACAGTCGCTCCCTTTTATAGACTCCTTTCCAGTTTACAAATGCTTTCCTCAGAACAACACAGTGAGGCAGATGGAGTTGGTCTTATCTTTCCTCTTCAGAAATGGAGCCAAGAAGGGTCAGGGTCAAAAGGCTGGCCACTCTCCAGTAAGCAGGAGAGTTGGTTCTACTGGGTCTTCCCAATAAATGAAAATGAACCTGAAGGAAGGAAAATGGGGTGATCAGTGACCTCTGGTATTTGTTTGTTTTAATTTTCAGCTCTATAACAGTCTACAGTGTTTGATCTCGAAAAGACGACATATTCACTTTCAGGGGTAAACAGAACTCAGAAATGTCCAGATGACAGGAGCCCCTGACAAGGGAAACTCAGGCCTTCTCCCTGGCTTAGCATGGAAGCAGAAATGGTTCTCTCTCGTGAATAAGAACTTAAGAGACATCAAGGGAAATTCCTCCTCATTTCACTCCTCTGTTATAAAGCCCTGTCAAACCTGCACTTTGGGGCCCTGACAAGATCAATCTGCTCTGCCCCTCCTCCACTGTGAGGGTCACCACATCTATCTGGCAGACAGCAAGCACTGTTTCTAAGATCAGACTTCCAACTGCATATGGCAGGGTGGTGCCACTGCATATATTCCTGGGTCATCCCCACAGTGGGCTCCAAATGTTAAAACTCTGCCATCTGTTTAACATCTAACAAAAAAATTTGGTCACTAAATTTAGCTTCGATACATTATCAAAAACTGTAAATCAGAAAATGGAGACCTGGTTCATATAACGGCAAAGTGAGCATGATAATATAATGTCCTTTCTCACCAGGTGATTCCAAGAATTCAGTGAGATGGGGTATGAAGAGCACTTTACAAACTATAAAACCATACACAAAGTATCCCAAATGTCCTCCTATAGTTTTAAGTAATTAAAGCTTTAAACTGAACTACGATTTTGAGGACACTGTGTGCAGGCTATTAGGATATCATTATTAGTATCATTTTCTTCTCCCAAATCTGTTCTAACAAACTTAAGTTCCTAGAACACTAGAGGGTGAAAAAAAAAGAAAAGGTAACCCAAGAAGCCACCACTATTTCCTGGGAAGGAGTGTTGAATGATTTGCAAATGTGACTTCAAGGAGTATTAAACAAACTGCAAAGAGAATTGCAGGCACCCAAGTCTGCACTGGCCTGGCCACACCTTCCTCTGACTGGCTATAGAATCCAAGCCTGATTCGCTGCAGGTAGCAGTATTGGCCAAGAATCAAGCCAGAGCTGGTTAAAGACCCAGAGGCTCCGGCGTCTGCCATGCAGACAGTCCAAGCTGTCCACACTGCAAAGAAGCTAAGGGCTGAAGAGTAAGCCCATGTCTCACAGAGAATAAAGTGCAGGCTCCGTCACAACATCTCCAACTGCCCTCAAATACCCAATGTGTGAAAACTCTTCTCCAATAAAGAAACCCAGGAGCATAGAAAATAAACTTCTAATGCTCTGAGAATGCACTAAGCAAAGAAACAGGGAACCATCTCCACTCTGAAGAGGACAGCTGTTGTTCAGTTTCAGTGGTGTCTGACTCTTTGTGACCCCATTTGAGGATTTCTTGTCAGAGGTACTAGAATGGCTTGCCATTTCCTTCTCCAGCTCTTTGTACAGATCTGAGGAAAAATGGACAAGGGGTAAATGGCTTGCCCAGAGTCACACAGCTAGTAAGTGTATGAGGCCAGATTTGAACTCAGGAAGATGAGTCTTCCTCTCCAGGCCGGGCCCTCTATCCATTAAGCCTTTGAGCTGCCCCTTAATGAAAGTAAATTATAAATGAACCAAAGACCAAGTTCCCAAAATGTCTTCAAAATCATTAAGAGAAACCATTTCCAAAGGCTGTCTTAGGAATACAAGCAGAAGGGTTACTACACTGAGGGAGCTCAACACAGCAACTGATTTATGAATAAAACTAGCGCCTGTCGATCAATTTGGCAGGCAATTCCCGAGATAGAATTTCAGTAATTAGGATCTCATATAAAAGTACAAGAGCTGAAATGTCTAGGTCAACTCCAGAGAAAAATGAGGAAGAAGGATAATGGTAATGTGATAGCACAGTAATGATAATTAGACAAAACTATATCCTGTAAAATATAACCCATTGCAGCCAAGTCAAGTTGGAATATAATCATTAAAACCATAAGACACCCAATAAGTACTAAAGTGGACAATAGAAGTAGCAGATAAAATGACTAGGAACACTTACGTTTAATATTCGTGTAGAATTATTGCTAAGGATTTCATTTTTATTAGTATTATCAATTATTTGTAATGTATTTTTAATGACTTTTCCAGTCAAAAACATATAGCCAAGACACAAAAAGAGGATATAGGCCATCAAGAAAAAACACAAATGATCTGCTTTGTGAATAGGGGCAGAACTACGTTAGCATCTCAATAGCATCACACTGTTACAGCTACTTAATGTGCTGCATTATTTTAATAGCAAAAATATAGTAAAATAATAGCTTGCATGGACTGTTAATCCTATGATAGTTTCACCCTCAAATACTCAAAATGGATCCACGATCATCCATTTCAACACTCCCTCTGACAACAAAGAATGCAACTCATTCATATGTGCTCCAACTGGATGACTCTTGTCCGTGTTCTCCCTTGACTTCACCGAAAGGGGGCCACCCAATAAGCTAAGGACGTCTTTCCTTTCTCCGGACATACCAAGCGTACCAGCAGAGCCCCGAGATGTCCTCCTGTGCTCCCTCCTCTCCAGGTGACCAGTCTATCTTCTTTGTCAAACAGATGTTTCCCTGGTGACATCCTCAGCTTCAGTTCTTCCAAGTTTCTAGTTTGTTCTGTGTCATGGTCTGCTCCCCCTTACTATGCCATTCCACACTGCCCTCTGTGTGACTTTCATTTTTAAAATCCCTTAGAGACTATGATTCTCATAAATTGTAGCCATGCAACACAGGGACATTTGAAGAAGTCAATTGAACCCACAGTCCTTTTAATTCTGGCTCTCATTCACTATCTATTTGTATTATCTATCACAGGTAGGTAGATATAGATATATACATGTTATAATATGTATATATATGTTACAGACACGCACACATACATTGATACATTGATGGACAAGCTCAATAGGTCATGTCTATAACTACATGTCATAATATAAGCAACAGAAATTCTTTTTGTACCTTTTTATTTTTCTAATTATTTTTTTCTCCCTCCTTCTTCCCCCAAGGGAAAAACAAAATAGCCTTGTAACAAATATGCAAAGTCAAGCAGAACAAACACCTATGTTGGTTGTGTCCAACCACGTGTGTCTCATTCTGCATATTTACATCCATCACCTGTCGGGGGAGGTGCCCCTCTTCATTAATCCCCTGGAACAATGACTGACCGACCACTGCCTTGCTGGGAGTGTTTAGGTCTTTCACAACTGTTCATCCTCACAATGTTGTGTGAACTCTTCTCCCAGTTCTGTTCATCTCATTCTACATCAGTTCACACAAATTTCCCCAGGTGTCTCTGAAATCATTCCTTTCATCACTTGTTAGGGCACAACATCATTACATTTGTACTCTATATTATATTCATACTCATCATTATACTTGTACTCTGTTCAGCCATTTCCCAATTGATGGGCATCACCTTAGTTTCCAATTCTTTGACATTACAGAAATAATCCTGTAAATATTTATGCACATAGGGGTCCTTTTCCTTTTTCTTTAACCTCATTGAGATACAGGCCTAGCAGTGATATCATTAGGTCAAAAAGTATACATAGCATAGTAATATTAGTTCCAAAAGGAAGACATTCTATACCGACTTGGCTTTTTGTGTATGAATGATGAAACCAAACTCTTTTGAATGGTTACCTGTCTCTAGCAAGAGGCTGCTCAATGTTCCAGAACTTGATGAAACCAGTATGATGTTATCCACAAACAGGACCATCTAGAGGTCCTTGCTACACAAGGCGAATCCCTCCAGCTCAGACTGAGCTGATCTCCTTCATCCCAATGGTGAACAACTTTGGTGGGCATATGCCTCCCTCATATTTATGAGAAAGAGGGTCATCCAACAAGACTGTTATTTCTGTTGAGATATCTTTCAAGGAATTTTGAATAATTTTGATAAATACATGGAGGTAATCTGTTGGAAAAGAGCCTTTAGGGTAGCATTTTGGTCTACAGAGTCAAATATTTTTTCACAACAAACAACACAGTAGGATCTTTTATTTAATCAAAAAAGCAATGGCAGGGGGGCGGTGCCGGGATGGCGGAGTAGAAAGACGCGCGTACACATAGCTCTGAACCCAGAGCCCATAGAACATCTGTATAAAGTAACTCACTGCGAATTCTGGAGCAGTGGGGCCGCAGAACGGTGGAGCGAGGGAGGTTTCTGTTCCGGGGGGACCTGCGGGGCTCTCGCGGAGGGTCCATTGCGCTGCAGACACTGGCCCGGCCCAGTCCTGCCGCGGCCACGGCGCCAGGGTGGGGGGTGGATCTGGGCGGGCTTCGGGGACAGGTCTCCGGTGGCCGCGCGGGTCCCTCCGCCCACAGGTGGCGGGGGTCGGTGGGGGGGGCTCTTTGGCGGGTCGAGGGGGGAGTGGGGTGCCCCCGTGGCTCGGGCCCCCTCGGGAGGCAGGGGCTGGGGCTGCGGCGGACCAGGGCTCCCCAGGCAGGCAGGGGCCTGGATCCGTTGTTGGGGGTCTGTGCATGGACCCCTTGAGGGAACTGAGCCCGAGAGGCGACCCTGCCCCAACCTGAGCACCTGAACTTAATCTCACACTGAATAGCAGCCCTGCCCCTGCCGAAGCCCCAAGGCTGGGGAGCAGCATTTGAATCTCAGACCCCAAACGCTGGCTGGGAGGATCAGGAGGCGAGGTGGGTATGAGGAGAATATTCAGAGGTCAAGTCACTGGCTGGGAAAATGCCCAGAAAAGGGAAAAGAAATAAGACTATAGAAGATTCCTTTCTTGGTGAACAGGCATTTCCTCCCTTCCTTTCTGATGAGGAAGAACAATGCTTACCATCACGCAAAGACACAGAAATCAAGGCTTCTGTGTCCCAGCCCACCCAATGGGCTCAGGCCATGGAAGAGCTCAAAAAGAATTTTGAAAATCAAGTTAGAGAGGTGGAAGAAAAGCTGGGAAGAGAAATGAGAGACATGAAGTCAAAGCATGAACAGCAGATCAGCTCCCTACTAAAGGAGACCCAAAAAAATGCTGAAGAAAATAACACCTTGAAAAATAGGCTAACTCAATTGGCAAAGAGGTTCAAAAAGCCAATGAGAAGAATGCTTTCAAAAGCAGAATTAGCCAAATGGAAAAGGAGATTCAAAAGCTCACTGAAGAAAATAGTTCTTTCAAAATTAGAATGGAACAGATGGAGGCTAATGACTTTATGAGAAACCAAGAAATCACAAAACAAAACCAAAAGAATGAAAAAATGGAAGATAATGTGAAATATCTCATTGGAAAAACAACTGACCTGGAAAATAGATCCAGGAGAGACAATGTAAAAATTATAGGACTACCTGAAAGCCATGATCAAAAGAAGAGCCTAGACATCATCTTTCATGAAATTATCAAGGAAAACTGCCCTGAGATTCTAGAACCAGAGGGCAAAATAAATATTCAAGGAATCCACAGAACACTGCCTGAAAGAGATCCAAAAAAAGAAACTCCTAGGAACACTGTGGTCAAATTCCAGAGTTCCCAGGTCAAGGAGAAAATATTGCAAGCAGCTAGAAAGAAACAATTCAAGTATTGTGGAAATATAATCAGGATAACACAAGATCTAGCAGCCTCTACATTAAGGGATCGAAGGGCATGGAATATGATATTCCAGAAGTCAAAGGAACTAGAACTAAAACCAAGAATCACCTACCCAGCAAAACTGAATATAATACTTCAGGGGAAAAATTGGTCTTTCAATGAAATAGAGGATTTTCAAGCATTCTTGATGAAAAGACCAGAGTTGAAAAGAAAATTTGACTTTCTAACACAAGAATGAAGAGAACCATGAAAAGGTGAACAGCAAAGAGAAGTCATAAGGGGCTTACTAAAGTTGAACTGTTTACATTCCTACAGGGAAAGACAATATTTGTAACTCTTGAAACTTTTCAGTATCTGGGTACTGGGTGGGATTACACACACACACATGCACACACACACACACACACATAGAGACAGAGTGCACAGAGTGAATTGAAGAGGATGGGATCATATCTTAAAAAAATGAAATCAAGCAGTGAGAGAGAAATATATTGGGAGGAGAAAGGGAGAAATGGAATGGGGCAAATTATCTCTCATAAAAGAGGCAAGCAAAAGACTTATTAGTGGAGGGATAAAGAGGGGAGGGGAGAGAAAAACATGAAGTTTACTCTCATCACATTCCACTAAAGGAAAGAATAAAATGCACACTCATTTTGGTATGAAAACCTATCTTACAATACAGGAAAGTGGGGGATAAGGGGATAAGCAGGGTGGGGGGGATGATGGAAGGGAGGGCATGGGGAGGAGGGAGCAATTTGAGGTCGACACACATGGGGAGGGATAGGATCAAAAGAGAATAGAAGTAATGGGGGACAGGATAGGATGGAGGGAAATATAGTTAGTCTTATACAACACAACTATTATGGAAGTCATTTGCAAAACTACACAGATTTGGCCTATATTGAATTGCTTGCCTTCCAAAGGGAAGGGGTGGGGAGGGAGGGAGGTAAAGAAGTTGAAACTCAAAGTGTTAGGATCAACTGTCGAGTAATGTTCTTGCCACTAGGAAATAAGAAATACAGATAAAGGGGTATAGAAAGCTATCTGGCCCTACAGGACAAAAGACAAGACGGAGACAAGGGCAGAGAGGGATGATAGAAGAGACAGCAGATTGGGCATGGGGCAATTAGAATGCTTGGTGTTTGGGGCAGGGGGAGGGGACAAAAGGGGAGAAAATTTGTAACCCAAAATTTTGTTAAAATGAATGTTAAAAGTTAAATAAATTAATTAAAATAAAAAAATAAAAATTAAAAAAATTAAAAAATTAAAAAAAAAAAAGCAATGGCAAAAGTGTGATCTACTGTGGGATATTGCTTGTAAAAGCCTGCCTGTCTCCTACTAACCTCCTTATTGAGGATGCTTTCATAAAAATTTTAGACAAATACAAAAGAAAGCATTGAGGTTGGTTTGTTGATGTTCTCACTCAGGAGCCTTTTCTCAGAATTAATAAGTCTGAGAGTCTTTCCATGCCTTTGGTATGTCCCTCCCTTTAAGGTTCCTTGTGAATCAATCCATGACCACTCACATAATTGTGTGACTTCCAAGCACAGATCTCCTCTAGTTACACTCGGTCTTATTCAGCTGCTGCTCCTCTCTTTTTTCTCTTCCATATCTCTTCTATTTCTTCCATAAGTATGTCTGGAACTCAGTCGGTCGCCCTGCTCAATAAGACTTCACCGACCAGGTGACCTGCCTTTGGCCGCCATCTCTCTCTACATAAATCAAGTGTTTGCTGACTACTGCACTTGGAGGATCTTTGGACCCCCGGTAATTGATTTACAATTAAAGATGTACATGTTATTATATAGTCTATATCTACTGCCCTTTCTTCCAATTATTACATGTTTTGCATGACTGATATATCACATGGACAGATCAAGAGTGTGTTGTCTCAGCTGACCACATGTTGTTTTTCTATTTTAATCTCTCTTGTAGCACTGATCATTGATCTCACAAGCCACTCTAAGCAGGCGGCTGACTCAGGAACAACTCCCACCTAGTAACAAATTATTTTCTATCTATTATGATATATAATCAGTATCATTTTTATGATGCTACGTGGTGCTTGTGTTTTCTAGCCCCTGACAATTCTGTTCTCAAATAAAGTATTCAAGCAGATAGACACAAGATTTCTGTGGAGCCCACAAGTTTTTAACCTTTCTCATTCCTTATTCCTGATCCAGGTTTTTCAAAATGTTTCTCACTGTCTTCATCTATTTCCAACTTTGAATTGAAGTCACTAAGTATCAAGGTCAATGAGAACATAATTTGAAGGGTTATATCAAGATCCTCATGGAATTTCTCCACACGTTTATCCTCTCCAACAAATGTTGGTGCATAGCTTACAATTATCTTCATGGTCATCTTTTTACAAAAACTTATCACAAGAAAAGTCAATCAAAAAGGATTGATTAAGCACCTACTATGTGCCAGGAAGGCACTGGAGATACAAGTACAAAAAATGAAACAATCCTTGTTTGCATTCGTGGAATCATATCCACATTTTAACAGACTCCAAATGTCCAAATGGCCTTTAGGCACACAATAAAACTATCTCTACCTAATCTTTTATTTGCCCCTCCAAAGAGAACCTGTGAGCCACTCTTGGTTTTCTTATTTCATTTATAAGAAGAATTTCAAGACTGATACAATTCCACTGCTCTCATGGCATGCCTATTCACTTGTCACTGATGAAGGATCTCATATTTAGATTGTTAAAGTTTATAAATATAGGGAGAGAAAATCTCTGAAGCAAGTTTCTCTAATAAAGGTCTTGTTTCCAAGGTCCATCAGAAACCAAATCAAATTATTATCTAAGTATCATTCTCTAGTAGATAAATGGCCAAAGGATACGAACAGAAAACTTTCAAAGGAAAAAAGCCAAGCTATCAATAATCATATAAAAATGTTCAAAATACTAATATTTAAAGAAATGCAAATTAAAGCAAATTTGAGTTTCCACTTCATACCTATTATCAAACTAGCAAAAGGGGAAAATGACAAATGCTAGCCAGGCTATAACAAAATAGGTATACTACTGCATTGTTGATAGAGCTGTTAATTGGTTCAGCCTGTGTAGGATGTATTTGGAACTATGCCCAGAAAGTCACCAAACTGTGTATACCCTATAAGCTGGTAATATTACCACTAGGCTTATGCCCTGAAGAGATCAAAGAGAGAGGAAAAGAACCTACAGGCACAAAAATATTTACAGCAGCTCTACATGGTGGCCAGAAACTGGAAACCCAAGAACTGTCCTCTTTCTGAATAGTGGCTAAACAAATTGTGATATATGAATATAACAGAATATTACCATGCCAATAAGAAATAAAGAAATGGACAATCTCAGAGGAAACTAAGAAAAACCTTTATGAAGTTATGTGGACAGAACCAGAGCAATTTATACAATGGCCACAGCATTATAGAGAAAAACAGATTTGAAAGATTTCAGAACTCTGATCTAACTAATTCTGATAAACCATGAGTCCAAAAGAATGAAGACAACATTCCACTTACCTCTTGAAAGGACAGAGGTGATCAAGTTAAAATGCAGCCAACAAAGAATCTTACATTTTCAGACAGAGCTAATGCAAGAATTTTTTTTCAGACTTTATAGATATGCATTGAGGGATCTGTTTTGCTGGCTTTGTTTTTAATTTGCTTTAACGGAGAAGTGGTAGTAAAAGGGGCATATTAATCAAAAGATATTTGCTACTTGGATATTTTTTAAAATGTTTAATATAGTTTACAGATTTTCTGAAAACACTTTACTATTAAGCTAACATATCATATGCATTATAAAACATACACAAAAATAGAAGTTCTAAAAGGATGAGATAAAGTAAACAAAATTTTTAAAGAATTTGTATTCTATCTCACAGCAATACAAAACACCTTTTTGCGCTCATTGTCAAAGCTACTAGTAGTAAAGATATTTTTGTAAGGACACTGTGATTGAAGAGGTTTCGTTATTTTCAAGAATCTTGGTGTAACATTTTATGATCCAGAGCTTTGAAGGTCCGACTCTAAGTCAAATTCATGGAGATACCTGGTTTCAAAAGCCATCACTGCTGAAGAAGCCTTCACAAAGAGACATCGTGTTTGTCCTTCATCTTTGAAGAGCACCATGACATCAGATGCGGATGGAAGGAGATCGTTGGCTGCACTTTACTAAGTCATTGGACTCGTTCAACGTTGTTGTTTTTCAGTCATGTCCAACTCTCTGGGGCTCCATATGAGATTGTTTTGACAAAGATACTGGAGTGGCTTGCTATTTTCTTCTCCAGCTCATTTTACAAGTGATTCACACACATGTGATAAACACAGCTAGTGCCTGAGATGACATTTGAACTTGGGGCCTCCGGACTCCATTTCGCCATCTCGTTACCAATCCCACAAAGGTTTGTGCTGAAATTCATCTAGTAAATTTTGGTCTTCTCTGATGTTAAGCAGTTGCTCTTACAAACTAATTGGAAGGCCCTACATTTTTATATTCTTAAAAAATAAGTTCAAAACACTTACTGAAACTTCATTTGGAAGATTTTTAAACAGGTTAGAGAATTCCATTTCCGTATTTTTTAAGGGATGACAGGTATTTTCACAGGTTTTCATGGACAAAAGCCTAGTCTGTGAATGCCATGCTAATCAGCATGGCTTTGCACAATCATTGTCTAATAGCTAACGGCCTAATACACACATAAATCAAGGTTTGCAGTTAAATTCGGCAGATCTAAGTCCACATTTCAAATTATCTTCCTGAGAATTCTGAATCTTTCTGGCTGACTTCAAGTCAGATCTGATCAGATGATCATCATTGTTTTTCACCCCATAATACAGCTGAGGAGGACCTTGTGCACCCTCTGCCATCTTCCTTTTCCTCACTTGTATTCACCTTATCAGTATTATCCTCAAACTAATGCTTCTTTGAATGAACTGTTTGCCTACTAGGCCATTCCATGATGTTTAGTTTAGTTAAGACTAGAAAACTGACTCTGCATTTACCAGGAGTAAATTCTGACATATCCAAATAGAGCTGAAGGTGACCAAACAGGTGAAGGTACCCCCGTCAGCTCCCATTGTTCCCTTCAAATACATGAGATCATCCAACATAGAAACCACATCAGGATCCATATGTGAAATTTTAGTAAAGTTCAATTTCTTTCTTTTTTAAGATTAAAAAATAGAAGTTCTAATATTTTCTTCCCAAATCTCAATGGATTATCTTGTCTATACCATGAAATGCATACACTCCACTGTGGCCTCTACAGCTCGTGATCCCTGGGTCTTTTCTGTGGAATCCCATGGCTCCAGGAGGCATCCATCCTTATTGGACCCTTTCTATCTATAGACCCAACTGCTCATTTACAAAGGACAAGTGGGCCACAGCCATCATTTTCACTAAGCATTTCTCTGCCAGCTTTTCCCAGGTTGACCATCATTTTGGAGGCTTAAATATAGTCTAAAAATGCCCTCAAACTAAAAACCCTCAGGCTGTAACGTAGCCCCCTACATATGCAAACTCTCAAATATTCAACCTCTACCAGCACAAAGCCTCCACTTCCCCAGCTGCCACCATGCTTCCTCACCCAGCTGCCGTGTGAACAACACTGCTTGCTGATGCTACAAATCTAAATCTTATTTATACATTTTTAGCCTGAAGGACCAAACAATTACAGTGTGGGAAATTTTCAGCAACTGTTAGACGTACGGCATGGACTGAGTATATTCTGAATACCAATGATTGGTGGGCCTTGGTAAGGCAACCGCCACATGGCTGGGCCACACGAGGGGAACTACCATCATAGTGTTCTCAGGATCCTTGGACAATTTCCTGAAGTTTAATATTTCCAATTCTCTACAAGCCCAGACTTGCATTTCAATCTTTCCTAGGCTGTTTTCTTACTTTAGAATAGTAATGTCTATAAAAACTAGATACGTCCCATCTTGCATATCCAAAAAGCTACTACCAAGTGGGAAGGTCGAGGAAGAACTCCTTAAGAAAATGATTTTCCAAAGCAGTATCCTAAATCACCCACTTGCAAAGGAAAATCATAATGTACTTAATTAAAGCCTAGATTTGCTGAATGAAAGAATCTGAGGAAGTTGAAAACGTGGGGTTACTGAAACTGTCCATTATCATGGTTGCTAATGGTAATGATTCACATGTAGTTCCTGACACGTCTGCTGCTCTTACTGAAAGCTCCAGTCTACCAGTGCCATCTCTTGCTGCCTTCATCCCTCCAATATCCCTATGGAATTAGCCAGCCTACTTAACCTCTGCAATCGAAGGCAGAGGGCTCTCTTTATCATCAAAGCATCACCACCTTCCTTATGCTTGGTTTGGGAGATTGGGTTTTTTCAACTGGGTAGCTTCTTAGGATGGACTCCTGAAAAAAGACAAGAGGAAATGAATCTATGTGAGCAGGAAACATGGTTCCTTCTTTTCAGCATGGTGAGTTCTGCCATGCTTCCTTCCCTCCTCATTCCCAGCACCTTCTCCTGAATGACCAGGGTTAGAGCCAAATAAAAGCAGCAATCTTACTGGTGTCCACCAAGGCCAGCTAGAGTGAGTCTTTGTCAGACATGAACATTGTGAGCCAATGAAATCTTGTTCTTCTTAAATTATTTGAGGAAAAATTCCTGGCATAGGGAAAATTAAATCTGTTCATTCCAAATGCAAGTCCTAAGTAGTTGATTCCAGAGATGTCACATAAGTTTAGTTTCCAAATCAGTTTCCTTTGGCCTTCTCCTCTCCTCTTCACTTCACTCTCCAATTACCACTGAGATACTTCCAAGTATGGTCTGGAATTAAGTAGGCATCAAGTCCTTAGCGCACTCGAGCGCGTGCGCGCGCACACACACACACCTTCAACCCCAAGAGATGAGTACCTTCACTGCTGACACCAATAATCAGGTAATGGACCAAACAAATTGTCATCTGCCATCTCAAACCTACTGCCCATATGCCCTTGGTGAACAAGAGGGGAAATTAGATCTGCCAACAAATTACAACTATTAGACACTCCCCAAGAACATGTCCCAGTTTGCAATTACTATCCAAAATGAAGACCAGGCCTGCCCAACAAATGTTTCTGGGCAGTTTAGGCAAACTTAAGCATTTCATTTCTCTGTCCAAAGCTCTACTTGAAAGCAATCTTACAAATAATTTGTTGTTAATTACCAGCCCACAGCCCCTCAAGGGCAAAGAGAGTCAGATAAATAAAATCCACATTTTTCCTTACTTTTCCATTCTGGCATACAAGTATCTACTTGATAAGCAGCTGTCCAGCAGCTTCTTTCAGGAACATTTCCCAGGTCCTGTTTTCTTCACATTTTCTGCCATGCACTGGACAGAGCCACCATGTTGGGCTTTCCAGTCATGAAGGAAAGGCTACACATTCTTGAAAGGCTCAGGAATGTAGACCCCCAGAGAGGGCAGGCACTCTTCCAGTGAAGAGTTCTCATCTAAATACAACCGAGCTCCATCGAGGCTAGAAGGCAGTGCCATCGAGGGAAGGCCCAGCTGATAACTGGTAGAACTGGATCCTAGTCTTAGCTGCAAGGAAGATCAGCTCAAGTCCTTAGCACAGTGCCTGGCACACAGTCAGTACTATATAAATGCTTATTCCTTTCCTTACTTCCCTTCCCTAAGGGACTCAACCAAGAATCAAGGACTTGGCCTCCCTTAAGATTTGGCCAAAATTCCTTCTGCAGTAGACACCCCCTTGCCTGGTCCCCCACCACCACCACTAGTACCTTCCCTTCTTAGACTATTCCCCATCAACTCTGCCTTTACCTTGTATATAGACTTGTTTTCCTCACTGAAATGTGAATTTCTTGAGGGCAGAGACCAAGGGGACTTTCCCCCCTTGCTTTGTATCCCCACCACCTGGCTACTTGGTTCCAGAAAGGAGATTCAAAACCAATACTTCAGTGTTACCCATCCATCTATCAGAGAGAAGGGCAGTTCTTATGTCTACTTCCCAGGCTACTCAGATAAGGGAAGGCTAAATGAGCCTAAAACCCACTGAGTCCCTTCAAGAAAGACACTACATAAATAACAGGTATAATTACTATAATTATGACAGAGGAGAGAGGAGAACACATACTAACACCTGCTAGAGTTCTTGCTTTCTCTCATTTTCCAGCCTCCCTCACTGACTGTAACTGTGCTAGCTGCTAAGCCCAAGGAACCCATCCCCTGCCCCCTGTGGAGAATGTGCCCAGAATGCCAACGGGCAAGAGTGAAATCTCCAAGAGAAGCTGGATGATGCAGAGGTCACAGAGTCAGAGACATAGCTTCTCGAAGGTCCCTTTGCTGAGCAAAAGTGGAGAGCTGCGCTCTGAACAGGCTCCCCAAAAGGAAGCAAACTGGCCCAGTTCTGCATGTCAAGGAACAGAAGCAGAGCCCAGCTTCCTTAAGTCTAACTCCAGGATTTACTGATCACACCCACACCACCTGTAGTGCATCCTCATTAAAAAGGAGGCAAGGAAGCATATGCTGAGAGACTTAACCTGGATCCTGGCTCCTGGTTCCACAGACAGGCAAAACAGCCCAGGCCTAGCACCAAGAAAACCAGCCCTGTCTGGAGCTACCAGCACAGTCTGAGTGGCAAGGACCCCAGGACTTTATACTCAGGGGTTTAGGGAGAGCCATCCACAGCCTTTGCCAAAGGCACCGATGTAGGATACCTGGTCACTACAGCAGGCTCAAATGCACTAAATCTAGGTATACACGGAACACAGCAGAATTCCTTGGATATCAGGAGCTACGGTGCTGAAAACATCAGCCATTCCAGTCCTTTGTATCTATGCGTCTTTGCCATCCCACCATCACTCCAGCAAGGGGCTTGTTAGCAGAGAGACAAATGTCCGAGTCCCCAGGACGACAGACACCTCCCATCACTGAGAGGCGTAAGCTCCATGCATCAGAATCAGAAAAATGACAGTGAGAGTGAAGGATTCCCCATTAGCTGGGCCCTTAACTACAGAAGGATCACTTCAATGGTGACGGTGCGAATGATGCCAAACTCAGAGAAGTGCCCTAGCTGCGCGTTCTTTTTATTAAATACTTCGCATTGACATCTTTTGTTTTTCCATCACCAGGATTCTTCCCAGAATCCCTCCCCCGCTCTCCCAGAGAGCCATCCCATATAACAATTTTAAGGGAAAAGAGAAAAAAAATCAGCAAACCCAATCCAGACATAGGAAAGGTCTGAAAACATGTGCAGGGTTCCAGTCCTGTGGACCTCTGACCTCTGCAAAGGAAAGGCGAGGGGCGTCTTCTCCCAGCTTGTTCTTGGTCATTTCACAACATTCTCTGTTAATTGTCCTGTGGTCATTCTTTCCATTGACATGGTCATAGTTATTGCGTATACTGCTTCATTCTGCATCAGACCATGTGTACCGGTAAGTGACTAAAAAGGCCAATTGAGGATAAGCAGCTCCGGACATCATCTGGACATGTCCACATGTGAGGCTTGTTCACTCATTTGCTCAACGAATAGAGAAGCATCAAGCACCCATCCAACGCAGAACCCTGGGCTGGATGGCACAAGCTGCAGACAGATGTGGCTCTTGGACTCAGGAGGTCTCCCCCTTCTCTTGTCTGTTTTGTCTTTATTATGACCATCCTTCCCCCTCTCCCTCCATAACATAGCATTCCCATGTGCCATCATGGAAACAGTTCTAGGCTGCCCCCACCCCTCACCCCACAAGATCTCTTCCCACACTTCTGCTTTTACTTTGTTTTTCACCAAGCCATTGGATGTCATATCTCAAATGCACTCAACATCTTTGCCAGAAACGTCTGCTCTCAAAACAGATGCTTTTAGTAAGCCCCTCGGAGGAAGGGTCTTGCCCCGAGCCTGTGTCTTAGGCTGAACTTAAATGCGGATCACAAACTTGAATCAAGCCCAGTGCCCCAGGAAACTACCTCCAAGAGGCCTGGGCAGCTTCGGGTCACATTTAAATTGTTGCAACATCACCAGCACTAACATTGCTGGAATCAATATTGAGCTTACGTACTTTGCCACAAATGAGATCAATTTTCCTGAAGGATATAAATGGTTAGTATGGAGTCAAAAGGGCAATGGGTGAAAGTCAGACAATGCCCAGCATCCTCAAGAATTGCAATGCTAACTTCTGGGACCTTTTATCTGCCTAATTGTGCCCTCAGGGATCCTACTGAAAAGGAAAGAAAGTTAAACCTGTGGAGAACAGCTGAGGATGAAGTAACCCCCGCATCTTCTCCAACTGGTGCCTGATTTTCTACCTCCAATATAATAATTTCAGTAATTATTAATTGGTTATCTTGATCTAAAAAGCCTCCAGTCCAATTGACTGCCCCACTGGGTCTAGGGAGGAGCACTGCTCACAGCCACTTCATGCCAGTCAAGTGCCTACTGTTTGCTAGGCCCTGGGGATAAAAAGATAAACATGGGCCAGGGCCAGGTCTCAATAAGTTTACATTTTAACAGAGAGACAACACACACATGAATCTAGTTTTCCAATACATACTGTTGAGATTCTCTTTTGCTCAGCTCCACTCATGAGGAAAATGATCCCTTATGCACTGCCAGAGTCACCATGAGTCACAGTCTTCTCAAGGTGTCCCTGGGTTCCCAAAGGAATACCAGCAAAGCATCAGCCAGAGAGCCTTCAAGGGAGACCCCAAGGAGAAGCCTGGCTAGACTCAAAGGCCTGTCGCTAGAAGATCAGGCACCAGCAATTTAAGAACACCATCTAAGGTGTGAAGCCCCTGGAGCCACGGAGAAAACACCCACCCCACTACAACCACAGACCTTCCCAAGGATTTCATTAACTACCGGGACACAAGCAATACAGTGTAGGACTTTGATCAGGATGGCCAAGGTACAAGCGAATCCTGGGACACATACTGGGCTGTAGGAGAGCCCAAGTGAGTCCTTTGATCTCTTGGTGCCACAGAACAACTCTCTAAGAGTACATAGAAGAAAGGTCACCTATCTGCACAGGGATCCTGGATTTCCCTACTAAGAGTTCCTTAAACAGATGAAATAACAGATTCGAAAAGAATTAGGGTAATGGTTTTGCTCAGTAGTTTTTCAGTTGTGACGGACTCTTTGTCCCCATTTGGGGTTTTCTTGGCAAAGTTATTGGAGTGATTTGTCAATTCCTTCTCCAGCTCATCTGACAGGTGAGGAGCTGAGGCAAATGGTGAAGTGACTTGCCCAGGGTCACACAGTTATTTAGTAAGTGTCTGAGGCCGGATTTGATCTCATGAGAGAGATTCCAAGACCAGTACTCTTCATTTTGCCACCCAACTGCCTTTAGAGGTATGGAGGGGACTAACTAGAAAACAAGGAGAATGGATTCAAAAATCTGGAGAACTGGACCTAATGACTTCTCAAATCCCCTGGAGCTCAAAGAAGCCTCCTAGGATTCTCAGTTTAACTTCATAAGCAAATGTGTCTGTTTTGAGCAGATAGAGAACAAGTCGACAGAAGAGATACCTAGAATGGAGAAAACAAAAAGAGAGGGTGGGGGGAAAGTGTGAGGATTTAGTCTATTCAAGACTAAGTGAAAATAATGGTAACTCAGACAATCTGAGCACTGATAATAATGCAGTCACTTAAATCTGGCTTAGAGACTGCTACTACATACAGGTAGTTTTATAGGGCACAATACTGACCTTGGTTTCAAAGTTCCAAGTCTGGCATCTACTGAGTGCATAGAAATACTTGGAGAAAGGCAAAAGGAAGAATGAGGTTCAGAAGACACTGAAATCCACCTCCAAGGATGACTATAAAACATTCTCCTGAGAACAGCTGAGCTGCATTTCTTAAATGGATCATCCTCAAGGTTCATTTGAATTCATTCACCCTTTTGAAATACATTTCAGAAGTGAAATATCCTATCCTTGAAATCTATGACAAAAAAATCTAAGTAAGAAAGAGATTACCAGAAATAAGGGAGCTGAGACTTAAAGGTACAACACACTAGGAGTCACCTAATAAGAAACCAGAGATGAACTCGGCATCTTCTGTCCCAAAATGTGCACCACACTCACTAGAACAGATGAGCAAAAAAGGTCAACAGGAACTCTGCTGGTCTGCACAACCAGCCCAGGGCCAAAGCCTGGGCACAAGATAGGGACGTGGGGGGCATGCATCCTCCTGCATCTGCTGAACCAACTCCAGGACACAGGAGTAAACAAATACTCACTTCCTCCTGATGCTCCTCTCATGGAGGAAGGCCCTAAATTAGCTTCAAAAATAATATCATATATGAACAATTCACTGAGATTTTCACCTTGTTTGGAAAGGGCTTCTCGGAGAGCTGGAGTGATCATCTCTCGCTTTTCCCAGGCGTCATTCTTCCCTGAACTCCGGGACAAATCCAGTTCCATGTCCTGCTGCTTCCTCTCTCTCTAAATTTAGAAAAAAAAAAGGAAGTTCAGTATTTTCCCCAGCGTCACAATGAAGTCCATCCCTGACCCCAAGCTACCCATCTGTCTCCTCTCCAGGGTTATCCCCTTTCCAGAAATACCAGATCAGAAAAACCACCTCATCTCTTCAGCACAACATCCAAGGCCCTCTGCCATCAGCCTCTGCCCCACCATTCCCTCTCTTTCCCAGTCTCCATATTCCAGGGTTGAATATTTCCAACACTTTCCCACCTCCACTCCAGGGCCTTTCCCATTTCCTGGGCCTAAAATGCTCACTCTGTCTTCCAGCCCAGCTTAAATGTGACCTCCTCCAGGCACTGTTTTTCTCCACACTTCATCCAATTTAAAATGATCGTTCCTTCCTTTATCCTCACCTTCATTTTCACTACCCTTATCCTAATCTCATAACCAAACGAACACCAACTCTGCGGCATTGTGGGGATCTTTCCTCCCTCTAGATCCCAGATGTATTTATCTTTGTGGGACAACTTCAATCAGAGTCAACAAGCAGGGTCCAGACACTGTGTTAAGAGCTGGTATTACAAAGAAAGGCAAAATCATGACTGTCCTGAAGGAGCTCACAGCCTAATGAGAGACAACATGCAGATGACTACATACAAACAAACTACAGATGGGATCAATTCAGGATGGTCAACAGAGCGAAGGCATGAGGATTTTAAGGAGGCCTGGGACAAGCTTCTTAAAGAAGGTGGGAGATTGGGTGGGCCTTGAAGGAAGTGAGGAAGGGGAGATAAGGGGGGGGACAATGAGAGAGGGGGGTGCATATTCCAAGCCTGGCAGACAGCCAGTGAAAATGCCCAAGTCAAGAGATGGTCTGGCAAGGCAGACAGGCCAGGATCGCTGGATCCAAGGGTAAGGGGACCAGGGACAGTGAACGGTGTGAGAAGACTAGAAAGGGGGTGTGGGAGGAGGAACAAATTAGAAAGGTAATGGGGCCACTAGCATCTTGTGAATGGGGGCAGTGGGGGTGCAGTAGAAAGGACGACAGGGTCAGAGCTGGGCTTGGGGAAGCTTGGGTTGACAGCTGAATGGTGTATTGAAGCAAGGAGAGATGGGAGGCAGCTATTGCCACAGTACAGGTGTGAGGTATGGGGGCCTGTACCCAGGACAGGGCTGGCTCAGGGGAGAGAAGGTATCACAAAGGCAGAAACAACAAGACTTAGCAGCTGACTGGATCTGGGGGTTGGGGTGGGTGAGTGAAGAGTACTACTCCTGTAGGGCATGACCCCCAGGGTGTGAGCCTGGGGGACTGAGAGGAAGGGGGTGCCCTGGACGGTAACAGAGAGGGTAAGGAGATGGGAAAAGATGGTGAGTTGGCTTTAGATCAAGTTCAAGAAGTCTGTGGGGGAAGGGAAGGGCTGTGATCTTCACAACAACCTTATGCTACTATTATCTGACTTACTGTTGAGGAAACTGATCCTGCCCTCTCCCATTCTAGGCATTCCCTCAGGTTGTCTCTCCTCCTCTCCCCATCCTGGGACACCCTGTCACTCCCCCTGGCCTCCCTCCAACCCCAGACCTGGAAGATGCCCCTCCCACTTCTCTTCCGCTGAAATCTTTCCCTCCCTCCAAGGTCCTATGCAGGGACCACCCCCACACAGCCTCCTCTTATTCCACCACCCGAGGGAGGGATTTCTCTCTTCCTCAAATGTTGCTGCATTTAGGGATTTCTCATAGGATTTGGAGCTAGAGGAAACCTTTGAAATCATCTAGCCTAACCCTCTCACTTTACAGATGAGGAAACTGAGACCCAGAGTCATGAGGTGCCTCCCCTCGAGATGACCAAGGCCCTGAGGATACACATGCAGGGTTCTCACTACTTCATCCAGAGAATGGGGGAGCTGGAGGCACCTCGGGGAGGTCAGTGCCTTTGCCCCTGTGACATTATGCCTTGTGCTAGCCTTGTCTACACAGCCTGTCCATTTGTAAACTGTGAGCTCCCCTGAGGCAAGCACTGCATTCTTGTATCTCCAGTAGCTGCCCAAGTGCCTTGCCACATCAGAGGTGTTTAATAAACATTTGTTGGATGACATTATCATTAAGAGTAACTAACAACTGTCATTAACAAATAGTTAATATCTCATTTTATCTTCACAAGGGGTGGGGGGGTTTAGATGCTATTACTGTTTCCTTTTTACAGATAAGGAAACTGAGGAAGAGGTTAATGGACTTGTCTGAGGTCAGATTTTAAATCAGGTCTTCCTGGCTCGAAGCCTCTCCTCATGGTCTGACAAGCGCACTCTGGAAGGACTGATCTTTGTGTAAAAGGTCTTGCAGGACAGCCAAGGTGCCAAATCTTCATCCTGGTTATCTCTCATTTGACCCTCACACCATCCCAGGAAATGAGGAATGAGAGGACAGCTACGCTAAGATCATGGGGCCAGGAAGTCAGTGATGCAGTCTCAAGATGGGCAGAGTTGAGGGTTGGGCTTCCTGCAGTCCAGCCACACCACATAACAGGCCTGTACTGTGACAGAAAGAAAAATCTCACAGGCACTAAACTATCTGCAGCCACAAGGCAGATGCCCATGGACTGGGGAATGGGCAGACAAAAGGCTGCTCAAGAATATCACAAAGCACTGCTCTAGGTAAGAGGTAATACCTACAAAGACTTCAGAGAAGCCCAAGAAGACTGATATGAAGTAATTAAATTAGCAGAACCAGGACAATGTCATCCCCGACTTACAGTTACAATGTAACAAGAACAAAGGAATCCAAATGTGAGGCAGAGGCAGGGGACTGCAGGTGGGGAATTCTACATCAAATGTCACACTTGCCAATATGTGGTTAGCTTGCTTGGCTTTTTTTTCCCCAACACCCTTCATCTTTCCTGTAAAGGCTGATATTCTGAGAAGAGACAGGAAGAGAAATATACTAATAAAAGTGCTTAGTGCAAAAATGGAAAACATCATTGGAAAAACAAATGTTAATAAAAAGACATAAATGAAGAAATGAAAGTTGACAAGTTGAGGTTCAAACACAAGACCAAGTCTAGAGAGGAACACCCTGCATCTCATTCTTCTGCAAAAGCGACATCAGTTCACACTGACCAAGAGAAGAAAGAATGAAAATCAGAGTTAATTTCCTGCCCATCCTTTAGTCATTTCTTTGAGTGACTCCCTCAGGAAAGCAGAGGAAGAGAAAATGCGCAGGAGAGTGGAGAACCAGGGTTGTCAAGTGAGTAGAGTAGCCTCACACTATTAAGTCCTATCTGTAATAAAAGTTGATGTTTCAAATTACTAAATATAGTCAAAATGCAAAGTTAATGAAGAATTGTGCTGCTGTTAATACAGTTTTTAACCACGCATTTCCAGATGGATTTGAAGAAACTTAGAAACAAAACATCAATCATTTGCTCTCATCTCCTCCACAATGTTCAAGTGTTTGGAGGAAACCAAACAGTTCCATTTATCTGCTAGTCTAATTTTTTTTAATTCTTTGGGATTTTTTTTCATTTAAAGATTTGAAGGCAAAAGACAGAGGCAGGAAGGGGAAGCCATATCATGAGTCAACCTTCACCTTGAGGTGGCTTAGAGACTTTGAAGTAGATCCTCCCTCTGTGTAATAATGTTTTTCCTCTACAAATCACTCACAAATTGACTAGAGGCATCACTACTTGCCTTTGAAAACCTTGGCCATCACCAAAAACAAAGGCTTCTGGTTCTGCTTCTTCCAAAACCAACATAAATCCCAGAGTCAAAGTCCAGCTGTGCCCCTGGTCCTTGGACTCTGACCACTCTATCAAGCTCTAAAAATGCCATGGAAAGTTTTTTTTTAGTATTTCTGAATTTCTCATGGTAAAGTGAACAAACTTCTCCAAGAGGCCAGGAAACATCTTCTGGGTCAATTCATAGGATAACTTACTAATTTCCCTTAAAAAATATAAATATTGCTTCTCTAGATTTAAAAAAAAAAAAGCAAGGAAAAGACATTTGAGGGACAGGGTAAGCAGAGATGAGGTTGTGAGGGATCCCTGTTTCATTTTGGAGCAGTCAATCCTACTCTGAGGGAAAGAAGGAAATTTCTTCTACAAAGAACCATGACCAATGAATGAGGTGCCCCTCCTCCCCCCAAAGAAAATAGAGCCAAATGACAATCCAACATTTTAATGGCAGAAATGTCAATAACCTTCACAAGGCCTGGCCAGCATTTGACAAGTGGCCTTTCTTTTCTTCTTCTTTTAATGTAACAAATTTTCACTGAAACCTTTTCAAGTAGATTTCTCCCTATACTCTTCCTCTTCCTCCCTTCCAAAGAATCATTCCTTATAACAAAGAATTTTTTTAAGTAAAAAAGAAAAAAGAGGAAGAGGAGGGGAAAAAAATCAACAAAACCAAGCAATCCATCAAAAAGTCAAAATTGAATGTTGTCTGCACTGCTCAGCCCCCACCCCTTGCCAAGGAGGGGAGAGGAGAGCACCTTCTTGTATTCCTTCTCCAGGACCATGCTTTCCTAATTCTTGAGCTCCATGACCTTGGCAGGAATTCCAGGTGCCAGATTAGGTCTTCTTCATCCACAGCTGAAGACACATCATATGCTGTACCTCTAGAAGAAAGTTATCATCAGAAAAATAAGAGAGAAACCCTTGCAGTTTTAGTGGGGAGAGCTCACTTCTCTAGGGAGCATCTCAGGTCCAGCAAGTCATCATTCAAGGCATTTGGAGGGGGGGCGGAGTTAGCTAGAGAAAAAACAGGGACATCAAGGACCATCTGCTTGTATGGATTTTTTTTTTTTAAACTCTCAAAGAGAAGGTCAGCTGCGGCAAAAATGGGAAATACAATATGGCAAATCCCAGCTTCTTGCTTAAGGTCAGAAAGGTTCATGTACCTGGAGAAATAACTAAATGCTCTAAGTCACTTAGAAAGGAACTAAACCTAAACCCACCCCCTTCCCTATACATGTACACCTACACATCCCTGAACTTCAAATTGAAAGGATAAGGGCTGCCTCTTGGGCTTGACTGGCATGTGTGAGGACGGCAAGAGTGAGGTCTGAGTCTGGCTGGATGTTGCAGCTTCAAACTCCTTCTAGGACCCAAGTGACCTGGACTCTTAGATCCAAAACCAGCCTGTGTTTCCTATATCCATGATGATTCTGAGTCACCACTCCAGACGCTTAAAGAAACTGCTCAAATGAGCAGGATGAAGTCAATCGCCATGCAGGGAGGGCTCCATGTGAAAGTCTTCCTCTCCTTCAGCAAGCTGCTGACTTGCTTTTCATGGTTTTCTTGCATTGCTCTCATTTTTCCTCCACCTCTCTTACTTGATTTTCAAAATCCTTTTTGAGCTCTTCCATGGCATGAGACCGTTGCATATTTATTCTGGAGGTTTTGCATGCAAAAGCCTTGACTTTTAGGTCTTCATCTGAAGACCTAACTTGTTCCTCCTCATCTGAAAGGATGGAAGGAAATACCTACACACTAAGAAAGTAACCTTCTATTGTCTTATTCTTTTTCCCTTTTTTGGGCATTTTCCCAGCCAGTTACTTGACTTTTGAGTTCTTTATCAGGTCTGAGCTCAAGGCTGAGATTCAGATCAGCTCTAGGGGGAGGGCTCCAAAAATGGAAATTGCCGCTGCAGTGTCTGCTGCCTGGGGTGAGGGTCCAGACCAAGCTCTCCTCTCCTGTGTGAAGGAGCCTTCCCACTGACCTCTGAAGCTGTCTGTGGCATTTGTGGGATGAGCGATCTAAGAACTGCTGCTACCGGTGGCTCCCTGAAGCCTGTCCCTGCCAAATTGAGCTGCACTCCGTGCTTCCTGGGCTGTGCTGTGTGCGCTCCACGCTTCTTGCGCTACACTGCATGTGCTTGGTGCTCCACTTCCTGGGCTCAAGAACCACTCCCTAAGACATCATGTTCAAAGGATATAAACAAGCCATTTTCAAAAGAAGAAATGTAAATTATCAACAATTACATGAAAGAAGGCTCCAGAACACTAAGAAAAATGTCAACAAAAGGAACACTGAGAATTCCCATCATACCCATTAGAGTGGCAAAGATCTACAAGATGAGAAAATGAAAATGCTGGAGGGTCCAGAGGGGAAATAGGAATGTTAACTCACTGTTAACACTGGAGCTGTATAATCACCCAACCATTCTGGAAAACAACTCTGAATTATACTAGGAAAGCTGCTAAAATTGTATATATCCTTTGATCAAGTAACACCACAACTAGATACAGTTACAAGGATGTGAAAGAGACAAGAAAAGCTCCCAAATAAACAAAAATATTTGGAGCAGCACTTTTTGTGGAAGGAAAGAGCTACGACCAAAGCAGAGTCCACTCATGTGGTGCATGAATGTAATGGAATATTATCATGCCCTAAGAATAACAATAAGAATTTAGAGAAACTTGGAAAGATTTATGTGAAAGAGTGAAAAAAAGGAGAAGAACATACATGACAATCACAATACTAAGACAACCCTGCAACCTGATCACTGCAGACCCATCACAACCTCAAAGGACAAAGAGAAGCCTGCTCCTGCTGTCTTGGTACCAAGGCGGTGACTAGAGGCACAGGAGGATTTGGGGTGTTCATGCACCCACCCTTCTTTGTTACAAGAAGGCGAAGGGGTGTCAGTGGGAAGGGACACCAACGTAAAAAAGGGAAAGGGCATCAGTAAAACTTAAAAAAGAAACACAAAAGACATAAGGGAATGTGGTCATAAGACTGACAAGGGGGAAGCTGTTTTCCAGCAGCTCTCAATAACCACAGAAAAAAAAAATTACATACCAGATATAAACTCACTGTGGCTGAAGCCACAAGATAAGAAAACAGAAAAGCCTCATGAATTAACAGGACACTGCTAGAGTGATAGATAGTTTGTATGTATTTATCTGTGTCCATGCTGTTTCTCTGCAGTACAGCATGAGCACTCACTCTCCCCACCCAGCCCCCAGTCCATTCCAGGTACCAGAGACAGTGAGCACAAACTCCCAGGTTCTGGACTCAGGGTCCAGCTATTCAAGGTGCAGATTACTTCTCCACAGCAACTCCTCAGTCTGGATCTCCCCAATCCCCAGTCCACAAAGAGGAGCGGCCAAGCCAGAATGGAAAGTGGAGAGGGAAGAAGGAAACAGATGCAGGAGTGATCTCAGGGTCTGAGTAAAAGGACATGGATGCCAGAGGAAAGGAGGAAAACCCAAATGGGCCAGGACATGCCTCCTCAAGCTTCCTCAAAGCAGCGGACAGGCAGCTGACCCCAAGAACCCTCCACTCAAGAGGCTGAGACTGCCCAGTATCCCCGCTGCTGGGGCCAAAGAGGAAGGAGAAACCAGAGATAAGTGACTAAGAGTACAGTAATAGAAGAAGGTGGAAAAACCAAATGGTCAATCAGGAAGGAAGGAAGGAAGGAAGATGGATAAAATGAAACCATATTGGGAAGGATTTTAAATGCCAAATAATGGAGTTAGTATTTCATCAAACTGAGGGTAATAAGGGACCACTAAAGCTTCTTAAGCAAAAGTGACCGAGCCAAGGCTGGGTTACAGGAATAACACTTTGACAGCTCTGTGGAGATTGGCTTAGAGAAGGCAGATACTAAAGGCAATCAGAATGAGAGAACAGAAAGCTGATGAGGACCTAACCGAGGGAGGCAAAGAGCTATATGAGTGGAGACAAGGGGATACGTGCAGAAAACCTGAGGAAGGGAGAATAAAGAAGACTTGGCAACAGAATGGATGGGGATGGGAGGGAGTGAGGAGGAAGGGGCCGTGAAGGAAATGAATTGCTGGTGTAATCTCTACTGAGTGATCACAAATGTCACATTCTGGAGGCCCTATCCTTTTCTGAAGCCTGAGGAAATCAGCCCAACATATCCCTAAACATGATCATCTACGGAAGCACACTATCTATGGGGGATATCCTCCAAAGACACATCTAATAAATACCAAGATGGAGAATAAACCCTGACTTTGTACAGGGCAACCTCAATGATCCTCACAAACACCTCTGGGGAGCAAAGTGCTGCTGCTGTTTTCTGTTTTTAACCCACCCTGAGGATAGATAAACAGTCATCACCCAGACCACATCTCTCAAAGATGTCTTTTAAAGATGCATGGGAGATACTCTGGGAATCTGTCAATGACCTCTACCTGGCTCACCCTCACACAATCTCCAAAGGAATCAGACACTTACTTTTCCATAGCTTGGAATAAGGGGAGAGTCTTCAATTCAGAACAAACAACACATCTTGGGAAGAAAACAGATGAGAACTAAACAAGAGTCAGCCAATTTTAGTACATTTTAAGAGAAATATTTCTCGTTTCTATAAAAAAAGATAAAATCTTCAGATTTTCCCCCCACAATGGTCCAGTTGTGATCTCACTGGCACAGGGGACTTGCAGTGAGAATACTCCCTCCACCAAACTGCTGATCTGACCACCACTATTATATGGTATGAGGAAAGTCTGTGCCTCACAAAATACACGTGCTCAGTATCTCTTAAATGAGAAGGTGGGTTGCAGTAGTGGAGAGTACGATGGAGCTGGGGTCACCAAATACCCTGTGACCAGTGTGACTTTGGGCAAGTCATCTCTTGAAAGCTCTGTTTTGTCATCTTTAAAATGGGTGCACTCTAATTTCAGTCGTAAGGGAAATCCTTGACAAACTGTAATGCACTCCACGAACATGAGTTTTATCATAATAGTAAAAGAAAGTCATACGACAAAGCTGGCCCTCTCAAACACTTTAACTCAGTGCATAATAGCTAGTCATCCCCTACATGATTTAACCATAACCAGCATCTTAATGGAAGAGGTCACAATGTCCCAAGTTCACCCCTGGACCATTACAACAATTCTTTAAAGTATTTGTCCAGTGGCTTTCAGTTGTATCAGATTCTTTGTGACTCCATCTGGAGTTGTCTTGGCAAATATACTGGAATAGTTTGCCATTTCCTTCTCCAGTTCATTTTACAGATGAGGAAACTGAGGCAAACAGGGTGAAATGACTTGCCCAGAGTCACAAAGTTACTAAGTATCTGAGACCAGATTTGAACTCAGATGAATTTTCCTGATTCCAGTACTCTATGCCACCCCAACTGCCATCATTAAAAATACAGCCACATCTTCCACCCTAATTAAGTTCAGAAATCTAAAGTCCAATTCCATAAGAACAGCTTCAGAGAAAGGACTGCACACTTCAAGTATTACCCAGATTAAAAGTCAACTTGCAGAAGAAGTTGTGTGAACCACCGACCCAAACACTTCATCACCTCACCAGGAGAAAATGCCCTTAATTTTCACATGATAACAAAGGAACAGATGTCAACTGAGAGCATTTGGTCTTGGTAGTGATCACATTTGGGAAGCTGGCTCAAAGTCCATCTAACCTTTGCAGAGCCGGCTGCTCTTAAGGACATTGTTTTTAATTAGAAAACTCATAGACACCTGGAGTCTGGCAGAAGGATGCCCTGGTATCAAGGGAACAGGACTCTTCTGAAGTCATCTCTCCCTCGGTCATCACTTCTTGGCATTGCATTTGGAGGACAAGTCAAGATGTGTCCCTGGGTAAGACCCCTATCCAACCTCATCAGTATTAATCATGATGCCTGGGGAAGCATCAATCTAGCATTGAGCACCAATAAAAGCTCCTGGTTTCTGTCTTCACTTCTGGGAAAAAACAAGTCTTACATAAAGTAACTGCGTTTTATAGAGTAAGGGCACCCTGGAGAGAATCCAGAAAAAAATCCTACCGCAATTAAATGACTATAAAATAAGATCTTAAAGGCAAGGTGAGCAGCTGTAACTGTGAGGACAGGTACATGCATCCACATCACTTCCCCCTTAGGAAGGGATACTTCCAAAGACCTAGGCAAGGAGAGGGAGAAGGGAGAGAGAAAGGTCCTTTTACATCATCACCCTGACAAAAAACAAAGCAAACAAGGTTAGCATGGGACAAAATGGACCATGAGAACAAACTTTCTGACTCTGAGGACTCACAAGCATTAGAAAGAAAGCAGCGAAATGCATTTCACTAGAAATCCTTAAGAAAATGTAGCCAAGCAATAGTCCTTAATCCAGTCATCGGACAAACATTCGATGAAAGGTCTGCCCTATGCAGAACTCTGGGGGAAACACAAAGGTTGGATGAAGTTTGGCTATAAACGCTCCATGGAATCTGGGGGCAGGGTGACACCCAGGAACGAAGGGAATGTACAAAGGCATACGGGGGCAGTCGAGTCATTTCTGGGCAGGAGAGTAAGAGGCAGTGTCTGAGGGAAACTTTCAAGAATTCACAGCAACAACGCAAGAGCAGAGGAGGGAAGAGGGAGCCCCTGGAAACAAAGGCACAGGGCCCACACAGGGAACAAGAGGGACCCCTGTTCTACCAGGAGACCAAAAATGTGGAGAGAAGGAAATCCTAAGACAAGGGGATAAAAATACAGAGGCGCCAGGTCACAAAGAGCCTGGAGAGCAAGGCTGAAGAGGAGGGACTTTTCAGGCGGCCTTAAGAAGCCAATGAATGGTTTTAAGAGTGAAATAATGAAATCCATAAATAAGGAAGATCAACCAGTGGGGCGAGGAATGGATTAGTCAGTCAGTCAATGAGCATTTATGAAGTGTTTACTGTGTGTCAGGCCCTTTATCTCACGTGATCCTCACAACAATGCTGGAAGGTCGATGCTAATATTATCCCCATAAAATGATGAGGAAACTGAGGCACAGAGAGGTGAGGTGACTTGCCCGGGACGACTCAGTCAAGTTTGTGTCTAGAAGAAGATCTGAACTCCGTTCTGCTTGACTCTGCCCACTATACTATTCTACCTCATTATTGAGCTTAGAGAGGCAATAAACAAAATTGTGGGAGTGAACAAGACTGCCAAGGAAAACAGTATAAACCAAGAAAAGGGCTGAAGAAAGGATTCTGGGCAGCACTGACATTAGGTCAGGAAGAGGATGAGAAGGCAGGAGAGAAAAGAGAGGACAGTCACAAAAGGAGTGGGATGTGCCAGAAGCTAAGGAGAGGGAAGGAGGCAGAAAAAGGGCTTACTCAAATTCATCAAATGTTGTAGAAAAATCAAGGAGGTTAAAGAATGAACTGTGTTTGTTGGAGAAGAGATCTTTGCCCTATACAAAACCCAAATGAATGAGTCATTCCCTGTGGCTGGTAAACTCACCCACGTGCCCTTTTCTCTTTGTTGACTATGAGAATTACACCACACCCAAGATCACTGGGAGGCTACCTCAGTGAGACCCCCCAACTGATCAAAGGAGATGGGCCCAACAATCCATATAGGAAAACCCAAGTGGATGAAAAATGCATATTTCTCCAGTGACAATATGCAGCTGGATAAACAGCCCCTGTGTTAATCCATCAGCATAGACATGTGTCACAGACAGACAATGAAGGAAGATGATAAGCTATGCCTCCAACTGAAAAAGAGAAAAGCAGCATGAAATTCAACAGCACTTTCAAGGGTCTCAAGCTGCTCCCTGTCATAAAAACCAACTGTTTTAATACCAATACTCTCCCTCCAATACAAAAAAATCAACAACTCATAAAACATTCCAATCTGCCAAGAATCAAAGCTATAGGAGACCTAGAAGATAATGGAAAGGTGTTAGGTATGAGCAGACTAAAGCTTGCTATCATGGAGACTTAAATGTCATAAGAGATCTCACCTGTGATGGGCTCAATTCAATTCAATAAGCATATATTAAGCCTGCTGTGTGCTGATCACTGTGCTAAGTACTGAGGATACAAAAATAGGCAAAAGACAGTCCCTGCCCTCAAGCTTCCAATCTAATGAGGGAGAGAATACGCAAAACACATAGAGAGCAAGCTACATGCAGGACGAATAGGAAATAATTAAAAGAGGGGAGGCCCTGGGATTCAGAGGCGCTGGGGAAGGCTTCTGCTTGGGACTTAAAGGAAACTAGGGAGGTCAATAGTTGGAGCAGAGGAAGGAGAGTGACCCAGGTACATGGGGGGGAGGGGGGGGGCAGGTAGAAGTGAATCAGAGAAAATGCTTAGAACCAGAAAAGGAGGGAAGATGGTCCCAGAGCAAGGGAGCTCATCAATGGAAAGTCCACCTGCTATGCCCCTGTTCACTGGACACATAATCAGTGGACAATATCAGTACCTTGAGCCTCTCACTAAGATCAAAGCTAGGACTGACTCACTTTGGTGGAGGAAGTCAATTCCTTACATCAATGAAATTACCAGTCTAGATGCCCCCACCCCCCACCCCCAAGGTTTCCTGGAAACTCTCAGCAGGATAAGGCTAAATGCATCTCCTCGGTGAAAGAATCTCTGCCTCTGGTTTCTGACTTGAGGTCATTCCCAAAATGGTAAGAGGACAATCACTTTCCAGATACCTCCCGGAGTAATTTGAAAGACAGACAGTTTTCTTGACTCCTACCTGTCAGCCATTTGAATCTGAGCACCCAGTCCTGCTGTGGTGCGCATGGGAATCCACCACTCACTTAGCCAAGACAGAAAGTAATTAAAAGCCTGTCATCAGGGAATCAGAAAATTGGAAAATACAGGTCTCCTCACTTGTTTCTTGAGAAGCCACCAGCCATGGGGAGCTTGCTACAGCCTGGCTAAGACTTGCTGTGACATTCATCCTTCTTTGCCACCTCTTATGGTCTGGAAATGTTCAGAGAGCCTTTGGAAGTAATCAACTCGAGAAAACCTCTACAAGGAGCAACCTCTACAAAAGGGTTTCTTAACCTGGCATCTGTGGACTTGTTTATTTTTCATTTTGATAGCTATATTTCAACCTAACTGGTTTCCTTAATGATCCTATGTGTTTTATTTTATGCAAATGTTTCACAAACATTATTCTAAGAAGAGTTTCACAGGCTTCACAATTCTCCCATGACAAATTTTTTTTTAAAAGTTAAGTCATGGGCTACAGCACCTGGAGAGAGGCCCTTCTAGGAGCAGAGAACTCACTGACTCACAAGGCAGGCCGTCCTACTGCTGGACAGCTCCAACCATGATCTGCCTCCCCATCTAACATCTGCCCACTGGACCAGTTCCTACCACCCTACTGTGCTCATAATAAGTACCTCTGGTAAATGTCTGCTGAATCTGAATCTCAGTCTATCCTTTGAAACCAACAGAATAATAACTCTATCTTCCTCTGAAGGAGAGCAACCCTACTCTGTGAAAATGCCAATTAGGCCTTCCTAAGACACTTCCTTCCCAGATCCTTTGACCAATCTTGAGATAGTTTGGAGTCCTTTCAACCACCGAGATTATCTCCTTCTGCATATGCTCTCTCAATATCAAGGAATTTGTTTTGTTTGATTGTGCAGATTGGTTACAAGACTTATTTTTGTTTTTCCCAGAGTGGAAGGGAGAGAAAATAAATGCTTCTTAATTGAAGAAATTAAATTTAATTTTTTAGAAAAAAAAAACTTAGTAAGCTAGACAGAACATTAGACAATACTCCAGGTGTGGCGTGGCCAGTATAGAATCCAATGAGACAATCATCCCCTTTGTTCTAGGCTCTAAATCTTATTGGTACTGAAAATATCTTCGAGAAAATTGGTGCTGTCTTTAGCCCTTGAATTCCCTTTCCTCATCTTTCCACACAGCAGCCAGAGGGCTAGGCTGAAGGGTGAAGACTGGCGCTCCAAGCCTGGTTCTGCCATTGGTTGGTGGAGTAACCTTAGACAAGTCACTCTTTGATCCCGACTTTGTTCCCATATAAAGTGAAGAGTTTGGGCCAAAGCTCTAAGGTCATATGAAACCTCTGAGATTTTCTAACTAAGCATTCTATTGTGCTATCTCTCACTGGATATAAGGAAGCCTTCCTGGGGAAACAGGACCAGGCTGGAGACAAGAACTGGGAAAACTACTAACTATGACATCAGGGCAAGTCTCTGGGCCTCTCTTAGCAGCTAGGTGGTGCAGTTGATAGGACAAAGGGATTGGAACCAAGAAGATTCATCTTCCTGAGTTCAAATCTGACCTCAGACACTTACTAGATGAGTAACCCTGGGCAAGTCATTTCACCCTGTTTGCCTCAGTTTCCTCATCTATAAAATGAGCTGGAGAAGAAAATGGCAAAGCACTCCAGGATCTCTACCAATAAAATCCCAAATTCAGGGTTATGAAGAGCTGGACATGACTGAACAACAACAAAACTTGGTCTCTTTCTCTATATCATCTGTGGACTTAAAGCAACTTTCTACAACACAGTGCAAGCTGTTTGGCAGCTGTGAGGAAACATAAATCAGTTAAGATATTAAGTCATTCTCCACCAAGGAGCAGAGAAAGGGATATAGTTCTGATCCTAGCAGAGAGCAGTTAAAAAACAAAACTAGGAATGGAGCTACAAAACCATCCATTTGTTTTCCAGATTAGACATCACAGTGAATCCAGAGCGCACACAGCACATCACCATGCAGGTAAACTTCTGATCACGGCCTCAGGAAAAATTGGTGTCATGGTTATATTGGAGCGGGGGGGGGGGGGGGCAGTCCAGTCTTTCTGGAAAGCAATTTGGAGCAATGCCCCAAAAGGCCCTAGACTGGCCACAGCCTGTGACCCAGTGAGCAAGTGACTAAGCCTGTACCCCAAAGAAAGTAGGAAAGGCCCAATGTACAAAAGTGTAGCAGGCAAATAACTGGAAACTGAGTGGACCTTCATCAACTGGGGAATGGCTAAGCAAATTATGGTATATGAATGTACTAGAGTACTCCTGTGCCAAGAAACGAGGAAAGGGATGGTTTCAGAGAATCCTGAAAAGATTTGTATGAACTGATGCAGAACGAAGGGAGCAGAACCAGGACAACTTAAACAATAACAATAATATTTTAAAGACAAACTACTATGAAAGACTTAAAGAACTCTGTGCAATGAGTGGGTGGAGTTTCCTTGGACAAGTCACTCTCTGATCCCAACTTTGTTCCCATATAAAGTGAAGAGTTTGGGCCAAAGCCCTAAGGTCATATGAAACCTCTGAGGATTTCTAATTAAGTATTCGATTGTGCTGTCTCTCACTGGACACAAGGAAGCCTCCCTGGGGATACGGGGCCAGGCTGGAGGCAGCCACAATTCCAGGGGGTCCACAAAAAAGCCCACTACCCAACTCCTCCAGAGAAATAATAGTCTCAGGGTACAGAATGAGACATACATCTGGGGCCACAGCCAATGCACAAAGAGGTTTTGCCTGACTGCACATACTGGCTGTGTGATGTGGCCTCTCAATCCTCCAAGTTACTCTCTGGGTAACTCAACAGGAGCCCATCTACAAGAGTAGTGGCAGTTTTCTCATCTGAAGCTCATTGGCCCCCACGCATATGCCAGTGGAATCATGGGAAAAATCATCCCAGCCCCTGTGGTCTGTGGTCCTCCATCCTGGAGGCCTGAGGAGTGTTTTCCCAAATCTCTTGCTAAAATCCCCCAATCCATAGGAATTGTCATCTAAAATTCCTCTTTCTGAGCTGGGAAACAAATTTTACAACCAGTGTTTCTGATAAAGGTCTCACTTCTCACATATATAGAGAACTGAGTCAAATGAATAGGAATACAAGTCATTTCCCAATTGAAAAATGGTCAATGGAAAAGAAGATGCAGTTTTCAGATGAAGAAATTAAAGCTATCTATAGTCATATGAAAAAATGCTCTAAATCACTATTGATTAGAGAAATGCAAATTAAAACAACTCTGAGGTACCACCTCACACCTATAAGATTAGCTAATATGACAAAAAAGGAAAATGACAAATGATGGAGAAGATGTGGTAAAATTGGAACACTAATACATTGTTGGTAGAGTTGTGAACTGATCCAACCATTCCGGAGAGTAATTTGGAACTATGCCCAAAGGGCTATGCATACCCTTCAGTATGCATATACTACTGCTAGGTCTATAACCCAAAGAGATCATAAAAAAGAGAAAATAGCCCACATACACAAAAATATTTATAACAGCTCTTTTCTGGTGGCAAAAAACTGAAAACTGAGCAGATATCCATCAACTGAGGAATGGCCAAACAAGTTGTGGTAGAAGAATGTGACAGAAGAGTACTGTTCTATAAAAAATGATGAACAGGCGGACTTCAGAAAAACCTGGAAAGACCTGAATGAACTCATGCTGAGTGAAGTGAGCAGAACCAGGAAAACATTGTGCACAGTAACAGCAACACTGAGCTATGATCAACTTTGACAGATCGAGCTCTTCTCAGCGATACAATGATCTAAGACAATTCCAAAAGACTCCAAGTGGAAAACGCAATCCATATCCAGAGAAAGAACTGATGGAGTCTAAATGCAGACTGAGGCATACCATTTTCACAAAATCTTTAAAAAGGGAATGTTAAAAACTATTTTTACATGTAATAGGAAGAAATAAAATACTATTAAGTGGAGGGGGGGGGCAAGGAGGGAATTCCTTTCTGTTTCTCCTGAAAGAAGCACTGGGGTCACTGGAAGGGCTTGACTATATTATATGAAAAAAAAACCCTCTATTTCTGTGTATTCTCTCTTAACACTCTCTCCCTTGGTGATCTCATATGACTGTTCCCATGAAATCACCATCACCTATACACAGAGAACTCCCAAATCTATAAAACCAGCAGGCCTGGAGTCAGGAAGACCTGAGTTCAAATCCCACCTCCAACACTTCATAGCCATGTAACTGTGGGAAAGCTGTTTCACCTCAATTACCTCATCTGTAAAATGGCGGTAATAACAGGACCTACCTCCCACGGTTGTTGTGAGCATCCAACAATAAAATAATTATGAAGTGCTAAGCATAGTGCCTGGTACGCAGTAGGTACTATATAAATGCATATTCTCTTTCCCTAAGCTCTCCCTGATCTCTAAGCCTACATCAAAGGTCCCACAACTTCCTGCTGGACAAATCCATGTGGATGTCTCACAGGCATTTCAAACTCCAAAACATATTCCATTACATTTTCTACTCCAAACGTCCACCATCCTTCAGGTCACTGGGCTCAAAGCCTCTGTGTCATCGTCAGCTGCTCCAGAAACAAGCTGGACAAAAGCCTAGAGACAGCAATGGAGCTCTGTGTGTAAGAAACCTTAAGAGGCCCAGTGGGGCTGAACCCCACAGGGCGTAAAAGGGAATTCTATGCAATATGGCTTTCCAGCCTTTCTAGACAGGCTGAGGCCAGGCAGGAAAGGGCTTTTAAAAATAATAATTGCTAATATTTCTATAGCTCTTTAAGATTTACAAAGAACTTTACATAAACCCCTGCATTTAATCCTCACAATGGCGGAGAGGAGGCAGAGGGGAGGGAATAATGTGCCAGGCACTGAGTTAAGCCCTTTACAAACAGCATCTCATTAGATTCCCACCACAAGTTTGGAAGGTAGGTGCTATTATTTTACAGATGAGGAAACTGAGGCTCTGGGTAGTTAAATGACTTGCCCAGGATCACACAGTCTGAGATCTGACTCCAAGCTGGGGCTCTCACCACAACAACACACTGCCTGCCTCTCAAAAGCCCTAGGTCCTCCCTTTGCAGGAAAAGAGGAAAATATTTCTGTACGTCCCAGAATATTCTGCTTCAAGAAAAAAGACCATGCTTTGGAGAGCAACAGGCCAAGACTGGTGTCCACAGATGCCATAGCATCTGATCGTCCCATCTTCACTGCGGCACAAGTCCAATAACATCCTCACTTTACAGATGAGGACACTGAGACAGAGTGAGTGACTTGCTCAGCACTCCCCAGCTAGGCACTGTCTGATGGAGGATTTGAACTCAGGTCTTCCAATTCCAAGAACAGTGTTGCTACATCCCTCAGGGGAAGGTCAAAACAAAATGATGCTGGTAATGCTACAATTTTTAATATTTTGAAGTAAAAATAAATTAATATCTGCCTGGTCCCAATTTTCACAGATCCAATTCCAAATCAGCCCTGGGTTGCCCTTCTTGTGCACTGATATCAGCTGGCCTCTCCCTTCCCACATCTGAAAGACCAACGTCCTGAGTCAACAGGTGACAAGCAAAGGAAGGAAGAAGGAAAAGGAATTCACTGGTCCATGTTTATGCTCACACCTCACACTTTGTAATGATTAAATTCAAATTAATTCCAGCCACATTTATCAGATGCCTACTGTACACTGGGTGTTGAGGGTCCACCTTTATTATCTTAGCTGCCTCTAAGTAAACTAAAGAGCTTTCCCATTTTTCAAGTACAATGAATTTCCTAAGTGTGTCTGAAGTTCATCAATCTTCTAATGCCCTTCGAAGACCCAAGTTCAACCCACTCTCTTCCTGCCCTTCTAATAAGGCTGCAGGCAGGGTTTATGCTGACAATTAGCAGGGCCACAGGTACCCAAGGGTTCACTCATTAATCTGGCCGCTAGTCCTCCCACAGTTGATATCAGATTCCTCACTGGTATTATATAAATGCCAGGATCTGCAAATCATACTGGGCTGATTCTCAAGGTTCACATTAACACTTAATTGTGCTCAGACTCTTTGCCTTCTTGGCAATCAAATTCAATGCATCTGACACGATACCAATCAAAATACCAATAAGCTATTTCACAGAATTAGATAAAAGTCATAATAAAATTCAAACCGAAAATGAGAGTTCTGACAAAGACCGGGTTAAGGGGAATTTGCCATCCCACGTACCCAAATGTATTCTATGAAGCAATAATGATTTTTTTTTAACTGTCTGGTACTGGGGGGAAGAAACAGAGAAACAGATCAATGAAACAAACTACAGAACCCAGAAACAGAATCCAGTGAATGTAAAAGGTTGATAAACTCATGTCTCAAAAATACTGGGGAGGAGAATCATTATTAAATAACATCTTTTGGGAAAACAATAACAGCATGATGAAAAAAGATTTTTAGGCCTATTCCTCAGATAATATACTATACAACAATAAACTCTAATCAGATTGATGTTCTCAAGGCTAAAAAACAAAAACATTTTTTAAACCTGGAAGGAAGAATAATGTACTTCAGCCAACTATGGAAAGGTAGAACATCTTTATTAATCAAACAAATGGAAGAAATTACTGGACAAAAGCAATGAGTTTGATTACGTAAAGAAAAAATGAAACTGTAACAAAAAGCAACAGCCCAAAAATAAGAGGGAAAGAAGCATACTGGGGAGAAATAATTATAGTAAATTTATCAGCAAAGGGCCTACCTCTAGCATCTCCCAAGGAGCCATGACTGAATGGCCCCAGTCACGAGCCTTCCATGGGAAGTCACAGGCCCTTGTTCCAGCCCTGCCTGATGCGACTTAATAACTGTGTGATCGTGAGCAAATCACCTCACCTCTTTAGACCTCAAGTTTCCTCACCTGTAAAATAAAAGGAGGGGAGGCAGATCTCTAAAATCCCTTTCCCCTCTCAGTTCTTAAGGTCCTATAATACAAACCTATAAGAATTACCCACATACATTTCCCAAAGGAGAGATGGTCAGAGAATGAGAACAGATGATTTCTGAGGCTAAAGATACAAATTGTGAATAACTGCAAGAAGAGGTGTTCAAATTCCCTAATGCAACAGAACAGCCTCCAGAGAGGACCTCATCTAGGCCCATGTGATTGGCCAAAAAAAGGGCAGTCGATGATGAACTGACACTCTTGACTGCACTGTGGTTGGCTCCCACGATTGGTGCCAACTTTGGGGACACAAAATGGCAACACCCAACAAAAATTATTAAGCCAGCGCTATTGCCCTTGGCTCCCGCGATGCCGGGGCAACGTTTTAGTAGCAACTATAAGGTCATCAGCAACGGACAGATGGTGCATCACCTCTGGATCCTCACAACAGCACTGTAAGGTAACTGCTGGTATTATCATCACCATTTTAGAGACGGTCAGAGAGTTAAACTGACTTGCCCAGAGTCATACGACTAGTTGATGACTAAGGCAGAATTCCAACCAAGGTCTTTCTGGCTTCAAGGACAGCACTTTGGCCACACTAAGAAGACAAAAAAGGCCTTTCGGCACAGACATATTCTGATCTAGTAGCCAAAATGGAACTTCACATCGCCTGTCTTTCAATTACAATTCAATTACAATACTAAAGATTTTATTGCACTGGTCAGTTCAGAAGCTAGTGGGAAACTCACTAATCAGTTGTGAAAAGGACTCCTATGTTTACGACTCTGCTTTTTTTAAGCATGCCAAGGTTTGTTAATGTGTTCAGAAGTGACTGGAGTCCTTTGGGCCAAGCAAGACTTTCTAAAAATCCTAGGGATTGGATGGGCAATGAAGGACCTTGAAACTCCATTTCTAATCCACCAACATGAGCTTGGTACTTAATAACCAAAAGCAATATAATCATTGCAATAAATGTTTCTTGAATTGAATTTGGTGTCAGAGCAGGTGAAAGACCCTCTTTAAATACAATGCATGCACATGCCCTTAATTACTTATTCACAAATTCCCAAGAGAAAATTAGAGATGACGATTACTGCTCTTATTCATGAATAGCTTTATAAATACGGTCTTAAAGGTTAAAGAAGCAATGAAATTCTCCAGAATCAGTCCTTGGCAAATCAGTATTTCAAGTTTATCACTGTCTCCCAGCTGTGAGAAAAGCTCCGTGTTCAAAGATGGCACATCTCTGATTAATAGTCATGGCCTTAGGGCTAAAAATAGGTGCACTTGGTACCATATGAATGTGTCCAGCGAATAACTCTGGAGGACAGAAAAGAGCACCACAGTGTGTCTGAATCCAGGGCCAAGGGGAAAGGGAAGGTCAAAATCTGCCCAAGATCAATCATTTCCAAGAGGAGCTCTCCATCAAAGTGAATTATCTGGCTAAGCATCTCACCAAAGGATGCGAGTAAATCAGAAATGTCCAAACAAGGCAAAAATAAATAAAAACCCCTAAAGGACGGAGCAACAGGATCAAAAAGGGGCAAAAATGCGGTGTTGCAATTATTTAGTACAGAGCAGAGAAGGTTAAGAGCAAAGGGTAATTCCTGTTTAATATTTCATCTCCCTGGAGGACAATTAGACTTAAATTGTTAGGAAGACTTAGGTTACACATTAAGAAAATGCCCTGGATACTAAGGGGTTTCCTATTTCAAGGAAGTCACAGAGTGGAAGGAAAAGAAGCCTGGACCCAGAGTCAGCCAGCCTGAGCTCCCATGCCAGCCCAGCCCTTTCCTGAGCCTCCTTGGCCCTCTCCCAGCCTCAGTTTCTTTGTCTGTCAAATGGGGGCAATCATGCCTGTACTCCACACATCCAAGGACAACTCTGCAGAGTATGAGCAGGGGTGGGGGCTGCACAGTGCTTCAGAGACACTATCTCACTGGGGCCTCCAGACAAGCAGGTGAGGCAGGTGCTCTCAGCACTTTTACCATCATTTTACAGATGAGAAAATGTGTGAGACTCAGGTTTCAGGAAGTCACTGCCCCAGTCAGTAAGGGCCAGAGATAGGAGGGGAAGCCAGGCCTGTGGACTCTCGCGCACTGATCCTCCTCATAGTACCACAGATGGGGATAACTGAGGGCCAGTCTGGTCCAACCCCTTCACTTTACAGGTGAGAAAACTGAGGCTGAGAAAAACTAAGGGCCCCACCCACAATCACAAAGAGTTAGTGAAGGGGCGGGCCAAAACTGGAACAAGTGCCTTCCCGCATCTAGCTGTTATTCAATTGTTTCAGTCGTGTCTAACTCTCCGCAGCAACCCCATTTGGGGCTTTCCTGGCAAATATGCTAAAGTGGTTTGCCATTTTTTTATCCAACTCATTTACAAATGAGAAAACTGAGGCAAACAGGTTAAATGACTTTCCCGAGTTCAAACAATGAGAAAGTATCTGATGCCATATTTGAACTCAGGCCTGGCTGGTCTAACCGCTGCACCACTTAGCTGCCCTTTAAGATGTCTATCCTTGTCCTAAATTCTTATGATAAAGGCAGCTGGGTAATTATTTGCCAAATTGGCCAGGGAAGGTGGGGCAGGTAGAGAGATTGAGAAGGAAGACGAACAAGTAATGAATGAAATATACCCGTTAGGTAAGTGTGCAGCACAATCAATGTGTTTCCAAAACACGCTGATGTGTCAGCATTACAGAGATCAAAACAGAGAGGACTCTACGGACATCAGGGAGGAGAAGCAAACTCAGGATGTCCACTGGGCCCCAAGCCAAACTCCTCCTGTCTGCTTCCTAGCTGATGTTGCTAAACACCAACAAGATCCACATGGGTCCTGGCATCAATGAACACTTGCCACCTTGAGGCGCCACTGACCAAGCCCCTCATCTATTCCCACCTTCTAGGTAGAGTCCCAGTTTTCAGCCCAGGTTCAACTCCAAGTGGGAATAAAGCCAGAATTTTACAAAGGGTGAGTGGATAAAGTAAAACCAGCAGGGACCTAGCAGTGGAAGGCCACGTCTGAACGGATCAAACATCCGCCAGTCATGAGACTTGGGTCAATTTCCTGCACCTACACCTATTTCTTTATCTCTAAATGGAGATCATCAAACTAGCCCTTCCTACATCAAACATCTGCTGTATGGATCAAGTGAACCACTCTGAAGGTGCCCTGAGAAGCAAAAAGTTATTATTATACAGATCCAAGATGTTTTATGAACAAGTACTGATTATATTATAATAAGCTAGTGCTTACTATGGGACAGGCACCACAGAAAGCACTTTACAAATATCATCTTATCTGAGTCTCACACCAACCCCGGGAGTTGAGTACTATCGTTTATTCTCACTTTATAGTTAAAGAAACTGGGGCAAACAGAGGTTAAGTGACTTGCCCAGGGTCACAAAGCTAGCTTGGTCTTCCTGACTCCAGGTCTAGTGCCCTATCCACTGTACCACCTATATTATTGTGTTATTAATTATACTACTCAATTAAGAAAACATTGATAGCCAAGATGAGAGGCCATTCATGGATCGATTTTTCTTTTGCTAAATTTATGGTATTCAATACACACAAAAAGTTATTACACTTTGAATATGATGAATGAATATAAATGAATATCCTACTGTATTATTTACAAAGCTGCTCTTGTCATTTGAGAAATTTTAAATCACCTATGTGACCAATAAAGCTTAAAAAAAAATACTAGGCTTTGTGTTCACATCCCATTAGTCAGTTCAAGACATGAACAAAATTCATTTGGAAAAACAAAAGATCTAGACTGTCAAGGGGAAGGAAGAAAAGAAGTTGAGGACTTTTCCAGGCCTCAAACTATATTATAAAGCAGCAGACCTCAGAGCCATCTGGTCCTGGTTAAACAACAGAGAGAGCAACGGAACAGGCTAGACATGGGAGAATCAGAAACAAGAGAACTCAATAACCCAGTGTTTGAAAAAGTAGAAAACCTAAGTTTCCTAAGGAAAAACTCCTTACCTGATAAAAACTGCTGGGAAAACTGAAACACAGTCTGGAAGAAACTGGGCTTAGACCAACACCTTCCACCACACTCCACAATATGTGCTAAATGGGGATGAGACCTTGATGTTAAACATCATACTTCAAAAAAATTAGGAGAGAAACAGATTTTATCCTGTCACAAGGGTAAGAGATGTATTCTGAACCAAATAAGAATTACAAAAGATAAAACTTGAAAAGTTTGTCAGATAGCATGAATGCTTCTAGGATAAGAAGGGGGTCTGGCCAAGTGGGAAAAAAAATCTTTGTATCAAGTTTCTCTGCTAAGAGTTTAGTATCCAAGACATCCGTACACATACATATGTATAAAACAAACAGCCATTCCCCAATAGATAAATGATCCAAGGATATGAACAAACGCTTCTCAAAAGGAGAGCTACAAAGCATTCACAACTATATAAAAAAAATATCCCAAATCACTGAGGAGAAGAAAAGGCTTCACCACACACCCTGCAAACTGGCAAAAATGACAAAAAATGGCAAGAGTCAACGTTAGGCTATGGGAAGATAAGCACACTGACTGTTGATGGAGCTGTGAAATGCTACAACCATTTTGGAAAGCAATTTGGAATTATACAAATAAAGTGACAAAAATGTCCATCCTCTTTGGACCAGGGACTCCATTACTGGGCTTATGCCCCAAGGAATCCATCAAGAAGGAAAAAGGTCCCATCTGCTCCAAAATATTTATAAAGCACTTTTTTGTGATAGCTAAGAATTAGAAACAAGTGAAAAAAACAAAAAAGAAGATACCCATCAGCTGGGAAATGGCTAAGCAAACTGTGACACGTGAATATAATGGAATATTAGTGTGTTTTAAGAAATAATAACAAAGCTAGATCTATAAGAACTAATGCAGAATGCAGTCAGCAGAGCCAAGAAAACAATGCACACAGTGAGTACAACAATGAAAATGGAAAAGACAACAAAAAATCAAAAGGCAACATCGCAAGTTTAAAGATCAAGTGGGGACTTCAATGAAGAGATACGAGAAGGCGCTTCCAGCCGCCCTTGGTGGAGGGAAAGGGTCCACAGGATACAACGATGATATAAGACACAGAAAGCATCAATAAAAACTTTTTTAAGCATCACGTGGCAGAAGTGAAAACAGGATTTCTCTTGAAAAAGAAAAGTTCGGGCTGCCTCTGACCCCCATTACCAGCCTCACCCCAGCAGCTGTGATATGGAATACTCAGTTTCAATGAAAGGAGTCTGTGACTCAAGGTGTGAGGATGGTACCATCCATCTGTGGAATGAGCTAAGCACTCAGAGACACAGACAAAAACCCATCTTCGTAAGCAGAGAATCAGTCACAAATCCATCCCACTGTAATTCTAAGTATTTTTATTTCAGAAATTGGCCACACTCGAGGGTTCATTTTGTAGTTCAAACGGCTACAAACAAATGTTTCCCTGGAGAACTCCCATCAAATATTTGCCATTTATTTCCATAACCAATCATAGTGGTAAGCTATTTGTCTGCTGGGTGGAGAGTATCCTATGGGGCGTCAGGGAGGTATTTACTGCTGACCAGCCACAATGCCCCCTGACAATGACAGGCAATCCAGATCCCAGCTGACTTCTGGGATTGATTTAATGATGCAGTGTCTTCTGATCACAACAACATGACACCACCACGTATTCCTTTCCCCTTCTTAGTGTCCTGCACATAGGATTTGGAAGCTGGAAGCACAGGCAACCAGAGCAGTGCCTACGCTGCACCCGTGTGTCCCTAGCCCACCCAGAGCAAAGTTGCCATATGGGAAACACTCCCCTAAAACCACCCCAGGGGCAGCATGGGCATCCTTGAAAACGGTGAGAAGCTGGGAAGGCATCAGAACATGAGAGACACAAGGCACAAGCAGAGGGACCAGAGGCCTCCAGACCAGAAAGATCCAGGCTCCAGCCTTGTCTCTGACACATTCAGTACAGGCTGGGTGGCACCAGACATCATTGAGCCTTCAGTGCCCCAGGTGACTCTCAGACTTTGGGCTTAAGGGCAGATGCCAATCTGTGCTGGGAGAGAGACTTTCCTACCAGGGAGCTCTCATGGCAATATAATCACAGGTCTGCTATCTACAAACCATCCCCCCAAAGAATCCAGGGGGGTGAGGTAACACCAGCTGTCCTCCTCGAGGACTACTGGGGCTCTAATGAAGCGAAGCCTATGAAAGCAACATCAGGACAGAGAGTCACTCCTGCACAGGACCTAGGGGACCAAAAATCCTCCTTCCAAGGCACCTGACACCCCTACAGAGCTGCCTAGAGATGGAAACCTGGCCTTGAGATGTAGGGGAAAAACAGTTCCAGATGTTAGCAGGAGACAAGAAGCATCCTGAGAGCAGGAGCCAGGGCCCTCCAACACTGCCCAGCCAACAACTCAGTGTGAGCAGACACCAGGCAGCCTCCCTTCACATCTCTTCCCTTGGCATCCTCTCCACTCAGTCCACCCAGAATCCTCATCTTCCTCAAGACTTGGCTCAGCGGTAGACTTCTGATTATTCAGTGTTTCTCCCCTTGCTCCCTCCCCAGTCATCGAGTGTATCTTACACAGCCTTAGCTGCATACAGGCTGTAAGCTCCATTTACGTCCTTCCGTCTTTAGCACAGGCCTGGCACATGCAGAACACACCAACACAGTGCCTGCTCCTTCATCAATGCTGGTCAGAACTCATCAATGTTTCCTTACTTTGTTTAATTAAACTTGTTCTTAACAAAACCATTCAAAAGGAGAAACAAAGGCAGTGAAAGGAGTGAAGTAAAGAGGCTGCACCGCCTGAGAGACATGGTGACCAAAGGCACAAGGGCCTCCAGCCTCAGTTTCCTCATCTGTAAAATGAGAAGGTCCTGTCCAGCTCTAACTCCATGATCCTACGGACAATTCTATTAAAATACTGTGAAAAAACCGAGGGTGAGCTGTCCTCCGTTCTGACAGCGGCCTGCTGTCAGCCTCCCGCCTGGACCGAGACCTGTCCAGCTCTGGCCCCGGCTGCACACTGAAGGCAGTTCTCTGCAAAGTTCATCCTGCACCGGGACCAGGAGTGGGAATGTGCGGTTTGTGCTGCCCTCTGGTGGTGACCAGGCCACTTTCACTCACTCTGTTCTCCCAAAGCTTCACTGCACAGGCAGGAGGGAGGCTCCCCTGGCAGCCCGAGATCAGTGAGGAAAGGTCTCAGTGGCACCCCAGTCATACTCATGCTACTAATAACAGAGATCTTAAGTAACTCCCTGCATTCTCTCATAGGACCTTCAAAACAACTCTGGGAGGGCAATGCTGTTACTACCCCTATCTTACAGATGAGGAAACTGAGTCAGGCAGCAGAGAAATGACTGGCCCAGAGTCACACAGCTAGGGAATGGCTGAGGCTGGATTTGAACTCAGGCCTGACACTCTGTCCCCCCTGGGAACCCCCAAAGTATTCTAAGGCTCAAGGCAACAGGCAGCAAAGCCCAGCAATTCCTTCAAGGGAATATGGACCAAGAAGAGACCACAGCCGCCAAGGTGCCCTTCACCCTCATAGAAGGCAGTCAGGCGAAGCAAGGCTCGTGCCCCATCAGCTCTGAAAATGTGCCCGTGTTCAGAGGTCATGCCAACACATACGTATGTATGTCCATGTATGGACAGCGTAGGGGCCATGTGGGAGATAACCCATCACAGACACTTCCACGAAAAATGCAGAACATAAGCGATGTGGCCGCTGACCATAACAATGTTACACAGTGGTGTATGCCATGTGCCACCTCCATAGGCCCCCACCTGGGCCAAGAAGGGAGGGAGGCGCCTTCTCAGGTCATTAGAATTGTGTTCTTCAGATCTGATTGATGTTACACTGCAGAAGAGACTGGGTACACTGTTTTCCTGGCTCTACTTACTCAGCTTTGGCTTAGTCAATGGAAGTCTTCCCCTTCATCCCTGCAGTCTTCATTAGTCATTTCTGACAGGGCAAAAGCATCCAATTGCATTCATAGGCACAGCTTATTTAGCCATCCCCCAAACTACAGGAAAAACAAAATGCTGCTGCAAATTTCCTGGTGCATTTTGGCCTCTGCTTCTGTGTTTGACTTTCTTGGGGTATGTGGCTAACAATCAAGCAGATGGGAAGATCAAACAGTACAGTCATCTTAGTCACTCTTTAGCATAATTCCAGATTTCTTTCAGCTCACCACCTATGTGATAGTATACCTGTCTTTGCATATCCTCTCGAACATGACTATTTCCATCTTTTGAAATCTGCAAATTTGCTAGGTGTGAGGTGAAATGCCAGGGTTGTTTTTATTTGCTTTTCTCTTATTAATAACAATTTGGAGCACTCTTTCATGTGGTTAATTGTTTACAATTTTTGAAAACAGTTCATCTCCTTTGGTGACCTATCTATCATAGAATGGTTTGGGGTCTTTGTAAGTTCCCTACCTATCTTGGATAGAAGACTCTTACCATGAGAGAGTTGATTTAGAGCTGAAAGAGACCTTGAAGTCAGATAAGTCTAACTCCCCCAGTTTTACAGATGAGGAAACTGAGGCAAATAGAGATGAAGTGACTTGCTTATGGTCATACAGCTAGTAAGTGATTGAGGCAGGTTTTTAACTCAGGTCTTCCTGATTCTGAGACCTGTGCCCTTCTAGACCACACTAACATTTTGCAGATTTACTAAAAAGGTTCTTCTTTCCCCAACTAACCACTTCCCTCCTTAACCTACTTGCATAGATTTGGGTAGTACAAAGGCTTTTCCATCTAATCTAACTGAAATCACTTTCTCTTTTGTGTCTGCCTCTGTCCCTCTCTCCACAGCAATGAAAGATACTTGATCTGGTTATCTTCCAACTATTTTTGATGCTGTGAGCTTTACTATTCAGATCACCTATTCATCTGACCTAATTGTAGTAAGTGGTGTAAAATGCCAGCCAAACCTGTATTTCTGCCCATCCTCAGTCTTGCCAAAACTCATTTCTCCAGCAGTTCTTGTCAGAAAGGCTTGGAGCTTTTCTCTAAGCACTTCATGTTCTTAAGCTGGTTTTGCTGAAATGGGTTAGGGTTTTTTTTTGGTTCTTCATTATTCTTTGTTAGAAATGACAGTTCTTTGGATAAGAGAGAGAAAAGGGATATAAAAATACACACACACACACACACATATATGTGGAAACAAACAGGATGTGAAAACCAAAAATGTGTAATATATAAATAGATCATAAGAGTCTGAAATACAACGTAAGGTTTAATGAGCACAGGTTTGTTTTTCCTATAAAACTGTTCTAGAACAGCTTTTACATATCACTTGAGGAAACTCTTAAAAAGCACTTTCCACATGTTACCTCATTTGATCCTCGCAATAAACCTGAGAGGTAAATACTATTATTACCCTCATTTTACAGCTGAAGAAACTGAGGCACACAGAGGTTAAGTGACTTCCACAGGATCACACAGCTAGTGAGTGTCTGGGGCTAGATTGGAACTCAAGTCCTCCCAACTTCAGTCCACTTCTGTATGTACTTGCCACTTAGCTGCCTCAGACATCTGGTCATTCTTTAATAAAAGATAACACAGCTTTAAAAAAAGCACCATGGACTCATTGTCTTGGCATCCCAAGTTCACAGCTTCACAGCTTCACGGCGTCTTTCCTCACAAGAGCCAGATGCTCTAAAGCAGGGGTGAGGAACCTGCAGCCTCGAGGCCATGTGTTGCCTTCTAGGGCCTCAGGGGAGGCCTTTTGATGGAGTCCAAGTTTTACAGAACAAATCCTTTTATGAAAGGGATTTGTTCTGTGAAGTTCAGAGTCAGGACCTAGAGGGCTCCATGTGGCCTCGAGGCTGCAGGTTCCCCACCCCAGCTCGAAAGCCTCTAAAGATGGTTTCCAATGTCAGATGCACAGGAGATCCATAGGGGTACAGGAAGAAGATATTAGCCCCTCTCTTTGTATCTTCTCAATCTAAAAGAAGAGCACTGATACAGAGGCTGCACGCTGCTGGTGCCCTCCCTCTACAGGACATCAGTGACATTCCATGTACGTTTCCCGAGGCATCCTGCAGAATAGCGGGAGTCTTGCGGGCCCAGGACTGGCAGGGCACCCTTTCCCATCACTTCCCTTTCAGTGTGCCACGTACCTGATTTTATGGACTTACACGTTTAGCTTTAACTAAATGAATCCCCACAAAATGGCCAAGAAGACAAAGAAGGCTCTTGCCGAAGACCACAGAACTACTGGGAGCATGAAAACAAGGTCACATTAACACTCAGTAAGCCAGGAGGCTGAAGGAGATGTGACAAGAAGGCTCGTGAGGGTGCGCTGCCTTCCTCATGGCCTCCTCAGTGTTTAAAAGAAACATGAGCCTGGGCTTAGGACGAGCCCCTCGAGGATCAACCTCACCTGGGATGGAGGGGCCATCAGACAGTCAAAAACATAGCCACGTGTGATCCAGCCCTTCTGTGCAGAAGTGAGGATTCAAGAGTGAGGAAGAAAGTAACCGCTTTTTGAGAAAAGCTTACGAGATGGGTGAGCACTGGGAAACCACAATGGAGCACCCTCCACCATCATGTTTTCTTGCTGAAAACAATGTGTTACTTCTAAAAACTCTTGGTATACAGACATGCCTTTACACTTGGAAACAGAATCTTCTAAACTATCCAGAAATCTTCCTAAGTCAGCTTTCCAAGGAGCTCTGAATCATTGGTTAAAAATATAAACATGCAGCACTTGAAATTGTGAGAACAAGTGCCTGGCATAAGAAAAGATGGGAATTTACCAACCAGATCTCCACAAAAGCTTCTGCATAATGGCTGGATGAGAAGGAAACATGAGAATCATCACCTACTGAAGGGCACAGTTAACAAATGGCACTTCCACTGCGGACTGCTTCTCTTTGGGAGTTTGCAAGGACCAGAGAAAACTGAGCTTCAGCTGCTCTAATACACAGGGTAACCAAGACTGTCCAAAACAATAAAGCAGATCTAATTACATCGCTCTCAATAACAAGTGTTGTTATTAATCATTTTAGTGGCAAGAAAAAAAGGGGGTCATACCATTAATAAGTAAAATAAAATAAAATATTTTAAAGACATTTATCAGCTGTGTGACCCTGGGCAAGTCAATTCACCACTGCCTGTCTCAATTTCCTCACCTGAAAAATGGGACTAATAAAAGCACCTACCTCCCAGAACTGTTGTGAGGATAAAAATGAGATCATGTTTGTAAAGAGCTTCATAAGTCTTCAGGTGATACACAAAGGCTAACTATCACCAACCATTATTATTAAAATAGTTTCCTTTATCTTTATTTCATGATTTTCTGTTTGTGTGCTAATACCATGGTTTTATAACATCACATCACAGAGCACAGAAAACTGGCCTCATCACAAAGGAGTCCTGGGTTCAAGGTCATGTGATGTGGGGGCAGTCACTGCTCAGTGCTCACAGTGACTCTCCAGGACAAAGCAGAGTTTTCTCACAGGGAACCCTATGCTTATTAAGGCACGGGTACAGCCCTTCCCCTCTACCAGGTACATGATACTTTTGTACAATATATTGAACGACCCTAACTCAATGGATAGAAAGTGGGCAAGAGCGCTTCAAAATGTTTTATTGATGGGGTGCATGATCAAACAAAGGTGGACTTCTCTCCTGATCTCGAGAATGAAGCATGTCCACTTCCCAATAAACAGAGGCTGCTCCAGAAGGGATACCTGCCAAAGGCCCATTATCTCCCTGCCCCCCACTCATGGCCACCCACAGGGCTTGTTCCTGAGGACACTGAGGGCAGCTACAGGACTAAAAGGGGGGTTACCTTCCTATAGTGCTTCAAGGTTTACAAAGTGCTTTCCATGGTTTATCTCCCCTGGTCTTCACTATTCTCAGCAGGACTATTATTATCCCCATTTTACAGATGAGGAAACTGAGACACAGAAATGTTAAAGTGACTTACCCCAGGTCACACAGCAATAAGGGAATGAGGCAGAATTCAAACTCAGGTCTTCCTGATTCTAAGGCAAGGACCCTACCCAATACCTACCCACTTTACAGCTGGCAGGGACAAAACTTATAGGCAAACTTCCTATTGGCCTATTTTCCCAGAACCCAGAAACTCCACATGATGAGGACAGAGGTGTGAGAGCCCCCAGGAGGACCCCAGTAGATAGTGATCCAGCCAGGTCTGAACCCCAGGAAGGAGGCTCCCAGACGAGAGCCAGCACCCAGAGCCCCTGGGCCATCGGGCCAGTACCTTCGCCTTCTTCATGCTGTCCGCCATCTTGCCCAGATCCTCCACGTCCACCACCGAGCTGTGGCCCTGGCCTTCTTCAGCACCTGACTCCTCCTCACTGGTGGTTTCAAACTGTTCTTCCTTCTGTACAACAAATATGTGCAAAAACAGTTCTTCAGTGTTTTTTAAAAGGTGTCCTTCTGGATCTGTTAGAATGGTTCACTGAGGGCCCAGAGTTATGGGGCCATCTTAGTTCCTACTATCTCATCTAGAAAAAACAACACAGGCTCAGAGTCCAAATGCTCACCTTCCCAGGCCCACTGAGAGATGACAGGAACAACTCAACCCTGGGCCACAATGGGGATTACAAGTCTGAATCACACAAACGTGGAGCTCAGCCCTTTCTCCCACACCTCACATTTTACAGATGAGGAAACTGAGATCCAGGGAGGTCACAGGATCACAGATTTAGAATTGTAACAGACTTCAGAGGCCATTTAGCACAACTTTTTCACTTTACATCTAAGGAAAGTGAGGCCCAGAGAGGTTCACAGTGGTTTACATAACATTACAGAGATAGTGACAAATGTAGGATTTGAACCCAGGTTCTCCAATCCAAATCTAGTGCCCTTTTCACGATAAGCTATCCACACCCAATGGTCCAAAGCAGCCACCTGGGGATCTCTGGAGGGAACTTGTTGATGGCAGGAATGGGCAGAGGCGGAGGACAGGGAGGAACCCTTGGGCCTGACTGAAACCAAGGGGACTCTCTGGCATAGAGCATCCTACACCAAAAAAGGTACACAAGGAGCATTCTCCCCTTTAGGGTAGGAAGCCCACACATCCCTATGCCTCTTGGCAGGCAAAGCAAGGATGGGAGGGGCCAAAGGGAAGAGGCCACTCTATTGGCAAGGCAAGGAGGAATTTGGGAGCTTTGTCACACCCAGAAGGCTCAGATTCACCACAAAAAACAAGCCAACTTCACCTTGTCTTCCTTATTAAGCCCTCTGCTAGCAGAACCAGAAGAGCCCAGCGCCCAGCCAGGATGGAGGGCTGGGACAAAGGAGGAGACTTTGGAGCTTCTAGCTGACTAGACAGGCAGCCTCCCTCTCCCAAGACCAAGATGCTGTTCCAGGCCAGGAACTTTCAGCCTCCATTTCTGCCTGGAGCAGAAGCTTTCCTAGTTTCCTCTTCTATAAAATGAGGTGGTTGGACGAGGGCCTCAGAGGTCCCTGCCCAATCTAGAGTGACACCAGAAGAGTTAATCTAATATCCTCGAGTGTCAGTGCGACAAAGACCGTTAAAATCCAGTAACTGCTTTTATAGATGAAGAAGCTGAGGCCGAGACAAGAGAGTCATTTGCCCAAAGTTGTACAAGTAGCTAAATAGCAGAGTTAAACTTGAACCTGGGACCCCTGCCTCCTCCCCACCCCCCATCCCAGCTCCAGTTCCAGAGCTCTCTCACAGACACAAGAGCTAAGCAAGTTCAGAAAGACTGGGAGGAACCTTGGCCACACCCTCAGGGTCTCAGTGCAGATTGCTTAATTGTTTAATTGCAAATTCTCTGCTTCAGTTGGTGAGGGAAGAAATGTTGTGCCTCTGCCCATATGCTGGCTGCCTCCCACTGCCAGCCCGGGCAACCATAATCTACAGACATCCTCATTGCCCAGAAAAAGGCACCAACCAACTGCCCACCGAGCCTCTCCCCAGGCGAGGTGGGGGTCTTCCCTGTTAGAATATAAGCTCCTGGAGGTTAAGGTCTGTCTTTCCTTTGGCCTGTATCAGTATTCCTGGCACTCAGCACAGCGCACACAGTAAGCACTTAATAAATGCTTTTTATTCATCCATGCATTTAGATACTAGCACCATCCTCCTAAGTCCAGTCTTCCCCTGTAAAGACACAGAAGGAACCAGCAGCCCCTTTCCCCCTAGTGTGTAGCTAAAAGCAGGACAGGCTCCTTCAAGCTTTCCAGAAGTCTGCGTCCTATGGCAGTTTAGAGACCCTCGGAGCAGCCCCATGGAAAAGCTTCCAGGACGGTGATGAACTAGCTCAGCAGGTGGGAGAATGCAGTAAGAGACCATGCACATCATGGTGCTCAAGCTTGGGAGCAAGGAGGCAAGGAAGGAGAGCATGCCAGAGCAGAGGGCCGGAGGCAGGTGGCAAAGAAGATACCCCTCTGGGGCTCTGAGAGCAAATGAAACCACATTGGGAAAGACCTTCCAGAAGTGCTCTAGGGGCCTGATGGGCTAGTGTTATCACTGTTGTCTTTATCTTTATTATTGCTGTTATTAGTAAGTCATGGAAAAAGCACCTGCTTCTAGTGGGCAGAACAGAGACAGACCATCCTAGACCAGGGAGTGGGGCAGAGGGGGCTGCTCAGGCATCCTCCAGGGGCATGAGAGAAAACAGATGTCTGAGGCCAATCTGGAGGAGGCGAGAGGCAGGGAAGAGCAGGAGGAAGGAAGAAAGAAGAGAGGAGGGAGGAAGGGAGAAAGAGAGGGAGGAGAGAGAAGGTGAAAAGGAGGTACGGAAGAAGGAAGGAGGGAAAGAAGGAAGATGGAAGGAGAAAAGGGGAGGAGAGGGAGGGAAGAAAGAAGGAAAGGCAGGAGGGAAAGCAGAATGAGGGAAAGCAGGTAGGAAGGAGAGCAGGAAGGAAGAAGGAAGAGAGGAAGGAGAAAGGGAGGAAGGAAGGAAGGAGAGAGGGAGGAGGGAAGGAAGGAAGGAGGGAAGGAAGGAAGAAGGAGAGAAGATGGAAGGAGAAAAGGGGAGGAGAGGGAGGGAAGAAAGAAGGAAAGGCAGGAGGGAAGGCAGAATGAGGGAAAGCAGGTAGGAAGGAGAGTAGGAAGGAAGAAGGAAGAGAGGAAGGAGAAAGGGAGGAAGGAAGGAAGGAGAGAGGGAGGAAGGAAGGAAGGAGGGAAGGAGGGAGGGAAGAAGGAAGGAAGAAAGGAAGGAAGGAAGGAAGGAGGGAAGGAGGGAGGGAGGAAGGAAGGAAGAGAGGAAGGAAGGAAGGAAGGAGAGAGGGAGGAAGGAAGGAAGGAAGGAAGGAGAGAGGGAGGAAGGAAGGAAGGAAGGAAGGAAGGAAGGAAGGAAGGAGGGAAGGAGAGAAGATGGAAGGAGAAAAGGGGAGGAGAGGGAGGGAAGAAAGAAGGAAAGGCAGGAGGGAAGGCAGAATGAGGGAAAGAAGGTAGGAAGGAGAGCAGGAAGGAAGAAGAAAGAGAGGAAGGAGAGAGGGAGGAAGGAAGGAAGAAAGGAAGGAAGGAAGGAGAGAGGGAGGAAGGAAGGAAGGAAGGAGGGAAGGAGGGAGGGAGGAAGAGGTGGGCACAGGGATCACTCTACCTTAGGGGCCACCTGCCGGGGCCCTGCCAGCCCCACACCCTTGCCCTCCTCCTTCTTGGGTCTGCATTCGCCTTTTTCACAGCTGCCCCGGCGGTGCTTGCGGCAGGCCTTCTCACTGAAGCTCAGGTCCCGCAGCCGGGAAAGGAAGCGGGCCTGCCAAGCTGCAAAGTCAGCTTCCAGGCTCCCGTGCCTGCTCCTCACCACGTTGCAGTCGCCCTCCCCACAGGTCATGACCCGCCTGGCACTGAGCATCCACAACCATCTATCGATGTTTTTGCCGACCTGCAAGAAACAAGGGACAGCAGTCATGTTGGGACATGGTCCTGGGTCTAAATCAAGGCTGAGGCAGAAAAATTAAATAGAAAAGATTGAATTTCGAAGTGGCAAGTTTATGGGCCAATAATCAATTTGGTAAAACACAAACTCAGCAGATGTGCCAGGACTCCTGAACCGTACACCCCTGCAGCTGATGTCTCACAAACATCTCTAAGACAATTTCAGGCCAAGGACAAATAGCTCTAGCTCCATGAAAAGAAACACACAAAGGAAGTGAAACAAGCCCCAAAGGAATTGGGGTTAAAGGAGTTAGAGAAGATTCCGTGAGGCCTCAGGAGCAGCTGTCAGGTACACCATCTGGCCCTATCTAAGGAACTCATACCCTTGCTTTCCCACATAGGAAAAGGATGAGAGTAAATGAACTCAAACAGCCCCCAAAGTGCTTCAAGTTTCCCAAGCTGACCCCCTCAGGAGTGGCTGGGGCCCCAAGGACAGGCAAAGGGCAGATCTAAAAAGACCTTGCCCTGTGCCAAGACCTAGGGAAGGGGATGGGGCCAAGCATCTACCCTGACTGGGGAGGCTTACAGAGAGGGGAAGTAATAAAGTGTGAGGCCAGCAGGCCATGAGGGAGGTTTGGGTTCCCCCCATCCCCATCTGGCCGTTGGGGTGAATCCATAACTGGGCCTACACTCTGAGCCAGAGCTTCCAAGGGCAGCACAGAGGAAGCCAGACTGTTTCCAGACTAGAGAGAAAGCCATGACCTGGAGCCATCGATGACTAATAGGAAGGGGCTGTCATACTGGCCAAAGCTGCTCAGGTTGAAGGGACCTTTATCTGAAAATGTGGCTCCAAAGTTTTCCAGATCTCTATTGAGGTAGATTACAGGAGCCCCTGACAACAGAGATTCCAATTATGTGGGGAGAACCATGAAATGAGCCCCTATGGGACAGTGGAAGCTGCTTCTTTACCTCTAAAAGAAACTCCATCAATCAGTCAACCAGCATGTACTAAATGCCAACCTTGTGCCAAGCACTTACAGACACAAAAGTCAGACAATCCCAGACCTCAGTGGGCTCCCGTTCTATTAACATGTTCATAGATAAGTAAATCCAGGATATAGAGAAGATATACAGTGCTGTGGGAATGTGAGGGCATCAGGCAAGGTCTCTGAAGGAAATAGTAACTTGGCAGAACTGGGAAGGGAGCCAGGGCTTCCAAAAGGCCAAGTGCAGAGACAACCATGAGGCAGCTCCTCAAAGGGGCCAATGGGGCCCAAACTCGGTGCCTGTGTAGTCATCAGAGAGAAGGTGAGGGAGTGGAACAGACTGGCAACTGACGGGACACAGGGGCTGAGGAAGAGTGGATAGTCAAGGAGGACAAAGATCAAGTCTGACCCAGCAAGTCAGTGGTGAGACTGTCCCTCTCTCCTCTCAACAGAGAGTGAGGAGCTACAGGTGCAGAATGAGCTATACCCTATCAGACAGGACCCATGTGTTCATTTGTTCATCCCTTTATTACAAAGGCATGAAGGAGGAGGCCATGCCAAACCCCAGCAGATCCTGCACCAAGCCTGATGTATTTTCCTTTGCCTCGTTAAAGGGGCCATCCCCTAACTATTTCTCAAACAAGACTATTCATGGAATGGGTGTTACCTCACCCTAAGTGAGTAATTGAATAGACCTTGGTCTAAAGAAGCCAAGGTCTCCCACTGCATCCTGGGCCATCTCCAGTCATCCTGATGAATATCTGGTCCCTGGATTCAGATGGCTCTGGAGGAGAAGTGAGGCTGGTGAACTGCACAGCCCTCCTTCACTCAAAACAAAGTCAAGTGCAAGTCATGTCATCATTTCTCTGATGGCATGGTCTTCTTCGGCAGCAAAGGATGAACACAACACCAAGCTAATAAGGCTTTGAAACTGGCCCCAAAATAAGCTGTGTCAATTACTGAAGAGCCACTTCTCTGAATCATACCACCAGAAACCGAATTGTCTTGCGCCACAGCCACTCACAAGGACTGTCTAGTACAGCCTGAAGGGTCACCCTCTGCACCTCCGCAGTCAAAGGAATAACTCTATTGAGCTTCCATCTCTAGGGCACAATCCTGCTGGGAGGCCCCAGGGTGGAGGAACAGCCCCATCCACACCAGCCAAGAGGATAAAAGCAGCCCCTCACCTTGTTAAAGTTGCTCTCATAGACTGAGTTTCCTAATCCAAACACTGCATATCTCATGCCCTTCAGATAAGTCTTGCCAAATCTAAAGTCATTTGATGCTTCCTGTAACCATTTGCAGAACCACTCTGCACTGTCTGGTGGTTGGCCATCCGTGTAGGTAGCAACTAGGAAGACGCAAATATTTTTACTGGTTACCTACAAAAAAAAAAAAAAAAAGAATTTCCAAATATCCTAATGAAAGGGATATTTCTTTTGAAACTCACCTTCACATTGCCTTGGCCTCCAAGAAACATAAAAGCCTTTTTTCCATGTGTTATTAAAACTCAAAACAGAGAGAATAGCTGTAATTATCCTTTTTTATGGTCCCCAGAAGCAGGGGAGCTGTGCCCTTTAAACTTCCCCCACCCTCATAGCCGCTGAACCCTATGCTCAGGCCCTAGGAGTCTTTTTAAACACCATCATCTTCTTGAATAGGGACTCTGAGTGGTGGAGAGTGAGGGGGTGACATAAAGTACCAGAGAAGAGTCTAAAGACTGTTCCAAATGTAACAAAAAGAGGTGCTCCCACAGGGTTCATGTCAGAGCATGACATGTACACATGACCTAAGATTCGCTTCCAAAAACACAAACAATGAAAATCCCCATGCAGGTAGAGAGTGGAGAAGTCAAACTGCCTAACTGACTAACACGACCACGGCCAGGTCTCGCACCCAGCATGAGCCCCATCTTGTCTGCTCCCAGAAGCTGAGCAAGGAAGGGCCTGGGCATGACCGGGATAGGAAACTTGCTGGGCACACTCGGAGCTGCAGGGTACCTAGTTTGGGTAGCATGTGGACAGTATAGAGATCTGGCAGAGAAGCTGGGTGACCCTGGGCAGGTCACTCTCTCTCAGGCTCAGGTCCTCAACTATAAAACAGAGATGAGACCTGCTTCAAAGGGGCTGTGAGAAGGATCCGATGAGATAATACATGCAAAGCACTTTGTACACCTTACAGTCCCATATGGATGCTACCTGTTATTATCATATAATAAAACAACTTGTATATTTTTCATAGTCTTTTAGAACAGTAACAGTTATGATAGTTATCACCAGCCCTCTGAGCTACAGCTGGAGGGCACCTACGGGGCATGCTCTCCATTCCTCCAGGCTCAGGATTCCACGTGGCCTCAGAGTTATGACAACGATAGAGACGGGGAGGGGAGGAACCTGTGGCCTCAAGGTCACATGTGGCTCTCTAGGTCCTCCAATGATCCTTTTGGATTCAGACAAAGGGCTCTACTTGAGGATCTCAAGGCCATAGGTCCCCCACCCCTGAGATCATCTGGCCTCAGATTCCTCTCTAAAAAGTCAGCAGCAAATAGATACTTTTTAAAGAAACTAAATTTATTCTGGAAAGTCCAAGTGTTCTTGAGTAACCCAGGAGATGCTTTGGTGGGGACAGAGATAACAGACAATTCACCACCTACCTCTTCCCCCAGGTGGTCATCAGGGTCATATTCTTTCAAATTAATGACCACCACAGGCAAACCGAGAGCCTTCACCGCTTTGGCAAGACTTGCTGCAAATCCCTGATAAAAAAAAAAATCAAAGTGCTCAAGAAACTCAGAGTGACAGAGCTGTGTCGCTGACCCTATTTCAGCAGGACTTTCTGGGGCTGATCGCAAACCCTTTTAAACACCAACTTTCTTTTCATTAACTCCCTCCAGGGCAATCACAGATTACACATCATTGGATAAACAGTCTAGGCCACAAGCAGAAATCACACCAAGAAACGCACTGGAAGCAAATGCTTGAAGAAAAGTCCTGCCTCCCTCGGAACCAGAGGAATTGAGTGAAGGGACCACTTCATGCTCTCCACTGAGGCTGGACCAGCCATGCTGCCAGGCCCCAGGACCCACAGCAAGGCTGGCAGAGTAAGGGAACCTTAGAGCTGCCCTGGGCAGCTTCCAGGCAATGGGTCCCTGATTTAGAGGCGTCATCTGGTCCAGCCTCCTTCTCACTGTACAGGTGAGGACCCGGAGAATCAGAAGGGTTCGGCTGTCTCTGCATAGCCCTATACTTGGCTCCTGTGCCCAGACCTTCTGGTCCAATAATCCCATCATTGGACGTGTGCCCCAAGAGTGTTATCATAAAAGACAAAAGCTACATCTGTTCAAACAGATGTACAGCAAAGAACCGGATTTGTGATTGCAAAGAACCGGATTTGTGATTGCAAAGAACCGGAAACAACCTCAATGTTCAACAGTTGGCAAATGGTTGATTCAACCAGATTATATAAACAAAACGGAATCTTAGAATTTTGTTGTTAAAAATGATAAATATGAGGAAGATACAGAAACTGGAAAGACTTACTGAGGTATTAAGAAGTGCTTACATTATAAGTGTGAACAGAACAATAAGGTGTACGCTCACCATGGCTAGAGAAAGGAATGGCCAAACACAACGGAATCTTGGGGAGGTATAAAGAATGTGAACTCTGAATATCTTTTGCACAAAAAGTTCTTTCTAAGTGCAAAGAGTTACAAAGCTCTATGGAGAGAGGGTGTGCCCAGGAGGGCCTGCTGAGAGCCCCTCTGAGAAGGGAAGAATTCATCTGGCCCAGGGTCCTAACCTGGCCCACCATAGGGATGACAGATTGAATCACACAAACTTGGACTTGGCCTTTAAAAAAAAAAGCTACACTATTAGGGAGAGAGAGAGAATCAGGACTGACACAGCCAGAAAGAATTTGGTCAGACACAGTCTTCTTCAAGAAGGAAACCCGAAGGCCCTATGGTCTTCCAGGGAACCACAGAGCACTGGGAGGGGGGGATGACACCAAAGGGTGGTGGTGAGTTGGTGCTGTAAAGAGGAGCCCTTGGACAGAGGCAGAAGCTTCAGAGACACAAGCAGGCAGCTGGGATGTACACTGATGGGGGGTAGGAAGGGTGACGTACCCAGAACCAGCCTCTCTGGGAGGAGACCCCTGGGTCCTGGAGTTCCTGAACGTCATCAAGTTCACCAAATGACATAACATTTGTAAAAAGTACTAGCACAGCGCCTGGCACATAGTAGGTGCTATATAGATGTTTATTCCCTTCCCTTCTCTGTTCCTCAGAAGCAGGAACCAAGGTAAGGAAGAGAGAGGCCCAGAGCCATGAGACAGCGAAGCAAACCCTGGCCCCAACCCTCAGTGATAGTGTCCATATACAAGGGAAGGGGTCAAGCCTGGAACTCTCCAGCGCTCTCTCCAAGAAAGGGGACTTCCCAGAGAAAGGGGGCCTTTAATTGTAAGGTAACCTTCTAACACTTAGAAAACTAGATAGTTCCCAGGGAAACGTGGGGTTCACTCTAGGGAAAAGTGGACTGATTTGAAAACACTCAAAACTCCATGAGGGTGTGGAGAAGGATCAGCGCCACCCTGGAGTGGTTACAGGGACTACACTGGTCCTTGGGGAACAGTGGTACTAATGGGCTGACACCTGACTCCTTTCCGTTCAGTGTTTCTCATCCTTTACAAAGAGTGTTCCAACAAGCTACTGAAGCTTAAAATCACCAGGCCTCTACAGCAGCCAGCAGGATGTCTTCTTGGCCCACAGATGCCTGGGGGCTGACATCAGTCTCCGCAACTTTTCTGCAGTAGCATGCCAGACCCAAATCAAAGTCTGATGTTCCCAGGGAGAGCCCTGGGGAGACAGTCTCATCTACGAGTCACACTCAAGGCTGAGCTCAGAGCTGATGAACCCGCAAGGCTCTAGTTCTACGTCAAACGTCATATACACACCAGGTCAGCCTCATAACTGTGTCAAGTTAAAAATATAAGGAAAACAATAAAATAAAATAAAGGTGATTACACATGACCTTGCCTTCTTTCTTTTAACCAGATCTGGTTAAAATTATTTTTAATTAATTTTAATTATAACCCACTGAGGAAAATCCTTCTAGGCCCAAATGAGATCACATTGTAAAGGGCTTCACCCAATGTCTGGCACCCAGGACATGTTATAGAAATGTGGGCAATTACTACTGCTGCTAAATCAGTTCAGAAGCAGCCTCAGAGACCAGCCTTCAGGGACCAGCCACACCTGCCGTAATTCCTCCTGTCCAGATGACTGTGGAGCACCATTGCCAACAGTGCCCCACACACATGAGCAACTGGGTACATCACACAGTCCTGCCCTCTGAGCAGCCTAAGACACGGAGCTTTGCCCCCTGCACCAAGCAGCCATGGACTGTCATGCTTTCTGAGCCCTCCTGTCTATTGCAGAGGCTTTCTGTCTCCTTCCCTACCATCTGTGGCTCAGCAACATTCACTCCCACAAGGTCTGCTGCAGCAAGGAGCTGAGGAAGACAGAAGGCCAAACTCATTAGGATCATGTATGAAACCCAACTAGACCAGCCTGCTGCAGAAAGTCAGAACAGGGGCTTTGCCATGAGGGCTCAGTGGACAAGTACATGGCCGACCTTTACTGATCCTCACCTCATCCCAGTGCTTGAAACAGACCTTCCTCAGAGAAGGGCACAGTCACTGCAGGAAAGGGGATAATGAGGCCATTCCATAAAATAAAAACACAAGAGATCTGCTCTGCACAGTTCTCATGAGGGGGCAACAGGAACAATCTTTTGCCCCAAAACTATACAAATGTCCCCCCAGGTTCAGATCAATTAAAAAAATTCAATTTTATGTTATCCTCAAAAGCACTAAATTTTACATGACTTTCTAAAGCATAGTTGGGCAGCAGCATGAGTCAGGCAATGAAGTGGTCTGCGAAACTGGGAAGGCCTGGGTCACACCTGTGTCTGACCCATCCTGGCACAACCTCTAACAGCTCTGGCCAATTCTAAGCCTGGGAGTGGCACAGAAGGTGCCAATCTGCACAGGGAATGGAGTTTCCTCCTCCAGGAATGCACTCTCAGGCATTAAAACCACCTACATTATTCAAACACTGCTTCCTCAGTGGAGGGTTGCCTACCTTCCCTACCCTGATACAGCTTTGAAGACTCCAGATAAATTCAGAAGAGCTTAGTGTCTACGTTTAGTATTCATTTCACCCCAAAGAGGAAAGAGAAAAATGCACCAGTCTTTTTTTTTCTTGCAGAAGTGGGGGGCTATGGGTAAGAAATAGCACATACACCATCAAAAATGCATTAGCCTTTCCTTGCAGAGATGAGGGACAGGGTGGACAATAGTGCATATATCATCAGAAATGCAGTAACCTGCTTTTCTTGCAGAAGTGGGGGGTTACAGATGGGGAACAGTTCATAGGCCATCAGAAATGCACCAGCCTCCTTTCCCTGCAGAGGTGAGTGGCTATGAGTAAGCAACAGTGCATACACCATCAGATTCCCAGGAAATGGCAGATAGTTTGCTGAACTGGCTTTTCCCCTTGCTGTCTTTAACCTTTTGTTACAAGGGCCAGGGAAGAGCAGAGAAGGGAGAACAACATCTTCATAAACTACGGTGTTATGAAATCAAGAGCTATCCATCAGAATTTTACACATGTGAAAATGTTCACTGAAAGAGTATGTCAAACAGAAGTATGAACAGTATTAGCAACAGGGACCTAGAGAGATGAAAAAACAACAAAACTTTAGGACTAAAACTATCCACATAAGTAAATCTAACACAAGAACAAGTGTGGGAACCAAAGGTCAGAGTGATGGCATGGCCCTGCTACCTTTGCGGTGCCGGTCTGAGACGCATAGAAGATCTTCACTCCAGAAACATGGGATTCTTTCTTCTGGTGGGAAGTGGTTCCATTGGCCACGGGGGCCACAGGAGCTGGGGGGGCCTTCTGGAGGGAGGATTTCCCAGCTGATCTGTCACCCTTCAAGAAAAAAACAGACAACTTTTGGCCTTCACAACCAATTTTGTTCTACATCCCCCCTTCCTGATGACAAAAATGGGCAGAGAATTAGACTCCTTAGGGATTTAGGAGATTAAAAGCCTAAAATGTAGAAGTGCCCTTAGAGAATCCCCACTACTGCCTGTCCCCATAAGGGATTTTCCTGCCTTAGCCCAATGAGCCTCTACATCCAGAGGCCGCCTGCCCACTCTAGTTTGCTGTAGCTCCAGTAGGAAGAAGGCTGTCCCAATTTCCACCCACAGCTCGTAGCTCTGCCCTCTGGGGCTAAACCAAGCACATCTAATTCCTCTTGCAAACTAATGCCTCCCAGGGACTTGGAGCCAGCTCTCATGTGCTCCCTGATCCATCTCTGAAACCGCTCTGTCCAAGCCCACAATTGTCCCTTTCTGGCTAAATCCAAGGGTGCTTTCTCAGTCTTCATCCTCACCTGCCTCTAGGTAGTGTCCAGCCCTTCTAACCAAACCCTCCTTCCAGATGTTCTCTAGGATACTGCCCTCTCCTGGTCTTCCCCCTACCTCTGGGCTCCTCCTCCTCAGTCTCCTCTGCACCTTTATTACCCTGTCCACTAACTGTGAGCATCTCCTGAGGCTCTCTTCTGGGTTGGTGCTGTCTCTCTGTCTCTCTGTCTTTCTCTCTACCCCTTCTTCCTTTTCTTCCTTTCTCTCTTTCTCTTTCTCTGTCTCTGTCTCTGTCTCTCTCTCTCTCTCTGTCTCTCTCTCTCTCTCTCTCCTTTCCCCCTCCCCCATTCTCCATGTTATCATTTCAATAAGGAGATGACTCACAGATCTACACAGGAAGCTCCTCATCTCCCTTTCACACTCTTTCATGCTGCACTTAGCACAGTGCCTGGCACACAGTAGGTGTTTAATAAATATTTATGGACCAATCGATCCACCTCCAACCTCCCACCTCCAAAGCCCTTGGGCTGATCTGTGTCCATCTTGCATTTCCCCTCTCCCAGTCAGGCCTGCTGCATTTTAATCTCTGCACCCCCAGCACCTCCCACAGGGCCCAACACAAAGCAGGAGCCTAAGAAATGTCTGTTGAACTCACTTCTCTTCTGCAGAACCAATACCTCCAATTCCTTCAAACAGCCCTCAGAGGGTATGGCCTCAAAGCCTTTCCTGGTCCTGGGGTCCCTTCTCCAGACACACTCCAGCTCAGACAATGAAAGAATTACACCAGACATTTAAGTGTGAAAGCACAACAAAAATGTCAGCCATCATCATCACCATCGCCATCATCGCCATCATCGTCAGTGTCCTCCCTAAAATGTGCTACTCAAATCTGAACACAGAGGGCAGTGGAAGCAGAATATCCTTAAGCCTCAAAGTCATGCCTCTCAATACGGCCAAAGATGGGGCCGGCTTTTGGAACTGCCACATGTGTGGTACACTCAGACCCCTGGCTCTTTGTCAGACAATCTACTGTCCAACCACGCCTCCCCATCCTGCTGTTGGGGGTGGATTTCTTGAACCCAAACATTTATATATCCCTCTCTTAAATTTCAAATCAAGTTCAGACTTGTTCAAGTCTGTCCAATTTCCAAGCCTGTGAAGACTTTCTGGACCCAACTCTGTCAACTCTGTATGCTGTCCCTTCTAGATCTGTGGGAACCACAAGGAAAGAAAGAGATGGCAACTACTTTTTCAAGACTCAGCAGGTAACCTTTCCAATACAACAGAACTGAGCGCCAACAGAAGGTTAAGAGCCAGGAGCCCTCATTTCAAATCCAGCCTCAAACTCTTCCTTCACAAGCCACTTAAACCACCCTTAGCCTGTTTCTTCATCTGTCTTCTGGGGATACTGGGAGAGCAGAAGGAGATAGTAATTGTAAAGAGTTTTGCAAGCCTTAAAACGCCATATAAATGCTATTATTATTACAAAACTTTAATACAGAGTTAATCTGAGGCACACAGTAAGCACTTAATAAATGCTTTTTCATTCATTCTTTCACCTAGCAGAGCCATCAAAGAGTAAAAGCACACACTCTACAACCTTTAGCAACTGATTATCGAAAGTCAAAAGCATAGGTAACATGCATTCATCCACCCCATTAAGAAATAACTCTACTTACAAGCTTTTTGGTGACAACTTGAACGCAGATGCACAGGCTTACGCCAAAGGCAAGACCCAAGTACACATAAAATCGGTTCACCCACAGGGATATCAAAGGCGTGTAGAAGTGGTCCCATGCATCCAAGGAAGGATCTAAGCAGAAATTACACACACAGAAGTAAGCATAGCATGAGCAAATCTTTTTTCCGATTAAAACACATTATAAATATATAATGTATAATTATGCTTAATAATTTAATTTATAATTATGTTACACATAATATAGAATTATAATTAATTGTAATCAATAATTTATTATAATTAAATTAAAGTAAATGATAATAAAGTAATAAAAACAAAATAATGAACAAAGATGAAAGAGATAAAAATTAAATTAAAATAATATACAATACAAAAATGTAAATATATAAATATAATTACAATTATAAATTAAAACAAGAGGCACTAGCGAATCTAACCAGAAATCTAACCAACACAAGGCATGAGATAGTCAGAGTTCTGTATTCATTCTAAGTGAACTCCAGCTACATTAATTTACATTAATTTTAGGATTCAACTAGAAGCTTAAGTCATTCACACATCTTATTTCTAATAAGGGCAACTGGACAGTGTTTAGTGTTTCTCTAAGCACCTGAAAATAAGTTCCTATTATTCAAAGATCAGTTTGTGCTCAGAAAGCATCTCAATGAGCACAAAGGAGGAAAAACTCCCCTGCAGACCCTTAGGTTCACAGGCAGTCTCTACGTTTCTTAACTTCCCTCAAAGATTTCTGGAGCCACAAATTAACTTTCCGTTCCCATGTTAGATGAATGCATTTAGTTGTCTGTATAGCCAATAGTTGAATTAGCTCATTTGTGATCATGTCACTGCCTTAGTGAGAGCAGACAGTTTGGACCATCCATCCTCCATAGACAGGAGAGCCCCAAGAGAGGGCCACTGAAAAGGCTTGAACAAACTACCAGAGTTTATCAAACACGTCTGTTTATTCCAGCTGCATCTGTGCCTTCTACACAGTAATAAAGCCTGATTAATCCCACAGCCAAGGGCTGCCAAATGCAACAGATCCTACAATGTCATGGAAGCCAGACCTGCATCATCAGTGACCTTTGCCTCGAAACGTTGAAAGTTGGGCCTGCAGCACAAAATGAAGTGAGACAAACCAGTAAACTGCTATTAGAAAGAATTGGTGAGGCATAGTTTAAAAAAAAAGTGCTGGGCTTGGAATCAGGAGATCTGAGTTCAAAACTCACCTTTTATAAGACACCCCATGGGGTGGAACTAAAAGAGGGGTTTCATGATCACAGTCTCATCAAGAAAATGGGGACTCAGGACTCGCACTACCCATCAGATGGGAATGTTTTGAGCAAAGTACTTTTGTTTCTACAATGCTGGAGATTCCATCAATTGTTTTTATTACAGAGTGAGGCAAAATTTACACAACACAAAGCTCCTCTTCCATTAGATTCAATGCCAATGTATCCCAGGAATGAAAATGAGGCAGCAACGTACAATGAAGGGGACTGGGCTTAGCTGTATAGCCCTCAGAAAGTCATTGAATCCCCAGGAGCCTCCAGCAACTCCCTAAGACCTAGGGTGAAATCCACATACCCAACACCAAAATCACAGATCCACCCCAGTGATGGGTTCTGTGACATGGTGGGAAAAAAACAATTAATTTGGGGTCATAGGACCTGAGTTCAAATTTCAGCTCTGTCCCTTACTACCTGTATAATCCTGAACCTGTTTCCTCGTCCACAAATTGAGAGAGCCTTGGAGGTCTCATCACTCTAGATCTATGATTTTATGAGGTGGTCTCGAGCATCATCAGTTCATTCATCTTATAGATGAGGAAACTGGGGCCCAGTGTGGGATGGTATGGTGACTTGTCTATGGTCACACAAAGTAAAGAACAAATTGGAACCCAGCTCCCCAACTCCACAACAACATCTGATAAGCACCTACTTCAATAAGTGCCAGGTACATATACCAAGACAGACAGCACCCAACTCTCAAAAACCTCACACTCTACTGGGGAAAATATACAGAAAGAAAACAAAATACAAGATAGATACAGAGTAATTTCCAGGGGGAGGACACTGGAAATTGAGGGCATCACGGAGGCTTCTGGGAGGAGGGGGATTTTCAGTGGAGCTTTGAAAGAAGCTAAGGATTTTTGAAGCAGAGGGAGGCTAGGAGTACAGTTATCCCTTCCACAGCCAGACTTTTCCCATCAAGGTTGCAATCTATCACAAGTCAGCATAAGAAATTAAGTGGGAATTTTGGGGGAGTTTTGCTGAAGCCACATAAATGGAAGGCCAGCAGATGCCCCAGAGCCTATAACCAAATACTTAACCCAAATTTTACCCAAATAAGGGAATGTAAACACCCAATAAAAGGGAAAAAAAATAGATTTCTTCTCTGGTACAAAAAGAGAGCCAGACAATTTTATGTGAATTTTCCAGAGAGCAGGGTGCCTTGCCCCTAACCGCTGTGATGTAGAAGAGATAACAGTACATTCAGACATTGGAGATAGCCTTCATAAAGGGGCAGACCCATCATGATCCACACCCTGTCTCTCCAGTCATAAAGGTATCCCAACAGGCACTTTCAAAGAGCCCCAGGGGACCCTTAGGAACTAGCCCTCCAGTTGGAAGGGAATTGACCCTTCCTCAATGTGTGTGTTGGGAGGGAGAAGGGAGATAGGAGAAATGAGGACAGAAGCTGGCCCGGACCTCCTCACTCTGTGCTTCCATTTTCTGACTCCTGGACACAGCCAATGCCTGCAATGCCCTCCCTCCTGATCTCTCTCCGCACCCCATCTTCCGTCCAAACCCAGCTTCTGTCTCCTCCACAAAGCCTTTCCCGACCTCTGCCTTAACGTCACTTTGTATCTACTTAGATTGTGTGGTCACTTTGTATCTACTTACATTGTATCGTCACTTTGTATCTACTTACATTGTCTCCAGGGCACCATGGCCCTGGATGCTGCTTTTAATACCTTGGTAACTGTACTTCAATATAATTTATTCCCCCTCTCAGTCCAGGGAGCTCACAGTCCAATTGGGATAAGAAAACAATTAGGTGCTAGTAAGAAAAGCATGGAATAAACTGAGGGCTGTGCTAGCAGCAACGACAGGCCGGGGTCCAAAAAGGCTTCCTAACTCAAGCCAAGGGGGTCCAGGACACAATAATTGTAAAGAATCACGCTGCTTAGCACAGAGGCTGGTCCACAGCAGGCACTTAATAAATAATTATTTATTAAAAATAAATGGTTGTTGATATTACTGGCTCTGGGCACCCGCAATAACGTTCTCGGGCCCCCGGACAAGCCCCAGTTTCCTCATCTGAAATCCGGGTAATGGCCTGGGTGTTTTCTAGAACGCCACGGCCACATGGTCAGCCCCAAGAGAATGGAAGCCTCAGGGGGGCAGGAGCGGCTGGCTTCTGCTCCATTCCGCACCCGAACCTCAGCTAGCACGTGGTAAGTGTTGAATAAACGTTGGTCGATAGACCAGCCAATCGCGGCGCAAAAGCCTGTGTACCACCAATCCCCGCTTTCCGTCCCGCCCCCCGCATGCGCGTGCGCGCACGCACCAACGGGACCGAGCGCGCCTGCGCAGGCGGACGGCCCCCCTCAAAAGCTCAGCAACGTGCGGGGGGAGCTGGAGATCGGCCGGGGAAGGCGGCTGGCAGCCTCCTGGCCGGCCAGGGCACGGTCTAGGCGGGCCTGAACCCGAGCCAGGGAGGTGGGGACCGAGAGCGAACCTTACCCATGTCCTCGATGGGTGGCAGGAGCAGGGTCGGGGCCAGGCGGGCCGCGGGAGCCCGGCAAGGCGCTACAGCTGCGGGCTCCGGGAGGCCGGACGACGGGGAGAGTGACAGCTGGGCCGGCGCCCGTCATTGGTCAGCCGGTGGAGGTGGGCGGGACCTCAGTGTCTTGGGCAGGGCTCTCGCCCCCGGTCCCGCCTCCATGACCCCGTGAATAGGAAAGCGGGCCTTTGAAGGTCCTGATCTCCCTGCCCGTGACATTGAATCCAAAACAATAGGAGCAGAGAGATGAAACATCTAGATCAGGAAAGCACCTCAGAAGGGATGGGTGGAGGCAACAAGCAAGCATTTATTAAGCGCTTACCATGTACAATGCACCCTGCTGAGCCACTGGGGGTGGATACGAGGAGAAAAGTGAGATGGACCCTGCTTTCGGGCTGTCCAGCCCAGCCCCCATTCAAGACTGGTCCGAAATCACACCGAGTCACTACACTCTTTTTACAGATGAAGAAACTGAGGCCCAGGGGTATTGGAACCCAGTTCTTGACTTTCATGGGGCCGAGCTCTTTTGCCCCTTAGCAGGTGTCCTGGTGTGTGAAGAAGAATAATAGCTAATGCTTATTAAGCACCTACTGTATGCCAGGCACTGTACCAAGTACTTTAGTAGTAGTGACAATAAAATTTATGTAGAACTTACTGTGCGCTAGGCACCGTGCTAAGCACTTTACAATTATCTCGTTCAATACTTAACAATCCTGAGAGGTCGGTACCGTTATTATCCCCATTTTACAGATGGGGAAACTGGGGCAACTAGGTGAAGTGATTTGCCCAGCGTCCCAAAGCTAATAAGTCTCTGAGGCTGGATTTGAACTCAGATCCATCCTGACTCCAGGCTCCCTGCTCTATCCTCCCGGAGGACGCTCAGCACCATGTGGCTGCCTCTACTTGTATGGGGTGATTGGTGGGCTACAAGACTCGCCGCCCAGGAACGCCATCTCTGGCACCACAAGTTTCCCCCCGGTCATTAAAAGCCAGCTCCACGGGGTGGTTCAATTTCAGCCTAGAACAACCGGGTGAGGGCAGAAGAAGCCGGAAGAGGGCGGTGGCGGATCTCATTGGGGAAGCTCCGGGCCGGTGCAGCGGGCCTGCCTTCTGATTGGCTGGGGCTACGCTCACGTACCCCACGAGGTCAAGTTTGTTTTGCCCGTGGCTTCCCAGCGCCTGCGCAGTAAGAACGCCTGGCGGGGGTGGTTGTGGGAGCGGCCGCGGCTTAGACTTCGAGCCTTTCCTGGAGGAGTCTTCCCCGCCGGGCTCGAGGGTCCCAGGCCGTTAGCAGGCCCGCCCCGCGAGTGGGGACCCGCCGCCGCCATGTCGATTTTCACGCCCACCAACCAGATCCGCCTGACGAACGTGGCCGTGGTGCGCATGAAGCGCGGGGGGAAGCGCTTCGAGATCGCCTGCTACAAGAACAAGGTCGTGGGCTGGCGAAGCGGCGTGTGAGTGAGACGGGGGCCGGGGGGCCGGGGGGCCGGGGGCCGGGGGCCGAGGAGCCGGGGCTGGGGGCCGAGGGGCCGGGGGGCCGGGGGGCCGGGGGGCCGGGGCTGGGGGCCGAGGGGCCGGGGCTGGGGGCCGGGCGGCCGGGGGCCGGGGGCCGGGGGGCCGGGGGCCGGGAGCCGGGAGCCGGGGGGCTGGGGACCCTCCTCCCGTCTGCACTTAGGAGGCCCTTAGTGCGTGCGGAGGCCCGGAGACCGGGGTGGGGGCGGGGGGACAGGCGGCTGCTCCTGATCCGCCCGCGTTCCGCCCTTGGGCCCGGCCCGGATGCCGGGGGAGGCGGGCTCTCGAAAGGGCCCCCGAGGGCTCACGGGTGCGCTGGCCTTCCGGGGGGAGAGCGGGGTGCCCGCCGGGGTCGCCCCGGATTGGGAGCGGGCCGGGATGGAGTGTGCTGGGCAGGAAGCTGCAGACGGGCCTTTGTCATTTATTGAGCGCCTGCTGTGTGCCAAGCGCGGGGGTACGGAGCAGAGAACGCAAGCCCCCGCTCTCCAGGCGCCCCCCTAGCCCCGGGAGGCTGGAAGGGGCCGCGGGGCCGAGGAAGCCTCTGAAGGGAGGCCCGGGGCCTTGGTGCTGAGGACCCCGGGGGGACGGGCTGGGAAGGGGTGCAGAAGGCCATGGGAGGTCCTGGGGTAGCGTCTCTGGGCACCCGCTCTGCCCCTGTCTGTGGCCTTCGCTCCTGAGCCTGTCTCCCATTTATCCTGTTCAAATGCACTCCCCGGACTCTCCCGTTGGATGTGGAGCTCTTTGAAAACAGGGGCTGGTTTTTACCTCCTTTATGTCCCCATCTCAGCCCTGGGCCTGGCAGGAGGCTTCGCGTTTATTAACTGATCCACCGAAACCAGTTAGAATTCAGTTGTTGCAATGGTCTGGGTCTTTGGGATGTGGGTAGAGAAGGAAAAAGCCTGAGATGTTATAGGGGTGGAAGGGACAGGACTTGGCAGTGGGTTCGATTGGGAAGGGGGAGGAGGAGGAGGGGAAGAAGGGAGGCTGGATGTCTGTAAGGACAGGGAGGCGTAAGGGAGGATTGAGGGCAAGGTTAAGATCCATGGGGGGCCACAGCCAGTCCTCTTGGCCCGTGTCTTGCCACTTCCATGGTGACTTTGGCCGGCTCTGCCTCACCTGAATCCAGTTCACTTACAAGTCAAGGCATCAGTCTCCCCATGTCATTGGCTTTCTTTAAAAAAAAAGGACAAACCACAATAAAATTCAAAATCCAAAGGATGCGCCTCTTCCTGGGGGGTCTGGAATTTGGGGGAAAAAAACTTACGTCTTTATTTTCACTAATCTTTATGATCCTATGTATTTTATTTTATGCATTTATAATAAACATTCTGAGAAGGGGTCCTTATGCTACACTAGATTGCTACAGGGGGTCCATGACACCAAAAATATTAAGAATCCTGCTCTAGACTGATGGGGATGGTAAAGATGGTAGAATCAGGTTTTGTTTTTCAGAGCTAGAGCTCTGTTTGTAAGCAGTAGGGAAGGGCCCAGTTATTGAGGAGAGATTGAAAATTAGAGAGAAAGGGAGATAATCAGAGGTGCAAGGTTCTCCAGGAGACTAGGGAGGACGGGACCAAGCATCACCTCAGCACTTCTCTGCGCGACACTCACACACATGCACACACACACACACACCTTCACTATACCACTTGTGATCTGGTGAATTCATTCCATCTGCTAATGCTGCTGAAAAGACCTGGGTTTAAATCCCTTATTTTCCGTGTGCTCATTACTTCCTTCACTTAGCTGTAAAACAGTGGTAATAATAGTGCTTACTTCACAGAGTGTTTGTTCTAGGTGAAATAACATTAAAACACTATGTGAAAATGTTAATGATGATTATTTTACATCATACTACAGAGGAAAAGTGAAAATGGCCCTAGATCTGAAGTCTGAAGACCTTGGTTCAAGTGCAAGTTTTGCCATTTACTTGGGTGACCTTTAAGCAGATCCCTGGGCCTGGGTTTCTTATATGTAAAATGAGTGGGAACTGGTGACCTCTGCCATCCCTCCCAGCTCTAAAATCAGTAGCATCAGTGCTGCCTGTAGACCCTGGCAGTGAACCTTGTCAGAAATTTCCTATTGGGCAATCAGAAAAAGTGAAATGAGACCCATTGTCTTGAGAATAATTGGTTCACCAGACACTGAATGTTGTTTTTGAGTATTTACCACAGAATGTTCTTGAAGACAATATCATTCTGGTATGCTTAAATTGCAAGACTTTCTGAAACTGAATTTCAGTTATATTCATGTGTGATTTTCTCTCCCTTCCCATCAGGGAAAAAGATCTTGATGAAGTTTTGCAGACCCACTCTGTGTTTGTAAATGTTTCTAAAGGCCAAGTGGCTAAAAAGGAAGATCTTATCAGTGCTTTTGGCACAGACGACCAGACTGAAATCTGTAAACAGGTGAGTTCTGCAAAATCTGATAAGGTGAAGCATTTCCTATTTCTTATTTCCCAAATTAAATGTTCCATTTAGAGATGACATTTCCTGTCTTTATTGTTAACCCTGGAAAGCACTTGAGAGCAGCAGTTTCCTGGCTAACTTGAAGTACACTAATTCAGAATTAACAGGTGATTCTGGTATGGGTTTGCCTCTCTACTTAGTAAAAATGTCTTCCTCTTAGAATATCATAGACTCAAGCAGCTGGAAGGAACCCTAGGCATCCATCCCAGCCTTGCTCTGCACTACATCTTGACGCCAGGGCGATGCAGAGCCCAGATTCCAGAGTCCTACCCAGCAACATGGCTTTACGCACAGGCCTACTCTAATGTGGTAACCAGCCTAGTTTAGTTAACAGAGATTTCTGATTTAAAAATTGGCCACCAACTGAATAAATTTTTTAACCACAGCATCTCATGAAAACTTACCAAAGAAGAATAGGAGGGCTCTGAGAGTCAGTGAATACTGGTAAAATGGTAGACCTTTAAAACATAAAAGTTTTGAAAGGAAAAAAGATTTCAGTCTGAAATCAGTTACTCTTTTCAAATCCATACCTCAGGAAATTTCAGGTTCCTCCAATTTAAGTTCTTCTCTTTCTGTGACAAATTTTCATTACAGCCTATCTAAAATTCAAAGTTTAATTGATTCATTTAGAAATACTTAAAATGTTTAATGTCATCATTCGAATTTCATAGATGATCTTTTTCCTCCTAGCCCACACCTTCCCAAACTAGGGAAGCTTTACAGTTGTGCACAAGGCACAGATGATAATCCAGTTCATCTTAAAGAATGGAGGTCCACATCCTCACATCTCAAATGGTTAATACTTTTCATCCCAGAAACTCAGTCATCTTCATGGCTATAGCTGATTATCTTTGGAGGCCAATTAGCATATGACAGGGTCTGTTTAAAAATTGATAGTTATTAAAGTAGATTGCCATTGACAAGCTACAGTCCATGAGTGTGCTACAGGAAACAGTGAATGTAAGAGAAGCATGGGAAAAACGAGAGAAGCTAATGCCAAGTAAAGGCAGGAAAGTAATGGTGACTACCGCAGTGTAAGCAGTAAGGACAGCTCATCAGAACCGAGAGCGAGGAGGAGGCGCCCACCCCACTTCTCTGTCCACAGAGGTGGGAGAGGAGCAGTGTGGACACAGCCCTCAGCACCCACGTCCTCAGGGACGGCTCTCAGTGGGAACAGTAAAAATGTGTTTGAAAAATAAAACCATTGCTTCTCCCTTCTAGATCTTAACAAAAGGAGAAGTACAGGTGTCCGATAAAGAACGACATACGCAGCTGGAGCAGATGTTCAGGGATATTGCAACAATTGTAGCAGATAAATGTGTAAATCCTGAAACCAAGAGACCATACACTGTCATCCTCATTGAGAGAGCAATGAAGGACATCCACTATTCCGTCAAACCCAACAAGAGCACGAAGCAGCAGGTCGGTCTGTGGGCACTGGGGTTTTAAGTAGCCTTGAAATTCTGTCTGCTGAACATGGCTTTTACCCTGTTGTCAGAGTCTCCAGTTAGATCAATGAGTATTTATTAAATGCCTGCTATGTGCCAGGCATCGTGCTAAATGTTGTTCAGTCGTCTTTCAGTCATGTCCCATTTGGTGTTTTCTTAGCAAAGATGCTGGAGTGGTTGGCCATTTCTTTCTCCAGCTCATTTTACAGATGAGGAAACTGGGGGAACAGGGTTAAGTGACTTGCCATGGGTCACGCAGCTTTTAAGTGCATGAGAACAGATTTGAACTGAGGAAGAGGAGTCTCCCTGACTCAAGACCAGGACTTCAGTGCAGCTGCCTTCTATTGTGCTGAACGGAGGATCCAAAGAAAAGCGGAAGATAATCCCTGCTCTCCAAGAGCTCAGAATCTAACGGGAAAGACAGCACGTAAACAGCCACATACAAACAAGTTATCTACGGGACACATTAGAAATAACAGAGGGAAGAGGCGAAAATTAAGAAGGATTGTGACGGGTTTCTTATAGACTTGGGATTTCAGCTTTGCTTGAAGGAAGCTGGGAAGTGGAGCTAAGGAGGGAGGGACTTCCAAGTTGGGGACAGCAAATGAGGATCATGTGACAAAGGACACAGAAAAATGTAATCACTTGTTTTACTTTATTTTAATAGGCCTTGGAAGTAATAAAACAGTTGAAGGAAAATATGAAGATTGAGCGGGCCCACATGAGGCTTCGATTCATTCTGCCCGTGAGGGAGGGGAAAAAGCTAAAAGAAAAACTCAAACCATTGATCAAGGTGATAGAAAGTGAAGACTTTGGTGACCAGTTAGAAATCGTAAGCTAAATTCTTTTTTATTCCTTTGTATATTTGTTTTCTAAGTTATTTCTGCAGTTATGTTGTAAGAAACATTAGAAAATAGTGCATACTCAAATTTGTATATGAAAAGTCTTGAATTCTGAGTTATAGATAACAGTCCTAAAGGATGACTGTTTTCCCTGGGCTCTGAAGGGAAGTGCCTTTTTTGAGGTTGGCATGCTTAAAGAAGACTGGCAGTGACATTCATATAGCACAGGACAGCATTATCAAGGTCCATGTGGTCCCAAGGATGAAATTGAGGGCACTTCCCCAAGAAATGACCGAAGCACACAACTCATAGACTGAGGTTATAATGGTTTAGAATCTAAGGCTTTTAAAACCTTCGCAGATGAGAAATCCGTGTATTATCCTAGTGATACCTAGTGTGTTGACTTCTCATGTTAATGGATTTTTTTATTTTATTTCACTTTTTGGGGGGAGGGGTTAGAATGGGGAAGTGTTTATATAATACTGTGTACAAATATTTTTTACCTCATTTGATCCTCACAACCACCCTGCAAGGGGAGGTTATTATCCCCATTTTACAGCTGAGGAGACTGAGGCAAACAAAAGTGAAGTGATTCATCTAGAGTCACAGAGAGGATTTTCTGGGCCCCAGCTCTCTATCCATTGCGTTACCAGCTGCCTCTTTTATTCAGAACAGCCCAACTCCTCTGTTATCCACCGACAGTCACTGTTCTGAAATTGAGATATTTTTCCAAGAATATAATTCCTAAATGAACACCTGAACCTTTCTGCTTTGAACTTGAACAAAATGAGTTGTTTCAAATAACTATCAAAAATCTTTTGATAAATTTGTGTCTTGAAGGATCCCACATCTGCATTTGTAGAGACAAAGATTCTGTCTGTCTGACGCTATCAAAGAACTCTGTTAAATGTTTCAGGTGTGTCTAATTGATCCAGGCTGCTTCAGAGAAATTGATGAGCTGATACAGAAGGAGACAAAAGGAAAAGGTTCTTTGGAAGTTCTCAGCTTGAAAGACGTGGAAGAGGGAGATGAAAAATTTGAATGAAAGCTTTTCACTGTCTCTTATAAACACAACACTAAAAGGTGTTCTCACTTCCCTCAGCACTATTAACTTCTGTGGGTTTTTTTTCCTGCCAAAAACTTGCTTAGACTGCTTAATTTGAGGTTTTCAATCTAATATGTGTGGTAATTATAACAAGTCACTTATATAAGAATATTCAGTATAAAAATCCTAATGTGGATAAATGCATCCTGGCTGTCAAGTTGGACTACTAATATTAAAAAGAACCAGGGTGAACCTCTTCCTGTTTTGTATTCTGCCTGGGCATCTGGGCTGTGTCATCTTAATTTTTGACAGTGGTCATTCCTTGTTAACTGTACATCCATCAAAGTTGTCTCAAAGTTTACACCAAAAAATTCATGCTTTAGAAACATCCCTTGACAGAAATGGAATGTGTGCAGAAAGATGTGAGCCTGCAGCATTTCTACACTACAGAATTTGAGTGATTTTAATTTGACCTAATAGTAAGCTAGGTGTTGTGACTTCCCAATTGACACTGGTGTGTGTCTGTGTCTGTGTCTGTCTGTGCACATACAGTTACTGACTGTCCATCATTATTCTCATTTAGTAAACATGCTGCCAAAATGTAAAAGACTATCTTCGGTTTAAAAAAGTCATTCGTGGTAATTTTTTAAATTTATACTATATGTTAATACAAATGAAGTTATATGTAACAAATAAAACCTGTATTATTTTTATTAAACAATGACCTGTGTGTTTCTAAACAGTATCTTCCCATTTTTGTCAGTTTTACATTATGTGTGATGTAAAACTGAGAAATAACATGACTTCTTTTGGATTTGTAAAAGAAAGTTTAATTACTTAATGCAAATGTCCAAATAAATGGGCTTCAGTTTTTTTTTTAAGACAAAATTCCTAAAATAGGTTACATTACAGAAGATGAACTATAGCTTTACTGAACAGATTTATTTTAACAAAACAATATTTTTCCTTAGTAAAAAACAAAATAAATAAATTCCCCTTGTAAATAAGCCTCATATACAATTCTGAGGTACTCTTAATCGTTAGGTCTGTATACCCTAATCACGTACCAGATATCCTAATTAGGTCTTTCTCAGATACAAACATCTCCCAAGACAGTTTACACTAAACTTGTTTATTAAAAATATTTATTTCAAGTTTTACATCCCTTGTAATAGGACACAATATTCTTACTGCTTAATATGTGTGGGAAGAAATACAAATGATGGTTTTTGACATGCACAGAGTGCCCAACAAGTTGGCATCAACTTTGATGTTCTGTCAAAGGTTCCTGTTGTAATCAGTTTAAGTTTGCCTATGAAACTTACAAAATTATGTAGCTGGCATTAAATACATCGATCGTTAACCATAATGCTATGGTGCTTCTTTTTTAACTCTTTATAAAACAATTATATGTTGTTGATCAAGAAGATATCTTTAGTGGGAGCTGTAGTGAAATGTTAAAATATAAATGAAAGTAGAAGCAGAAGAACACCTGATTTGAAGGACTTCAAAGTGAGGAAGCTAACTTTTAGAGGTGTATTAAGTACTTGGGGGTCTTGTCAACCATGTTGTAATTCCTGAAGGGTTACTTGTATTGGGCAGATAAACTGGTTTGCCATTCACTAGGCTTCTAAGGTGTATTTTGTTGAGATACCTGTAATATTAAAATACTCTATTTAGCCTATGAGGAAATCTCACTTAAATTCCCAGTGACAGGAAGGGCCCCTCCTCAGTTGTCCCAGAAGTTCACTCAGGTGAATGGTGAGTGTTGTCCTCATAAGGATTTTCTACAAGCATGAATTTTGTCAACTAATAGGTAAAATGCAACATTTAAAAAGACCAATTAGTGATAGACAAAGGACGTGAAAAGGCAGTCTTCTAAGGAAGAAATCTCAGCTATCAACAACCATATTGTAAACTGCCCCAGATCACTAATAATTAGAGAAATACAAATTAAAGGAAGTCTGAGGTTCCATCCATTTGTCATATTGACAGCTGACAAAAGAAAATCACAAATGTTGAAGAGGCTGCTACAAAGCAGGCCTGTTAGGGTACTATTGGTAGAACTGTGAACTGGTAAAAACCATTTTAGAAACCATTGAAGCTATGCCCAAAATACCACTAAATTTTGACTATCCTGTGACTTGCCTCTACTTCTAGTAGGCCTATATTGCAAAGAGATCAAAGAAAGAGGGAAAGGACTAATATGTACAAAAATATTTATAGCAGTTCTTTTGTTGTAGTAGCAAAGCACTGGAAACTAAGGATGTGCCCATCAGCTGTAGAATGGCTGAACCAATAGTGCATGAATGTAACAGTGCCATTGAGCTGTAAGAAACAATGAAGGAGACAGTTCCAGTGAAACCCGGGAAGACTTGTAGGAAGTGATGCAGAGGAAAGTGGGCAGAACCATTTATAAAATGACAATACTATAAAGACAAATGAGTCTTATGAACTCTGACCAACCAATTATGATTTCAAAGGACTTGATGAAGGATGTCACCCACCTGACAAAAGGGATGGAATAAAGACAAAACACATTTTTCAGTGTGGCCAAAATGGAAATTTGTTTGCATATTTCTTACAAGGGTTTGTTTTCCTTCAATGGTTGAAGGGAAGGGCATGGGGAGAGAACAATCCATTTCTGTCCATTAAAAAAATTAAATTAAAAAAAAAAACAACCAATTGAGTGTTTTCACAGTCTTCAGAGAAGGCTGTTGAGATTTAACTTCATGAAGACCAGGTCAACTCACTCAGCCCTTGAGACCTGGACAATTCCAGAGTTGACTGTGCCTCCAGAAACAAGCAGATTGGAGCCTGGAGCAGCTGCACAAGCACCCCAGTTCCATACCTGTACTCAGACTGTTAGCACTCACAGTTGATACATATAATAAAAGCCTTTGGGACTGATAAGGCTAATCTACTACATATTACTTTTAATATCAGATATCTAAATAAGAACAAACAAACCGAGACATTGCTTGATCCACTGATTTTTGCTTGAGGAACTTCTGTGATCTCAGCTGTGACCCCCTAAGTTTGAGTTAGGGTTCCTGAGAGCCCCAGCAGCCCTGTGGTTTGACTAGCTGGGGAGTTCCTGACTTTTAGTACAGTTCTCAGTACCTAACTTAATACATAGTAGGTACTCTAGTAGTCTGTTGAACAGAAAAATACACCAGATTTGGATAAGTTCCTCAACTAAACAAGGTGTCTTTCAGCTCCTTTTATCATATCCTGTTGAAAGAGCACTACCTGAAACTGACTGAGGAAATTAAGTTCAACTAGATCCACTATGTAATGAGCCTAAAATATTCAGATGAGTGAAAAATTGACTCTATTCAAGCCTGAAATTATGTTTGCACCAATGTGATTCTTGAGATGACTCACTGCTCATCCAGCTCAGGTCAACAAAATCCAGTTTACTATGTGCAGACCACTAGTCTAAGCACCGAGTGAAATAATGATGTATATTAGATAAGACATACATCATGGTCCCTCACCTCAGGGAGTTTATGATCTAGTAGGGGACACAAGACGTAAATAACTACAATACAAAATGATACATTATAAGTACATAAGGAACAGTGCTTTCTATGTGAGGTCCAACTGGGGCTAATATTGCGTGTAGGGAGGTCTCAGAGAAAGCTTGTGGGAAAATGAAGTATTTCCATTGGGCTTGTAAAGGATGAGTTAGAATTATTATGAAGCTAGCAGGAAGGATAATACTGTGTGAGCAAAGGCAGTTGGTCAGGATTACGTGCGGCAGGGGAAAGAGGAGGGAACAAGAACTGATGGGGAGGGTGTGATGACAGATTCAGACAAACTAGGAAGACTTGTGTGAAAACACATGAAGGGAAGTGAGCAAAACCAGGAAAACAATTTACCAGAGGATGACAATAATGTAAAGTAAACATTGACAAAAAAGGTCAGAACTCTGACCAATGCACTGACTGATCACAACTTCGGAACGGAAGGGAAGGAGTAGACATGCAAAAGGAGACATTTTCAGAGACAATGTGTGGATTTGTTTGGTTTGGTTATACTTAGGGGTTACGAGAAGGCTTTAATGGGGATATGGCAGGTGAAGCGAGTTGGGCAATGGATCGATCTTTCTAAGCAAGAAAAGAAAAAAAGTATCCAGGAAATATTTGGAAATAACATGAGAACAAAATCAACTCCAGAAGGAAATACAGACTAGTAGGACAGTTGTATAGCATTAGATTTTACATATTTATAAAATAAGTATGTGCCTTTTTCTAAAAAACAGCACATAAATTCAGTTTCAGATAATCTTTTTCTGTTCTTTCTATATTGTTCATGTTTATAAAGTACATGATATAAAGGAAAAATACATTTAAAAAGGAAGGCAGGGTAAAAGTCAAATCACAGAGGACCATTGAGATCTCTGAACAAAAATGACGATGAACGCATCTGTGCTTAAGGAAGGTTAGTTTGGTCTTCTGGTGGAGAAAGGACTGGAAGAGAAAAGAAGTGGAGGGGTTTTCACAGTGCATGTAATAAGTAATAAGAGCCTGGACTAGGAGCCTGACAGTGGAAAGGGAAAGGAGGAGATGGGTGTGAGAAGCACACCACAGGCAGAGTAGACGGTACTTGGTGAGTGACCACACCTTGGAGATGACAGAGAACATCAAAGATCACCAAGGCTTCAAACTTGGAGTTTTGACAAATGGAAATACTCGTGATGGAAATAGTGAAGCCAGAAAAAAGGGAGTCAGAGGATGATGGTGAGCTTGGTTTTGGACCCAAGGGAAATGCAGGCAGCAATAATAAACTCTATCCAGCTGGAAATGCTAACAAGTGGGGAGGGAGCCACACAACAGAAGCCATGGAACTTCTGGAAGAGTTCTGAGCAGCTGACACTGGGAGAGAGAACGAGATCTGAGGAAATGACCTTTGGGAAAACAACCTGAAAAGTGAGAGGAAGGAGAGAGAAGACAGAGGAGGAATGACTAAAGAGACACAAGGATGGCCAGATGTGATGTCTCTGAAAGCAACAGAAATGAGCAAATGAGTTAACAGTGGCAAATCCTGCAAAGAAGAATGAACAAAGGTCATGGTCAACAAGGAGCAGGCCCATGGCCTTAGAAGGAGGGGTGGAATTGGAAGCCAAACTGCAAGGAGTTAAGGAAAATATGCAGTTAAAAGTATGGGGGTTAGGCAACTTTTTCAAGAAGTTTGGTCATGAAAAGAAGAGAAAGATGTGGTGGTAGCTGGTCTAAGGTTAGAAGAGAAAAGGTTTTTATTCTTTTTTTTTTAATTGGGGAGGCATGTTTGCATGCAGAAGGGAGTTAGTTAATGGAAAGGAAGAAAGTAAAGATGCCAGAGAGGGGGAAAACAAGAGGTGGAAGGGATTAGCATCAGTAAGAAGGCAGGCTCTTCCTCTGAGGAATGGAGAAGAAAACAGGAGTGAGGTTTCTGGAAAGTTCTGAAAGGTGGACAAGGAGAAGCAGGTGACCTTAGTCTTCTCAGGGGAGTTAGAAGCTGTCACCTCCTCTAGGTGTGAGACAGTGAGACTTGAGAAGACCTAAGATTTCAGTCCCATAAGAGAAACCAAACTAATGGGGGCTGACATTTTCTTATTGGATGACCACCAAATTAAAACATGCGAGAGAAGTGCAGTATTAAAATTGCTAAGTGATATTACATGTTGGGTAAAACAAACAGTGGTCATCACTGAAAATAAAATATCCATTTAGCTTACATTTCCTTGCAGCCACATCCTGAAACTTGGATGTAGTGGATAAGAGCTAAGGACCTTTGAAGGGTCTGGCTGAAGCCTGCCAGCCAAGCAGCAAGGAAGGCCAGGTATGAAGGCTCCCACTCAGAGAGGGTCCAGAAGCCATAGATGGAACCAGAGCCAGGGACCAAGCCAGAAGCAGCAGGTGGTGTCTCCATCAGAAGCAGGCCTCAGAGTCCAGGGAACAAACAACAGATGTAATCTGAGGGCAAGCCAAAGACAGGGACAGTCTGTGTTCCAGTTAGAGTCCATATGATTTGTAGGATTCAAGCCTTTTATCCAGGAAGGGAGTCTTTTTCTGCTTGGCCTACCCTCTGAATTAGCAGCATCAGGAAGGGTCTTCAGTATCCCTTTATAAGGAAATGGCCATCTCGGAAGTATGGCACACAATAAACCCCTTTCATACTACTTTTAAGCCCCACAGAAAGTATTTTTACACAAATTCGACGTATTCACCTTCTGGAAGCTATGTAGATCAAATGTAGATCACATCTGAGTCACACTGTTGAACCTAGGTGAAAACACATTATTTTTCCCACTTTAAATTAATCCTTTGAACTAGAGCAGTTAACAGTTTGATTCAGTATTCCCAGGATTCCCAACAGCTCCAATGTAATGGATTCACACCAGGCTTAAATGGAGAAGTGACTAATTTATGTGAGTTTGGAAATGCAATGTAGGTCACATATTACTTTGGGCAGGAAGAGATTTTGAAAGACAAGAATTGCATTTAGAATTAAATCTCAGCATATGGTCCTAAGCATGAGACCTAAAAATTTTTAATGACAGAAAACCCACAAGAAGCATTAAAAACCTTGAAGACAGTAACCACCAGCGCATGGGCTGGCTGAAATGATCTTTTCTCCTGTAATAAAACAGACTGAAGGACGGAGTGGACATTTTGGAAACCAAACTAGCCCTATACACTGGACAATCTCATTAAGCATAACAAAGATCATCATTTTGGCAGAAGCAAAACAGTGTATTACCTTTACAATGCTTTTGCAAGTTCCAGTTCCCACGTTATTAGAAACGGAGGTGTTTGTTCGAGAACACTTTTCTCCTCTTGTGCTATAGCAGTTGCTGTTGATGCATGGCCAGCGACTAAAAGCATTCAGCGGATAGCTCGGGAAGGGCCTCTGGATATTTTCATCCTGTCTGCCTCTCGCTTCACACAGCTTAATCCATGATGGCACCTTCAAAAGCAAAGAAGTTCCCAAGCCAAAATGTAATCCTACGATAGCACTCCCCTCCCTTGCTGAACTAACAATGTAGCCAGCAAAGTACACTTAAAAACTTCTTTCCAAGGGACAGCTGTCAGCCCCAGGGAAGGCAGGAGGGATCAATTTGGGAAGGAGGGTGATGTGAAAACAAAGGCTAACGATAAAAAACATTTTCAATGTATTTGTCCAACCAAGATGGTGGAAATTCTGTTGGAAAATATGACAAGGAATCATGAAATAAAAGAAGCCAAAGCAACTCAGACCAGTGTATCATAAAAACCTCCTTCCAAAAAAAAAAGAGCTGAAAGAACAGAATGTGTCAAACAACAAACATCAGCATTAAAAAAAGTTAAATGAAATGTATCTAAAGAGGAAGGAAACAGCATTTATTTCAAAATCATCTGTCTGTGTGCAGTCAAATCACTGACTGGTTGGAATAAAGATTATCAGATTAGAAGAAGTGAGAGAGAAAGAAGACACTGTGCAATTCTAGCAACTCCAGCCTGACTTGTTTCAACAAACTGTGGACTCCAAAAAGAGAGAGAAACTGGCAAAAGTAAAGCTGCCAATTCTTACTACAGGCATTCTTAGACCATTTTAACTGAGATAAAAGTGATCATAACAAGGAAGGCAGAAGACACCCTCAGCCTGTCGATCAACAAGCAGTTATTGAGAGTCTAGATGTGAGGTACAAAGAAAAAAGCCATCCAGGTCATCAAGGAGTTAACATCCTATAAGAGTGGAACCTTAAACTCCTTGCCAGGTCACAGGACCCAAAGATTTTGCCAGCTTGTTTAAATAATATTAGTGAGGCCTGCAGGCGTCAACGGCTTGGAATCCTTCCACATGGAGGCTGAGACTGGCAGATCCTGGAGCTCAGAGGTTCTGAGATGCAAGGGATGAGGCCTACCTGGAGTCCCCACCAAGTCTGGGACCGATAAATTTCCCTAGAGTGGGGGACCACCTGGCTGCCTAAAAGAGGGTGAACCAGCCCAGGACAAATGGAGCAGGGCAAAACTCCCCCACAATCAGCAAGGGGATGGGTTCCAGGAGTGGTGAGAGTTCTTCCAGGCTGGGTGAGATAAATGAATAAACAATTGTAGATCATGAACACTACCATATCACAAAGCAGCAAAAAGCCCCTAAGGAAAAAACAAACCTCTAAAGAACCTGACTTAGAACCAGCTGAACCACGTTATACCAGTACATTCACTGCTGAAATTGGAAGGACAACAAACAGATGAGACACAGAAGAGATCTGATGGCATTTTTATTGACCTTTTCTCATCGATACGCTGGTAGTTAAAGGCATTTATCAGGGCCAAAGGGGAAAGAGGGCATGCTCAAATTATTATTATAACGGATAATAATCATGATTCACGTTGATATGGCACTTTAAGGGCTACATGGCATTTTACATGCTCTAGATCTCATGTGGTCATCACAAGAAGCCTATAAGGTAGATGCCCTTAATAGGCACATTTCACCCATGAGAGAAGTGAGATGGGGGCTACCCAGCTCGGACCCATCTCTGGCTGGATGACAGCCTCCATCTTCCTGACTCTCCATCCCCTATACCTAAACAGAACCCCCAGCAGGTCCAGCCTTGAGTTACCCACAATTTCTAACACTGAGCAGGAAAGAAGAAGGACAAACCAAGAGAGTTATCCATTAAATTAATAAGTTAACCAAAGAGGGTCGTATACTTCAAACCTAAGCATTAGTAGCCAGCATAAAAGGACGCATAAAGGAAACTGCCTAGGAGGTGGCACTCCAGGAAATCGTTCCAGCTCAGCATTAAGATCAAGCAGAAACTCAAGAACTAGGCAGAGGCTATGCTCCAGAAATGAATATCAGGAAACACAGCCCAAGCCAGAGAGTCTGCTGTCCACATTGTCCATGCTGGTGTCCTTCGGTCAGGCTGGCCCCACCCATGGGAAAGGCCCTGGTGAAGCATAAACAAATGGGAGAAGAAAAAGGAAGGCTCCCAGCTTGTGGCTTTAGAGTGGTGGCAGTCGGGAGTTTTTCACTGTCTTTCTGGTATTGCTGGTTCTGGATGGAGTTTGTACGACACCTGGGTACCCCTGAGGACCCTGTGTGTCTACCTCTGGTTGTGTCCTACAGGGTTTCAGAAATCAGTACACAGGGGCCTCCCAGAAGAGATGTGAACAAAAATGATTTAGACCAATAGATTCAGCTTCTCCTAATGGTAACTGGCCAAGGATGGATGTGTCTGTAGCAGGCTGTGACATTGAGGGGACAAGAAGGTGAGCTACTAGAACTGTAACATGAGAACAGGATGAGAAGACAGAAACAAAGAAACTGAGCCGTTTTCATAAAGGCTCATACACAATGAAATAATGCCAACAGTAACAGGTGAGCTAATATTATAGTGTGAGGGCCAGAGCGGACACCTGCATCTTGGACATCTTCCTTAAGATGTCCTGTAGGCATCTCCAACTCATCACATCCAAGACACAACTCATTATCTCTTCCCCCAACCATCCCCTCTTCCCTCATCTTACCAATCCAGCCTTAATCTCTCTCCTGACCTCCAGAGACCCATCTCCAGCTACCTATTAGATGCACCAAACTGACCTCATTATCCTACCTGCTCCAAACTCAGGTACTGTCAAGAGTACCACCATTGTCCCAGCCACCCAGCCTCACAACCAAGGCACCATCCCCAACTCCTCCATCACACTCACCCCACACAACATTTCCCACCCATGACCTTTTGTCTCCCCTCCCATGGTCATCACCCTGGTACATATTCTTATCACCTCACACCTGGACCACTGTCATAGCTTTCTGGTGAGTCTCCTGGCTTACAGTGTCCCCACACTCTTGTCTATCCTCTCGCAGCTGCCAAAGTAATCTTCGTAAAGCATGGGTCTGACCATGTCATTCCTCTTCTCAAGAAGCTCCAGTGGTTCCCTCTTGCCTCCAGGATCAAATATAAAACCCTCTGGCTTATAAATCCCTTCAGTCTAGCCCCTTCCTGCCTTTCTAGTCTTTTTACATTTTACTCCCCTATGTGGTCTGTGATCCAGAGACACTGGCCCTCTGGTATGGCTCATACATGCCCCTTCTCATCTCGACCTCCCAGATCTTTCTCTTCTCTCAAGGCTCAGCCTGAAACTTTTCCTGATCCTTCCCAACTCCTCTTCTGTCCCTCAAATCTTCCTAGAGTGGTCTGCCTGAATCTCTCCCTTGTCTCCAATATACTGTAACCTGAAGTATATCCATCAGTGTATACATTATCCTTCACTGGCCCAAAAGAACATCATCTGCTCCTTGAGGTCAGGGGCAGTGTCATCTCAGTACTTTGTATACAGTAGGTATTTAATAAATATACGTGGAAACTACTCCCATTACCAAACTGCATAATCCCATGTCCTTCAGAACACGACAGACAAACTATAACACACATCTAAGAACCAGAGGCTGTGAGCTCAGCTCCTAGAGCTGCTGCTACCTTGGGGGGGTTGCCTCTCTTTTTGTATTCTGTGTATTTTATGGATCACTTTTTCTTCTGATGCTAAAAAGGGATTGTAACAAAATCAGAAAGCCAGGAAACAAGTGCAGATTGGTTCTTTTATCTATCATCCTATGTACATCCTGGAGGATATTTAAAGTTTTAAAATATTTCCCAAGTCTTCCTAGACCTGGTTTCAAGTCTTGTCTCGACACATACGGGCTGTGCATCCCTGGGAAAAAAAGAGACTTAACCTCTTAATGCCTCAAGTAACTCCTAAACTATAAAGTATGGAACAGCCGCTAACTTTCCTAAGAAAGGGAAGTGCTTTACACTAATGAAATCACAAGTCAGAACCCAAAGAAGCTACTTGGAACATTGGCTACAGAGAAACCAAAGGAAGTGACGTGGAAGAGTAAAAGAGAAAGTCAGAAATAAGAGAAGATGTTGGGGATAAGGAAAGAGGGCAAGTAAACAACTGGGCTTAGACAGCAAAGTCATGCCTTAATCAGCCACTCTTTGTATAGTACATTGCTGGTTTACTTCTCCTTACATACCTTTCTTAAAGTGAGGTCTAGTGATCCAAAGACTTCATTCCAACGTGCGATTGGCCCCTTTTGTTTTTCCTCAAGTTTCAGGGCATGGATTTCTGACTTAAGTTCTTTTAATCGATCTTCAAAATTCTTACTCTTCTCCAAATAATCTAACCTGAAAAACACAGAAGAAAGGGCAGACAACCCAACAGTCATACTTGCAGACCCCCCACAAGATCTATTATCAGGGCACTCCTGAACAACGAAACAGATAAATGAGACTTAAATTACATTTTTAATGATATTATTTCAGAAGTGACATTTACAATTTGGGGCTTGCACTGACAATCTGGCTGTGGCATTGGAATTCAGATTAATGAATCACACCCAAGAGTATAGATTGTTTTTGTTTGTGTTAGTGTTTATTTTGGATGAGTCTGTTATAGACAAAACCTCCTTCCTTTCTCTGCCAAACTCCTTGATTCCATGCCTACGATCCTCCTCCTCTCCTCTCTTTTCCTAATCCCCAGTTCTCTGGTTTCTACTCTCCTCACTAAACTGAGATTGCCCTCTCCTAAACTGCCTGCGGTCTCTGGATTAACTGCCAAATCTAAGGATCCAGCCTCAGCCCTCTGCAGCCCTGGCTCCTACTCATCACCCTCTCTTCCAGTGCTCCCACTCCCCTATGGGTCATATCACCTTGCTATCTCCTCGATCTCCTCCTGCTGTCCCACCTGTTCTCTGTTCTTTGCTGATTTGTCATCCATGACCCCCCACTAACCGTGAGTGTGCTCAAAGGTTGTCCTGAGGGCTTTCTCATTTCTCTCCATACTCATTTGGGAACCACATCAACTCCCAATTATCACCTCTACGGAGATGACTCCCATTTTCTCTGGCTCTCCTCATCCCTCCTCTGCTGACTGCTGACCTCCGGCTTCCTTTGTTTCAACTCAAACCCCACCTTCTACAGGAAGCTTTCCCCAGTCCCTCTGAATTCCAGGGCCTTCCTTCTTTGAATTATTTCCTACTTACCCTGCATGTAGCTTGTTTTGTATGTGTTTGTTTGCATGTTTTCTCCCCCATTAAACTATAAGCTCCTTGAGGGCAAGGACTGTCTTTTGCCTCTTTTTGTATGTCAGTGCCTGGCACATAGTAGGAGCTTATTAAATGCTAATTGAACTGAATCTCCATATCCAGACCTGATCTCTCCTAAGTCTCAGTCCCACAGCACAAACTGCCTATTGGACATTTTTAACTGGGTGTCCTGTAGGCATGTCAAACTCAGGTCCAAAAAAAGGTCCATCACCTTTCCACCAGGACAGGAGCACTATTTACCATGGAGATGAGGCTAATTATTATTTAAAATGCAGTAAAATCTGCCCTTTGTTGATGCAGATTCCCAGGGGCCCAGGAGGAGGCTGAAGTGGCCTTCCATCAGGCTAGAGTGGCAGCAACACAGCCAGTGCAGAGTCAGGTAGATTGCCCTCACCTGGACTAGTTCAGCACCCTTGTTCAGTCCCCTTTCCTTGCTATAGCTTTATCACCCTCCTATGCTAACTGGTAAGTTGGCCAATGAATGTCTCATTTCATTCCAATTTAAAACCTGAAGCACTAGATCAGACCTAGCCTACAGCACCACCACCCCCAAACTCACCCCTCTTCCAACCATCCCTATTTCTTCTAAGGGTACTACTACCCTTGCAGCCCCCCAGGTTCACAATCTTGGAATCATCCTCAACTCCTCATTCCCACTCCCCCCACATCTCCAATGTGTTACAAAGTCTCATATCTCTAGCTCCTCAAAATCTCACACCTATCTCTTTCCACTCACACATCTGCCACCCTCACTCCCTCACTCAGTCTCTTATCACCTCTGGCCTAGACCATCACCACAGACTCCTCCTCAGTTTCTCTGCTTCCTTTCTCTCCCCCCTAAAATCAATCCTCCACAAGCTGCCAAAGGGATTATTCTAAAGCCCAAGCCTGATGATGTCACCCTCTCCAGTGGGTCCCCATTGCCTCCTGAATCACAAATAAATTCCTCTGATTGACATTTAAATCTCTTCACAACATGGCCACCTTCTTACCTGTCCAATTGACCTTTCCTTGCACACTGAAAGCCAGCCACACTGACACATTTGTACTCTCCCTACCACTTCAGTACCTTTGCCTGGGATGGTCTCCCTCCTCACCTCCACCTCTTGCAGGGCCGTCTGTCCATGAAGTCCTTCCATATGCCCCCCTCCTAGTGCCTAGGAAAGCATTATTTCCCAAAACTACCAAGTATCAGCATGGCACACTGGACAGTGTTGGGCTTGAAGGCCTCCAACACTTACTAAAAATGTGATCCTAGGCCAATCACTTAACCTCAATCTCAATTCTCCATCTGTGAAATGCCCTGAATCTATGATCCTCTGTATATACTTCTACGTATGTGTATCTCCTCCATTAGAATAGATGCCTCTCTTCCTTTTTGTCTCTAGCACTTAACCCAGAGCCTGGCACACAGCAGCCATATCATAAATGCCCAGTGATTGACTAGGTTTTCTACAATGGTAACTTGCCAATGTGAATTCTGCATTCTTTCAGACTTTCACTTCACTTAACTGAGGAAGTCACTCTCAAAGGAACTGACTGTGTCAAAAGAAACAAGGAAAGAAGTCCTTCGCAGCAGCAATGCTGGAAACAAAGCTTTTGTATTTCCTAGAATAATTTCCATTCCCTCCTTGGACAATATTTAAATTGCCCACCCGGGTAGCTGGGTAGTTCAGTGGATAGAGCACCAGGCCTGAAGTCAGGAAGCCCTGAGTTCAAATGTGACCACAGACACTTACTAGCTGTGTAATCCCAGGCAAGTCACTTAACCACATTTGTCTCTGTTTCCTCATCTGTAAAATGAGCTGGAGAAGGAAGTGGCAAACCATCCCAGTATCTTAGCCAAGAAAACTATCAAAAAGGGGTCACGAACAGTGGGACATGGCTGAAAAATGACTAAACAACAACAAAGATTTATCATGATTTAGTGAGCTCCCTGCAGAAGGGATCAGGACTCCTGTGAATTGTCCTGTGGAAGAGCTCTCATTTATAGATTGTATCAGACACTTCTAGAACAAAGCAAAACAGGTACCACAGGTCAATAACTAGAACTCAGTTATTCCAACATATATGCCAACTGACGCTGACATCCGAATCCTCTCTCAGGCTAAAGAATGAAAGTTAAACGTCAGGGACTCCTTTTGTAGGAGACACGGTTTCAGGGCCGCCAATCTCTCCACTTCACTTCCTTACATAAACACAAAGAGAAACATAGCATAAACAGGCCATCCAATCGTAGAATCAAGACATAAGAGTCTAGAAATTCAACACAAAGACCAAGAGAAAGGGCTTGGGGATTGTGAATCCATTCTGCCAAAACCTACAAAGCTCCCTGAAATGTCAGTAGCATCTCATTTTATATAAACATATATGTGTGTTATATACATGCATATCTGTGTATGTGTGTATATATGTATATACATGTGTATGCTGTGGTATATGTTTATATGTATATGTGTCACACACACGCACGCATGCACAGGTATTTACTAAAGCTGATGCTCAGAGGTAGTACCTACCTCTCCCTTTCTATCTCCAAGGACAGTCTCTTCAGGTCGACATCCCTTAAATCAAACCTTGTACATCCTTTTTCAACTCCAAGGTCTCCACAATCAACAGGGGAAGGTTGAGGATACCTGTTTGTGTGCTAGACAAAAAAATAAAAAAAAGAGCTCTACTTTTCAGCCATCAGAGGAGTTTTATGCCCTTAGACCCTTCAGTCTGAACACACTGGCTGCTTTAAAAACATCATTTCACTGCTTACAAAGAACTTAAATAAAGCATGGAGAGATTGAGTGATTTTCCTAAGATCTCAGCATGAATCACTGGCAGAACTGGGGAAGTGGACTGAGCCTGGAGTCTCAAACTGGACTCCAAACCACCAACCAGCACTTTCCTCCTTTGTGAAATGAGAATATGGAGAGTGTTGACTCAAGGTTCCCAGAGAGAATAAAATGGTGTTCTAAGGTTCATCAACGGAATGAGCTCTTATGGACAAAAAGGGCATCTTTGATTTTGCCCAGAGTACTTGCAATGATGGGCAGAGTGGTGTCTCGACTGCAGCTAAATGAATGACATGATATATCATTAAGGCCACTTCTTTCTAAGTGCCAGGAAAACCTGTGAAATGACTGTGTGAGGTGATAGAGCTGTTGTGCATGTGCTTGTGTGTGTGATGTCTCCCCCATTAACCTGTAAGCTCTGTGAGGGCAGGAAGGATCCTGTGCCTCAGCATTGTGCCTGGTATGCAGCAGACAATCAATCAATGTTTCTGGATTGATTGCTTTTCTTTCTCACTTATGTGACATGGCACTCCCTCGTGTTTTCCACCTCTCCTGATACGCTGCTGCCCATCACCTCAATAGAGTGCCAATGAGTCAACGTACAGGGTGAGAGACTCGGGTGACCTCCTGGAGCCGCTGCTTCGCTCGGCGCTCAGCTTCTCTGGCCTCACTCAGGTCTTGTTTCAGGTATTCCGTTTCCTTGATTCTGTTGGATAAAATATCCCCCAGGTGAAGCAATGAACATCATCCAGTGTTTGCACTTTAGAGCTATGTATGCTCCATGGGAAAAAGCCATGCTTGCATCCTATAAAGGCCTCATGTCAGAAGAGCAGGAGGCCCAGGTGTGTGTAGGAGGCACTACTCCATTCAACAAAACAAAGCAGATGCATCGTTGACCTCACAAGGCCTCCCTCTTCCATCCTCACTTGGCTCCTCAGTCTCTTTAATCATCCCACCCTCATCCATTCACCAGGGCTCTGCTCATTCAAAAATCCCACAGACACATCTTGTCTCTTCTAATTAGTTGTAGACCACTGAACCTTTCTGAAAATGTCAATATTTTAATGAACTCACTCTTTAAAATTTGATAAAACTATATTAAAACACTAAATTATATCAATATTTCAAATGAAAGTATACTAGCCATGTCAGTTAATTAAAATCATAGAACTTTAGAGCACCAAGGAACTTCAAAGGTCATAAAGACCTACAAACACACATGACATATTAGGAAACTGAGGCCCCAAGATGTGCAACTGCTCGCCTAGTTCACATTGGTAGGAAGTGACCGAGCTAGGATTTGAATACAGGTCTTCTAACTGCAAATCCATTTTCTAACTGCAAATCCAAGTCCCTGCCACACTGAGTAGCAATAAGCATTATCCCAGCTAGTTAGATTGTGATGAAGACCATGATTGTAATCTTTACATCAGTCAGCCTTATACACAAAAAGCTCCTTCAGTTCCTTCAACCAAAAGCTCTCCCTATAACGCCCCCAACCAGCCCTCCAATAATGCCATTGGCCACAAGGGGGACTGCTCAGACCCTTCCTGAAAACCCAACAATAACATCAGTGCTAGTAATGTCTATAACACCTTAAAGTTTACAAACCACTCTTCTGAATCAATCAAGCACCTCACTCCCCTTAAATTAAATGCTTGATCAGGACCCCTAGTAAATCAGTCAATCAAAGGCATTAAATCAGGCGTGAAAAGTCCTTAATCTGGAAGTCATAAAAGTCACTGAATGAAGTGTGACACACATGGTATAGGTGAAGCTACACACAAAGTATTTTGGAATTGGCTGAAGAGATCCTCAGCCACACCCTATGGACCATTCACAGAACTGGGATCCAGTTAGGAGCCCAGACATTCAAGCAGCAGACCAGAGTACAGCAAAGAGCAGTCCAGTCATGCCCCCAACGGGCAGAGAAGAGCCTCTGGCTCTCCCTACCTTGACCAGAGGAAGATGCCGCAAACCTCAAATAGTATGGAAGACGTGGACTTTACACCATCATCCCAGCAGCAGTCCTGGAACAGCAGTAGCTTATGGCAGCATCTCCAGCAAGAGGTTAGGATAAATTAAACACCCTGGGTAAAGGCAGCAAGACTCTACAAGAGCCCCGACCCTCAGGCCTACCAGGAAACTATGCCATGCATAAGGGGATCTTTGTGAAGTCCCCAGAAATCAGATAGAATGGACTTCCAGAAAAAGGACTTCCAGGAGCTATGATTTTTACCCCTTAGTCACATGTGTTCTAAAATGGAGCCCACTTTCACTTGAACTCCACATGTACTTAAGGGAGACCGTGCCCTTTGTTTGGGGAAATATTTTGTACAAACTCTTTTTCCTCTACTACTTTAATAAATACCTATTTCTAAAAGATAATTAAGTTTGGCTGGCTATTGTCTATCAATGGATAATCTATGGTGGTAATACACCAATGAGGGCTCATGAGCTATAGTACCAGAAAATCACTGCCACCACCCCTACCCCCTGCCTAGCTGTCAGGATGACCCCTAGGACCCTCAGAAGTGGTCACTCTGGCAAGCCAACCAACTGGAGCTTGTGGGAGCTGGAAGGATGAGCCCTAGAACAACTGCATTGTCATTTTTATCAATGTATTACAAAACTTTTTGCAAATATTAACTTGGCCAACTTTCTAAGACCACGATGAGCTGGGATATGTGCTTTCTGGCAAATGTAGTGTATTCAAGCCAGCCAAAAAGCGCTATAGAAGGAGGTTCTTGTGCTTCCATATCCACCTCCTGCTGCTCCTACTGTAGTATAGGGGAAAGCATGCTGGACGTGGAGTTAAGGAAAACTGAATCCAAACCCTGCCTCAAACACTTGTTGATGTGTGAGCACAGGCAATTCTCTGAGACTTCCTGGGCCCCAGTGTCTTCATCTGCCAAGTGGAGTCAGTGATCCCTCTTACTAAGTGCTGTTGAGATGATGAAACAAGAGCACAAGGAAAATGTGCTTTGAAACTTTCACACACTATAAAAGTGTCAGTGACTGTGACATCAGGCCAGGGGCTGAGGCTACTACCACTTCTGTCAGAAATCAAATGTAAAGCCCATGGCCCTTCTCCCTCACCTGAGGTCTGACTCTTTGACCAGCTTAGCAGCAATCCTTTCTGCTTCCCTCACTTTCTGCTCCATCAGACGTTTCTCTTCCTTAGTTTTCAGGGCCGTGATCTCCAGCCGCTGGCGCTCCTGCTCGGCCTCAGCGGCATTCTGGGCAAGCAGCTTGGCTTCCTCCTCAGCAATCTGTGCCTTCTCTGCCAGCAGCTCCGCTGTCTCTTTGGAGTGGAGCTGGGGAAGCATTGCACCAGCCTTAGTTCCCAGAAGGGCCCAAGCCAGAGAGTAAAGCAACAATGACATGGCAGATCACAGGGCAAGGCTGAACCAGGCGGGCTTGGTCAATCAAGGACAGGTAACTTTCAAAGCCAGACAGGGTTAGTCACATCAGTGTTGGATTTCCTATAAAATGAAGGGGAACACAGCCAGCAACCCATGTGTTTCATGAGGATACTCACTAAGGCCTCATTGGCTTGTCGGGCCTCAGCTTCCAGCTGAAACAGCCGTCTTTCCAGTTCATCTTTGGCTCTCTCAGCCTCTTCTCTGAGCTGCTTCTCCCTGGCTAGCCTCTGATGCTCCATCTGGAAAAGAAACGAAGGTAGATGTGCCATCTGCAGATTCCACGTCCACCTCGACCCTGCCACACCTTTATTCCTGAAATGGAACTAGTTTGAATAAAGAAAACTGAATTAGGGTTCACCCTGGGGGGAAAAAAGCTTGGTAGATTTGTAAGCTAAACCATTTTGCAGCTGTCTGCCATGACTGCACATGTGTGTGCCTATAATTAAGAACTTGATGGGTAGATATTGAATAGCGGTGAAATTAGCATGCAGCAAGGGAAGAGAACACATTTCCCACCCTGAGAGCCAAGGGCCTGGAGAAGCATCCTCACTCAAGCTCCATCAGCCCTTTGGTCACACTGTAGTCCAGACCATTAAGGCCATTAAGCAATGCGGGGTAGATGGCAGGGTGAGAGGCAGGTTAGATGTGTTTGAGAATGGAAAGAGTTAACACTTCAGGGATAGTCTCCTGAAAAGGTTCCTCCCATCTCATCAAGGTAACCTCTAAAGGAGCAGTCAGTGGGGGAGGGAGCCACCTGAGGTGAAACCCACCTTCTTCCGAGCTTTCTCTTCCTTGGCTTGAGCTTTCATTTGCTGAATCTCAATGGAGTCCACTCTCCTCCTCTTCATGAATAGGTCATGATTTCCAATACACAACTGAAGGATCTACAAAACAAGAGTTTCCACTGATTCATAGGCTTGCAAGTGTTCTTCACTACACCTGGACCACTCCGCCACAATCTACTGGATCCTCCACCCAGCTGCCATGCTGCTATTCTGGAAACACAGGTCATTCTCCCATGACCTCTCCTTTGGGCATTCTCCCTACCAGCCATACTGGTACACTTGCCATGCTCCATCTCCACTTCATCTCCTATTTCCATGACTTTGCCCAGGCTGTATCCCACGCCTGGACATACTCCCTCCTTACTTTTGCCTTGTGGAATCAGACTCAAAGGGACCTGGGACCATAAATCTGGAGCTGAAAGAGGTCCCAGAGACCCCCACAGTTTGAAGCTGGCTTCAGTCAAGGCTCAGCTCAGGGGCCAGCTCCTGCACTGACTCTACCTTCTTCCCCTATGACAAAGGCCTCCCCACCCCTACCACTGGAAATGAGTCTCTACTTTCTATTTACTTATTCTTTATATTTCCCCCAACAGCTCACTGAGGGCAGAAATTCTTTCACTTTTGTCTCTGTATCCCCTGCCTAGCCCAAAGTAGGCCCCTAAACACTTCCTAAAAGAATTTTCTGAAATCCATAGGAAGAACCTGCAGTCCACTGGCCATGTCTCATTACCCCTGATCTGGCACCTGACAATGTCCCTGGTACTCACGGTCCTTGGGCGGTGAGCAGAGCACCAGTTGTGTTCTCCCCCACACACTGACTCCTTCCTTCATCCCCTTCCACCCTCCACCTTTCACCCTATGCTTTCCCTCCTAAGAACTCCTTCACAACTTAACACTTCACATGCTGCTGTAGTGCTCAAGGTACGGCTGTACCTTCAACAGCCCGAAGCTGTTCAAGGTCATGACTGAATACAATTACTTTTCTTTTCTTTCTCTTTTTTTCTTTCCAGTCACTAGATCTCCTCGTCTGGCCTAGGCTGGAAGGTCAGCACCCAGGCTGGTCCCACTACTGATTAACTTGGAAGCTTCAACCTGCCCAATTGTGACCTGGGCTAGTTCATCCCTCCACAGGCAGGCAGGCAGCCTGGTGGCCCCTTTGTCCTGGAGGCTCTTCACACTATCACACCTAGTGGTACCCCTGCTCAGGTTTAGCCCTACTACAGTTCAAGCAAGCTACCATCCTCAGCCTCTCTGCTACCACATGGGTCAGCACTCAGTGGCAGGAATCAGAACTGTGCTGGGGCAACCATAAATGTTGCTGAATGGATCTTGCAGCTTGGGAACAGGCCAGTTTAAATACAATACCCCAACATGCTGCTATTTCTAAGGGTCTCCAGTGCTTTCTAAACTCCATGTCCCTAAGCCCTATTAGCAAACATTTATTGTTTCTTTTCATAGATAGAGAAACCATGGTTAAATCGGGGAAGGGAGGCAGAACTCCATCTCTGGCCTAGAATTCAGACACAAGGTCATTGGGCTTAATTAACTGCTTTGGTTGACTCTTGGGTTCTCTCAGTAAACCATTATGGAACAGTGTTGGTTTTTTCTTTGCCTCTGCTTCTACCTTCGATGTCTTTCTCACCTGATGGCTACAAAGAGCATTCCTCAAACTACATCAACAGAGCCCCTGACTTCACCCTATCAGCCTGTTTGGGTTTTATTTTTTCTTTTTCAACTGGGGTAACTGACAGAAGATTTGAATAGGTTGCTTACCAACTTATTCACTTTCAGCTGTGAGGAAAAGAACTTGAAAACTTCTGCCTTTTTGTCAAGAGGCTTAATTGTTAACTGGTAGAGAAAGGAAAACACAGTCATTAAGAAGCTGAGGAGGTCCTCAGAAGGTTAGAGTGCTTTTTGGAAGGATCCTGACCAGGGTACTCCAAGAGGAGCGCAGCATAGGCTTGTGGCTCCAAGGGAGAAGAGTTACCACGCACCTCTGACACAGTGGATGCCCTTGGTCAGCCACCAAGAGGACAGCCTCGGTGGATTTCGCATCTGGAGCCAGAAGGGACAACACAAACAGCACATTGTAGGAAGCAGCACTGTGCTCCCAGTTGTTAGCGTCATTGGCCTTTTAGGCACACAAACAAGCCAGTAAGTGTGCTCTACAACCAGGGGAGAAACGGAACACAAGCAGAAGAAACACCAAAGAATAAAGCATTTTCTGCTCTAAGAAGTTCATTTTCTCATCCCCCAAATATTGAGGGCCACTACAGAGTGTGGGGTTGGGAACTGCAGTTCCATATTTGGTTTTCTGCAGTTCATTGGTTAGGTTGAGAATTCAGGTTAATGCAGAGACAGTGGGGAGATTCAGAAGCAAAAGAGCCCCAACCTAAGGGAGTTTCCTAGGAGTCAGATATATGCAACGGTGTGCTGGTGGATGTTTGACAACCAGCTTGGGGGGTGCAAGGGACAAATTTTCTCCAACACTTCCTCCAGTCCAAACAATCAACAAAATAATCAACCAAGCCCTGATTTGTCCTGTCTGGCTCTCTGGAGCCTGTTGAAGCAGGTCCTGGTCCATCCCTTGGATCTATGGAACTTGGATCACAGCCTTGAGCAGATTTTTCTTCAGGCCATTTCCCTCCCATCACTCTCTCCTCCCATGCAATATCTGAGCTTGGAACATGCTCTCCACTTCCTTTGTTCACTGCAATCAGTGCCCTTGGCTACCAACCCCCTGTTCTGACTCAGGAAGCCCAGTGGGTCTTTGAAAATCTGCCTCATGTTACCAAATCTCCATTCAAGCCTTCTGACAGGAAACATGTCAAAGAAAGGGTTACAACTTGCCTCAGCTGGCAGTACAAATAGTGTGATCATCAGTCTTCTCTTAGAGATGGTGCAGCAGAGGGTAGGGTCCCCCCAGAAGCCCCATGTCTTTCCTTAGGTTATTTTCCCTCCCTTTTTTTTGCATGCCCCTCTAAATAAGAATGGCTTTCTCTCTTCCCAGGGCCCAAACAAGCTGTCAGAAGGTTCGAGCCAGCCGTACCATCACAAAGCATGAAAGATGCAACCATCCCCACCTACCTCCTTCTCACTGTAGGAAATGTTTCTGATGGCACTCCATTCAAAAGATTTGTTGGGAGAGAACCTGTTATTGATGCTGTAGACATGGATCCCTTTAGCATCTACACCAAGCAAGAGATCTGTGTGGCTCTTATTTTGCTGCAAAAGAAGCAAATGCAGAGCAAAGGGGTCAAAAAGACAATCTGCACACTAGAGTGACTCCTAATTTACCCAGTATCCATCTTGTCTGTACATGGTTGTTTGTATGGCACCTCTCCATTAGAATGTAAGCTCTAGCTCCTCATGCCTATGAGGTTGGCTAAAGTGGCAGAAGAGGATAATGACAAATGCTAGAGGGGATGTGGAAAAATAAGGACATCAGTTGTGAACCAGTCCAACCACTTGAGAACAATTTGGAATTTTTATAGCCAGAAGTCTACAACACTGTGCCTACATTTGACCCAACAATATCACTACAAGGTCTGCATCCCAAAGAAATCAAAGAAAATGGAAAAGGACCTATTTGTACAGAAATATTTATAGCAGTTCTTTTTGTGGTGGAAAAGAATTGGAAATTGATGGGATGCTGATAAATTGGGGAATGGCTGAACGAGTTGTGGTATAAGATTGTAATGGAACACTATTATGCTATGAGAAATGATGAGCAAGATGGTTTCCGAAAAACCTGAGAAGGCTTCCCTGAACTGATGCAAAGGGAAATGAGGAGAACACTGTGCAGGCACAGCCACATCCTAAGTGTGATCACCTGTAAAAGACTGGGCTACTCTGACAAAGACAAGGACCCACGACAATTGCACAGGAGCCAGGATGAAAAATGCTATTTACCTCCAGAGAGGCAAGAGACTGAAGCAGACTGTTTTTCTTAATCTAGTTTTCTTTTTTTTTGTAACATAGCTAATGCAGAAATATATTTTGCATGATTTCATGTGTATAATCAGTATCATTATCTCTTGCTTCCTCAATGAGTGGGGGAAGGAGGGAAGGAGGGAGAGAATTTGGAATTGAAAATAAACATTTAACATTTTTTTAAAAAGAGAATGAAACTCCTTGAGGGAGGGTTGTTTTTTTGCCTTTCTTTGTACCTCCAGACTTTAGCACAATGCCTGGCACTTAGTAGGTGCTCAATAATTGATTATGCCCTTGTTGACTCTGAGATCACCTCCAATTTGCCCTGTATGTATCTTGTAAGTGCATCACTTTTCACATGTTGTTTTATCTTTCTCCATATACCTCAGAGCTTAACCCACTGCCTGACACACTGTTGTTGTTCTTGTTCAGTTGTTTTCAGTCCTGTCCAATTAATTGTGACCCCATTTGGGGTTCTTCTTGGCAAAGATACTGGAGTAGTTTGCTGTTTCCTTCTCCAGCTCATTTGACAGGTGAAGAAACTGAGGCAAACAGTGACTTGCCCAGGGTCACACAACTAGTAAGTGTCTGAGGCCAGATTTGAACTCAGGAGGATGTCTTCCTGACTCCAAGCCCAGCGCTCTATCCATTGTGCCACCTAGCTTCCCACCTGGCATACATTAGGTGCTAAATAAATGTTTGTTGACTTCCACACATTCAACACAGATATTCCTACAGCAGAAGGTAAGGTTTCAGGGGCATGTCCCCCTGATCTCTGAATTCTTCTATATGAAGCCATAAGGAGAACAAAATAGCTTGCATACTAGCACCCTGAAGCAGTACCTGCCTCGACTAAAACTGGGTAGGAAGTGAGCCAGACTGCTGGTATATAGAGCTGCCCTGGCATGTCAGACATAACTGTAGGGGCAGATGCCAGGGAAAACGTTAACAGGTTCCAAGCCAGAAAATCAGGAGCCAAACTGTTACTGAGCACTGAGATCAAAAGGCTGAACAACTTCAAAGCACGTCTGTTAGGCAAGGAGGAGCATTGTGAAGGTTCAGGTTGACTGAAACATTCCTGGGTTAATAACACATCTTTTTATTTAAGGCTATTGTTCCCTTGGTAAATACTAGCTAATGTTCTCATCTCTTCTTGAGATGCTGGAGCTACATGGAGTAACCCTGAATGCCAGTGTGAGCAGAGGCCATTCCCTTGGTGTTGGTGTCTCTTAGGGTGGGGAAGGCCAGCAGCTCTACCCAAGAGACATCGGCCCGGGACACTGCACCATCACGTCCCATGCAGAGGAAGAAGGGCACTGAACAAGGAGTCACAAGATCTGGGCTCAAGCCCAGCTCCTCCATTTGTTAGTTCTGTGTGACCTTGGAGAATTCATTTAAGCTTTATAAAGACCCATATCTTCTCCCTTAAATGATCATAATCCTATCACCAGCCTCCCTACCTCACAGTGTGCTTAGGAATCAAAATACTACATCTGAAAGAATTCTGAAAAATACAGTGTGCTATATAAACACAAGATGGTATTCGTGGAAGTAGCAGAGATAATGATAGTAGTGGTGGTGGTGGTGGTAGTAACAGTACTAGCAGTAGCACTAGTAGTAGTAGTAGTAGTAGTAGTAGTGGTGGTAGTAATAATGGTAGTAGTAACAGTACTAGTAGTAGCACTAGTGGTAGTAGTAGTAGTAATAATGGTAGTAGTAATAGTAATAGTTATAATGGTAGTAGTAGTAGTAGTGGCAGAAGAAGTAGTAGTCCTTAGCTTTCTTCAAGGCTTCTGAGCCTTGAGTCAGCTCCTACAAGGGATCTTTTAGTTCCCTCCCATTCAATAAGCATTTATTAAGCACCTACTAATATGCTGGGCACAAATCTAGACTCTGAGGATATTGAGACAAAAACCACAAAGTCCCTTCACCTCAAGGAGTTTACATTCTACTGAGAGGAATTAGCATGGGCAGAAATATAAGAAGATACAAACTATACTCAAAATAATGATGAAGTAATTTCAGGGGGAACACTAACAGCAACTACTCTGTTAGGAGATGGTCTCTGAGTTGAACCTAATAAAGAGAAGAAGGTGAGTTAAAGATATGTAGGCAGGAGATAGAGTGTATGGTGACACAGGAGTGTCCAACATACATCCCAAACCAGACTGAAAGATAATTGGGAAATATTTCAGAAAATAAATAAAAATAGAATCAAACATAAATCATATTGTATTTTAAAACTAAATCCATCTGCAGCCAGAAGAGATCTTCACATCCAGATTTATGGCCCCATTTCTATATGTGTTTGACATCGTAGGTGTGAAAGGAACATGGTGGAAGCCAGTTTGCTGAGAGTGTCTGGTGCATGAGGGAAAGTTTTGCCAAGTTCATCCAGGAAAGACAGCCTCGGGGCAGATTGTGCAGGACTTTGATGACAAAAAGAGGAGCTTGTGTTTTTTCCTCAAGACACTGATGAGGCCTTGGAGCTTCCTGAGCAGGTAAGGAACCTCCTTGTGGAGGCCATGTGAAAGGTAGACTAGAGAGGGAAGACAACCAATTAACAGGCTGTTGTGATGAATGTGCTTGAGAGGGGAGGATAGTCTGAATTAGGGTGGTGGTCAAGTAAGTGAGGAGAAGAGGAAAGACATGAGACCTGTTGTGGAGGTAGAATCAACAAGATTTGGTAAATGATTGGAACTGGGAATGAGAGAAGAATGAAAGATGAATCCTAGGTTACAAACCTACATCCCTGAGAATGGTAGAACCCTCAATAGGGAAGTCAGGAAGGGGATCGGGCTTAGGGAGAGATGCTGAATTCTGTTTTGGACATGTCGATTGTGAGATGTGGGATTGTGAGATCCCACAGGTGACATCCAGTTAGCAAGATCCAGAGGCAGTCAATGATATGGAACTAGAGAACAGGAGAGAGATGAGATCTGGATATATAGACCTGGGAGTAACCTAAAAAGAGATTGTAGTCAAACCCATGGGGGCTGATGAGATAAATGAAACAGAATGTGAAGAGAAGAAGGCAGATCCGACAGAGTGCTAGAGCATAATGATGTATAAGAGGCAAACACGGAGGATGACCCTACAAAGGAGACTGAGAAGGATCAGTCATATAGGAAGGAAAACTAGGAGAGAGCAGTGCCACGAACACGAGAGAGAGAGAAGGGGACAGTCACAGGCATTCGTCTTAGGCTTAGAGAAGCCTCGGTTCACTTTGTCCTTATGTCCTTGTGTGCATGCATCTGTGCCTGCCCGTTGTTTACCTCCTTGAGGGCGGGACCTGGTTTCATTTTTGTCTTTGGATCCTCAATGCCCCAACACAGTGACTGGCACGAAGTAGGGAGTAAGAAGTGCTTGCGGGATTGAACTGAATTAAATTACAATAAAGTTGTTCCAGACTCTTTAGCAGCTTCATGATAGTGATGTGCAGCAGCTCTGCTCACACAATCCAGACCAGAGCCAATTCAGGCTAAAAAAAGAATGATCATCAACTGGGAGATCATTAGTAACATATAATAATCATAATCATAGCTAGCATTTGCAAAGCTCTTTTACAAATCTTTTTCTCAACAACCCTGGAAGGTAAGTTTTTTTTCCCCATTTTACAGATAAAGAAACTGAGACAGATGATGATTAAGTGATTTGCTCAGGGTCCTACAGCTAGTAAGCTTCTGAGACAGAAATCTGACCTCAGGTCTTCCTGATACCGTGTGTATCCCTCCATGCAATCTGCCATGTTGTTTCTTCAAAAAGAAAAAAAGAGGCTATACACCAAAAGAAAAAGGACATACAAAAAAAATTTGTAAAGAAGCTGCCTCCTAACCATACCACAATTTAGAAAGTTTATGTGGAAACATTCAGAGAAATTCCACAGAGTCTATGAGTGGCAGGAGCACCAAGAACCTAGGTGAAGGACCAGTTTAAGAAGAAGAGGAATGTGGCTTCTGACAGGGGTGGGGACCCTCTGGGTCCTCAAGTGTGGCCTCTGACTGCATCCAAACTTCACTGAACAAATCCCCTTAATAGAAGGATTTATTCTGTAAAACTTGGACTTGGTCATGTGACCTTGAGGCTGCAGGTTGCCCACTCCTGGAGCAGCTTACTGAGAAGATGGGGATCAGTCAATGTGGCCATGAAGAATAATGCATCCCTTTACTAACTTTCCTCCCCACATACAAAATGAAAACTTGCACTCCGTAGATTCTCTGTGGCCTTACTGGTGGCCCACTCCAGCCAATGGTGATGACAGAAAACGCTCCAGGCTAAGTGTCGGCTAGTGAAGAAGCCACATCCCTGGCTGATGACTTTCTGGTAATGAGCCTGTCTGCATTTCACTGGGCAGGACCTCAGATGGCAGCCACTATCAGTTAATCACTGGACTCCTCCTCAGAGCTTCCCAACTCAGCCCAACCTGCCAGAGCCTGCAGACCTACAGCACAGACTTGGAGAATGCAGGACCACCCTGATGCTGTGTTAAGGAGGACTTTCAAAGAGAAATGTTTTTCACGTGGACTGAAAACCTTAACTAAAATAAGTTAATTTCTTCAAAGGAAGTCCCACCACTACTCCAAGTCTCACCACTACTTTCACATTCATACAATTCTCTTTCAGTTATCAGCTCAAGTTACACCAGTGGCTGGGGTCATGTGCCCCATACCATTCATAAAGTCTCAGATCAGATCCGTAAGTGGTTTTCCATGAACGTCAGTCTCTTCTCCAGCAGTTTTTTCTCTGTATTCAGGATTAGCACGTATAACACAGGCCAGATCTCCACAGCTTTTTAAAAAATTTCTCTAGTTGATTTATTCAGGCTGAGACTTTCTGGCATCCTAAGGCCTAAAACTTGGTTATCTAACATGGTCTCAGGGTACTCAACATTTTCTAGTTTGGAAAAGGGTCTACAAATGAAAAGGGGATGGCTTACATTTCTTTTGTACCTCTCCCAATTTCTAGCACAGTCCTGGACATGGAGCAAGAGCTCATAAGACTAGTTGAATGACTGAACAGATGAACAGATGGTTGGATGGATGGACAGATGGATGGAGAGAAGAATGAGTAAGTAAGAAAGAATGTTGACAATAATTTCTGATGGATTTATTTCTCCAGTCCTTAATCTGGAAACCACCTCCAAATGTGTTTCACTGGTAATCCCAAAATAACCATGAAAAAAGCCAGCTTTTATGAAATGACTGGAAACTGATGATAATGGCCTGCCTCATTTAAGAACAAATTTTACTTACTTCGATGGAGAAGTAATTGACACCATACATTGCCAAATCTTGGGCAATTTTCAGATAGTTCATCTCAGCTTCATCCCTGGAAAACAAACACAAAGTTCAGGAAAAATCTAAGATAGGAAGATAGTAGTGGTGATAGTAGTAGTAGTAGTAGTAGTAGTAGTAGTAGTAGTAGTAGTAGTAGTAGTAGTAGTAGTAGTAGTAGTAGTAATGGTAGTAGTAGTACCTTATTTCAAAAACTTTCTCTTTTATACTAACTCAGTTTAATCATATTTTTAATTCAGTCAGCTTCTAATTAGTTTGAGTGGTGTTTAAAAAAATAAATACAATGTGTTGTCACATCTTTAGTCTGCTAAAATTACAGAAAAAGGGAATCTAGTAACTTATTTCTGAAGAGCAGCAGCAAGGAACCTGCCACTTCCTACATCTATGCGATCCCAGGCAAGTCACCCTGCCTCTGGGTAGCCCTCAACTGACTGCTGAGGCCCCTTCCTGCTCAAAAGCTACAACACTTTATCAACATAAGGTTTACAAAGTATCTTCCTCGGATTACTGGACTTGGAGGCCAGAAGACCTGGGTTAACATCCCACCTTAAATACTAACTGTGGTGACCACTGGCAAATCATTTCGTCTTCTGATGCCTCGGTTTCCTTATCTGTAAAAAGAGTACTGTGAACTCAGCGTCCTCCAATGTCCCTTCCATCTCTAAATCTGTGCTCTGTACATCTGGGAGGGCAAGGAAGGGTAGTTAGCATAAGCGCTGTTACCTCCATTTTAATTAGCAATTGAGATTTAGAAAAGTAAAAACTACATTCTCACCAAGCTGAGAATTCCAACCCTATCTCTCCTCAGTCCAGCTCTAGTCTACCTTCGCCAGCACCGGCAAGGCAGCCCCCCGCATCTCTGCTAGAAGAGAGACTGGCAAAATAGCTTTTCTATAGCATTCAATAAATGCTGGTTGATTCACTGACTCCAGAGAGAAGGCATAACAAATTCCTGCTTTGTATAAACACCCAAGGAGGGTGAATTCCCTAAGAAGCAAAAGGGCCCTCTTCTCCAGTGAGGATTCACAAGGACAGCATGATCCTGAGCCCTCGTGTTGTGCCATTTCAGAAACCACAGAAAAGAAATATCAGTAATATTAATACAATTTGCCATTTGATGGTTTCATGTAGATGTCTGGTTTTCCTAACTAGACCCATAAAGGAAAAGGAAAATGTCTTACATTTCTTTTGTACTTCTCCCAATTTCTAGCACAGTCCTGGACATGGAGCAAGCACTCAATAAAGACTACATGAATGACTGAACGGATGGACAGATGGTTGGATAGATGGACAGAAAGATAGATGGACAGAAGAATGAGTAAGAAAGAATGTTGACAATAATTTCTGATGGATTCATTTCTCCAATCCTTAATCAGGAGGAAGCGTTCCCCACCTCCAGGAGAAGAAGCCACCTCCCCCATACCACTGCAATATTCTCTCCCAAATCCTTTTCCAACATCCAGCAAACTCTGCAAGTCCTGACTGAATCCTTTCATGGGGCTCTTAGCACCAGTAAGAGATAGAGCAGACACAACAGCATAGGAGGGGCAGCTCTCCTGCAGGAAGTGTGTAGACATGGGCTGGCTCTCCTGAGGATATTCCCCCAGTCACACCTTACACAGGTTTATTCAGAAGAGAGTGTGACTAGATGAGAGTAACACTGATTCCCTACCCCCCCCCCACCTCAGGCTTTCTCCCATGATGGAGATTTGGAATCCTTGTCTTTCTGAAGTACCCCGAGCCCTTCCCAAGAACAGAGAGGTAACATGATATAGCAGACAGAGAGCTAGACTCAGAATCAGGAAAATCTTGCCACTTATACACATGTTACCTGGACAAGTGTAATAGCAAGCACCCTAGCATACCCAGGAAGACCTGCTAGCACAGGTTCTTAGATCTGCTTTACTAGGAAAGATAGCTGTTTAAGGGGTCAACAATTTTTTTAATTACACTCACTAGTTCAAGGGAAAAGTCAGCATCCTGAACTTCAGAGAAAATACAAACAAAGACAATATAAGCAGAGAAATTAGCATAAAGACCAACAGACAGGGCTCTGACTGCCTGAATCAAAGCAGTACTGCTATACACTTTACACACACCACTAGATCAAGAGAGCCTTCACATCTGAGCAGTCTGGGATCTGAACATACAGCTATTCAGTCTCCACCAGGAAATCACAGGGTCCTTCTCATAAGCAAAACCCCCAAAGCAAAATACCAACTCAAGAGTATAGACACACTCCTCAGAGCCAAAAGGCATCATAACCCTCACAACTCAGTGCCTAATCAGAAATTAGCAAAAGGGGGGAAAGTCTTCCTACAAGCAAGCCTCCCTTAATGGGCTCTATGCGAGGCCTATTAATGAGTGGGGAAGATCTTAAATCTCATTAACATTATAGCAAATTCCTTTACTTCCTGCCCCTCAGTTTTCTTGTCCCTAAAATGGGAATAATAATACCTGAACTACCTACTTATAGCTCAAGTGAGTTCATGTAATACACTGTGTAAAACTTAAAATGTTATACAGATTATGATCTAACTAGGATGTTCTATTCTAATTCTTATGATGGTGAGCAGGGAAATCTTGTCCTGTTTGCTTTGGCCATGGGGAATCACACCAGAGAGTGTAAGGGGTTAAAATGCCTGATTTTAACTGGTTCTGGTCTTCCTGAGTATAACAGTACTTGGATTAATCACTCAGGAGGTTTGTCAGTTGTGGGAAGGTGAGCCCCAGGGCCATAGTAAACATGAGTCACCTCAAACCATTCTAACCCTCCAGAAGAAGGTGCAACTTAAGAAGAATTCTGTCTCCCTCCTTCTCTGCCCAGGTAAGAAGAAGCTATCATCTTCTTGATGATACAAGGAATACAGCACAAAGAATCCTCGATAAAACACCAGGTGTGATGACATGAGATTTGGCAGGAGCTAAGTGGGTCCCAAGCCTGAGCAGGGTTGCTAGCCCTGGATTCAAAGTGAAAAGATACCTGGGCTCTTCTTATCCTTCCCAACACTAATGTTTGACAATGAGCAAGTGACTCTCTGAGCTTCACCTTCCTCCTTGTAAATCCTACAGATGCCTATAGTTCTGACCTCACAAGACTGTTGTAGGACCAAAAAGGAAGTCACAAAGAAACCTCTCTCTGCTATACATCATGTTACCTATTATTAATAATAATAATAACAAGAACTGGCATTTTACACATGTAAATCATCTTATATATGTTATCTCACGAAGAAAGGGTCCCCCTCAGGGCCCTTCAACACCCTGATGATAGTATTTTACTGAGGATCCAGGATAATTACATCTTGTAAGCCACAGTCCAGGCAACCAGTCCAGGAATAGTGTCCACAGAGCTGGGAATACCATAGAGGCTTAATTAATGGAGCTGCCTTGCCTTGACTTCAGCATTATGCCTGTGGTCTTCTAAAGGGTGTTGTCCTTCCCTACCTGGCAATGCCCCTGTGCTCTGCATACCAGGCTGTAATCTTTTCTTCCCACATGTGGACTGTCATCTGATACTGCTTGAGGACCTGCCAAGAAAAAGAAGAACTGAGGCTTCTGAGAAGGAAAAGCTTCCTCCACTGCTAACTAAAGATGCAAATATTATCATCCTCATCATCATCATCCTCATCACCATCTTCCTCCTCATCCTCTTCATCATCCTCATCTTCATTCTCATCCTTATCACTCTCTTTCTCATCATCATCCTTATTCTACTCAGTCCCAATAGCAACTGCTCTGGGTGATTTCCATTACAGGATAGTTTCATTAGTAAGAGCTAACATTTGTCTCTCACAGAGCACTTAGTATATGCTTTTTCTTTTGACCCTCAAAACAGCCCTAAAAGGTAAAAATAAAAAAAAAATGCCCTATTCCCTGATGGGTTCTTAGTAAATGTAACAGAGGAGGTACGTGTAAGGGGTAGCCACCCACTACAGCAGCTCACATCTCCCTAACAGGTTATATGGATACCCATTCACTCCCTAGGCTGGCTTACTCGCTCCAGCCTGCCCTCCTACTAACAGTTCTGTTTCCAGGGAACCATGAAGTTACACTCCCACTCTCTCAAATACTTAGAGGTGACCCTGTTATGGAAGAACATATCCCCCCTTTTCACCCCATCAGCTCTCAAATTCCCACTGATGTGCTTCCGTTTACACAAAATCAGTCATTTCCAATAACGCTATTCACAAATGATTAGATAATCATTTATTCAACAATAAGGCAAAGAAAAAACCATGTATTATATGTTAAAGCAAATATAAGAACAATAACTACATTACAATCCATACACAAAGCTGGGTCACACTCACTCACCAGTACACTTGGTATCTGTGGGGGAGAGTGTTCCCAAAAGGATGACCTTTGACCTCTGTGCCAATCAGCAGATGCACACACACAGACCCAAAGATGGAGTAGTTCTTTGCCTGCCATTAACACATTTTCCTCCCCAAAGCAGTCCCACTATGTGACATGGCACCCACGCTGTCCATGGTGGAAACGTGCAGCTCAGAGCCACAGAACACTATGGCTGGCAGAGCTCTCAGAGGAAATGTATGAAGGAGGACCCTCTTCGCCATGGACCCACAGGGGTTGTTATGGAGCCTCCGAACCAAGGCCTCTAGTGACAAGGCCTTCCCTGTTGAGTGTCTGCAGTATCCTATGGAGCCTCAATGCCTTCCATGAAGGGCCTCCTCCTAGCTTCTCCTTCTGCCCTGAAGACCTCAGCAGAATCAGCCTCAAGCCTCTCTACTTAACAACCCTTCAAACATCTGAAGACAGCTAAGAGGCCCCACAAAGTCTCTTTTCCAGCCTCAATGTCCTCAGTTCCTCTGACTGATGCTTGAATGGCATGGTTTTGGATCCTTGTGCCAACCCGGGAGCCCTCCTAGACACATGCAGTTTGTCAATGTCCTTCCTAATGCACACTTTGCCAAAAGAACTCAAGCTGATTGATTGAGAATGGCAAAAAACTGGAAGGAGAGTATAAAGACCACCTCACCCCAATTAAACAAAGAAGGCCTATACTTCTCATAATGAACTGAACAATCAATCAAAGGTACAAACTAGGTATGAATAAGTCAATTTGGGGAAAATGAAATGCTTCTGAGCCACTAGATGAAGTCCAGCCAAAAAGAAATGTATTGGGATTGGTAGAAAGAATCGAATACCTCTGGGTGTATATACACATCAGCAAGCCAGTTCTGAAGCAAAGATTCCAACAACTGCTTTAGGAGTTTCCTAGCTTGGGAAGGCTTGAGAGGCCTTTGATCTTTGTATCTGTACCAGAGGGAAAGGTGGGAGGGGGAGAGAAAGAGCCAAAGGGAGTGTTCCAGGAGAACATTGTACACACAGGAGCAGCAACATTGTTTGATGATCAACTAGGATAGACTTGGCTCTTCTCAGACGCAATGATCTAAGACAATTCTAAAAGGCTCGTGATGGAAAATGCAACCCACATCCAGAGAAAGGACTGTGGGCTCTGATGCAGATCAAGGCAGACTATTTTCACTTGTTTTGTTTATTCTTTCTTGTAGTTTTACTCTTTGTCCTGATTCTTCTTTCATAACATGACTAAAGTGGAAATGTGTTTAAAATGATTGTACACGTATAGCCTATATCAGACTGCTTGTTATATCTGGAGGGAGAATGGGAGGCAGGGAGGGACAGAAAAAGTTAGAACTCAAAATCTTTCAAAAACTGTTGAAAATTGTCTTTACATGTAATTGGAAAAAATCAAATGCTATCGAATAAAACAAATACTAGACCAAGTAGCAAATATAGAACATGTATATGCTAAAGCAGAGGTTCTTCACTTTTTTGCATCATGGAATTTTGGGGCAGTCGGGGGAAGCCTATAGACCCCTTCTCAAAATCATGTTTTTAAATCCATAAAATAAATACATGGGATTACAAAAGAAAACTATTTTATTGAAATGAAGCTATCAAAACGCTTAAAGTTACAAGTTCATAGGCCCTTAAATCTATTCACAGACTCTTGAGGGTATATGTACCCTAGGTTAAGAACCCTATACTAAAACAGAAAATTAAATACAACTGAATGTCAAAACATAGAGGTCAGAAAATGAGTCCTCTTAAAACTTAGGAGGGAAATCAGTATTGGCTGGAGTACGTGGGAAAAGCTTCAGAGAGGAACTGGGAATTTGAAAGATTGGGAGGAGAGCACAGAGATCAGAAGAATTAAGGGAAAAGTTGTTCTTTATCCATCCCCTCCTCTCTCATTAGGAATGCCTCCCTGCATCTCTTAACATCAAAGTGGGAAGGACTCAAAAGCTTGAGACATGCAAGCAGTCTTCTAGATACTCACTCTTTTGGGCAACAGTTCATCCTGGGCTAAGAAGCCTGGTTTGTGAAAGCTGGGATCATAGTCACCATACTGAAATATAAACAAGATTCTATTTAGCTTGAAGATCAGTCAATAAACATTTGTGAAGGACCTACTACATGCCAGGTATGGCGTTAAGTGTTGGGATACAAAAAAAGGCAAAAGACAGTCCCTACTCTCCAGAAGCTCACAATCTAATGCACACACACAAGCTACAGGCAGGATAAGCAGGAAATAATTAACAGAGAGAAGGCACTAGAATTAATCCAGGTTGGGAAAGACATCTTATAAAAGATGCGATTTTAACTGAGACTTAAAGGAAGCCAAGGAAGTCAGAGCTAAGAACACAGAACATTCCAGGCCTGGGGGACAAGCACAGAAAGTGCCCAGAGCTCTGAGATAATGATAATCACTAACATTTAGATAGCACTGACCTCTGGGAGGCATTTTACAATTACTATCTCATTAGATCCTCACAACAACCCTGGGAGATAGGTGCTATTGTTATCCCCATTTTACAGATGAGAAAACTGAGGCAAACAGAGGTTAAGTGACTTGCCCAAGGTCACATAGCTAGTAAGTAGCTGAGAAAAAGATTTGATCCCCATGTCTTCCTGACTGCAGGCCCACCCTTCTCTTTAATTCATCATTTGATGGCTGATGGAGTGTCTTGTCCTTGGAAGAGTCAGGAGGCCAGTGTCCCTAGATTGAAGGGTATGCCTGGGAGTATAAAGTGTAAGAAGGCTGGAAAGGTGGGAGGGGGCTAGTTTATGAAGGGCTTTGAATGTCAAACAGGCTCCTATAATAATCCAGGCTCAAGGAGACAAGGGTCTGCAGCAGAGTGGGTGGCAGTGTCAGAGCACTGCAGTGGATAAGGACTGAGGCAAAGGTGTGACAACCACCAGCTGCTCCACAGCTTCCCCAGAGTGTCTAAGGGGATGATGATAGAGACCAGGTGGTGACAAACAGAAGGGAAGTCTCCTTTGGGTCAAATGTTGCAGAGAGGCCCAGAATTTAAAGTTAAACAACTTGTTAGAAATGAAGCAGCTAGGTAGCAAGAAACAGAGCACCAGACCTGGAGTCAGGAAAAAATGTACTAGCTGTGTGACCTTGGACAAGTCATTGCACCTATTGGCCTCAGTTTCCTCATCTGTAAAATAGAGATCATAAGAATACCTACATCTCAGGGATGCTATGAAGATCATGTGAGATAATATTTGTAAAGCACTTTGTAAACATGTTTTCATTAATATTTCTAGAATGTTCCTTCGTAAAACTGTTACAAAGTGCTACCTACCAGACTCAAAACATTTTGTCTGGAGGCTGGTGATCTGTTTCTGAAGTTCCAAGAGGCAAGGAACTGCCTCCCTGCAGTCCAGCTGCCAAGGCAGGAACAGGGACCTCTGATTTCACTTGTGTGGGGAATTCCCCGGGGGAGGAAACTCACTTTACCAGTGCAGGTCAGCACTTTCTCCACAACTCAGATTTAGAAGGCACAGAAATTAAGTGACTGGCCAGGGTCACAAGGCAAGGGAGTATCTGAGAACTTGAACCCAGATCTTCCTGATTCAAAGCCAACTCTGATCCCCTACAGTTAACCCTTCCACACTGCAGGGGTTAATGGCATAGTACCTCCACAATCTGGGAAATCCACATAAAAATTTTTGACCCTCTCTTTGTACCAGCGAAGTCCGAATTATTATGCTGTTAAAAGATAAAATGTGTTGATATTATACAATTATATATATGTATTTTATGTATTTTTGAATTTCTAAACTTTTTTTTTCTGTGTCATCTGCTGGCCTTCATGAGTCATCTGCAGTGTCCACAAAACTCCCCAAAAGTTCCCATGTAACTTCTTATGCCCACCCTCCATATATCAAAACTTGATGGGGAAAGTGACCATGTGGAAGGGATAACATGGTCTCTTTCTACGACAGCCCTGCAGATATGTGAAGGGCTGCATACGGCGCCAGGCTTGGAGTTGGGAATATTCATCTTCCTAAGTTCAAATCCAACCTCAGACACTTAGTAGCTGTGTGACACTGGGCAAGCCACTTAACCTGGTCAGCCTCAGTTTTTTATCTGCAAAAGGAGCTAGAAAAGGAAAAGACAACCCACTCAAGTATCTTTACCTAGTAAACCCCAAATGGGGTCATGAAAAGTCAGACATGACTGAAAAAAGCCAAACTGATCATCCTCCCCACGTAGGTTTTCTACACCACTGCCCTGGTCCTTCAGAGTAAACGTTCAGCGGTGTGTTTTTTGTACCCAGTGAAAAGGCATATTCAGCTTTTCTGCTGACATTAAACTAAAAGACTAACGACAAAAACACAAGTTCCACACACTCACCTTAGCCTGGACCGCGTATGAAGCCAACAAGACAGTGACCTCCGGAGAACAACAGATTTCTTCCTCCAATATCTGTTTCTTCACCTAAGACACAATAACAACGATGCCTAATTCTAGTTAGTCCCAAGTTAGGACTTGGCTAAAGGCACCAGTGACCGAATAAAGACTCAGACCATGTCCCAGCAGAAGCATAATGAAAGTTTCTGTGAGTTCAATATGAATGTATCTGTAGAGCCTATATCAAATTACACACCGTCTTGGGGTGGGAAGAGGGGAGAGATGGGGAGAAAATCGGGAACTCAAAATCTTATGGAAGTGCCTGTTAAAAACTAAAATAAAATAAATTCAATATTAAAAAAAGAAAGCTTCTTTCCTATTTTCATTTTTTCTTAAAAGTTTTTGTGCAATTTATACTGATTAAAACTGAGATTGTATTAATAACCCAACAGGTTAATAAAACTTAGAAAGGGGACAATCTACTATTCAAACTACCATTCAAACAAATTCAAACAAATCTACTATTCAAATAAAAAATCATTTTCATTTTTTGAATCAAGTCAAGAAAATGTTCTAAGAGAACTCTGTGTTAAATAAGGTTGTTCCAATAAGGCAAGAGGTACCATCCTTCCCATTTTGCAGGTGATCTAATGATAGTAGTAACTTACATTTACACATCTCTTAAAAGTTATAAAGTAATTTGCATTATCTCCTTTGAGTCCCAGGGCAACCCTAAGAGGCTGGTTTGACTGGAATCTTCATCTCCATTTGACAGATAAGGACCCTGAGAACCAAAGAGATTAAGTGGCTCCATCCCCACTGTCCCACAGCTAACTAACATCCCATCAGCAGAATGACTTTAACGTTAGTTACTACAGGTTCTTTCCCTGTTGTCTACAAACAAACCCAAGTCTTCCTTGTACTCCAGAAAAGTATTTCTAGCCGTACTATCCTCCTCGCTAGCATCCTATATCTCAATTTCCTTTCCCCAAACACATTTCTAGAACTAATTCCCACTCACTTAACCATGCTGACATCCAACCTCAACAATAACCTGAAACTGTTTTCTCCAAAGTTACCCATGATCCCTTTAGTGCTAAATTTGATGGCCTTTTCTCAGTCTTCACGCTTCTTGAGATGTAGAAAACAGAGTACTACAGTACTTGGAGCTGGGAGAACCTGAGTTCAAATCTGCTGTGTGATCCTGGGCAAGTCACAACCTCTGCCTCTGTTTCCTCATCTGTAAAATGATAATAATAGCAACTACTTCCCAAGGTTATTGTGAGGATCAAATGAGGTAATATCTGTACAGCGTTTTACAAACTTCAAAGGGCTATATGAACGCTAGCAATATGTTGTTAACATTATAGAATTTTTCTGGCACATTTGACCACCCTCTCTTGGAGGGATTTTTCCTCCCTATGACACGCTCTCTCCTGACCCGTTCCAATCTACCAGGCCCCTCCTTAGTCTCCTTTGCTGTGTCCTCTCTAACCACGTCTCCCACAATGGGCAGATGACCCTAAGGCTCTGTGCTGAGCCCTCTGCTTTCTCCATATGCTTTCTCTTGGTGATCTCATCAGCTTCCATGGATTCAGCTATCACCTCCATCCAGGTCACTTCCAGATTTAGATATTCATCCCTATCCTCTCTCCAGAGGACTAAGCCTGCATCATCAAATGGGTATTAGATACCTCTCATCAGATACTCCATCAGCATCTCAAATTCAATATGCTCAGAACAAAACTCATCCTCTTTGTCCCCACTTCTGAACTGTCCTATTTCTATCAGGGCCACCACCATCCTTGCAGTCACTCAGGTTCACAAGCTCATCATCATCCTCTACTTGTCCCTCTTTCTAGCCTCCCCACAGTCATGCCCAGTCTTATCATTTCTACAACATCTACATTCCTTGCTTCCAAGACCTTCTCTCCATTCCCAGAAACAATGCCCTAGCCTTAGGTCTCATCACTTCTCACCTGGATGACTGTAATAGCCCCTAACTGATCTGCCTGTCGCCAGTCTCTCTTCTCTCCTCTTCAATCACCCTCCAAACAGCAGCCAACTGATGTTCCTAAAGCACAAGTCTGACCATGTCACTCTCCTGCTCAAGAAGCTTCCCAGGGTTCCCTATTGCCAATAAGGTCAGATAAAACCCTTCTGTTTCATTCAAGCCCTTCACAATCTGGCTGCCAACTTATGGTTCCCCAGTGATGTCACTTCTTCTCACATACTGTACATTCCTGACCTATTCCTTATATCCCACTTGCTATCCCATCTCTGTACATTGTATGGACTTCCTGCCTGCCATGAATGAAAGGCCTTTCTTTTAGAATTCTGAGCTTCCTCCAACACCAAACTCAAGGTCCACCTCCTCCAAAAGGGCTTTCTTCATCCTGCCACATATTAGAGCATTGACCCACCCCATACACCCAAATGCCTGGCATTTAGATAGTATGTATTCACTAATTAGTATGTATCCTCTTATACGTTACATATACGTCCCCTGTATATGTATATATATATAATATATATGTATATATTATATGTCCCCTTCCTATGAGACTATAAGTGGTTTGAGGGCAGACTGTTCCATTTTTCACCTTTGTATCTCTTTCTATATCTGTATTAGTTGAATGATTTTATGAATGAATGAATGCCCCAGTTGTTAGTAGTCTTTGCTTGGACTGATGGTGCTCGTCATAACCCGCCACCCCATTAGCAAAGAAGCTCTTCAGGGGACTGTTTCTCTGTGTCCTGGTCTAGCACAGTGCTCCTCACACAGAAGGTCCTCAATAAGTCTAAATGAATTTGTAGGAATGAGAATAGGAATTCTTTGGGACCAAAGCCCTAATTATATCACTTAAAATCATTTGCATATTCTATTGAACACACCCTTCCCTAGAAAGTTTTTCCTATTTGGAAGTCCCCAAGAGAAATGCTTGAAACTGTCTAGGAAGGTGGGGAAGGGACACCTGGGAGTTTCTGGGAACCTGAATGTTCCCTTCTCTCCCTGCAGTTGCCCTCTTCACCACACAAAGCTGCCTGGCAGGCCACAGAAGGATTGAGCAACAAACGACACTCATAGTTTCAGGTTTGAAAGATTCCAGGATGCCGTGAGAACATGTTCTATTGGGATGGGGAGGGGGGAGTGGAGAAGAGGAAGAATTATTTGCTTACTGATGTGCTTGGAAAGTCCTACAACTATGCTCCCATTCACACATTCTTTCTAACTACTTTCCCATGTATACATGTGAGCTCTAGCTCAGAAAGAGCTAAGACAGACAAAGAAACTAAAGAGAACAAAAACACTTAGGGTTTTGTTTAGCTGCATCGATAATGGAAGACAGAGTATGACTGTTAACTGGGGTAGATGGAATGATCAATCAACAAACATTTATGAAGCACCAGACACTGGGTCAAGACCAAAATGCATCAGTCCCTGTCCTTAGCCAAACAGAACTTTGGGGACTAAGTCACTGTGACTAGCAAAATTTTCTGAAAGCTGAGGATTCATTACTGTAAGCACCAAAACTTTTTAATATTTTTATTCATCTAATCATGATGATAACAGACTGAGTGAAAGTGAGGTTGTCCACCTTTATTTTGATTGGCCTTTTTTTCCTGACAAAAAATTATCTTAGGGCTGAAAAGAGTCAAAATGGCTAATAGGGAGTTGAAACCCAAGGCAAATAGTGAGCAAGTAAGAAAATGTCCAGCTGCCTTTCAGGAGTCTAAGTCACTAAACCTGGAAGAATTCCACTGACCCATATGGAAAGATCTGTTAGACATGTCTGCTGAATCATGACTGTTATCTCTGAAAAACTGGAGAGAATAAGAGAGAGGTCATTAGTCTAGAAAAGGAAAAATGTCCTGATTCGCAAAAGATAGACAAATGAGACCCTGAAAACTAAAGTCAATGAGTTTGCTTTGGATTCTTGGAAAAATTCAAGATTGTGAGAAGCAATATTCCCTGGCACGTTTCCATCAAGAAGTTATGTCAGACTAAGGTAATTTCCTTGTTTTTACAAGGTTATTAAACTGGTAGATCAAGGTAAAATGATAAATAGTTTCCCTAGATTATAGGGAAACACTCATTCAAGTTTCATGCTCCCCAATGGAAATAAGGGGGTCATGCGGAGTAGATGATGGTACAATTAACAGGATTCAGAACTGGTTGAATCTCCAAACTCAAAAAGCACTTTGCTCACGTACACTGAGAAGGAAGTAGTTTGTCCAGTACAAGGCCCAGGGAACTGTGCTAGGGTCCAGATCATTTTAACATTTTTATTAGTGCCTTGGATACAGGGATAGAAAGCAAACTTCTCAGATTTGTAGATAACACAGAGCTGGGAGGAACAGCTAATACAAAGAATGAGAGAGGTGGGGTTGAAAAAGTAATTGGCAGCCTAGAACGTTAAGTCAAATCTAATCAGACAAAATTTACTGGAGATAAATGCAAAGTCTTACACATCAGTTTGAAAAATGAACTTCACAAGTAAAAGATTAGGGGAAGAACAAGGGTAGACATCGTTTGTCTGAAAATATCTGGGGGGGTTTAGTGGACTGCAAATTCCATATGAATCACCAGTGTGATATGACATAGGTAGGAGCTATTGTTAAACTCATTTTACAGGTGAGGAAACAGGTAGGCAAAGGTTAAATGATCTGCATAAATCCAAACCAAGCACCTTGTGAACCTCACAATGACTTTACAAAATACGAAATTCTTATAATCTAATTAAGGCCTCAACTAATCAGAAACTTGGGGACTAGGTCATTCTGGATAGTAGAATTTTCTGGAGAGCTGAGAATTCATTGCTTTAAAAGCTTCAAAACTTTCTTTTTCTAATTTCAATCATTTGACAAAGTTTTGGATGAAAATTTTCTAAATTGTATTACAAATTTATCTGCCTTCTCTGATCAGGATATGAAGGTTTGTCACATGTAAGGACAGTTCTACTTGGCGTAGCGTGGCAGGATGAGCACAAGTGGGTAGAATTTATAAGACAGTATATGTCACCTAATATAAGGAGAAAATAATTGGCTATGTCTCAAAATGGAATGGGTTGCTGGGGAAAAGTAGAGAATTACCAAACACAGGAGGTCTTCAAGTGGTTAGATATAGAGGAATTTGATGGATGCTTTGGGCAAGGATTAGATTAATTGACTTCTATAAACCTAGGTAAGCTGGATATGGTCAAAGAGGAGATGTAAAATTAAATATAGACATCTTGGGTGTCAGTGAACTCAAATGGACAGGAATGGGTGAATTCAATTCAGATCATCATTACATATACTACTAGGAGCAAAAATCCTTTAGAAGAAATGAAGAAGCTCTCACAGTCAATAAAAGGGTGAGAAAACCCATACTGGGATACAAGCTCACAAATCCAAGGCAAATTGTTCAGCATCACAGTAATACAAGTCCAACAACTGATGCTGAAGAGGCCAACGCTGATCAGTTCTGTGAAGACCTACAACATCTTCTAGAAACAACACCAAAAAAAGATATCACATTCACCAAAGAGAATTCGAATTCTAAAATAGGAAATGAAAATAATAACTGGAATAACGGACAAGTTTCACCTTGGGGTACAAAATGAAGCCGGCCAAAGCCTCGTAGAGTTTTCTCAAAGTTAACTTGCTAGTCATAATGAACATTCTTTTCCAACAACCCACAAGGTGACTCTAAACATGAACATTACCAGATGGTCAATATAGAAAACAGATTGATTATAGACTTTGCAGCCAAAGGTGGAGAAGCTCTATGCAGTCAGCGAAAAACATGACTTCAAGCTGATTATGGTTCAGATCATGAGTTTCTTATTGAAAAATTCAGACTTAACTTAGGGAATACCATCAGATCATATGGGTATGAGCTAAATTACATCCCATAAGAATATGAAGTAGAAGTGATGAATACATTTAAGTGATTAGATCTGGTAGATTGAGTGCTTGAAGAACTACGGACAGAGGTTCACAATGTTGTTCAGGAGCCAGCAGCAAAAAACATTCCAAAGAAGAAGCAATTAGAACCAAACATGGAATAACTAATTGATTTAAGATTGGAAAAGGAATATGACAAGGCTGCAGAGAGTCACCTTACTTAATTTATATGCAGAGTACATCATGCAAAATGCCAACCTGGACAAATCAAAAGATGGAATTGAGGTTGTTGGGATAAATATTAACAATCTCAGATATACAGACAATACTGGTCTGATAGCAAAAAGGGAAAAACTTTAAGCCTCCTGATGAAGGTGAAAGAAGACAGTGTAAAAGCTGGTTTAAAGCTTAACTTAAAAATAAACTTAAAAAATGAAGACCTTGGCAACTGGTCCCATCACTTCCTGGCAAATGGAGCAAAGAGAAATAGAAGTTGTGTCAGATTTTATATTCTTAGGCTCCAAGATCACTGCAGATGGCAACTGTAGCCATGAAATTAAAGAAAAAAACAACTTGCTCCTTGGAAGGAAAGCTGTGCAAATCTGCACAGTATACTAAAAAGTAGATACATTAGCTTGCTGACAAAGGTTCATATAGTCAAAGCTATGGTTTTTCCAGTAGCTGTGAGAGTTGGACTAGAAGAAAAGCTGAGTGCCACAGAATCGCTTTCGAGTTGTGGTACTGCAGACAACTTTTGAGAGGTCCTTCGAATAGCAAGGAGATCAAATCAATCAGTATTTGAAGAAATTAATTCAGACCATTCACTGGAAGGCCAAATATTGAAGCTAACATGTAAACACTTTTGCTACAAGATAAGAAGACTGGATTCAATGGAAAAGAATCTGATGTTGGGAAAGACTGAAGGTAAAAGAAAAAGGGGATGGCAGAGGATGAGATGGATAGATAGTGTCATGAAACAACAAACATGAACTTGGACAGACTTTAAGAGATCGTAGAGGATAGAAGAACCTGACAAGCTATGGTCCATGGGATCACCAAGAGTTAGACGCTGAACAACAAAAGTCCTGTCTGTCTCTGTCTCTACATCTATAAAATTATTACAATAGCCCCTACTTCCCAGGGTTGTGATGAGGATCAAATAAGATAATATTGTTTTATATATCTTAAATCCCTGTAGAAATACTAATTATCGACTTTAATGAATGGCTTTTATGATATCTATTCTGGCTGTTTAGAGGTCTTTTGGGCTTATTTCCTTTTTTTAGGGATGGTGTTCTGGATAGGTGAGGCTACTGGAGAGTCATGTTCCTGAAAGATAAGTTATTCCTGGGTCACAGCTCAGATATTTGACAGAGGCAATTTAACCCATCTATTCCACACAATCTGAGGCCAGTTTCTCCCTGTCATCATCCTAAAAATGTACTCTAGAGAATCTTACAATGACAAAGGATTGGAGGTTCCACCCTCACTTACTCATTTTTAGCCACCTCAGTGCCCCTGCACCTAAAGGAATTGCTGCCTGCCCTGCCTGCCCCACCCCCATGTCTAAATGGATTTGAAAACTAAGTAATGGCTGAAAAGAAAACATGACTTTGGAGTCCAAATGATCGAAAGCAAACAACGTTTTCAAGCCTAACACTTGTGAACATGGAGAATGTAAACAACTCTTATGTTTTCTCTATTATTTCCCCGGATCTTATTTCAGTAGCAATAACAGATGTGTTCTCCTAATATGAGGAGGAACTATAAGGAAAGCCAACATAACTCAGACACAGGAATCAGCAGGATGACTCATGGCACCGTACTCATGAGAAGAGCATTCATCACTTGCCTCTTTCCAACTCTTAACTCTCTCATGTCTCAGCATCTTAGTCCATTATATGGGTGAGTTTCTGGGAACCTTGCTAGCTCTCACCTCAGATGATACTGGGATGTCTACCCAAATCTCTCCTTCAGATGTATAAAATGAGAAGTGGGAAAAACTAACACCCAGTCTCAATGAGGTCTTGTGGAAAAAGTGAGAAACTTCAGGTCACACTTAGCTCTCCTTTCCAAAACACACCAGCACAGATGGAAGCCAGCCACGGAAGATTCCTATGTCTTTGCATTCTGTTCTCCGATGAGTCAAGTATATGGGTTTGATTTGAAACACAGGTAAAAGCACTGCTGAACTATTAAAATGGAAAAATGGAAAATATTTGCCTTTCCAAAGTAAAAGAAGTTTTTTAAATCTTTGTAATGATACTAACGTTGTATGTTACCACAGAAAATGTCTGAAAGCCACTGCTGAGTATGTTTGGACAAAAATGCTGTAATGGCTCTTTATTAGTATTTCTACACATTTCTATGGTGCAGACATGAGCCTCAGAGGCCAGGCTTTGTCACACGGATCTGGCTCCTGTGGGACCCCTTCACTACAAATTGTAGAAATGTTGCCAGGATTTTTGAGAAGTAAAATGAAAATTTACTAACATCTAACTGTCTGTACATGTTCTGCAATTAAGAATCAGGTGTGACCTTAAATGCTTTATCATCAGGGCCCTGTGCAAGTTCAAATATGTTTTGGTCTCCAGCTTTCCTACTTTGGAATGAGGAGAATTTCGGTAATTACGTCTCTAAACATTAAGGCCAGTTGAGGCAGGTTCAGAAGGAAAGAAAAGCTAAAAAGTTGGTTTTTGTTGTGCAACTTTGAGGAAAATTGTGATGCTCCTGTCATTTCAAGAAGCCTTTAGAAAACCATTGTCAAGTAACACTTTAAAGGCCCAAGGGAAAATTGGGTATTTTAACTCTAGTTTCCTGCCCAGTAGCATATGGGGGAATAATCAATTCAAATATTTATCAAGTGCCTATTATAGGCAAAGCACTCTGTCAGGTACTGGGGATACAACAAGAGGCTATGTGCACCCAGACAAGGCTTTGGAATGTGAACTTTGATGTTAACTGCAGCTTCACAGTAGAGTGGGAAGAACCCTGAATAAGGATTCAGCAAAACTGAGTTTCAATCTTGCCCACGAAACTTTTCTTAGGGAAGTTAGGTGCTACAGTGGAGATAGAGTGCCAGGCCTGAAGTCAGGAAGCCCTGAATGCAAATCCAGCCTCAGACACTTAACTAGCTGTGTGACCCCGGGCGAGTCACTTAACCCTGTTTGCCTCAGTTTCCTCTTCTGTCAAATCAGCTGGAGAAGCAAATGACAAACCACTTCAGTATCTTTGCCAAGGAAACCCCAAGTAGGGACATAGAGTTGGACACAACTGAACAACAACAAATGAAACTTCTGAGCTCTGGTCCTTCTCCTCTAAAATGGGGATAACTATGCCTGTAGTACACATGTATAAAGCACTTCTGAACCTTAAAGGGCTATGTAAATATTAGCAAAAGATATTTCATAACATAATGGAAGAGAACTGAATTCTGGTGTCTATTCACTGCTGGTCTGGAGATGAATTGGAAAAAATGAAATCTGTCTAGTCACAACCCTACTTTAATTATTCTTCAAATCCAGCAGCAAAGGAGATGAAGGCTTGTTTACATGCTCTTTGAGCTTCCAAACCCACCAAAAAAGCCCCCACAAAACCCAAACCATTATTTATGAGAAATCAAATAACTAAACTCTTGAACTTATTGGTAACTTATTATGATCTAAATATGAAAGAAGGAAATAAGCATTTATTAAGTTCCTACTATGTGCTGGGCACTATGTTAAGCACTTTTGATAAATATCATTTCATTTGATCTTCACAGCAACCCTGGAAGCTAAGTGATATTATTCCCCCCATTTTAGAGATGAGGAAACTGAGATAAATAGTGCTTAAGTCATTTGCCCACCCAGTGAATGTCTGAGGCAGAATTTGAACTCTGGTCCCCCTGACTCCACGCCAAACACCATGCCACCTATAAATCTCCCTAGAGAGAGAAAAGACGTTAGCTCCAAAGATCACCAAAGGTTATGCTGACCTTCACAGTTCGTTTTTTCCAATTATTCTAACTATATAAACTAAGTTTCCCTTTATGTACTAAAGAAAAGGCCTTGGAAGTCAATAGACCCTAGAAGAAATAATATTCAGAGGGATATTTCTATCACACAAACTGTTGTGTGTGATATCACACAAGCTGTGTAAGTATTATCATCCCCAATTTGAAGATGATAATGTAAGTCTCGGAGAGATGAAATGGACTTTTCCACAGTCACCCAGCTCAGCAGTGTGGTTTCTCTCCTCTTTTTCAACAAACTTTCCAGGGATGTACACATTGACAAGGAGGTTGACACACCCATTGTCAGAGCTAGCTCAATGTTTGGGAGTCTCCAAAGAAAAGTTTGAGAGAGAAGAGGTATTAGACTGACTACCAAACTGAAGGTCTACAAAGCTGTTGTGCTGACCTCATTGTTATATGCTTTTGAAACATGGATAGTCTACCAGCACCATGCCAGGAAACTGAATCACTTCCATTTGAACTGTCTTAGGAAGATTCTGAAGATTACCTGGCAGGATAAGGTACCAGACACTGAGGTCCTTGCTCAAACTAAACTGCTAACCATTCAAACTATGATTCAGAGAGTGCAGCTCCAATGGGCTGGCCAGTTTGTTGTAATACAAAAGGTACACTTGCCCAAAAGACTATTTATGGAGAACTTGCATGGGGCAGGTGATCACATGGAGGTCAGAAGAAGCGAAACAAGGCCACTCTCATGGTCTCTCCCAAGAACTTTGGATCTGACTGTGCAACATGGGAGACACTGGCACAGGACCGCTGAGCATGGCATGCCCACATGAGAAAGGGTGCTGTGGTCTATGAGCAAAGCAGAATTGAAACAGCACAAAGGAAACATAGGATGCGCAAATTTGGAGTATCCACCCCAAATGTTCACACAGACTATCTGCCTAATCTGTAGAAGAGCATTCCAAATTTGTATTGGTCTGACCAGCTACAGTCGGACATACTGAAACTTGACTTTATCATGGTTTTCTTCGAGAATGAAGGACAACAACCAACCAACTAACCAGCACCTTCTGAAGTGATCACTTCCTGGTACTAGATTTGAGAGCACTGACCCAGCTCCCTTACCACAAAGCCTGTGTGCAGTGAGCTCCTAGAACATCTGGTTACTGATTCTTTTCCACATAGCTTACCTTAGCAAATGCCACTTGACAAGACTGCTTTCTCTGAGCTCAGAAGAGAATCCAGAATCCTAAAAGACCCTCTAGCCCAAATGGAAACTCTAAAAAATGTCTACAATGTCATCATCAGTCCTATGTTACTGGTGGATTTTCTCCTGGTTTCCCATTCTCCTTGATTCTACACCATGCCTCTGTTCTCTTGTTTAGAGACAAAGTGAAGCTAGCATGTCTTCGTAAAGAACTTTCCACCTAACTTTTCCCTCAAGGACACATTTTCCTTCTCTGTAGAAGGAAGATTTTGCTTTATACTAAAGGCATTTAACTTCCTTTGTGCCCTGAGCCCCTTTGGCAGTTCCTGGGAAAGCCTAGGAACCCTTTCTCAGAATCCTGTTCTTAAATGTATATACATAGGATCGCAAAATAAACAGTTTCTACTGAAATAAATATAATTTTTTCCCCATCCAAGTTCATAGATCTCCCGAGAGAGCCCTTAGGGTTCTGTGCACTCCATGTTAAGAATCCCCTGTGCCAAATTATATCTACGGTTCCTTCCAACTATCATCTCTCGGCATCCTAGGAAGATAATCAAAGGAGTTAACGTTAAAATGAAGGCAAGGTAAGGAAAGCTGTCACAAAACTGAACATCCATTGGTAATAAGAAAAAAAGACATATGACAAATGCTACTGCGTAATGCACAGTTAAGATTTGCCAGCAAATCCACTGAGTCAACAAATTTAACAAGTCCTTATGATATCATGGAATCTCAGAGCTGGAAGGGACCGTGGAGATCATCTATCTAGTCCTATTCCTTCACTTTAAATCCATGTTTCTAGTAAGACTATACACATGAGAGTTCTTTTCTAAAAAGATGAACCCTTAGGTTACAGCCTTGGGAAGCTACTGGTCCAACTCTTCCTTGAAATGAAGCATCAATTTTTTTGTAAGGCAGGTGGGAGTGATTATGGGACAGCCTCTGAACCCATCCCATGGGGTCCAATGCATGTGACTCATACATACCATGGTATCAAGTGTCTATCCAAACCAAAGTCCTCCTTGGAAAACAGGGTCCAAACACAGGTTTTTATTTGCTAAGCAAAAGAAATGGGACAGAAAAGGGAACCCAAAATCCTAACTGAATGTTCTTTCTTTACGTAGAGAATAGTACTATTCAAATGTGTGCTTAGAAAGCAAGAGAAATTCAGGCAGAATACTAATGGGTACATAAATAGAGAGACTTCTGGGAACACTTAGCTCTCCTGAACAAACAGACAGACACATAGGCGCAGGAAACCTAATTGATGCTATTATAGGTACTTCAGAAGGGAAAAGAGGGAGAAAATGAAGTACTTCAAGAGAGAGTAACATTTTCATCAACCCCCTGACCTGCAGGAAAAAAAGGTGTTGAGTGATTTCTTGAAGCAGTTCTTCTTCTACCTTCTCTGGGTAAAACTTGGCCAAAAACTGGAATTTTATTGGATCTTCCTTGGGAATTTCTTGTTCCAAAACCTGGTTCCAAGCATGCAAACATAAAAAAAGGCAAAATGATAAGCATTAGCAACTGCAGAGAAAAGTCAGAATGCTAACAATGCCTTATTTCAATGGTCACCACAAATGGAAGGAAAGAGTATACTATAAATCAGTGGCAAAAAACTAATACATTGGAAGAATTTATCCACATTTTCCCCTTGTATGTAAAGTTTAATACGCCAATGGACACAAAATAAATTATCATTTTATAGTTAAGGTTTTGACATGTATCCTTAGAGCTTACTTCAACTATTTTGAAGGATTTTTTTTCTAATGTTGATCATTTAATTTTTTAAAAATTTATAGGATTCACTATCATTTCCATTCTTGTATGTTGTCACATGTATCTGCCATAAGCAACACTTTTAACTGCCCTAGAGTTATGTCCAAACTAAATACCATATATTACCATCATGTATGTGGTTTTCCAAAACAACTCACTAGATTATGGAGCTGGTAATTTGGGGTTTTCTCACCTTTTTTTCCATCTTCAGCCAGGCACAAACTCCCTTAATGGTATACTGCAGGCCAAAGAACCAGGTTTCCCGGAGCCCTAACGTTCGGCACACCAGATCAAACAAATCTTTCCCCTTCCACTTCATCTGAAACAATGAAACTGACTCAGTCCTCATGAAGTATAGGGACTTCTTTCATGCAATCTGTCTGTTCGTTCCCACACCATTTCAGTTTCTAGACAGCATTCTACTGGCCAAACAAAGCCTTGAATGAAGAAACTCCTGGCTATTGTTGACATTTCACCGAATCTTCCCCTCTTCAGTACTGCCCTCTCCTCTCAGGCTAGAACCAGGAAATCCTTAAGTGTAGGGACATGGCCTTACACACTCGGGCATTCAGAAACAAGGAGAGGTGTCCTCAAATGGAAGAGGGGGTGAAACCACTCTTTCCACTTCTCCGAATGGGGTATCCTGCTTTCACTGTTCCCTGTCTGATCAGAGACCGGCACCTCGCACTAAGGTGCCAAAATTTGCGTATCACTGATCTAAGAAATTCTTAGTACATTAGTGTTAACAAATCATCAGTTCGATCTTGAAGGAAGAATAAGCCTTCAACAACACCTGGATCATTATCAAAGATTCATGCTCTTACGCTCTCCAGTATTTGAGGAAGGTCGATAAGGAGCAATAAGCCAGTAAAATAACCCATGAGCAGCTGGTCATCGTAGAGTTTCTGGCAGTCAAAAAATAATTTCTACTCAAGGGCTTGGTATGAGCTTGTCCTACCAATGCATATCTGCTTCTGGTTTATAGCTGTGTGTCAAGAAGTGTCTGGCAATGTGATACTCCCACCCAGGATTCCAGTGGTGAAAGATTTCAAGTCTGAATAACTAATAGATTTGTTTAGTAAAGAGAAGACCAAAAACAAAATCAATTAAGGCAATTAATGGAAATCCATGAAAATACACAATTTTCTTACTTTTCTCTACCTTCCTCTGTTTCTGGTGCTTATCAAATACCTTCTAGAGAAACCATACTGGCCAAAGCCAAGATTCCTTTTTCTCTGAGTGATTTCTAAAACCAGTTCAATAATACATTACCATGTCTCTTACCTCACAGCTGAATTCCATCTCAGCATCCATTGTGATCACTTTGACTTTGAAAGTCTTTGGCTGCTTTTTCTTCAACCCCCTGATAGACATATTTTTTGAAATAATGACCTTCCAATCAATGGATTGACCTATTATTGAACAAGAATCAAAAAAGAATCATATCTCTGGATTAAGAAATTATTTCTGAAATTATATTTCATAGAATAAAAATAGGCAAATAGAAAATGATTCTTTTTCTCCAAAACAGCTTTTCAGAATGGAGTTTTATCTCTTTATTTTACACATGAAAATTGCAATTTCATTGATAAGTCAAACCAAAGCCATAGTCTCATTACCTAAATGATTGCTATTGACAAATATGAAATTTGAAAATTGACAAATATGAAAATTTAACTTAAGTAATAATTTGCATGTTACTTCCTTTAGTTCAAAATACATTTTCCAGCTCCTGATGTGTTTCTGCAAATGATCCTAGCTTTCTATTCCTCCTTCCTAATACATTCTTGAGGCATATCATGTAGTGGCCTCAGACTGTATGCTTTCATTTGTCTCTTATCTTTACCACATTACAGTGGGTTCTACCTCAATGTATCTGAGCTTTCACAATCCACCTTTTTTTTTTTTTTTTTTTTTTTTTTTTACCACATTTCTCTGCCCAGTGCTGAAGGGACAGGGGTCTTAAATGCTGAACAGATTGAACCACTTCATGTTTTGGTGAAAAAGAAGACAAAGCTTTTAGGTCCAATTTGCAGCTTTCTTAATGGGTTCCCAATTTCTCTATAACCACTGGCACATTTTTTTCATTTGACCTGTCCAGACCTCCTTAAAGATCTTAGACTGAATTACCTGATCTTCAAAAAAGAAAGATAATTTGGCATGTTCTATACTAAATAGGTTTTATATATAGATACCTATTTATAGATAGATAGAAAGATATAGATATAATTCTTGGTGATAAAAGTCACTTTAACTGTCAAATGGCTAATAACAATTAGTCTCAGTTATTAAGTAAAAATGAGTTTTCACAAGAGCAAGTCTGCTCTTTGATTGCTTTCATTAAGTTCGTGTGTATATGTGTGTGTATGTGTGTGTCTCTGTGCGTGTCTGTATGGGGTGTGTGTGTGTGTGTGTGTGTGTGTGTGTGTGTGTGCTGTCTGAGACCAGGCTCTTGAAGTTTACAGAGCTTCATCACTAGGATGGCAGAAAACCATCTCCTAAAGCACAAAAGGCTGGTGGGATGCATTAGTGAAGGGAGAAGTCAAATGCCAATGGAGTCACCCAGAGATAAGTCCTTTGAGAACTGAAAAGTATTCAGTTATAAATAACATTATCTAATTATCTGCAGTATTTGTCACTTCATGTTTTTGCAAATACTTTCATTTTAGTTGTTATCATTTACAGTAATCTGATGGCAGCTGGTGGCTTAGTGGACAGAGGAGCACTGGGCCTGGAGTCAGGAAGACCTGAGCTCAAATTCAGCCTTAGACACTTCCTACTTTGTGACCCTGGGCAAGTCACTTAATCTCTAGTTGCCTGACAAAAAGATCCACTAGATCCACTTGGGAAGGACATGGGGAACCACTCCAATATCTTTGCCAAGAAAATCCCATAAACAGTTGGTCCACAGGGTCACAAAGAGTAGGACACAACTGATCCACTGAACAATGGTGAATTTAAAATCATCGTAGTAACATGTCACTTGGCCCCAAGGTTGTCAAGCAACCTCTACAATCCAGAATATTGTCAGTAAACTGGAAGTAAGTGAAGGAGGCCTCCAAGCAGCCAAAACAGATGTCAGAATGTCCATGTACTAAAGGTTAAACACTTAACTCACAACAAAGCTACTCAGATCAGGCCCCCACCACCACCACTCTCAGTCTATTGACTTCTATTTTAAACACAATTCTCTTTTTTAATGTATTGATATGATTTTTCCATCACTTTCATTTCTGAGTATATTCCATTCCACACCCCTCCCCAGTGAGTCACTCCTTCTTAACAAATTAAAAAAGAAAGAGGGGAAAAAAGCAGTTCAGAAAAGCCAGCTACCACATCAATGGAGTTTATTGTAAAGGCGTTCATTATCCTTCATTTAGAATCTCCCACCTCCAAACAGAGAAAAGAAAGATGCATTTTCTCAACCCTTCCGTAGACCCCATCTCTAATGGAGCTTACTATCTGGTGTTCCAAATCATGAATCAGGAGCAGCAAACTAGAAGCAGGACTCAAACACTGGAAAGAGTACTGGCTCTGGAATGCAAAGACCGGGGTTCAAATTCTGTCCCTGACACTTTAGCACCTGAGCAACCTTAAGCAAATCACTTAATCTGCTCGGGCCTCATTTTGTTCTTCTGTAAAATGATTCGACGATCTCTGAGGTCCCCTCTAGCTCTAAATCCAAGACCCTAAGAGTCTATGAACTGCAAGAACTGCGACTTGAGTTGGAAGAGACAGCTAACATCAAGGGGAGGAGCCTGAAAACCTGAAAAGAGTAGATTCACCTGGGGCCATTAACACAAGACTAGCTAGCCCCAATTCAACAAACACTTAGAAAGTGCCTGCGCCTCAAGGGACTATGGACATAATAATTAGTCTTCAAGAAGTTAACTTCTGGTTTTCAGGGAGAGAGTATGGACTTAGAAGGGTTCAAATCTCATCCCTGTTTCCTGGGGAAAGAAGGGGAAGGAGCTGCGAAAATTTGGTGCCTTGCATTGATCCATGGGACTAAGGCTCAAGTTGCTGCTATGGCTTTCAGGTTACCTAGGACATAAAAAGTCTAAGAGGAGGTAATATCCCTCAAACTTAAATAAAAATTCCACTTCCCAGCATCACCACAGTCAACAGACCATATGCATTTATTTCCATATGGAGATAAGGGACAGCTTTGTATACTTGAACTAGGGCAGTATCCTTAATGACTATCTTTTTCATGCTATTGCTAAGTAAACTTGTTTTTCAATTTTTGCAAAAATTTCACTTCAGATTCTATTGGTGTAAACATAGTCAAGCCACTTGGCTCTTCCACACACCTTAAAAATGCAAACATTTAAAGCTGGAGAGGATTTCAATACTCTCATTTTACAGCAGAGGGAATCCAGGCCCTCTGACTTGCCCAAGGACACACAGTTAGTTAGTAACAGAGCAGGGCAGGGACACCAGGTGCCAGATTCCCAACTTAGCAATTTTCTGCTGTACCACACTGTATCCTTCCACACTGTCACTGTTGTTTATAACTCACCAAATCCTAAGTCAAGAAATAACCTTCAGGATGTTCTGTTCACAAAGGCAATATGCAGCATATTTTAGAAAGATTTCTTTCTTAAACAACTTTTTAAAAAGTTTTGTGTTTAAAAGGACAGTACTATTTCGCTATTTGGAAATGTTATTCTTGTAAAAGCCACATAATGAACCACTGTGCTATTGTCAACTTCATCTCCAGGATGACCAAACCGAGACACTAAGGCAGAGAATGTCAGCTGCCCAAGGTTAAACACAGATAAGGAGAACACAGAGGTGCTTGGAAAAGAAGCTAGCCCCTCCTTGCCCACTAAGTTATTCTGTATTCTGCTGAAACTACAAGTTCTCACTTTCTGTACAGCAACAATGGAATTCTATTTTAAAATGGTAAATTGACAGACTCCCATAACCCTGATTGGCTAGAACTATTTTAAAATGTTACAACTCTAGTTGTTCACCAAAAATATGGACTAAGACATCTTGTTACTGACTCCCTCCAGTCTTTTCGTTTTGACAATCTAATGAATACGCCCATTAGAAAAATGGTTTGAGCATGTATTTGCTAGCCAAATCTTACTAAGAGCTAAGGGCTGGGGACAAAATGGAAGAGAAACAGGTACCAAAACTGTTTCCCTTGTTCTTTGAATTCCTCTTTAGAATTTATTGATGAATTGGGAAAAAGTGAAAGGTAAGAACTTTCCAGTGTCATCTTGGGACTTCTGAACATAACCAGGGTAGAAACTTTACCAAACCAAAGCAAAGTCTATGGACCATCTGAATGAATTCTTAAAACAACCCACTATCATGAAAAATCTCCATAGCTCTGCAACATCTCCACTACCCACAAAATTGTGTGGGACAATGATTCGGGGGCTGGAGAGTTCTAGTCCAATCTAATATCGTTTCCCGGAGTTTTTTTCACGCCAAAACATGAAATTAGCTCACTAAGTATACCCCAGGTTTCGGTCTTGGCCCAAACTGTTGGTCCCCTTTGAATAAGTCTCCATTCTGTGAGGGTCAGTGGACAATCCCAGAAACTAGGAACCAAAATAAATGAGAGGCCAAGGGAGGATAAAAGCAGCAGAGAAATTTAAGAGAACACCTCATTTCTTCAGTCATGAACAATGTATAAGGAACACAGACATGCACAAAATATACATATCTTCTAATGCATCGTCTTAAGGTCTAATTGAATTTAGACAGAAAACAGAAAATAAAAGCAATCAACAACTACTGTCACTGATTCATTCCAGTTTTTACAAATACAGAGGGAGGCAGAGTTATGCTTTTTTTAATGGTTGCATTAAACCACCATGTAAAGGTTTTCCCATTCTCCCCCAAAAAAACAATTTATTAAAGGTTGTTACCTCACAGAGCTACAAAACAACTGAATTAATTAGTGTTTATGATATGATCTGAAAGTCTGAGAGGAGTGCTAATGAAAAACTAAGTACAAGAATGTGTATCTGTAAGGCACTTGTGCATAATTAAGCACAGGAAGAGACCTCTGCTCTACAGAGAGAGAGAAACTAAAATCTGATACCCAAAGGCTACACATGTTCTAAATAAGATTAAGGATAATGTCACCTTTCTACATACTTTTTCTCATGGATCTTCCAACGATCCCATTATGTACCTATGCCACGGATGAGGAACCTGAAGCCTCAAGGCCACATAGGATCACACTTGAGGACCCTGAGGGTCATTTGCGGCCTCAAAGCAGCAGGTTCCCCACCACTGACCTAGGCATAATTAGCTTCTGATATGCCTTCAATACTATATAACCTAAAGAGATTTCGCTTGCTCCACAGGAAAAAAAACCCAAAGCACTGACAATTTCCATTTCCAGTTTCGTTGTCTAGGCTTTTTCCAGTCAGGGAAGGGCTGAAAAGGGCTGAAAAGAGCTAATCGTTTTCATTTCCTTCTCAATTTCTTCCGCAGCCTCTAAAGTTGTAGCCCCAGCAAACAAACGCTCCCGCCAGGAGGCGGCTTTCAAATCTCAGCCAGTCAAGAAGGATTTTCTTACCTTAAGAGCAAACTCACGAAAGTCTAAATTCCCCAAGTGGAGGCAGATCCCTGCTTCTTCTTGGAAGCAGGACAGAATGACAAGATGCTTCCGAGCCCCCAGTTTCCCATCTTGGGGCACACATCCAAAGTCCTGCCACAGGCAGCCAACCTCCCAGGCTCCTGCCACACACACAATCAAGGGGAAGAGGTGCTTTTCTAAGTTTTCCCCTCCTTTGTTTCCTGGGAAGAACAGCCACTTAGCGCCCTCTGACAAAGTCAAGAGCTGCTTGAGCAGGTAAGCAGGAGGGAAGCGAATTAACTCCTTCCTGCTTAGAGGAAGGTGTCCTAATGCTTTGAAACAAATCACCTGGGAGTCACACTGACAGCAGCACCTGCCCGGCTAACCCCTAACCTGCCAGCACAGGAGCCAAGGTGATGGTGGATTCACAGAAAGCAAAGCACTTGTTTAAAAAAAAACAAAAACAAACCAGTAACGGATAATCATGGTCACTGATAGGTAGGTCAAGTGTCTCTGAAAAACAAACAAGGAAGGAAACAACAAAAACTGTGGTTCCTATGGCCCTGTAAATAATGAGAGTGAGTAAATGTTAAATCAGTAGGCCGAAATTCATTTTTATTCCCTTTAGCTTATAAGGCATGGAGGACAAATAGGCAGCCAGATGGCCCAGTGAAATGGAGTCCTGGGAAATGGAGTCAAGAAAAGCAGAGTTTGAATCCAGCTTCAGACACTTACTATCTGTGTGACCTTGGGCAAGTCACTTAACTCTGTTTGCCTCGGTTTCCTCATCTGTAAAAATGAGTTGGAACAAGAAATGACAATATTCCACTATCTTTGCTAAGAAAACCCCAAATGGGGTCATGAAGGATCAGATATGACCGAAAAATGACAACAAAAAATGGGAATGATCATAGCACCCACCTCCCAGGGTTGTTGTAAACAACCATTTACAAAGGATTCTGCAAACTTTAAAATACTATGTAATAATAGTTATGCTTTGTCAAAGACCTTAGAGATCATCTCGTCTAGTTTGAGTTATGACAAATAAGTAACAGAGTCAAGATGTGAACCACTGTCCTTTGACTCCAATGAGGGCCCTAGAGAGAAGTCACCCTGTATCAGAGATCTCACGTGGGTCTTCCTGACTCCCGGTCTAGCATTCTATCCACTGGCCATCTGACTGCCTCGTAAAAAAAGTTGACAATCAATGGTACATATATAAGAACCAAATATATACTCAGGTTACAACTTAGAACTAGAAGGAAACACAGATCATCTAATTTCTTCCCCTCATTTTATAGATGAGGAAACTGAGGCCCACACAGTAGCAATGGGCAGGGCTGGCCCTCCACCACTATTCTCCAAGTCAAAATCTCTTGCTTTTTCCACCCTGCTGTACTGTACTGCAAACACCTCAATGGCTGGAGTGATGCTGAATGTGGTCCTGAAGGGACAGGCAGAGTTTGGACAGACGGACAGCATAAAGAAAGTGGACATTCCAGGTACAGTAAACAACATGAAAACACAGGCTGTTGTTGGTTTGGTTAGGCTTTTCAGGAAATAGTTTAAGACAGTGAGATGCACACACACCACACATACTTTTCATGAATAAATAGAGGTAGCTAGTTGGCCCAGTGGATAGAATCCTAGACTTGGAGTCAGAAAGACCTGAGTTTGAATCCTGCCTCAATCACGTACTAGCTGTGCAATTCTAGGCAAGTTATTTAACCTGTCAGCCTCAGTTTCCTCATCTATAAAATGGGAATATTGATAATATCTACCTCACATTGCCATGTGAAATGAGGTATGTAAACTATTTCTCCCTATATAAGTGTTGGTTATTATTATCTCAACTGATCCTCACAAATGAATAAATAAAAAAGCATTTACTAAGCACTTACTATATGAAAATATGCTAAGCACTAAACAATTAATTTTGCTCTCAAGGAGCTTGGATTCTAACAGGGGAAGACAACATATATAGGGAAGTGGTCAGAGAGAGAGACAGAAGGGAGAGAAAGAGAGAGACAGAGAGAGAGAGGGAGAGGTAGGAGGGAGAAAAGCATTCCATGAATAGCAGAACATGAAAAAGAAATGGCCAAGAAATGGCCTAGTGAGCCTGAAACAGGAAGAGGCAAGGCTAATGCTGACCAGTCAGAGACCAAGGAGGATGAAGGCACAGAGATTCTGACAAAGGGTCACACATGTGGTCATTAGTGGTAGTGCAGGAGGGTGCAAAGCCAAATGTCTTAATTCCAAATCTATTGGTCTTTCAACTACACCAGAAGTCATTCTTATTCCATTGGACTTCAGGGCAAACTGTATCAAATACCTCTGCAACTATCTGGGCCCCAGCTTTCCCATTTGCAAAATGAAATGCTTGGCCTGGATACCCTTAGTAAGCACTTAATAAATACTTCTTGATTGATTGATTGAAGGTCCTTTGATCCTATGAAGTAGATTGGAGTCATACTTCATCAACATTCACAAATAACCTAACTGTGCTAGGCCTGGAATCAAGAAGACCTGAGTCCAAATCCAGCCTCACACACTTGTTTATAACCTGTGCATGCCTCAGTTTCCCCAACTGTAAAATGTGGATAATAATTGTGCCTACCTCCCAGGGTTGTTGTGAGCATCAATATTTGTAAAGGACTTAGCTCAGTGCCTGATATAGTAGGTGCTTAATAAATGCTTGTTTCCTTCCTTTTCTCACATTGGACGTTCCCAAGCGTGATTGGGTTTCTAGGAATGAAGGGAAGTATTCTGCGCCATCCCTCCCACCCAACTTAGTGGATATATCTTGTGTATATGATATTTAAAGGAGTCTACCATCAATATCTGTCATATATCACATGTGCTGGCTAAAAGGATATAACATACATGTATATGGATGTGTTCATATGTTTGCATATTATTTCCATTAGATTGTAAGCTTCTTGAGGGCAGGGACTGTTTTTTGCTTACTTTGTATCCCTAGCACTTAGCACAGCACCTGACACAGCCCAGGCACTTATAAGTGTTTATTGAATGAATGAATGCATATCCAAAACAAATCTCTAGAGTGCACACAGGCTTTCATTTTCATCTGATTTCTCAGCATCAAGCCTACAAAGTAATACAGTGCTTGCTTGATGTCTGTTGAACTGAATTGCATTTCCAGTCTCCAGGAAGCTTAATACATCAGAAACAGCACTAGATGCCTGGATTTGAATCCAGCCTGACACTAACTGTATGACCCTGGACAAGTGGCTGCAGTTCTCTGGGCCTCTCAATCCTCATCTATAAAACAGGGTTTATAAAATCTACAATAAGCTACCTTATATGGTTGTGATGGATGTTAAACCCTAAAACTCTAGTATACAAACTCTAAAACCTTAGGACCCCGTTAGTTTTCTCTGCTTACAATTCTGCCGAGCACTGATGTAGGGGGTGATAGAAAATGGTCATATAAGCACGAGTTCAGTGTGATGGGAGTGGAAGCCATGGGGAAACAAATGTGGACCCTTTACTAGCCTTGCAATGGTGGCTATGGCATAAGAACAAAGATTTAGAGACGGACTGACACAATTCCCTCATTTTACAAAGGAGGAAACCGAGACCCAGGGAGGCGAAGGTCACACTGTGGTAAGTGGCAAGGCCAGGATTCAAACTCAGATCCTCTGCATTCCAGAGTGTATGGAAGGAGTATATTTTTTTTATCCCTTTTACTTTACTTTCTCAGGATCCATGACCATGAGAATGTCTAGTTTCCAGGTGTTAGATAATAACTCCCAGAATAGCCCCAAGGCTAGATAGTGGTTCCCACAATCCTAGTGACATGCAGTCCTGCTGAGGCTGAGCTTCGAGATAAGGGGTGACGTAATGTAATACTGACCACACTTGCACAAGATGACCATACTGCTAAAATTAACCTGTGAGCTTAAGGCTGGCAAGATGCCCTGCCTGTTGCCCTATACAGCAGGTGAGCACTGGCCCATGAGTGGTGAGACCATGGAGTGATGCCTCAAGGGGGCGCACTGAGGTTTGAGGGATTTGGGGGAGGGCACAGGCTGAGGCTACCTCCACTGACCCCATGGAGAGGCAGGAGTAGTGGTCCCTTCCGAATGGCCCCCTCCAGAATGGGAGTCAGCGCTCCAACCCTTCCCAGAAGACTAGACCAGAATAAACTGTATTAACCCCTCCCCGGCTGTCTGAACTTGCTAGAGGCTGCAGTCCCAAGCCCTCCGGCGAGCCCTCCTCCGCACCATGCTGCCTCCCTGCCCTCTGGAAGCCTGGGTTCCCTCCAGCCACACAAGCGGGGTATTAGGAGGACCGCGCCCTGCACGTGTCACACTCTTGTCGTTGTTTCAGCTATCGCTCCCGAGTTTGAGGGGGAGAGGGGAGGGGCGCCTCTAGCCCCTCCGCCCTCGCTGAGATCCACGGAGGGGGAGCGTCACGACTACGGCGGCCTCGGCTTGGAGAGGTCCCGGGGGCACCCACGGAGCCCCAGAGCCCGGCTCTGAAAGGATGCCGCTCAAACTGGCCTCTCAGAACGCAAAGGACACGTCACTTCCGCTCGCCCGACCTTCTGACACTTACTCACCCCAAAGCCCCGAGTCTTTTGATTGGGAGAAGGAAAGGGGGCGGGGAGATATCAGGCCACGCCCCGAAGGGGGTGTGGGATGTTCTGGCCGCGCACAAAGGAGGCGGGAGCCCGAGCACCGCCCCCGGTCGGCGTGACGTCACCACGTTTGCCCGTCCGGGCGCGCAGGCGCTCGGTCAGAGTTCAGAGGTCAGGGTCTCGGGCGGCATGTGAGGGAACATTCCCAGGGCGGTGCGTGGAGGCGTCGCTGTCGGACCCTGGGACGTGTTTCCAGCGGGGTACGAGCCCTCTGGGGCCCCGCGGGGCGGCGGGAGGGACTAGGAAGTGGCGGGCCTGGGTGCGAGTCCCGACACCGACGCTCGGGCCCCGGGCAGGAGGAGGAGGAGGAGGGCGAGCCCCAGGAAGGCTCAAGGCCAGAGGGCAGCGCGACCCAGCTGGAGACTCGGGGTGCGGCCTGGGCTGCCCGGGGCTGGAAGGGACCCTCAGGCCACCGTCCCCCGGCCCTACGGGCGAGGAAACTGAGGCCAAGGTCCGGAAGGCCTCGCTCGGTGCCATCGAGCTCGGCAGTCCCCGGCCGTGAACAGCCCCTCCTAGCCGGAGGTCTGAGGTCCCCAGAGGAACCACCTGCGGGGGGCGGGCCGAGGTCTCTAGCCATTCCCCGCCCCCTCACGTCCTGCTCAGTAACCTCCCGCAGCGAATCCCGAAGGTCGCCCGGTGGCTCCCCCCCAATACTTACTCTTCCATCGGGTGACCGCCGCCTCCCTTCTGGCGGCTCCGTGGGCCGGACCCCTCCATCCTCTCCCCCACGCCGGCCACGCTGCCACTCCCTCGCCCCGCCCACTGACCTCCCTGGCCGCTAACGTCCCATCTTATGCTGGAAGCCTCCCCCAGCCGTTCTAATCGCAGTGCCTTCCCTTCTGGTCATCCCCGAGTTGTCCCAGAGCTCCTTGAGGGCAGGGAGTAACTGCCACCTGGAACCAGTCACTAAAGCTGCCTGGGCCTCAGTTTCCTTTTCTGTAAAATGCAGGGTTTGAGGCTCGGTGGAAGGGTGCTGTGCTCTTTGAGCAAAGCAGAATTGAGACAGCACAAAGTAAATGTAGGCTGCGCAAATTTAGGATATCTACCCAAAATATCCACGGACTATCTGTGGCAGAGCATTCCCAGCTTGTATTGGTCTGATCAGCCACAGTGGGACACACTGAAACTTCACTTTATCATGGGGATGTCATTTTGGTCCTCTTCGGAAGAGGAAGGACAACAGCCAACCAACCATCTGTAATCTAGTGGTTATCATCAGATTCCAAGAAGAAAAAAAGCCAAGTGGCTTTTCAAGCCTATACTTATTCACCTTTAGTACTCAGATTCATAGAAATGCAGACTTGTCATAGTCTGGAACTGAAAGGACCTCAAGAAATCTAGGCCAAGGATTCCTTGCCTGGAGTCAATAAATTTGTTTTTGTTTTTTTTTAATTATTTTGATCATTATTTCAATATAATTCTTTGCATTTGTAATCCTACTTGTTTTATTTTTGTGCTGCATAAAACAGTATTAGAATTCTAGGTGGTATAGTAGATGAGAGTGCCAGGCCTATAGTCAGTCAGGGTCATCTTCCTGAGTTCAAATCTGGCCTCAGACACTTATCAGCTGTGTGACCCTGGGCAGGTCACTTTACCCTTTTTGCCTCAGTTTCCTCATCTGTCAGATGAGCTGGAGAAGGAAATGGCAAACCACTCCAGTATCTTTGCCAAGAAAATCCCAGATGGGGTCATAAAGAGTCAGGACTGAAACAACAATTAGGAGAAGAGGGTCCATAAATTTTACCAGATTACCAAAGGGATTGGTGACACAAAATAGGTTAACATCCCCTAATCTAGGCCAGCACCAGGTCAGGAGGAGGCAAAGGGATGTTCCTGTTACTGACATATAGCCAGTCCCAGTCATTGGTAGAACCTGGGGTCAAACCCTACTCTCTTCTCTGTACTTGACTGAAGGGCTTCTCCATATTCATCTCCTAACTTCTCTTTGGGTGAGAGTAAAAGTAGCAAGCAGTATGAAACTTGGCTAAACCTCTCCTGTGTCCATGGACTTAGGTAGTCCTCTAGACAGAAGGAAATGTACTTATGTTATAAATCATAACCACCAACTAGACTGATTTTTAAACTTTGAAATTTCTTTTTTAGGTGACAAAATAACAAAATGTCAGTTGTTCGTTCTACTGTCCATGCCAAATGGATAGTGGGGAAGGTGATTGGGACAGCAATGCAGAGAACTGCCAAAGTGCAAGTCAACAGGCTTGTTCTGGACCCCTACTTACTCAAGGTGAATCTTATTATTATTTATCATCAAATAAGATGTATAAAACACAAAACGCAGAAGGTCACGGGGATAGATTAGTTCCTTAACTCTCCTTCGTAGATGAGCCAAGTCATTTTCATGTTTGAAAAATCATTATTGGCTACGCTCACTCAAATCTATCCTTGTTTTAGAACTTGTTTTAGAAAAACTTTTTGTCATAAATTACATGCCAAACTCATTGTGAACACATATCTACTTTAACAAGTTAATAATTTACATATTACGCCCTTTGTGTTTCTAATCTTTAACCAGTCAGTTCTGTTTATATACATAATTTAAATATCTGGTCATAGTGTAGCGTTGTTTTTATTGTTCAGTTGTGTCCGTCTTGGAGTTTTATTGGCAAAGATACTGGAGTGGTTTGCCATGTCCTTCGCCAGTTCACTTGACAGAGGGGGCAAACATGATTAAGTAGCTCCCCCAGGATCATGTAGCTAGTGAGTATCTGACCAGATTTGAACTTAGGGAGATGAGTTTTCTGACTCCAGACCCAGCATTCTGTGCATTCTGTGCACTGCCTAATTCTGCTTGCTTTATTATGTCACTTTACTATAGTATCTCATTACGGTAATGTCCCACCATTTATTCAGCCATCCTCCAGTTGATATTCAGTAATAATAGTTAACATTTATATAGTGTTTACTGTGTGCCATGCACTGTGCCAAACACTTTTTAAATATTATCTTATTTGATCTTCACAAGTCTAGCATGACAGAACTGACATTTAATCTATGTGCATTGTTAAGCTGCCGTCATTATCCCCAATTTACAGAAGAGGAAACTTGAGGCAAACAGGTAAAGTGACTTGCCCAGGGTCACACAACTAGTAACTGAGACCACATTAGAACTATGTCTTCCTGGCTCCAAGTGGTTGACCATTTTTCATTCTAGCAGACAGTGCAGCTAAAAATATTTAAAAAGTCCATGTGAGTGGTGAACATGGAGTATGACTAGTGATCAGAGAGAAAAGTCTGTATGTCGGGTTCCATTTCTACTTTGGATGCTGGCTTTGCCACCATAGGCAAGTCTATCTATTCCTCTTAGCCTCAGTTTCCCCATCTGTAAAATGAGGCTAGGGATACCTAGAGGATGATTATGGGATGAAAATAAGAGATGTGTGGAAAGCACTTTGCTCCTGGAATCTTGTGGATTTAATACATCCTGGGAGTCAAGTCCCAGGAGTGGGATTCACAGCTCAGAATATGACCACAATGTCATCAGAGCAAATAGCAGAATTGTTCAATTTTACTATTGGGTTATGAAGACGAGTGATTTAACTTTAAACTTGACCCTTCTGTTTCCCTCAACAGTACTTTAATAAGCGAAAAACATACTTTGCTCATGATGCTTCAGAGCAGTGCACAGTCGGAGACATCGTGCTCCTCAAAGCCTTGCCAGTGCCAAGAGCCAAGCACGTGAAACATGAATTGGCCGAGATCATCTTCAAAGTTGGAAGAGTCATCGACCCAATTACTGGGAAACCCTGTGCAGGAACCATGTACCTGGAGAGCCCAACAAGCTCTGAGGCTGCCCTCCCACCCCCCACCAAACCCGAGTCTGAAAGTCTGAAAGAATCCCTCAGCAAAGCTGCACAGAGCCCCAAACAAGCCTGCTGAGGGACACGCTGAACATGCAGACCAGGGAGGCTGTTGTAAATGTTTCCATTCCAGCCATCCTACTTCTGTAGATGAAGCATCGAAAAGTAATAAGTAAGGGACTTTTTCAAGAGCATGTTTTTTCCACAATGATAGTGACTGTTTCAAGTCACCTTATCAGAAGGACAGTGTGGGTATCAGTTTCTTAGAATCTCTGACCTTATTAACAGGCGCATTATTGACTAAGCCAGTTGTTTTGGAAAATAGGATTGATGGTCCATGGAATTTAAAATAACACAGGAGCCAGGGGGAGGGGAGCATAGGGAACGGACATGTTTGTAAATAATTATCTTTTTTTAATAGTAAAATATTGGAAGTACTTTAATGGAATTTTATTTTTAGTGGTTTGTATTCTATTTTTCTCTCACCTCTCATACTAAATGGAAAGAAACTGTTCAATTTTATGGCCAGATTTATTTATATAGATTAAGCTGAATTAATAAAAAACTTTTAAGGGGTTGGGAAAAGTGAACCCTAGCAACATTTTTTATTTCCAAGAAGCAGAATGTTCATTCATTCCTTTCTAAGATTACTGAAAATGAGGTTTCCCTTTTTGTGATAAAATCACAGCTAGAATTTGTTTTCAGACCAAGTAGTTAAGGGTTGTTCTTAATGAGGAGCACTTTTTGGATAGGTTGGGGGGGACCCAGAGGTGCCCACCTGTGCCCTGCAGGGGTGAAGGTTGTGACTTGTCTTGACCAAGTTAGACAATTCTTCAGTAGAGCTGGATTTCACAGTCATGTCCTGTTGGGAATCCAGCCCTGGAGGGAAAACTGACCTCTGAACTATGAAACAACAATGTATTTTAAGGCAAAGGAATAAGCATCTTTTAACTAGTGTGGAGTCTATGTAAAATCAAAAACTAGGATAAGGAAATACTGACTTGGCAAAGAAATGCTCATTCGGTTCAAGTGTCCTGCGTAGGCGGAGGTCAGAAGTCCGGTGGGACAGCACGGGCATTTAGTCCATGGGCATTGTTAAAGCAGATTTTGTTGCCTTGTGCCATCTGTACAGGGGGCCCCCAGGGAGGAAATTCCCCCTCCCTCAGCCATTTCCCCCCAGAATGTCTCCAATATGCAGGAGCTGCTGGACCACCGCTGACAACCCCCTTCTGGAACAGGTGTGAACCGGGAGGGTCTCGGCCTCGGCTGCGGCCCCAAACCTGCCTTCCTTGGAAGTGAGCCTCCAGTAACGCCTGCCTCCCCAGGCTAGGCCGGAGTGCTCTGCCGCTTCTCTAAGGCGTGGCCTGCCCTCGAAGGTCAAGGTCAAGTGCACCCAAGGGCACTCAGGCTGCAGCTGCTCTCTGCCGCCGCGGGGCGGCGCTCCGGGACGCCCCCTGGTGGCGGCGTTACGCGGCGCAGCGCAGGCCTCCCAGCCCGGGCCCGCCCCTTCGGCCTCCGTCGAGCGGCACTGGCATGGGGGAGGGGGCGGAGGGCCGGGGTGGGGGTGGGGGGGCCGAGCTAAGGCGCCAGAGCAAGATGGCGGCGCGAGTGCTGCGGAACCTGGGAGCGGCCGCGCCCCCCCGCCTGCGGCCAGCCCTCAGGTGAGCAGCGCCTGGCGGCCCGGCCTTGACCTTGAACCCCGGGCTGGGACGGGTGAGGTCTATGGCCCGGCGGCGCTCCTCCCCCGGCCCGGTGCCCCGGCCGGGGTTCAAGGTCACGAGCAGGGGCCCGAGCGCCCCTCCAGCCCCACGCGGGAGCCGGGCGGGGCCTAAGGACCCTTCCCCCTGCGGGCCACGCCAAGGGGGAGGGAGGGGGCGCGGGGCTGGGGGCCGACCGTGACCGTGGGTGCGGGAGCTGGCGGCCAGGCCCGACCCCACTATGGGCCGTGGCCGCGGGGGAGCCTGCGGGCGTCCGACTCGATCCCCGCTGACCCCCGCTCTGGCCGCTGTCGCCCTCGGGCCAGCAGGTCAGTGCCAGCCTGGGCTCTGATCCGTGACGCTGTCCTCCCCCGGACCGGGCTTCATGCTCCGGCCGCGGGCTGGACCTCCGAGTTCCCGCTGTCCACTTAGCTTTGCATCCGCTGGTTTCGAAGGGGCGAGTGACACGTAATCCTTGTGTGTAACTGACATTCGTCAGTGACATGTAACTGACCAGAGCAACTTCTGGAGAGCGCAGCGAGCGGCGTTGCGCCTCCCTCCTGGGCCGGGGAGTCCCGGACAGCGTTCTTTGTGTGTAGATATTGTCCCATCCCGTTCTTTTCAAGCATATGCTATACCAGGTACATTAAGCGCAACGCACCCAGGGAACGGTGAAACAAGAATAGAAAATAAACATGGCAGCGAAATAATGCTCACAGGTCCTTCTTGCAACTCTGAAGTGTATGCCTCTGCATTCACTTGAATGCTTCTTGGTTTCACATGCTGAAATCCGTTCTAACCTTTACCACAAGAGAATTTCTTTTTTTTTTTTTAGGGAAATGTTTGACGTTTTGCTCTGGCTCTTTGGAAAACTGCCCACCTCAAAGTGCTTATTATATATAAAGGAATTGCTAAAGATACTAAATGCTAAAGATATAAAGCAAAGAAATATTGTTTTAATTTCAGAAAAGGCAAGTAATCTAATCTAAATTCAAAAGGCAGAGAACATTGTTTATATACTGGGCTTTGAGACAATCAGTTTAGATTTTGAAATTTCTGATAAAGTTTAATAGATGCAGACAATAAAAGTTTAAGATTAGACAAAAACCTAACTTCATTTTTAAAAAGATGTGGTAGAGATTATGCTCCGGAATATTTGATTTTGGTTTTTGTGTGTGCCAGTAACAGATCCTAAATGTTTACAAGATACTCTCCTACATATATTAATCTATGAAAAATGTAATTCTGTTTATTGAACAATTTTTGCTGTTTTCAATAATGTATTTTAAGAATCACTTTTTTCTGCTAATGCCCCAAGCCCATCTTAAGAAAATGTTTTATATATTTAAAAAGTATTCTTATTTACTGTCTTTATATTTGCATATGTTTATATAGCTACATATTTCAAAACGCTGTCCCATGTAGTTTCAGACAATTGAAATTAAATAAGTCAATATAGTCTATGGATTGAGATATATAAAAGCCATTAAAATCCAGAGCAGCTTTATTTTTTTTTAATGACTGGAGATAGGAGGAAGACAAATCCAGTAAATTTATAAAAGCAACAAGTTAATCTTAAGAATAAGGAAAATACAATTTTGCATAGTAGGTGGATATGTTGTATAAGAACAGATTTGTGTAATTTGCAGGATTTTCAGTTATGAGCATGTGTATCTATCTTGTAAAACCAAGGGAGATTTGTATCCTTGAGTGTTTTCTTCCCTGTATTTCTTGGCCCTGAAGGTCACCTTCCTAATTGCTAGCTCACAGTTATTGTTAGGGCCTGTCCTCCCACGCTTTGTTCAGAACTGTCAGACTCCTTGGCTACATGGATACAGTATACAAAGTAACACTTTGCGATACTCTGTGACTAAGTTCTCATTGTCTTCATTTCCTTAAATTCAGAAGCCTACATGAAAGCCCTACAGCACAGGCCTGGGGATATTAGGATGTGATTTCTTAGGGAAAAACGAAATTCCTCCAGAATTTTTTATTTAGGCACATTTGTTGTGATTCACAAACTGATAATTGCCATGACACAGCCAGTAAGGTGAGACAATATTTGTTGAATTCATTTTACTGAGAGATGGAGAAAGAAGTTACAAATAATCTATCCAGGGATGATCCTCAGGATTCATTTGATACTCCTTTCGGGTGGAGTACAGATCACATTTCTGAGCTTGGGCTGAGAGATTGAACTTGATCTATGGGGCAGTGGGAATCCAAAAGTTTTAATGTAGGTGGTAGGATCCAACCCATGGGAAGAGTAGTCGATTTGGGCCAAGACAATGAAGATCCATCAGAGTGATAAGAAGGTGGGAGCAGGGTTTGTAGGGAATGTTCAGTGACTGGTACCACTTTGTAAGAGTGCCTACCTGGTCTCTCTGACAGGGTACATGTACCAAAGTACTGTGCCTGGCACATAGTAGGTGCTTAATAAAGGTTTATTGATTGGTTGACTGTTATAAATTCATTTGGAAGATGGAAATTATCCAATCTGTCCTGTGTGATAGTGTTTGTATCTTTAGGTTTAATTAGAGTAGAATTGACTTTAGTGAAAAGTCATTTTTGAGGTACTTTTCATTTTCTTTACACAAATTTTGCTTTGTCAAAGGTTGTTTTAGAAGGAGAAATGCATTCCTAGAATCCTGAAATAAAAACTTTTATATATGGGTGCTCTGGTAGAAAATACAGTCTGCTGAAGTCTTTCTCATTCCACTTGGACGTCACTTTGGGGAGTAAAATAGTTTCATAAACTAGTACTTGGCCTCTTCTGATTAGACAAAATAAGATGATTTGGCAAGATGGTTTGAATAACTTTTTGTAAAGTTTGATAATACTATGATAATTAATAAGATGGTTTGAATAACTTTTTATAAAGTTTGATAATACTATGATAATTAATAAGATGGCTTGAATAACTTTATAAAGTTTGATAATACTATGATAATTAATAAGATGGTTTGAATAACTTTTTATAAAGTTTGATAATACTATGATAATTAATAAGATGGCTTGAATAACTTTTTATAAAGTTTGATAATACTATGATAATTAATAAGATGGCTTGAATAACTTTTTATAAAGTTTGATAATACTATGATAATTAATAAGATGGTTTGAATAACTTTTTATAAAGTTTGATAATACTATGATAATTAATAAGATGGCTTGAATAACTTTTTATAAAGTTTGATAATACTATGATAATTAATAAGATGGCTTGAATAACTTTTTATAAAGTTTGATAATGCTATGATAATTAATAAGATGGTTTGAATAACTTTTTGTAAACTTTGATAATACTATGATAATTAATAAGATGGTTTGAATAACTTTTTGTAAACTTTGATAATACTATGATAATTAATAAGATGGCTTGAATAACTCGTGTGTATGTAAAGCACTTTGAGTTTTATAAGTTACTTATTGAAGTAAGGATTGCAAGGTTATGATTCCACATTTTACAGATGAGGAAACTGAGGCTGAGGGAGGCTAAGTGATTCTGCAAAGGTCAGATGGTTAGTAAGTCTGGGAGATGGACATTTAATAGTGTCTTCTGTGAATAATATAGTAGTTTGACGCTACTTAATTAAAAAACATATAAGCCACTGAAATTCTCATTCAACCTGCACTGACATATCTGTTCATTCCCAGGGGCCTGACAACTTCCTCCAACAGACCTCGTGAAGATAGTTGGTTAAAATCTTTATTTGTCCGGAAAGTTGACCCACGAAAAGATGCTCATTCCAATCTCCTAGCCAAAAAAGAAACAAGCAGTCTGTACAAATTACAGTGTAAGTGAGGTTTTTTACATTTTAATATTTAAATTGCCTTCCTTTGTTCATAAATTTATTATTAATTTCCTTGTTTCAGTTCACAATGTGAAGCCAGAATGCCTGGAAGCATACAACAAAATCTGGTATGTAGCCCAAACAACCCTTGGCTTGAGGGAGAGACTTGTGTGCGCCCTGCCTCCTCTGCGAGTCACTGGAGGGAAAATGGGAGCATTTCTGTTAAGCTCTGTTTAACTGAGTCCTGTGTAAGAAAGTTACTTAAAGTGAAAAGAGCAGGAGGGAAATCACCTCAGTATGATATAAAGTCCTGTCCGTTCTCTTGAAATTTACATCTCTTTGGAGAAGTGGGAGAATTGGACTGATTGACTTTTAATGAAGTTTGTATAAAACATTTTCATCTTTATGATATACAAGGGCATGTGGTAAAAGTGATTTTGTAACTCTCACCTCTCCCATGATTCAAAGAAAGTAAGGTAGTTTTGAAAAGCGTGGAAATTTCCAGTAGCCAAAACTGTTCCTGTTTTTATTGGAGTCTGTTCAGGGAAATACAACTGTAGTATAGACTTTCTTGTTCGCCCCTATACATTTTAAACAAAAACACTATTCCACAGCAAACTAGAGCGATTTACTTCTGTTTTCATTCTCATTCTTCCAGCTGATGCCCCCCCCAGACCTGAGCCTCCATTCTTGTCAGACCCTAACGGCCTATTGGACATTTCCACCAAGGTGTTTGGTCAATTTCTGAAACTCACTTTGTCCAAAACTGGACTCATTTTCTTTCCTCTGAGACAAGTTTCAGAGAAGTAAACTTGGTTTTGATGTCAGGAAAATCTTAATGATTAGACCTGTTCCAACTAGAATGGGCAGCCTTGGGGTGTAGTAGAAGACTGAGGGGGCAGTCTTCCTGCTAAACCCACTTGAGGGGCTTAAGGGATTAAGGGACTCTTTTTCAGGTATGGGTTGGGCTAGATGACTCTTTAAACCTCAGTTTCCTCATCTGTAAAATGAGGTGTTTAGACTAAACAGCCTCTGAGGTCCCTTCCAACTCCTGACCTCACAGTACTATTCTCCACTACCATCACCCCGGTCCAACTCCCAGTTGTATTAATGGCAGCACAGTCCTCCCAGTAATTTGAGCTCAGAACTTTCAGAGTTATCTTTGGGTTAAAATTCTCCTTAATCTTCAGTAATTAGGGTGTCACCAAGGACTGACTATCGAAAACTTTACTCCATGCCTTCATTGCTTCATAATCTTTCTGACTCCATCCAGCGTTTTCTTTTTGGACTAATGTTCTTAATCAGTACTAATGTGCAGACTCCAGTGTTTGGCATGGAATTTTTCTGATGAGAAATCTTCAGTGGCTCTTAATTTCCAGCTTCATCAAGGCTAAACTCTTCTGCCTAACTATCTAGTCTGGGTCCATCTTACCTGTCTCATGGACCCTTCTTCCAAAAAATGAAGTCTCCCCTCTAGTCAGGCAGATCTGCATACTCCTTTTTGACATGTAATAAGGAATGGATGACCCCACAAAGGTGCTTCTCTCTTCCTTGACAGCCATAGCACTTGGCTGAGCAGAAGGCTACTATGAACACATATCATCCCTCCAATACACACAGAGTGGTTATGAAGGTTTATGAAGAATTCCTTCTGGTCCAGTCTTATTTAGCTTTCTAATGTTGTATTAATCTTTGGAAAGCTAAAGTTTCAGAAAAGAAACAAGTCTCAGTCAACTACATTTACACATAAAAATCTTTGAATTTTTATTTTATCAGATATCTTAATAATCCTTATCAGAAATGTTAATTTTTCTCTTCTCTTTTCACCAATGTAAAACATCCTCCAAATGAGGAGTTCTGAGCCTTTTCTCTTTCATGGACCTCTTGAGCAACTTGGCTGGTGCAATGGATAGAGCACTGAACTTGGAGGCAGGAAGACTCTCCACCACTAACTAGATTTCTGACCTTGAGCATGTCACTTCACCTCTGTCTGCCTCAGTTTCCTCATCTATAAAATAAGGATAATAATTAAACCTGCTTCCCAGTGTTATTGTGAGGGTAATATTCCTTAAAGTACTCGATCAACCCCAACTCAGAATCTTGCACAAAATACAACATTATAGGAGCACAAAGGAAACCAAAGGTTAGTGAAACATTAAAAAACAAGATCAAGGACACCTGCTTCCATGGAATATGGCATCCAGAAGCTCTTTTTGACTCAGCCTCTGCAGAGACTTGTATCAGCCACGTTTTCTGACACCTTGGGCCACATCATATATTCTAAGAAGGCACATTTTAATAAGAGCCAGTGTTGTGGTTATTTATCACAGTCTTCCTTCTTCGGCCACATTCCAATCATGCATGCAGAGGCCTGTGTTTTCTCTTTCAGGGTCAGCTGCTGATCCTTTCCCTTGGCCTTTCTCTAGAAGATATCTGGCATACAGACTGAACACAATGGCCGGTCCATAAGGTCTTGCTCTCTGGTTCCCACTCCTCCCCACAGCATCTTTATCTCTATGTGTCTTGGTTTGCTACCATTCTAGAACAGGTAAAACTTACAAGTTACTGCAGGCGTCCAACATAATATGTCTAGAAGGCCGTGAGGACTCCAGACTTCCAGCCTTGGGAAGGACTGAGGAGGCCCTCCAGGCCCATTAATAGAGTCCTGTCAGGCTTAGGAACCACTAGACTCAATACAGTGTCCCAAGGTGGATTATCCCAATTCTGGAGATGAGCTTATACTCACACAGTGATAATGTGGATAATGTGTTTTTTATTTTATTTATTTAATAAATTTTTATTGGTATAAAGAATATATTTTATATGCTATATTATTATAAATTTATAAATAAATTTTATATATGGTGCTTTAAAGTTTGCAGTGAGCCTTACAAATATTATCTCATTTTATCCTCACAATAATCCTAAGAGGTAGGTGCTGTTATTCTCCCTCTGTTATAGAGAAGGAAGCTAAGGCAGAGGGAGGTAAGTGACTTGCCCAGGGTCACACAGCTATTAATATCTGAAGCAAGATTCAAACTCAGATCTTCCTGACTCTGTCCACTGTACCACCCAGCTGCTGCTAGGCAGTGTTGAACCCAAGTCTTCTAACTCCATTCTGGGTTCTCTTCATTACGTTATACTAAGTCCCATGGAGGCAGCTAAGTGGTGCAATGGATAGAGCACCAGTGCAGGAGTCAGGAGGACCTGAGTTCAAATGTCACCTCAGACACTTGACACTCACTAGCTGTGTGACCTTGGGCAGGTCACAACCCCAGTTGCGTCATCCTGGGTCATCTCCAGTCATGCTGATGAATATCTGGTCACTGGATTCACATGGCTTTGGAGGAGAAGTGAGACTGGTGACCTGCACAGCCCTCCCTCACTCAAAACAAAGTCAAGTGCAAGTCATGTCATTATTTCTCTGATGGTGTGGTCTTCTTCAACAACGAAGGACAAACACACACACACACACACACACACACACACACACACACATACACATACATATACACTAAGTCTCTACCTCCACATTGTGTCCATTTGAGTTCAGGTACATCCTACCCAGGTTAGCTTACAGGAGAGGCCACAGATCTTGCCTGTCCCCCTTTCCTTGCTCTGCAAAAGAGCATAGCCCTTCTTTTGGGGTGTTTTTAAGGGATTTTGCTAGAAAACATTACAAGGAAACATGCAGGAAGTTACAAGAATTTTTCAAAAGGGAAGAATCATAAAAGCATATATACTTACATGAGAACAAAACCTAATTCTCCCCAGGTTCTTCTTCTTTGGACTATATGACCCTTCCTCCCCTACTTATCTTAAAATTGGTCAACCTGCTGCTTTTCAGGCTGCAAGGCTAGACCAGGCTCTTGGTTTCTAGCCAGTGGATTTGACTTGGCAGAGCTTTTGGCTTTCCTAGTCCATCTGGAATCTTCTTGCCCAAACCTGTGGCCTTTGTTCCTTCCCTTCCCTTTCTCTGCCCAGACTAGTCTTACACCTGGACTTCAAGCTTTGAAGGATCTTATGGTCACCTTCATCTAGATCCTCTGCCTATGGACCCTAGGAGAGTCTCCTGGGTTGTGGACCATGGGGTCCATGGTGACTCTTCCTCCCCTAACCCTGGAAGAGTGACTTTAGTTTAGAAAGTACCTTGAACATATGTCAATACATTGAGCATCTGTGATTTCATTGGTAGAACATGGAAACCCAATCACTATCCATTTTTATAGATGAAGCTTAGAAAGATTGGGTGACTGCCCAGAGCCAGGCACACAGCTGGAAAGTGACAGAGGCAAAGCCTTTCTCTCCATCACACCAGGCTTCCTCTCATCCGGAACATGTGGCAAATAACACCAAATATCTGCATCACTGCCACCAGCAGCCTCAGTAAGGACATAGGTCTGGCATCCCTGGGATCCCAGAACATCCACCTTCTGATTGGTTCAGTCCCATAGAATTAATCAGACTAAGCTCATTAACATTCCTAACACTGAGCTTGCCCTGGCATTCAATGCTCATGGTCTGTCCTACTGACATGATTGTGGCTTCTTCAGGTTCCCCCTTGATTCAGGCCCTTGTTGCTATGCAGAGGAGCAGTGCCTGCTCAGAAGGTTCCCAAATGACTGCTCTCTCACATGGGGCTGATTCTTTTCATGATTCTTGGCTCTCACTTCCCCTCCCCCAGGTTGTCAGAGGGCCTCAGAGCTGCTTCCTGGTCCTCTCACTTTAGTTATCCACGAGTTCTCTCTTCCTTCTCTATCCTCTTTAAGCCACATTTCCCATGGTTCTTGACTTTGTCACCCACACACTTAAGCATCTATAAGCATCAACAATCACATGATCATGAGTGTTCCCTTTTCTGACCTGTGCAGCACATATTCTATCATCCCTGGGCCCCCAGCTCTGCTTCTTAGTCACAGCTCATGGATCTGAGAAAGACAACTAGTCTAGCCTAGTGATGAAGGGTCCCAGATATTCAAGGAAGGTATCCATAAATAATAGAAATGATCCAAAAATGCTCATTCTGCTGATAATTCTAACAAAATGTATAAATGTGTTTATAGTGTCTTTAATCAGTTGGCAAAACACCTAATGCAGGGCCAGACGTTACTAAGTTCTCAGTAAAATGTTGCTGGTTAATTGACTAGACCAATTGAAAACATGGAATTTATATTTCTTATTTTTTAAGTCAAGAGGTGCTGCCAAAGATTCATGAAGAAAAACACTACCCTTGTACCTTGGTGGGGACTTGGAATACATGGTATGGGGAGCAAGATCAGGCTGGTAAGGAATCTTAAGAATAATTCTTAGAACCTAGATTTAATGCTGGAATAGACTTTATCTCTTAAATCTTTATTCTAATTGCACAAGTAAATTTTCAGACATAATGCTTGGTTGCAATAAAAACTCTGAAAAATCATTGTACAAACTCATGGTTAAAGGAAATATGCTGTTTCTTCTGGTTTGGAACAATTTTTTATTGTCTTTAAATGTGTAAATTTATTTTGATAATTTGTGTGCTTAGACTGACATTTGTGTATATTTACAATTTGGTACTGTCAGCTTTGTGTGTAGAATATTTTAAAACCAACTGAGCTATTATCATGAACCTCTAAATGTACATGTATTTTTAAAAATATATTTCAGTCCACCTCTGGAGGTATGAGGGAGGCTACCCAGCCCTCAATGAGGTCATGAATAAGCTCAGAGAAAATAAGGTATGATTTTTTAAAAATGTTTGCTAATTCTAATTTTAAATAGTACTTGTTAGTCTAGATTAAGTGTCTCTTTTCTTGCATCTTTAGCAATTTCTGCTTTTCTGCTAAAAATGATTTGTGCACTTTGATTTACAGATTTTTTTCATACTGTCTGTATTAACATTAAAATGACTAAGTTCTTACGGCAAGTGTGAGTTGTAGCTTAGCAATGATAGGTTTCATTTGAAATGTTCGTATGAAGTATGTCTGCTTTAGATATCAACAAAGCAACGTAGCGATTTTGTGAATTGTTCATGGCGTGTTTTTAATCCTGGACTAGCTTCTTACCCCTCAGTGGGCATCCCGGCTGCTCCCCATCTTTCTCTGTGTGCTGCTCCCCACCCTCAGGTGTGAGCAAACTGATTGGAATACTGCTCTAATGTAGTGTTCTCCAGGTATGACCAAGGGCTCCTCCAGATTCCCCAAGATCCTTTCAGAGGGTCTACAGAGTCAAAACTTTTCATAGTAATACTAAGACATTTTCCTTTCTAATGTGATAAATATCAATAGATATGACACATAAACAAGCTCTGTGGGGAGATTAATAAGTTTTAAGAGTGTGATCTTAAGGCCAGAAAGGTTGAGAACTGTTGCTTTAATATTAGGGCATATCATCAGCACGGCAAGCTTTCTTGGTGATCCCCTAAGTGAACTCTGCTTGCATGGATTGTCAAATACTGATGAGTTTCTTCCCCCGAAGTTTAGGTGTGACTTGTTGGGGAAAATTGAATTTAGTGAGTGTAACCTGGAGGGGTTGCAGAGAGTTTGTGTTGTTAATGGGTACTTATATATACACATATAACTTAAAAATTTCATGTCAACTTTCTTTCAAAGGAATTTGTGGCCTTCCGTAAGGAACGAGGCAACATGCTACTTTCTCGAAAGAACCAGCTGCTGTTGGAGTTCAGCTTCTGGAATGAACCAGTCCCCAGATCAGGGCCTAATATATATGAACTCAGGTCTTACCAACTCAGAGTAAGTACAAAAGTGAGCGACACTTGACGACTCATTTCTCCTTGGAAATCACAGCAGGGTCTTCTGACGGTGATGTGAGCCAGAGTGGGGGAGGGGAGGAAAGCAGAAGCCTGGCTTTGAGGCACCTGGCATCCAAAGCTCTCTAGACCTGCTCCCTCGGTTTCTTCAGCACTCCTTGCTGGACTTTCCTTTGGTTCCCTCTATCCCCTCCTCACTTCTCCCTCATTGTTTTACTGTTCACTGTTTGTGAATCACGTACTGTCCGTTCTTTAGCATGTCTGCTGAGAGCATTGCTGAGCTATTTCATCTGAATCACGCGTTATAGCTCTTATTGCAGTGGGATCAGAGGATCTAAATATAAATCAGGTGACCAGTTTATAGCAGCCTCAGCGTAAAAGCCCTGGAATGCCATCAGACTGGGAAGTACGTTTACCCAAATGTTGCCATACTGAGGCCCAAGGAAAGCTCAAATAGAGATCACATGGATTGCTACTATTTGTGACCGTGTCAATTGGATCTTAATAGGTCTTGGTTTCAAATGATACTTCTTTTTACTAGAAACCTAGAACACACTCCTAGTCCTTCCTTCCCAAATATGAAAAAAATTGAATTTCTTGTTGAATCTGTAATAATCTTATTTTGTGTCTGTGAAGAGACAATAGAAGTAGAACACGTCTCAGTAACTTTGTGTGTGTGTGTGTGAGTGTGTGTGTGGTATGTGTGAGTGTGTGTGTGTACACAAACAGATATTTGCTTAAAGCAAATATCCTTAAGTTTTTACTGTCTATACTTGTTGCCTTGAATTAAGCCACAGATGGCCATTCTAAGTAAGGGAAATACGAATAAAGTGGATAGTAGTTATTAGAAATCAAGTTTGTCTTTTTTTAAGTAAGCTATGAATGTGTTGACCTCACTGTATTTTTCATTGTAATGCTTCCCCAGTCAAAGAACCAACATTCCAAAAACAAAATGTTTTCTTTCAGCCAGGAACAATGATTGAATGGGGCAATTATTGGTAAGTTTACGGCAGCATGGTGAGTTTCTTAATCTTACTAACGGATTGTGTTGGGCCATCCTTTCATCTCTCTGTATCAGAGTTTGGGATCTTTGGTGTCAGAGTTTGACACTAGTTTAGGAATTCTTTTTGCATTTTCACAGACCTCATCTTTCCTAAAATATTGCTTCTGTTCACAAATATTTTTTCTCACTTATATGGCTACTACCCTTGTTTGTCTTTTTAGATTGAGTAGCAAAGAACCAATTTCTTTACCAAGTTAGGTGGTGTTATACCTCAGCAGGCAAGAATATAATTCAAAGTTTTGCTGACCAAAATTATCTACCAAAAACAAGATGAAGTTCCCTTCAAGGCAAATATAAGGTACAATATTTTAAGGATTAAGCAAAATTAATTTCAATAAATTCAAGATAGGAAATGACTGACTAGGCATAAGTGGGACTGTAAAAGATCTTAAGGTCAGAGTGGACCCTGAGCTAAAGGTCTGTAGTAAGAACAGTGCAATCATTGTCATTATAAACATGACATAGGACAGTTTATTGGGAAGCCCTTCTCAAGGAGCGTCAGGGTCATTCGGAGAGGGATGGAAGGGACTGAGTAGATACAAAAATGAGTGATGGCTTAAGAAAAGATGAAGGGAATTGAACGTATGTAAAGGAAAGGAAGCTTGCTCAAGTCTTCTGATCCAGGAGGCGTTAGGACCTTTGCCTCACTTTGGAGAATTAAATGTGTCAGTAGAAACAAAGGGCTGAGTCAGATCCTGTTTTCCCATTACCTTCATTGTGACTCTATTTCCATCTCATCTTGGGCTGGCAGCAACTCCTCATCTTCCTTCTTCCTTCTTTCTAGTAAAGAAGGAAGGAAACAAAGGAAAACAAAACCAACAAGGAAACAAGTATAGAAACAGCACTGGCCATTTAAAACACACTTAATGTGAATCTTTTTACAATGTAAATAATCATCCTCAACTGTATCTGCTTTACATGTTAGATTTTAATGCATTTTATACATATATATATATATTTTTAAGATGGAGTCAACTGTACAAGAAAACCCCAACTACCATTTTGAGGCTAGGACAGAGACAGGAAATTATCTTAAAGTTGCTGTGGAGGAATCTAGGTTTAGAAATAAAGAACTTCAGTGCTGGGATGATTAAATGCTATTGATGCCTTAAAGAAAGGTTACGGAATTTCCATTTGAGGATCTTTCCTTTTCATCTAGTTCAAGACATTTCTTACTTACTGTTGCCTGGGCAAAGGAACCTGACTAATCAGTTTACATTCCTACCAGCCGTTGGTTCTGGCAACATTCAGTATAAAATTTCTGATACTTTCCAGGCCAGTTGTTTTCTGAATCTTTAGGATGTAAAGAATTTTTGGGATAGAAAATGAGTGGAGAAGTGTCAGTTACAAAGGTATTTCGCCCAAAATAGTTTTCAAGAGCTATGAAAATGTAGTTGCTAATTTAACTCAAGATTATTTCTTATGTACTGTCTTTTGGAAGTTAAATATCAGTTTAGTTGCATTTACTTTGGCGTAAGGATTGTGAGTATATGCATATGAATGTTTGCCTTTATAAAATGTTATTTTTTTTAATTTGGAAATGCTGTTTCCATAAGCTTAGCTGCTGATATGTTAACTTACTCTTTTACAGATTCTGCTGTGAATTGTACCTATAATTCAACTCACTTAATCTTTTATAAAGGCCACCACATTGGTTTCTAGTGACTTTTTTTAAAACTGAGCCACCAAAGACTAAACAATGCAAGTCAGAACATTTGATTTGTTGACCAGGAACATATATGCATAGAAGTTACTCAACTGGCTATTGTATACTAATGTTTTGCTAACAAATATGATTATTTCGTCAGTCCTAGAACAGATTCAGTTACTAAGTAAATTTTATAAATTCCTGATTTAAAGATTATTAATATAGAAATCAAATATATATGTGAAATGTTTTTTTCTTCCAACTACAATATCTTAGCAATAAGACTTTTCTTTCCAAAAGGAAATGAACTTTAAGAGGTAGTTCAGCATTTGATTTGTCTCTTGACAAATAGGTTTAAGGTGGTGACTCCTTCATTACGTCCTTCTGGGTTTTGTCAGGCTCAGCTAAGTGTAAGTTTTTTTTACCTACCTTAAATAAATGAGTAGAATTTAAAATTAAATAAGAATGAATGTTTATTACTTAAAATGAAAGATAGAATACACTCTGCATGTTAAAATAATTTGTTTAATTTCATTAATTTGCCAATCAGAATTACCACTTTTGATTGACAGAAAATCAATCACTTAAAAATTCTAAATTTGACATTAGTTGTAATACTCTTCTAAAAACCTGATTTGGGAGAGAGAGACATGTATGTTAGGAACATTTTCTTTTTTTAGGAACTCAAAGCTCATCATATAAGAGAGCAGTTATACTTTGACAGGTAATAGTCACATGTCTCATATTACTTGGAAGTAAGTCTTAGATTACAAAAACTCATCAGAAAATTCTTAAACTCAATTCTCCTGCCAATGCAGGTGACAGCAGTAGGTATGGCAATGCTGTTTGCAAGAGACAACAGTGCCTAGGAAAGTGATCCCTTGCAGGCTAGAGAAGGTACATCTTCCTATTTTACCATCATTACAATATTTGTCGACAATGTGGGGATTGGCAGTGATTAGCACTGTTTTTAATACAATTGTTACGTGATTTGGAGGAGTTTCCATCTACTCCCCTTTTTTCTCGTGTAATCTAGTAAATCGAAATTATTTTCTCTTTTAGGGCTCGTGCAATTCGTTTTAGGCAGGACAATAATGAAGCAGTTGGAGGGTTTTTCTCTCAGATTGGGCAGTTATATATGGTACATCATCTTTGGGGTAAGAACCTTTTTCTTCTCTTAGTAAACCCAGATTCACTGGGATGTATGGTAAGGGTTCATTCCCATATGAACATGATGGTACATGGGGGTATAGGGAAGCCTTTACTGGCTACTCTCCTTCAACCAGTCTACTTGCAACGGATGGGAGTCAAGAAGTCTGGGGGTTCAAGAAGACCCCAAGATGCAAAGTTAACAGCAAAGGGCCATTGGGGTCAGTGGGCAGAAGCCCCACCAATGAAGTGAGCTCCGTGACTGATTGGCAGCCAAAGAGAGAGAACAAGGAAAACTGTAATAGATGGGAGAGAGAATGAAGTCCCTAAAAAATGGTGGCCAATTTAAGAGAGGGTGATGATGGGAAGAAGATGGAGGATGCGAAACAGAAGCAAATCTAGATCAGTGAATCAGCAAGCAAGGTTATTGTAAATATCCCATTCCTGGGCCTTGCCAACTGACCAAGGCATTAAAATATGTTGGTTAGTGAACTAGGTAATACATACCATGCTACCCCAGACCCTCAGCAAGTACTGTTCTAGAATGAGAACCAAGGCATAGTTTGACTTTTTCTTAGTAATTCAAGGACATTATGAGCTTTAGTGGGCCTGTGATTTGCTGAGGATGCAGTGGAGCTACCTGAAGCATGGCAAGGAAAGGATACTGAGCCTATCGGTGAGAGCCTGCTTGTATGGCTACAAGTTGAATTTGTTATATACATTAACAAGAAAGGCAAGTTATATGTGGTAGAAACTTGCAATTTCACATAGGGTCACCGTCTTTGATTTTTCTGCTGTTTGTATGGAAATGCCCATTTTGTTTGGTGTTTGTTGAGTACTGAATAAAAATAAACGAATATTTTTTTAAAATCTTGCTTTTATGAAAAAAAATCCCTAAATATCAGCTTACATTTTGCTTCTTTTCCCCCTTCTCATAAAGGTTGAGTGGAACATGTGCAGAAATATGACCTGTGGCAGCCAGTTAGGGAAAATTACTTTTCTGCAGAATCAAATAATAAATCAAAGGTTAACGTGACCTTGCTCCACATAGCTTTATTGATGCACAGAAAGTCTTCCCTGGACCCATCAGTGCTATGCCAAACACCATCTGTAATTTCTCCATCACTAACTAAAGTACTCCACCTATGTGCGTGGGCTTGCCCTCATCCATCTCCTACTGAGTTTGTTCTTTGGGGATGAAAGAGAGGCATGTGTCAGCATGGCAAGGAATCATGCCAGGGCATCTGGAGCAAGATTGATAAAGCTATAATCGGAAGGTGACACTTCCGCTGATGGATCAGCTGAGTGCATTTTTCTCTAACTCCTCCTTCATATTTGACTTTTTTAAAAATTCCAGATGTAATCAGCTTTAACAAGTGCCTCATTAGGTCTGTAATGCTTGAAAGTCTTTTGAAATACTTTCACATAGTGGATTGATTCTCATGAAATCTCTCTTGAATGTTATTTCATATTCTCAGTGGTTTTATCAATGAGGTAACATCAGTTGGAAGGAAGATGGTAAAACATGTGTCCCTATACTAACCCTTCCTTCTCAGAGAGAACCATAGTTGTTAAGCAGTCAAATAGCCTTGTTTTTTCTCAAATTAACCTATAGTTTTGAAATAATCTTTTGCTGAAAGTACAAAAGGATTATAACATTAGTTCAAAAAATGGTCTCTGTCTGGTCATGTTTCGCCTTGTCCTCCATTAAGCAATAGGTAAGTAAATGTGTGACACCTTTGAAGGCTCTAGAGTGATGAAATTTGTCCAGCGTGAGGGGCTTTTCCCTGCAGCAGTAACATGTGAAAGAAGAGTTTATCTTATCCAACTTTATTTTGCTTAAACCCTGAGGGGGCTTAAACTCAGCACAGCCTTCCCTGGTACAAGTTGGCAATACCTGAAAATCTCCATGGACCTGTTGGCTATTTATCCATAAGGTGCCTGTTTCCACTGCTGCAGATCCACACCTTCTCGTCTTGTAGACGCTTGCCTCTCTGCTTCCCTAATTCCTTCATGGAAGTCTACCCAATATACTGGAGGCCTCCCTTGAGGTCTGGTAACATCCCGTGAAGAACATTTGTAAGGTTCTGGCCATTCATTGATTATCAAATTAATTATTCAGTATTGCCAAAGTCAGCAGCTTTCAGAAACATGAGAAGATTGTTCAGGGGATACAGTGCTCATTAAGGAATTGTCTCCCAAAGTCACAATATTCTGCTCTGTCTTGATCAGCTGTTTTGCACCTACTGTGTTAATGGCCTTGTACATTATCTTGGCCAGGACTAAAGCTTGCTGCTTAGTCCATTGCCTTTGCCGATAAAAATCTCATGCCTTTTCAAGGAGCTTTGGGCCTGAGGCCTTCAGGGAGAACCCTCCTGCCAAACAATAGCTTCTCTGATTGAGGTGATTACATCATGTGGGACTGATTCCTAACTAGATGATTCAATATCTGCAGAGAATTTCAGAACTAATCTCTCACTTCTCCACCTGCCTGTCGGGTGCAGCGCCTTCCCTCATCAATTCTGCTTTTGGAACATGACTTCTTGAAGATAGAGACATATTTTTGCCTTTCTTTGAATCCCCATTACTTAGCATAGTACCTGGCACATAGTAGTCACCTAAAAATGTTTGTTGATTGATTGATTGATTGGGTGAAGATTGGAATCTGTGCCTCCCATGCTGCCACAGTATTGGGCACCACAACTTGCCTTGCCTCTCAAGCTTCTCTGAGGTGCCAGTGGTGACACGGGCAATGCCCTTGAGGCCTTCATAGTTCAGACTAGGGAGCTCTTTTCTGACCTGGACAGTGGAGATGTCCCATTCTCTGTCCCAAGCAGGTGTGGCCTGTGCCTTCCTAGGGGGTCCTTCTTGCTGGCTTCTGAAGAACTTATTCAACACTCCTCACACTCTGTTTTAAAGGGAAAAGAGAATGATGGATTCAGAGCCATCCAGAAGCGTAGAAAATCCGGAAGGCTCTTCTATACTCAGCCTAAGTTTGATTGTGCACATAAGTCACATGTTGGCATTTCCCATTTTGCCGTTGATTTTATAATGATCAGATCCCATTCTCTGATGACATTCTTTCGCCTTTCAACAATGTTTCAAGTACGATATCTGTGCTCTCTTGCTCTACTTTATTTATGGCTGATTTTTAAATTCCTTTTAAAGTCAAATCAACAAATGTGCCAGGTGCTGAACTAATGGATGGCATTACCAACAATGGCCAAAATTGGTCCCATCCCCCAGGAGCCTGTCTCCAATATGGAAGAAGTGAGCTTGGCATCCAAACCACCTTCTCCTTCCCTTGGGAGAGCAGGGCATTATAATCTGCTGAACAACTGATGAGTTTCTAATAGAACTACCAGTTGTATTTTACCGTGTTATCCTGTAACTGTCGTTATAAATAATAATATTTCACATTTCTGAAAGCTATTGCAAACAAATCTCTAGTTCTATTCCAAATATAATCACTCTACCTGTGAAGCTTTTGAAGGTGGCCCCCTCTCTACTAGACCAGGGGTTGGGAAACCTGCAGCCTCAAGGCCACATGTGGCCTTCTAAGTCCGTGGATTCAGTCTTTTGACTGAGTCCAAGTTTTACAAAACAAATCCTTTCATTATGGGGTTTGTTCTGTGAAGTTTGGATTCAGTCAAACAGTTGCATGAAAGGAAAAGAAGGTCACATGTAGCCTCCAGACCTCAGGTTCCCCTTTCCTGTACAAAACTATAAATTCGTTAAGGTCAGGAACAATGATGCCTCATTCATCCTTGTATCTCCCGCAATGCCTTGCCATGAGCACAGCAGGCACATTGTCACACACCGTAAGACAATGAGTGCATGTTGGGTAAGCAACATGAAGGGATGATGCAAACTCTCACTATAAGGCACTCCACGCAAACCGAATTCCCCAGCAATCCCTTAATCTTTTTATCACTTAACCAAAACGGCAAACAAGGTGAAATCAATTCTGAAGGTCATGGTGGTGAAATGTAGGGCATTTCCACGGTTTTAAAGCTGACTCCCATGTGTTTGTTTTCAAGCTTACAAAGATCTGCAGTCCAGGGAAGACACCCGGAACGCAGCATGGCATAAACACGGCTGGGAGGAATTGGTGTATTATACAGGTAAAAGCTGCACGCATGCTGCATGTGGGGTGGGGCCTTGGGCAATGGCAGCTCTGGTTCAGAGGCATTCTTTCAAAACTCCAAATTGGCCAACAGTTTTACAACTGGCTTAGGGTGTCAGCATTTTTATCTTTTGATATCTTCTCTGAAAAGGCAGAAGATTAAATAAAGCACCTACCTCCTGCTTGCACTTAGTCTACCTTAAGAATCAATTTTTTAGAACATGCCTCATTGTTGTACCAATTGAAAAACATATTTTGAAAATTAACTTAAGTAGGGTAATTGATTCATTGAATCTGGTGAAACTGTATTCACTTGTTTTAAAGAGAAAACAACTTAAATAAATATAATGCAATTGGATAAGATGTCAGACTCTCTTGAACAATCATTATTAGGAATAATTATCTAATGGCATTATAGAAGATTGTACAACATTGCTAACCTAGAGCTGGCACATTCATATTTTTCACCATTAAGAAAATAAAAGAGAAAGCCCTTCTGACCATCTTGTATTTCCCAGAAGAGCAAATGGGTCCGTTGCTGAGTATTTTTAATAAAAGCTGAATACATGGCTCCATAATTAGATATGTTTGCTTTTTTTTTCCTTCTTTACAATTTAGAGCAGTGAAGTATATTTTGGTAATTATGAAACCTACATGTACAAGATGTTTGTTCATGTCTCTGTGGCACACACACAATACAAATATAATATGCAGATATACCCTGGGATTGCTTTGTTGTTTTATGTAACGTACCTTAGTTTGAAGAAGAGTTTAATGACAAAGATCTCCCTACCTCCCCTCCCCCCACCTAACTATGGTGGTTCTTATTTCCGGCATGTCAATGTGGAGCCTCAGCCAGGATCTCCTTTGTTAGACATTTGTAGGACACTCAAATGCATCCTTGGCAGGAGCACTGGCTCCAAACTGACTAGACAACTTGCCTGTGACACTTCTTACCTGGATGACCTTGAATTTCCCTGAGCCTCAATTTCCTCTTCTATGAAATGGGGTGTACAAAATGACTCCTGAGGCCTCTTTCAGCTCCAGACTCCTAATCCTAGGCAGTCATTCTGCAGACTACAACATTCCTTCCTGTTTCAAGGCAACATGATAATAACATTAGCTAACATGTGTATGGGACTTTAATGTTTACGAAGCACCTGACACATGTTATCTCATCTGATCTCACAGCAGCCTTGGGAGGTAAGTGCTCTTATTCTCCCCATTTTACGGATGAGGCAGCTGAGGCAGGCAGAGGGGATGTGACTCCCCCAAGGTCACACAACTAGTAAGTGTCTGAGGCCAGATTTCAACTCGGGTCTTCTTGACCCTACTCATTATGCCTCTTAGAATATTCTGGATAGCATTGTTTGTTTATTTACAGTTTCTATTTGTACATAAAACTCCACATTATAATATGTTTGAGATAGGACAAAGCATGACTGGGAGAGAATGAGCATGTTCTATCACTAAGATCAACGCAAACCTGCCTTGACCTGCGTTTCTGCTCTCTTTTTAGTGCCCCTAATTCAGGAAATGGAGTCAAGAATCATGATACCCCTGAAGATTTCACCCCTCAAGTAAAAGTTGGAATTGTCATGTGCCTACATAGATTTAAGTGACAAGTATTTGTCTTAAATTAATTTTATGGTATACATTGTATATCATGGTCAGAAAGAAACATTGAAATATAAAACTGCTGTATGTGGCTTATTAGAAAGACCTCTTTTCTTTAGACTCTAAATGTTCATATGAAAGTTAATTATGAAAGAAAAAAGAAAATTGGTTCCTTCTAACAGTGCTCAGTGGTCTTTTGTGAAATATCACTGTTTTGATCTGATGTACCTTACCCAAGCCCAGTGGGGAAAAGAGGAAACAGACTACAATTTGAATCATTTCCTAATAGGAACTCAATCATGAAACCAATTTATTGATATTTATTTATGATAAGCAAATCTACTGAAGAGTTACAGGGTTCAGATTAATTTCCTTCCTGTTTCAGGAAGAGCTCTGGACGGTGCTCATTCACGCCTAATTCTAGTATGGTTACTCCAGCAGTTTTTCTGACCATTGAACTAGAAACAAACCATGAACGTGTGTACCCAGGAGTTGAAAATGTTTTAATTTATTCTCCTCTGTAATCAGTTGTGAATTCTAGGAGACTGTGACATGGCCAGTCTGGTAGTGGCTGATATGTACACCTGTGTAAGAATTCAGTTTTGATAAAGCGTTACAATGATGTCTATATGAAAAAAAAATCACTGCATTCAGCCTGTTCTTTGAACCACATGGTCTCTAGTTTTGAAATAAACACCTTAAAGAGCACTGATTTTTTTTAAAAAATATTTTTCTATAATGAAACACAGCACTAGGAAAAGAGGTTTTATTTTATAAGCAATCACATGTGACCTCAGACACGTTTTCTGAGTCCATATTTTAATAAGCATACAGCAGATATTTCTGAGGCCATGTGAAGGTGGTGCATGTTGGGATGTGAAGACTGGCATACAGCAGAGCGCTCTGTCCAGTTCTGTCCGATTTTATTTTTGAATGTAGTGTACCAGTTTTGTTCGTGTCTGTGATAATGTGGAAGTCCTATTGAAATGAACATTTTGTCTGACCCAAAGTTTAAAAATTGCTGTGTGAAATACAGTGTATACGAATCTCTTCCCCAATGTCTCACTTGTACATGTCAAGGGTTTTCTGCAAGAGCATATAAAGTCAATAAAATCCTTTTAATTTTCACCTGCTGCTGGCATCATTATTGCAGCCCTTTTGCGTGTTTGTGTAGTGTCGAATGAGTTTCTTCACCAAACAATTGAGCCTGTTTTTCCAGTGTACCTACCTCCAAAAGAACCTCAGGCATTGTGTAATTTAAAAAGCACTGGGCAGGTCCCTTCCCAATGTCTCCTTTTGGGTTTTTAATGGTGCTAGATCAGAGATGGGGAACCTACGGCCTTGAGGCTACATGTGGCTCTTTAGGTCCTCAAGTGCAGCCCTTTGATTGAATCCAAACTTCAGAGAACAACTCTCCTTAATACAGGAATTTGTTTTGTAAAACTTGGATTCAATCAAAAGGCCACAGGTCCCCCGCCCCTGCACTAAATAACACCAGCTTCTCTTAACTTCACAGAAAACAACCAAAAGGAGGGCACGGTAGAATTCTCTGATGTTTCTGCCGTATAGATATCAGTCTTTTTCCTCAATAAAATCTTACATAAAAAAGGTTTTGTGCTTCTGAATCCAACAAACACTCAAAAACATGAATATTTCCATAGGAAAAGAAAACAATTAGAAAAAAGTAAGATTATATATGAAATCACAAATCTCATCACTCGTAGCTTGTTGTTGTTTTAAAAGAATGTACTTAATTCAGCATGTGAATTCCAAAGCTGTCTCACTTGCCTATGTGACCTCTGAACCTCCTAATCTCTGTGGCACCTTTTAAAAAATGCTTCATTAACTCTCTTATCTGTCTTTTTGCCATTGTTATCACCACTGTCTTTTTCCTCCTTTTCCACCCTCCACCTCCCAGAATCCACTCTTCCTTTGTAGCACATTAGCATAGTCAGGCAAAACAAATCCACATTGGCAGTATCTGAAAATATATGTCTCATTCTGACCCTTGAATTCAGCACCTCTCTGCCAAGAGGTGGGAAATGTAATGTTTCATCATTACTTTGACATGTCCTTGCATTGACCAGGCTTCTTAAGCCTTTCAAAGCTGTTTTTCTTTGCGGTGTTGTAGCTGAGTTCTTTGAATCTCCTGTTTCATCATTTCTTACAGTACAGTAATAGGCAGTTAGATGGCAAAGTGGATAGTATTCGACCTGCAGTCAGGAAGACTCATTTTCCTGAATTCAAATCCGGCCTGGGACACTAGTTGTGAGACCCTGGGCAAGTCACTTCAACCTGCTTGCCTCAGTTTCCTCCTCTGTCAAAGGAGCTGGCAAAGGAAATGGCAAACCACTCCAGTATCTCTGCCAAGAGAACCCCAAATGGGGGCACGGAGAGTTGGACACAAGTGGACAACATTGAAATAATATTACATGGGATTTACATCCCATAATTTGTGCAGTCACTCCCCCAGTTTCCATGTCTTCCCCATCACAAAAAGTGCTTTCATGAACATTTTGGTATGTATAGGTCTCTTTCCTCTTGTTTTTAACTCTCTAAGATATAATGTTAGCATTGATATTGTTGGGTCAAAAGATATGTACAGTTTAGTGACTTTTTGAGTATAGTTCCAAATTACTTTCTGGAATGGTTGGACCAATTGTACATACACCAACAACCATTACCATGCTTGTCTTCCTGCAGCCCCTCCAACAACAATTATTTTCCTTTATTATCTTTTGACAATCTGATGGATGTAAAGTGGAACCTCAGAGTTGTCTTACTTTGTATTTGCCCTATTATTAGTGATTTAGGGCATTCATTTTTCATATGATTGTTGATAACACTCTTTTTGAGAGCTGCCTCTATCCTTTGACCATTTATCTTCTGGGGAATGGCTCTTGTTCTTATATTTTTGAATTAATTCCTACATATCTTGTTTGTCAGACTTTTTTCAGAGAAATTTGCTGCAGAGACTTCCCCCATCAATTCCCTTCTCATTTTAGCTTCACTGTTTTTAGTTGTGAAAAATCTTTTCAGTTTTATGTAATCAAAATTATCCATTTTTATCTCCTTTGATTTTTTCTGTCCCTTCAATAATTAAGAAAGAATTCTTCCCCTATTCATAGTAAAAATAATCAGATTGATTCTATCTTTTAAAAATTGTCCTGTTACTGTGTAAGTCATGGTTCTTTATCTCTGAACTTAGTTCAGAAATTCTGTTGGCCTGGAATGAATTAAATTTAGAAATTCAGTTCTGCTAATGACTATTCTCTCAAGAAAATTGGCTATCCTTGGGGGATATAAATGAACACCAGAGAGTCTGGTTTAGCATCTTTACACCACCAAGCTATCCTTCAAGGATATCTGACTTGCTCTCCAAAGCACTCTCCCTAATCTTGCAGGTGGACTTAAATAATGAACATTTCTTAGTCACAGGAGGAAAGGAGAGGGTTGTTGCTAGCCACTCATTCCCAATTTCCAACCAATCATATTGCCTTCCACACCTCAGCATTATAATTGATTTTGCCACTTATGATGTAATATTGATTTTGCCACTTATGATGTTGATCTTTATTAACCAATCAGAACTTCTTCCCCACCTACAAGGCTTTGTCTTTTGTTCTGTAGTACCGAAGACTAGAAAATTGAATTGTCCCCCTCATTCAGAGTGTTAGCACTGCTGAGAAAGCTGAGAGCCTATTTACTGGTAAATTTACTCTTTACTAATAAGTTGATCATTCTCAGAACTTTGTGCCTCAGTCTACCTTAATTTTAATTGCTACATAGTTGTGAAAACTATTTCCTGCTCCTCTAATTTATTATGTAACTTTTTTTTATCTCTGTCATAAATGTATTGGGAGCTTATCATGATATGAGATGATAACCTAAACCTAATTTCTGTCAAAATGCTGCAGTTTTCACAACAGATTTAATGAAAGAGTGAGCCTTTTTTTCATTAGTTAGGGTTTTGAATTTCATCCAATCAACCCTACATGCACTACTGTGTTCACTTACTTCTAGATTTTTTATTCCTAATCTTTCTCCCCCTGGTTAACTTTTCAATTTCTTTAAAAAAAAAAAAAAGTAGTTTTGATAATTACTATCTTGTAGTATGGTTTGGGCTGGTACTGCTAAACTCCCTTCCATTCCGCTTGTTTTCATTATTTCCCTTGAAATTCTTGATTTTTTTGTTCCTCTAGATGAACTGTTATTTTATTCTAGCTATATAGAATAAGTAAGTTAATTACTTCTGAAACAGTAAATGAATTTAGAAAGTTTTATTATATTGGTATGACCCAACCATGAGCAATTATTATCTCTTCAATTACTTAGGTCTCTATTTCTGTAAAGAATATTCTGTAGTTATATAATATTTTTTATCTTGGTAGATGAACTCCCAAGTATATTTTATAGTTATTTTGCATGGAATTTGTCTTCCTCTCTCTTCCTTTTGGATTTTGTTGGTCATACAGAAAAGTGGATGTTTGTGTGAATTTATTTTATATTCCTCTGCATTGCTAAAAATACTGTCTCAATTAATTTTAGTTGAATCTGAAGAGATTGCTAAGTAGACCATCCTGTCTGTGAAAAGCAATTATTTCTATTTATCTTTTGCTTATGCTTATTCCCCTCTAATTTCTTTTTCTATCTTATTGCTACACCTACCATTTCTTTTGTCTTTTTTTCAAAGGAAAGACACTTAACAAATGGCATAGTAAGAAAAATGCAACAAAATAATTGTGCATAAACCCCACAATGGGAAGGATGGACATACATAGAGAACACCCTTGGAGAAGCACAAATGGAGGAAACATGGAGCCAAGGTACCTGTGTAGGAAGGAGGCAGAAGGAACATCTCACATCCCTGCTGAAGGGCTTCATTTTCTTTTTCTGAAGTTGTAATTTAGGTTGTCCATTTGTTCTGTTAATCTGGGTAGTTTATATTTTTACAAATATTCATCCAATTCCCTTAAGTTATCAATTTTGTTGGCACATAGATAAAATAGTCTCTAATTTCTGATTTCTTAATGGATTTTGCTTTTTTCCTCTTTTATTTTGATCATTTGACTTTCTTCTCTTTTTAATAAAAGTAGCTAGTGATTTTAACAATTTTTTAAAAAATAGCTCCTACTTTTATTTATCTATTCAGAGGGCATTTTTTTTTTGCTCTCAAGATTCAATTTTAATCTCCTTTGATTTTTCAGTATTTATATCTTTGTGGTTTAGTTGGAGCTTTTTAAATTTATTTCTCTTCTGATATTTTTAGTTGCATGTCCAGTTCACTGACCTCTTCTTTCTCCTGTTGATGAAAATGTTTAATGACGTTAGTTTTCCCCGAAGGATTGCCTTGCCTACATCCCAAAAGTTTTGGTATGTCATTTCACTATTGTCATTTCATTTGATGAAATTATCTATTATTTCTATGTTCTTTTCTTTGACCTACCAATCCTTTAAGAATAAATTATTAATTCTCCTTGAAAATTTGAATTCTTTCTTCAAAGATCCTCTATTAATTATGAGTTTATTACACTGTGATCAATAAAGGATGTATTTAATAGCTCTGTTTGTTTGTAAAGTTTTTATATCCTCACACATTGACAATTTTTGTAATGATGCCATAAACAGTTGAGAAATATTTGTTTATTTCCACTGCATAATCTCCAGGATCTAGCGCATCTAATTTCTGTTTGTGTTCCTAACTTCTTTATTTCCATTTTTGCTAGTTTTGATTGCATTTGAGGGCACACTTTGGTCCCCCTAACCATATCATTTTTACTGATATCTTGTCTGGGATCACGTTTATTACTCTGGCTTTGGGTTTTTTTAGTTTACCTGAATCATAATACATTTTGCTCAAGCCCCACATTGTCTTGTGAATCTTACTAAGAGTGATTCTTGTAAACAACACATTACTGGAGTCTGCTTTCTAATCAAGTCTCTGGTCCTCTTCCATTTTATGGGTAAGTTCTTGTCCTTTACACTGGCATTTATTATTAATTGTACATTTCCATTTATTATAATATCTTCTTAAACTTTCCCTCTCTTTATCTCTTCTCTCCCTCTTTAAAAAGAAAAAGGGGGGTGGTAACAGAAAAGAAACGTAATCTATAATTGAAGTCATGTGCTTCTATTTCACTGCCCCCTTCTCTTCTCCCGGCCCAGACTCTAATCACTGATTCTTACCCCTTCTTTCTTCAGAACTGTATCTTCATGATCTGAATCTAATTTGGTTTTTTGATGATTGTTCTCTACCTAACTTTGTTATGCTTCTTAAATCCATCTGACCTTTTCCCCCTATCCCCACCTGCCTCCCTAGTGAGTTTGATGTACACAAAATTCTTTGTGAATAAGTATGAGTATATAGTTAATTCAGGCTCAAATAAAAATGTGGTTCATGTAATTCCCATTCCTCTACCATTTTCCCTGTTTATATCTCCTCTTCTATTCTAATTATGATATAGTAAATCCCACCCCTTCCCTAGTGTATTCCTTTTCTTTTTCTTTTTATTTCCTCTCTTAAGACCAGCAGAAAAAAATTAAAACACTCTTCAATCTTTATGTTTATCTTATGCAATTCCTGGAATTTTGAAGAGACACTTATCTCTTCTCTGCCTAATGGAATATAAGTATTTTGTCACCATGTACCCTCTTCCAATTACTCAAATGTACTTTTGAGTGGGTTTCTCTTGACTTCTATGTTTGTATTTCAGAATTTTTACTCAGCATTGGTCTTTTATCAACAATACTCAAAAATCCTCTATTCCATTAAAGATTCATTTTTTCTCCTATTTTCTCCTATAATCAGTTTTTCAGGATAAAATATACTTAGATATAAACCTTTTTATCCTTTGCCTTTTTAGAATAGCATGATCCACACTTCAAGCACTTAAGTGACCTTGGGACAGTCACTTAACCGCTGTTTGCTTTAATCCACTGGAGAAGAAAATGACAAAGTATTTCAGTATCTTTCTCAAGCACTATATAAATAGCTGTTATTATATTATTGTTATTATAGCTATTAGTATTTGATAATTACAGGATTATATGTGGGAAAGTGAGCGTCTATGACTTTTCATGCTGCCATCTTAATTTGAAATTTGATTGTAATCTAATTAACCCAACAAATTATTGGAGTCCCTCTGAACACTATACATTTTGTGACTGCTGAGTGAGCAGGATTCTAGTGTCTTTTATTCAAAAGTGCCTAGATCCAAGTTTCTATTGAGTCACTTAATTTCTGCTTATTTGAGTTTGTTAATATCATCATCATCATCATCATCATCATCATCATCATCATCATCATCATCTATTGAACACTCATAATGCCCAGATTAGTACTATAAAAAATATTGCCAATTTCACATCCTCTACATTTAGAACCTAATCTCCAAAAGGCACCATTTAAATTGAATTGGTGTTAGCTTCTCATTTTCTGCCTCTTACATAGCTTTTAAAACTACAATTGCTCTTGAAAAAACATAAAGTGTGACTCTTCATAGTGCATTCCTGGTGTTTTTTTCATATCCTGTTTTTTCATATACTGGTGCTTTGTTCATATCATTTGGAGAATGTGGTTAATAATTAAACACCAAATCCTTTTCATCAACACAAACAGAAAAGCAGTCTTTAATTTTCTTTTAATTCTGCTTATTTCTCAGAATATTATTTATTTAATAACTCTTGTTAATGAGATCATCTGTTTCTCCTCTCAAATTCAAACTGCTCTAGCCAAAAGAAAGGAAAAAAGAATGAATAATGGTGTTATTTTCTGGGTTTTAATTAAGATTTTTCTCCCACTCTTTAATTTCAGTGACAATTGCTTATTCTTTTTAGGTCAATTATCATGTAGGAAGTTTAGGAGTGGGAGATTTAATTTGAACACCATAGCTTATTTCTAGGCACTGTTGTTACTTTGAGTGAGAGGCTTTTCATTCCACCAGGTACAAAGTACGCATCACATATCCTTAGTCACGGCAATTATTTTTATTTGTGCGCTTTATAGCTTTGAACTGCCTAATTCCAACATTGGCAAGTCAAGTCACATTGACTGTGCAGAGCTTTGTAAATTCTATGAGCAGGGTTTTCATTATCCTGAGATTCTTTAAATGGCATCTTTTAATATTAAGAGTTTTCTTTCCATTTTGGTTATCTAGAGTTCTCCATTCCCTAACTTTGATGGTGTGATTCAGTGACCACCTCTTTCCTCTCTTCTCCAAACCAGTCAGCTGCTGGTACAGTGGCTAGAGTGCTAGACATGGAGTCAGGAAGACTGAATTCAAATATGGCCTCAGACACTTATGAGCTGTGTGACCCTGGGACAGTCACTTAACCTCTGTTTGCCTTAATCCACTGGAGAAGAAAATGGCAAACTATTTCAGTATCTTTCTCAAAAAGAACCCAGGGCAATATTTTTTAAAATGCTAAAGAGACATGACATTGGAAAACGAGTCCCTCTGGTTCACAGGATCACAAAGAGTTCAATAGGTATGAATGATTGAACACCTCACTCGATCTCTGTGAAAACTGTTTAGATAAAGAATCTATATGGATGTATTCAGATTAACACTCTTTGCATGCATGCAGTATTGGCAAATGCCATAGCAAGAAAGAAAAATTAGTAAGTTAGGCATTCTTCAAATCAAATGTCTCGTATTATGATGCCACTAAAGGCTATGAATAATTATTAATAAATGAATTATAGACATCCCAACTATACTCTGGTGATTTCATGAGTTTCACATTTCATGCAAGGCTACATTTAACCTGTTTTTCCACATTAAGACATAAGGCATCATTTAATAATCAAAGTTAGCACTTGGCCTTTAGCAAGCTGGATTTGTCTTGATACTCCTTAGGCATCTAAAAGAAGACCATGGAAAGCACATTGAACTAGGAGTCAGAAGACCTCAATCATGCCTCCAACTCTGTCCGAGTTCCTTTGGTGAGCTGCTTAACTCTTCAAAGCAGAATCATAGAATTTCAGCGTCAGAAGGGAACTCAGTGACCATCCAATCCACCCCACACTGGACAAAGAATGCCTGTTACATAACAACTGGCAAGTGGTCATACAACTACTGCTTCAAGAGCCCCAGTGAGCAAGGGAGCCCACCCCCCATGGAAATAGTCCATTCCATTTCATTGTGGTTGGGTCATTTTTTCAGTTGTGTCTGACTCTTCGTGACCCCATTTGGGGTTTTCTTGGCAAACATACTGGAGTGGTTTGTCATTTCCTTCTCCAGCTCATTTTACAGATGAGGAAACTGAGACAAACAGGGTTAAGTGACTTGCCCAGCATCACACAGCTAGTTAGTGTCTGAGGTCAGATTTGAACTCATGAAGATGAGTCTTCCTGACTCCAGGGCTGGTGCGCTATGCACTATGTCGTCATCTAGCAGCCCATATGGAACGCTCCCCATTTTGGTAGATTTCTAAATGTTAGTTTTTCTTTATAACGAAAGTCCACCCTTTGTTCCTAGTTTATAATCATAATTATAACAAACATTTATGTAAAGCTTTAACATTTCCAAAAGACTTTGCAAAATTTCATTTTATCAACCCTGGGAGGCAGGTGACCAAGGCAGGCAGAAGTGAAGTCACTTGCTCAGGGTCACACAGCTAGTAGGTGTTCTGAGGCAGGATTTGAACTCAGGTTTTCCTGACTCAAGGACCAGTGCTGTACCCATCTAGCAGCCCGTTAGTGCCAAACACAAACAATCTAATCTCCCTTCCATATAATAATCCTTCAGATACTTGAAGACAGTCATCCTTTCCCCATAAAGTCCACACTAACCATCCCCAGTTCCTTAAGTGACCCTCAGATGACCTGCTCTCAATACCCTTCACAATATCCTTTGTTATCGCTAAGGGTTCACGGGTTTCCCAATAATCTCCCATTTCTTCATCTGGAAAATGGAGTTAATAAATAACACTTACTAATCAGCCTCCCTCACAAGGATGATAAGATCATGGATTCAGGCTGAAAGGTCCTTCAGGGTCATCTATTCCAAAGTCCTAACATATAACCCCCAAATGACAGAGAACCATAAACTGCTCAAGGTCATACAGGTGTAAAATATCTCTGCACGTCAGTCACTCCCTGGATATTTAGAACTGGACCACAAAAGAGATTTTCCCACAAGGGGCTACAAGCAGCTGAAGCAGTTCAGAGCGAAATCATCAGTTTGGAGCTAGATGGGGCCTTCTAGGTCATCACATTCAATCCATCATGCAGATAAGAAAACTGAGACCCAGATGAATGAAGGTACCTTCCCAAAGTCACACATTTGGTCAAGTCAGGGTCAGAGTCAGGATTGGTGATTTAGGGTCATAGATTTATAGCCAGAAGGGAGTTCACAAGTCATCTCATCTTTCACATCAGCCTAGGGAGATCTAACAAGCCAACAAGCATTTATTGGGCACCTACTAATTACCTATCAGGTAACTTACACCAGATCACACAGATAGTTAAGGACACAGAATATGAGCCCAGATCCTTGGCTCCAAATCTGTCAGCCTTTCATGACCAACAGCATTGACTTCTTTTGAAAAAGGTGTCCAGGGAACAAGACTAGGAGTTTTGCAGAGAAAAGCTCCAACTTGCTAAAATCCTTCCCCTGGGATTTTGTAAGGCAGTTTGGGTGATACCAAAGGGTCAAAATTTGATTGTTGCCTTCAGCCAAATTGATCATTTTGGATCTTGGTCACAGTTAACACCTCAGAAAAAGAATCTGGATTCTTGAGAGCAGTACCAGCCAGTAACAGATAGATTTCAATTTATGTATATAATTCCTCCAAACACCAATTAATCTCTTAATTTTACACAAAGCACTGATGAACATTTGTACTTCCTCAGCAAATACAAATAACTAAGTTTAGCCTCAAATGTTTTGGAAGGCATCAGTGATTTCAAAGGAATGGGGGAGGTACCTCCTTCTACCAAAGCAGATCAGCACTTTTATCTACAATTAATAAATAGTTCAAGATAGCAAGGTCATGTAGTGGATAAAGTGCTGAACTCAGGAAGACCTGAGTTCAAATCCAGCCTCAGACACTTACTGGTAGTGTGACCCTGTAAAATAAGTCACTTCACCCTGTTTGCCCCAGTTTTCTCATCTGTAAAATGAGCTGGAGAAGGAAATGGCAAACTACTCTTGTACACCTCTGCCAAGAAAACCCCAAATGGCTTCATGAAAAGTGGGATACAATTTAATAAACAACTGAACAAATAGCCTTAAGGAGCTGCTTTGGGCATCAAGGTGCTGAGTGACTTGTCACTCTGTGACTTGCCCTGGGTCACCCAGTCAAGATGTGCCTGAGATGGGATTCGAATCCAGGTCTTTTTGACTCAGAATGGGAAGACTCTACCCATTGGGCTCATCAAAGCAAGATTAATTTAATTTATTAGTTAATTAAATTAGGAAGCTACCAAAATGCCATGCTTTCTTCCTGCCCATCAGGTGAGGTCTCTCCTGCCCTGCCCTTCTCTTTTCTCCGTTGATGGTGGTCTTCCCAGTCACAGTGGCAACATTCCCAAACACTCTTTTTTCTTGTAGAGATGGTCAAGGGAGATCTTAACCCCGAAACGATATTTAACCAAATATGATCTTTTCTTTGTCCAAGATTCCTATAAAAGTCATCTTTTATACTGTTATAAATATATAAAATTATATACAAATATATAAAGTTATACTTTCATCCACTGAAAGAGTGGAGGACTCTGCTAGTTTGAATGTCTCTTTATCTCTCTAGACTAGAAATGGTTCAAAGTTAGTTAAAGTTAAAATAAAAGCATTTCTGATAGAAAGGATATTACTATTTAGTTCTTTAGTGCTCTGCATATTTGTTATAAGGATTTTCTTTTTCTTTCCAATGGGAAGGAGATGGGAGAATGAGAAGTGTTTGTTACTTGAAAGATATATTTGTAAAAAAATTTAAACACTATAAACGTGAGGATTTCTTATTATTGGAATAGAGACCAAGTAGATTTGCCTCTATCTCATGAATACTCACTATCTTTTCAAGGAGAGTAACCTCAGAATAGAGGAGAGAGAACAGGTCAAGCCCAGGAAGGATTGGGCAAAAGCCACCAAATTTCTCCATTCCTTTAAAAACAATAAAAAGACATTCATCTGGCATTTTTACATGAAAGATTTGAAGTCTCTAGCTTGGTCACGACCCAAATTATTCCCTTTTTTTCTATCCAGATTAGTAGAAATCCTCCCCAGATGAATGAAAAAGAGAAAGATGACTTACAGACTCCAGTGAACATTTTTATCATCTGAATGAAATCCCAGTACAACCATGCCCATAACACTTTGTGTAGCAGCTCCACAGATAGGTTTCCACTAAGCGCAGAAGAGGGCACTCAGGATGCCATCGTCCACCCTTGCTTAGTTTTAAACTCACCCCCTCCCACACACACACATAAAGAAACTATTGTGTGGGTGAAGATTTGTTGCATTTCTTTCCACAGCTCTTTAAGAGATGAGAATCCTTCTGGGCAGAGGGACAATTGCTTTGTTGGGGACAGAGGGACATTTCCCAGATGATTAAACAGTTCTGAGCCAAATACAACCTTTCCTCATCCCCTTGCTATTCAAATCACTGATCTCTGAAGGGCCAGATTTGCCAAGCTGTCTTCTCATGGGTAAAGGAACCTGAAAAGTCCTAAGTATTTTATTCATCTTTTGCTCTTATATGGAGTACCTCTTTGTCTTGCCAGGGAGAAGGAAATAGTATATATTTTTAATTCAAATGGAGAAAATTTTAAAGGGAATATTTTCATAGCTCAATTTAGAAGTTTTAAGCCCTATGCATGGCACTCCTGAAAATGGAATCCACACAAAACAAGTTTATGGAGAGCTGCCAATAAGCATTCATCAGGAGAGAACAACTGCTTGGTTATTTGCAGCCTGATAGAAAAGCTGCCAAAACTGCTTCACATGCCCCTGAAAGTGCTGCAGAAACTCCAGTTCCGAAAAGCATTTGTCTCAACATTTGGCTAAATTAGAAGTTTTTCAAATAAGTTCCCATTTAAAAATCCCTCTTTGTGTCCTAAGGGTGTCTCCTTCTTGTCACAGTGATGTCCTTACCCCCACTTAATTTGGAAAACAAAGAAGGCGTAAAGAGACATGGTGTTTTCAAGTCACATTTGGAAGTGTCTCTTGCTAAACCCTGGTCAGAATTAAAATGAATGTTGTAACTTTCGCAGCTTTTCCAATTATTTGCATAGTACTTGAGAATTACTTCTGACTTCAAAAGGGAAGGAAAAACCTGCCGATCCTCCTCTTGGGTTAGTAATATATTTTTTTCTTCGTTTGATCTTTAAGGACAAACAACTTTGTTTTGAGACACCAATAATTCTGTTTGGTGTTGCAGCATCTATAAATGAGACCTTTGTACTGTCCCGCATATGACAAATTCCTATGCGGAAGAAGGGACTTCCACCTCGTGGCTTAGTGTTCTACTCAAAGGTAAAGCAAGGAAAAATACTTTTAACTGCCTTAAACCATAAGCTTCAGTGGTCAAAGAGATCAGGAACCACTAGTTAACCTGTAAGGACAGGGGACCAGCACCAAATTTGGGAATTTAGAAAGGCAATGGGTAAATATACACAAACGACATAAATCTGCATAAGTGTTCTTTTTAATTAATCTGGAAGGGTTAATAAAATATATATGTAAATATATTTCATATGTTTCAAATGAGACATCACTTTTCCAGTTCTCGGAGAAGCTCCCCAAAGTCAGTGATATACCACTTGGCGTTTTCCTTCACTTGTTGCCTAATCACGTTTCCCCCGAAGCCAATGAAAATATCCTAAAAGGGGGAAAAAGGAATCAAAAGCATTAAAAGAAAATTATATGGTCACAGGTGTTGAGCCTGAAAGTATAAATGATCAATTTTGGGTGGTGGGGAGGGAACCACCCACTTGTCCTGAGTCAACAAGCATTTCTTAAGCTCCCACTATGTGCCTGGCACTGTACTAATTAGTAGAAAAGTTAAGAAAAGCAAAAACATGGTACCTACCATGGTCGTGCTTCCATTCTAATGGAGATCTTTCCTCTGAAGCAGATCTTAGAGCCAAGCAAGTAGAATCTTGCTCTCTACCACATCTTGAACTTCCATACTAATCTACCCATTCAGTAAATATCATTCTAGAATCTAACCTTAAGGAGCTTATGATCTAACTGAAAAAGGCACATGAAACAGTAATGTAACAGGAGCAGTAACGAAGTGAACAGAATGCTGTACTGGACACAAAGACCCAGGCTCAAGATCTGGGTAGATCACCTAAGTTCTCTGATCTGTGACAGTGTCCCACACCAACTATCCATTGAGGAATAAATCAGCTGGCAGAAGAAGGAAAACCCTGCTCTGTTAAAATCACAAATCTCTGACCTATTGCCAAGACAGGAGAAGGCCAAGTGCTTAATAATGTGTACAGACAGTTAGAAATTCAAATAAAGAGAGAGGCCAGTGAGGCCTGGAGGAGGTAGGGGAGGAGATCAGTCCAGACTCCTGTTGGCAGCAAGCACTCCACTTCCCAAGGGTGAGGTCCAGCAAGCTCCACACATGATCAGTGGAATGACATTCACTTAGAGAATTCCCACTAATTCATGTTTTCTTAGTTAATTGTCTTTAGGGTAAGAGAAGCAGATTGTAGAACAGTTACGCAATGATTACATGCCAATGTTGATCTCATTAAAAGGCAGCGGAATTCAGGCCAGACATTAGTCCTATGCAGGACTATCAAAGGTCAAGCCTTCATCCTTTCTCTTCTCAGTCAGTAAATCAGGAAAGTGGAAACTGACTCATACTATCAGGTGGAATCAGGCCCAAAGACACCTTTGCTTAATGACTGTTCTGGGAATATACCTGTCTAGGGGGGCTGGTTGGGGTATTTGTTGAGAAGAGCCTGATGTGTCCACACAAAGTGTTTCAATTAAACAAAAGCCATAGTCTTTGAAAGAGGTGAGGTCCCCCCTCTTTCTCTTTGTGTACATATAGTCATGGTGTAAAATACACAATATTCCAAATAGTCCCTTCCCTTTCTTCCCACTCTTGCTGCCTGCAAACTCGGACTGTGCTTTTCCCACCACACCTGCATGACTATCATGGCGGACCAGTTGGACTCCTTGCCTTTGGCCTCTCCCTGAGATACTATTTGTAAAGAGTTTACCACAGTTCCTGGCACACAGTAGGCACTTAATAAATGTTTGTTTCCTTTTTCCTTTCCATTCATCCTTAAATCATGGTTAGATTAATCTTCCCAAAAGCACTGTTTTATCTTTTCTCTCCTTTTTAAAACCAACCAAAGGCTCCCCATTATCTACATGGTCAATGCAATTAAACATTTTCTTAAATGCCGATGCAGTGTCAAGTACTTTGTGGAGGCAATGGTGATGTAAGAGATTAAAAACTATTAATAGTACTTTTTTTTTAAAAGAACACTCAATTTGGAGTCAGAAGATAAAATTCAAACTCTGTGGTTCATCTACAGAATTACTTGAAGCTACTTTTCCAAACTTAGTGTAACTGATAGGATACTGAACTTGGAGTCCAAAGACCAAAGTTCAGATCCTACTTCAAAGGTATCTGGGCCTCAGCTGACCATGACCATGACTCTATGGTCACTCAGTTCTCTTCCCTGACCATTGAAATCTCAGTCATCTTCCAGGCCCCTCCCTGTTAGAGCCATCCTGGCCAACTCCAGGCCAAAATGCTCTCTTGTCCCTCCTCTGAACTGCTAGCACAGTTGGTTTGGGTTCATACTGACCCCTTACATTTCTTTGATTGTACCCTTGTTGAACTTTGTCACGTGTTGGTCTTCTTTCCTCAACTGAACTAGAAGATCCTTGAGGGCAGGCACTGTGCACCATGCACCTCTGTACTACCCCAGAGTCTCTCATGATATGTGCACACTTCTCTCTGCCTTTCCCTAAGTGACAGCTCAGCTACTATTTCCTACATGAAGACTTTCCTCACAATCCTGGCTGGGAAGAGGTCTCATTCACTCTCAGAATAACTTTACCTTATTTTTTCTTTCCTTATTCATGTAGATTTTGTATTTCTGGAGGAAAATTTAAAGTCTGGGTGAGGAGGACCTGGTTCACTTTTGCCTTTGTGTTTGTGGGCTTAGCCTAATACCTGGAAGTTTAATAGGCACTTAGTGAATGAAGTTTGTTTTAGAATTTGATTTCACCCCATTATTGTAAGGTTGTTCAGAGAGGAATGTTGGGAAAGTTCTGCTAGAGTACTCTCTTTATTCTGCCATCTTGGATTCACCCATTAATAATGTTCGTTCAATTGCAGACAGGGATTAGTATCCTCAGAACTTACAGCAGGAGGGCAAGCTTCCATGTCCGTGGCTCCGTCCCCAATCATGACGATTTTCTTAAAATGGAACCGCTCCTTCAGAAGTCCAATCACCTTGCCTTTCCCACCAGACTCAGCAGTTGGTTGGCTCTCATCAAAACCAGCGTATTCACCTAGAGAGAACAGTGATGGTGACAGGGTTAAAGATCCATTCATTCCCTGTTAAGGAACATGCCAGGAGGATGGGCTTGCCAATGAGGTAGAATAAAAATAAACATCTGTGGCTCCCTACTACCTCTAGGTTCAAATGTCAACTCTTCTGTTGAGGATTTTAGGTCCTTCACAGCTTGCCACCATTACATCTTATCAGACTCATTAAACATTTCTTCCTATCATGCATTCTACAATCTAGTCAAATGGGCTTTCTCACTGTCCTACACAAAGGCCTGGCACTTGGAAATGCCTGCCCTCCCCCCTCCCCCATCTCTCAGAATGCTTAGTTTGCTTCAAAGCTAAGATCAATAGTCCACTTCTACACAATAGCCCCACGCCGCAGCTGTTGACACCTTCCACCCATAAATTATCCTCTATGTCTCTGCTTACATATGTTCATGTTATCTTCCCTGTTAGAATGTAATTTCCTTGAGAGCATGGATTGTCTCATTTTTGTATTTGCACCCTCAGTGCCTAACATGGTGCCTAACATATAGTAGGTGCTTAATAAATACTTTTTGACTGATTGGAGAGTAAAAAGAGCAGGAAAGAAGGATTTTAGAGCAAGAGTCCCTAACCCTTCCTGGACTTCTCAGGTAATCCAGGGGGAGCTGATAGTAGGGGAGTACCCAAGGTTTTCACCAAAGGCTAGTTTTACAATCTTGCCAACAGTAGGATTCCCATTTTGTTTTTTGGAAATGTGACATCTTATCACTGCCCATTGACTTTTACAACACCTTCGGCCTAGCCCATTATTGTCAAAGTCCTTGATGACATGTGTATAGACAAAATAAATACCAGTTACCTCCACACATACAAACACAGGTTATAGAGGGGTGACTTTGGAGTCAGGAAGGCTCAGGTTCAAGTTTTGTCTCTGGCTCTATGACCTTGAGCAGGTCACAACTTCTTTGTGCCTCCAGAAAACTCTTAAGACTGCCAAGTCTTAAAAGCAGGTACTGGTCTACTCTGGGGGAAGGAATTTCTTAAGAGATCTTCTTATAGAAAGAGGATCATATGTCTGATCCTCACACACACACACACAAAATACACACACTTACATACTTCCTTCTTCAATACCCCAAGGATCTGTGGTTTCACTGGCGTAAATACTCTCTCCAGCAGTGCAGATATCAACCCCTCAATAATACAGTAAATTGTTTTCAAGAACAGCTATGGCTGAAAAATGTACCACCCTGAGGCTTCTCCAAAGTTAGGCTGATTCCATTTTATTCAAGTCAATCAGAACTAGTTTTTTTTTTTGACATGGTGAACATTTTTTTATGTATTTATTTTTAACATCTGTTTAAAAAAAAATTGATTTCCAAATTTTCTTTTTTCTTTCCACTCCTCTCCTACCCAACTAATTTTGTTCTGAGACCTTTAGAAGTAACCAGACTCATCAGCAGAGTCCTAAGACCAAGGTTAAAAAGAAGAAAATAACTATCAGCCTAGGATCCCCTGAAGCTGGATTTCTTGAAATCATTCAGTTGGCAGACTGTATTTCTGCCATGGACCAGCTAGGGTTCTGAACCTTTTATGTTTTGCTTTTGTGTTTGTTCTAGACTCCTTTGCAGTATCTGGTGAAGACCCTGTTTCAGAACAGAGATTTTAAATGCATAAAATAAAACATATAGCATTACCAAGAAAATCAGTTATGTTGAAATGGTAATCAGGATATATTTTTAAATGACACACACGGACCCCAGGTTAAGACTCCATAACCTAAAGTGAATCAAATGAATGAAAATGCTTGGAAGAAAACTGGACCCCAAACAAGCTTCATGGATCCCTTGGAAATAAGTATTATCTGTGAAAACCTAAAGCATTTAACCAAATACTAATGGATGGACAAAGACAAGATGGTCACCACTGACCTGGGCGCCAATACACAGAGGGTCATAGGGTCATAGACCTAGACATTGAGGGGCTCTTAGAGGCCATTTTGTCCAACCCTCCGTGTTATAGATGAGAAAAATAAAGCCTAGAGAGGTTGTGATTTGCTCTTGTCCTGACATGGATCATAACTGGCAATGACTGGGATGTCTCTAGGACTTTTGGGTGTATAAGCAAAGACTACAAAACCATGGAGAAAAAGATGCTTCCACACTCAATTTTTGTTTCTTAAACTATTACGGCAGCCTGGGCCAATCCCTAGTGTCCCCTTTACCCAGCCTCTATCAGTGAAACTGAAATTGCTAAGAAAGAAGACAGGATCCCAAAGAAATGCTTACCATTGAAATAGAACTTCAACCTATTGGCAAAGACGTTGGTGGCTGGAATATTGAGCTTTGAAGCGACGTGTTCTACGATGCTCCTAAACCCACCAGATATGAGGAAGACCTGGACATTTCGCTGCTGTAAGCAGCTCACCAGCTCCCTGGGGGCAATGGAAATTAAATCAGCAAAGATTTAAGAAGGTAGCCCATGGAAGAGGCCCCAGAAATACACTTTATATCACATACTAGGACCTTTGCTTAGGCTTATGGTTTAATTCTTCTGGTTCAGCTGGAGCAATTCTTAACGACGAGAAAACAAGTTTGTTTTTTTTTAATAAATATTTATGAGACATCTATGGTGTCGTTTTATTTTTGTTGTTCAGACATTTTCAGTTGGGTCTGACTCTGTGCCCCATTTGGGGTTTTCTGGGCAAAGATACTGGAGTGGTTTGCCATTTCCTTCTCCAGCTCATTTTAGAGATGAGGAAATTGAGGCAAACAGGGTTAAGTGACTTGCTTAGGGTCATGTAGCTAGTGTGAGGCTAGATTTGAACTCAGGTCCTCCTGAGTCCAGGAACAGTGCCCTGTGCCAGTCTTTACTTTGCACCAAATAGCATTACTAGTAACAGTATGTACATGAGTGACATATAGGTACAGTTATTTACCTTTCTTATTGATGAACTGGAAAAGACTATCATAAAATGTTTAGCACTGCAGTGCAGGCTGAAAAAGCAGTGGTACCAATCCAATGCATGAAGCATCTTGAGTGTGGGAAACTCCCAGTATGGAAATTCCCTTTCCCAATGAAGAATGAAAAGTCTCTGGCTTTCTAGGGAAATTAAAAGAGGAAATGAGGAAGAAGGAAATGGCAAACCGCTCCAGTATCTTTACCAAGAAAAAATCAAATGGGGTCATGGAGAGCTGGACATGATGACTGCACAACAAGAACAAAAAAAGAGACCCAAGGTTGTGGGATCCCAAGCAAGTTCCCAATCTGCCTCAGTAAAGATATCGTCACCCTCATCATCATTTTCATAAGAACAATGAAATCACAAATGTGACACACAAAAAAGGTGGGGGACCCAGGACCTGAGTTTGAATCCTGCATTTGTCACTTATTACCTGGGTGACTTTATCCATCCCTTCTGCAAAATGGAAGGGGTTGGACAAAATAATAGCAAAGGCCCAGGTTCCAGCTCAAGCCCTGTGATTCTTCTCTAGTATTTTAACTGCACTAATACATTTTAAAAATGTTTTCAAACAAACTCTACTGCAACACGCAACGTCCAGGCCACCAGTCCCTCACCCTCCAGCCTTCTCGTGCGTTCCTTTGTCTTCTGTTCTGGGGAGTACAGGAGTTTCCCACACTGCCCCCTCACCTCCTCCTCACCTTAGAAAACAGTTATTATTTTAACATTATTGACAACAATATCCATTGTGACAGGTTGGTGAAGTGGATAGAAGCTGGCCTCTAAGCAAGGAAGACCTGGGTCTGTGCCATGCCCCTGACACAGCATGGGAGCCTGGGCATGTTACTTCAGAAAACTTAGAGCACAGCACTGAGACAACAGCCTCAGACAGGGTGCTGGCCTGTCCTGGCAGAGGAAGTTCCCTATTCCAATAAAATGACAGGTTCAGTTCCTGTGCTGTCAGCTTTGGTGAGCGGCACAGGCAAGGATGAGCTACCATCTGCCCTGTTGGAAGGAAAGAATGGATTCCCTGCAGTATTGGAGTTATCAATGGCCCTGGGATCTTGTTGGAGGGGTGCCTTCATTAATCAGAAAGCAGTCATGAAATCTCTGTGCCTAATGATGCCCCAGCGCCCCTTTTCTGTAAACTGAGACACAAATCAAGGCTGTTCCATGAAAATAATGATTCACCAGCCTGTGGGAAATTGATTGGTCAGAAATAACTTATTGAATGCTCATCACTACATATGATTCCCTCCAGAGGACCTGTGAGCTTCCTGGCACAGGCACATTTGTGTAAAGTGTTAGTTGTTGTTCAGTCTTTTCAGTCATGTTTGACTCTTCATGACCCCATCTGGGGTTTTCTTGGCAGAGATGCTGGAGTGATTTGCCACTTCCTTCTTCAACTCATTTGACAGATGAGGAAACTGAGGCAAACAGAGTGAAGTGACTCACCCAGGGTCACCCAACTAGTAAGTGACTGAGGCTGGATTTGAACTCAGGCTCTCCTGACTCAAGGTGGCACTCTATGGCGCCACCTAGTCAACCTAAAGTGTCAAGTGAGGAGTATCAATTCTCAGCATAGGATCACAGATTTAGGACTGGAAAGGACCTTCCAGAAGGTATTGAGTCCAATGTTCCCATTTTATGTAGAAGGAAACTAAGCCCAAGAAAGGTGAAGGACTTGTCCAAGGTCACAGTTAGTAACTAGCAGAGCCAGGTTTTGAACCCAGGTCCTCTGACTTCAAAGTGAGCCCTCCCAACATGCCTCCCTTTGCTCTGTCTGGAAGATGGATGCTTGTGGTGAAGCCCTGAGAACAAGGGATTCCTCCTACCTTATCCCTGGTGTGAGGTGTGGAGGGTGGTCTGAGAGGAGTTTCTGCACCTGTTCTCTGGAGGGTTGGATCAGGACTAATCGCTCCGTTAAGGCTGCCTTGAAAGTCACTGCACCACCCATAGCTCTGCGGGTCCTAAAAAGGAGATTCAGCCCATCAATGCCAAGCCATGCCCTTGTCCAGCTATACAGGTACCAAGTGAATGAGGCCACTTCAGGTCAATTGTTAAAGCAATAACTACGAGTCGCACAAACTGATCTACTCTACGTCCTGCACTTGGGCTCTCAGAAGGCCCAGCCAGAGGCCTGAGAAATCCCCACTGACTAAACTGCTCTGTCTTACTTGGGCACTGGCTGCTCAGGAGAGCTAGGGAAGGGTCACACAGGCAAAGTGGTCTTCTATCAAAACAGCTGACAAGCTTTTCCCTGCGTCTGACCTGACGGCGACAGAAGTCCAATCCAGGGTATTATAGAAAGCAGTACAGGAATGCTGAATGATGGAGAGGTGTTCCCTGGAAACTCCACAGTGCTGCAAGGCATTTGGAATGACCCTTGTTTCCAGGGACCCCAAAATGGATAATTATGGAGGCTGAGGGTAACAGGTCCTTTAGAGGTCCTAGAGAAAACTGCCACAACCTGGGAAGGAAGGTGGCTCTCTGAGTGAGAGAGTTTACCAATCTGTCTGAATATTCTGACAAGAATGTGCATCATCTCCTGAATCAGGACTGTACTGTGGGCAGACTGCTGACTCCAGCCCTTTCCTCAACATAACCTAACTCTGAAGAGCACCCAGCAGTTGTTGGGTTTGTGTAGGTACACATAGATTCAGCCCCCAGAAAAGTCACTACTTCAGAGATGGGAAAATGGAGGTAAGCCAAGGAGCCCTGTCCATGTGGGTAAGCCCAGGTGGGAAGCTGGTGCACTTTGACCCCTGCTCTAGCCTCCCCTAGTGAGTCTCAGCTGACCAAAGAGAGTCCCAGTGTTTAATGATTCATACATTTCTGACACAGCATCCCCAACACCGCAGAACTTGGCCAGCTCATCAATTCCTTCTTCTCTGATGACTGTACTGTCAACATCGAAGCAGACAGCATCGGCAGAGCGGAAAATTTCCCTCAGCTCCGAGTGGGAGACCATGATTCAAGGAATTCTCCTTCTGCAAGACAAAACAAGGATGAGAGATATAAGGCAATTTGATTCAAACCAATAGGGTCTACTATGCGCAAAGCACCATGCTAAGATACTAGAGATACAAAACTTGAAAAAAAGAAAAACAAGAAGATGGTGCAGTGCAAAGAGTGACAGTCCAGGAGTCAGGAAGACCTGAGTTCAAATCCAGCCTCAGACACTTATTAGCTGTGTGACCCTGGGCAAGTCATTTAACTTCTGTCTGCCTCAGTTTTCTCAACTTCCCAGAGACCAAGAGAAATCACCTGCTGTTGTGAGGATCAAGTGAGATAATATTTGTAAAGTGCTTAGCACATAGTAAACACTACACAAACGTTAGCTATTATTATTTTTGGAGCCCTGATCTGATCCTTCATTAGGACGGTGCAATTAGGCACACACCAAGTATTCCTAATGAGTCTCCTTTTAAATGCAGTCACTAGTTTTGAAAGGGCTAACTCTGAAATGGATTTCAACCATAAGTAATATTATTGGCAGTAGGGTGATCAGGCTCAAGGCTTCTTTTTTAAATTTCAAAGCTCTTAAAGGATTTTTTGCCAAGAAGGCATTATGGTGTCTTGTGCTAATTTTTGTTCCTCTACAGTCTGAAGGAACAGAATTTCCAGGAACTTTGGAATAAAGGTTGCTGTGTAGTCTCGCTACAAGATGCCACAAAGTCGTGGGTAACTGTGACAATCATTTTCACATCTCATCTTGCTGTAGAGTATCTTCAGGTTGGGGCATGTGATTTGGTGCCTGTTGCCCACACCTGTTTCCTGCGGCGCCTGGGGGTTGGCATTCATAATGCCAAGAGGTGGAGGCTGTGGTTCAGAGATCCCATCTCTCTCTGTACCAAGCCTGGCACAAAATTAGATCCACAGTCATTTGCTCAAGGTTTTGGCTTCACTTTTTTGTGTAGGTGGAAAATCCTGCAAGACCTGAAAGTTCAGCAAGGGGAGATTGTGACTTACTGTGGGAGAGAACTTAAATGAGATGATGAGGACCAGCTAGGATCATAGCAAAGAAAGCTGTGCTCTGAATGGGCAGGCCTAGGACCCAAAAACTGCAAATCTTCAACCCAAAGAAGCCTTATAAAACAGGCGATCTGGCTAAGCCTAAACGGGAGGATTTGAGCAGGAAAGGGGCTGGACAGTCCAGGACTGTTTGCATTGTTATCTTATCTATAGCTCTGGTCCATCCTGGACTCTGGAAGCTGGGTCTGAGTGCCAAAACTGAGGTCCCCCAATGTGACAGCATCTTACTGCCTCTGTCCCCCATCACCAACACCCTGATCAGGCTGGGATTTGGGGCAGATTTTGGCATCCGTGACTGAGAATGCAGCAGTCATCCTAACAGCCTAGAATTCCTCCTGCAAAACATTTCCCCAAACTCACAAGTTCTTGGGACAAAGTCTTTCTTAATGCTAGAGGCTAGGCTGCTGGGTGGCACAGTGGTTAAAGTGTTGGACTGAGTCAGGAAAACCTGAGTTAAAACCCTGCCTCAGATACCAGATGTGAGACCCTAGGCAAGTCACTTAACCTCTTCCAGCCTCAGTTTCTCCACCTAGCAAATGGGGGTAATAACAAGAACCCACTTCACAGAGTTGTGAGGATTGAATAACATATGTACACCTAGAACAGGAAATTTCATTTAAAACAAATACAGATATATATATCCAAATCTTCATGACTTCATTACACCATAATAATACCTACTTGGTACAAAAGTCTTTAAGAGCTTCAGAAATTAACTGGCAAGGATACTGCAGTGGTTTGCCATTTCCTTCTCCAGATCATTTTACAAACGAGGAAACTGAGGCAAATAGGGCTAAGTGACTTGCACAGGCGTGACACAGCTAGTCAGGGTCTGAGGCCAGATTTGAACTCAGGTTCTCCTGACTCCAGGGCCAGCATTCTATCTCCTGACTACCTAGTATCCTCAGGATAAAAAAAAATTCACACAAATCATCAGAATTTCTTTATATTGCCAATCATACATAGCAGAAAGAAATAGAAAGGGAAATTCCGTTTAAAATAACTTCAGACAATATGAAATTCTCAGGAGAACATGTATGGTGCTTTACAAACCTTAAGGCATTATATAAACATTATTATACTTATACAATTTGTATATTTTATAGCATATTTGTATTTAAATATTTCACATGTTATATGTTATTGTATGTATACATTATGATGTAGCGGTTTTTCCCTCCAGTAATGCTAACTCCTATCCATTCCTGCCCATTCCATGTGACTCTCATGCATGCCTTCTCAAAAATACACCATAAGCCTTCCTCATTTTGCCTTCGTATTGGTGGCTACCAGTGGAGCACACGCTCTGTGTGTCAGCTGCCCCTTGCCCTCGCTCTCCGGCTGGCTCATTTCTCCAAGGGCAATACCACTGCTCACTCCTCTGTGACTCCTCTTGTATCACACGTGGCCACCGGCTCATATCTGGCATGTGCTTTTCTATTGCCCTTTGGCCTACAGTGTGGGCATGTAAATTGGAGCCACCCATCTTGAAGGTGGTAGAGACCAAGAGAAATCACCTGCATCTTACCGTTAGGCAGGTATGACATTATTCTCATTTCATAGCTGAGACCCAGAAAAAGGGAGGTAGGTCAGTGACTTGCTAAGATCACTTAGCTGGTAATTGTTAGAGGGAAGACCAGAACCCCAGATCTGCGAGTGTCAACAGAAGAGACACAAGAGAGAAGACAGGTGAGTGGTTTTTGAGAAGCAGCACAGGCCTATGTACTAAGAAGGGTCTGAAGGAGACCACAACAGTGGACAAACTTGCACTTTTTATAGAAGCAAGAACTAGAAGGTTAAAATAGCACTGGAAAATCACTGGGCCATGAGAAATGGGGCAGGGGATGGTTTCAGAGAAACCTGGAAAGACTTCTACCAGAAGAACAATTCACACAAAAACAACATTGTGAAAAGCAACAGCTTGGAAAGTTGTAAGAATTCTGATCAATGAAATGACCAGTCAGGATTGCAGAGGACCAGTGATGAAGCTTGTTACCCACTTCCTGCCAGAGAGGGGTTGTAGAAAGAGACATATATTTGGGGGCATAGTCCAATTCAGAGATTTGTTCTTTTTGTTTAAAAAAAAATAGTTGGAGCAGGGGAAGGAGAGAAAATCAATTTTTATTTATTAAAAAAGTAAAATTTAATTTAAAAAATAGATGGAAAATATGATAGTTAAGTAGCCCAAAATTTTATGCAGCTCTCTCAATTGCCATGACATAGTGCTCCTTGGGAAACACAAGGCGTATGATACATGGGCAAAGAAAGAAGTCAAAAAACCACTTGAGATAGTCAGGCTGTCCTTGAGAAATAAGCAGCCGCACTGGGATTAATATATAATCCAGTTCCAGTCAGAGCTAAAGGGCTTTGAGAAGGTGGTGTGACTCACTCTTTTTGTGACTATAGAAGCATGAGACTGCTGCCACCATGGTCCTGGGTACAATGGCATCCACCTCACCGAGTCCCTCTTAAGGAGGAAGAGAAGGTTATGAATAATTAAGTGCTAGGGCATGACTGACCATCACTCTAAAAACAAGTCCAATATTGGACCACCAAATGGAATGGCTGGGGATTGGGGGAGGAAAAATGACCACAGACATGGGTGGCAGAAACTGACACCTGAGTTACTATTATCAAGAAAGCTAAGGGTGCAGAAGCAAAGCAGAAGTTGAGGTATACTGAGGCAGCGGACCACAGTGGGATAAGGCAGCATGCACTGCCAGACATATTCAGTGGGTGGACTTGGTTTTTGCTTATCTATATTCCTTTGCTACAAGAGAGGGTCTTAAGAGGCCATCACTGGCCATCGAGAACAGCATAAAAAGCACAAAAAGAAAAGAAAACTTAAAAAAAAAGTACTAGAATAGAATCTAGGACTGGTCCCAAACTAGTCCCAGCTCCATCATCTACTAGCTATAGGACTTTGGGAGTATCCTGTAATCCTTACGAGCCTATCTTTCCTCCTTTGTAAAATGGGAATGACCACACCTCTTTGTTGCAAAGATCATATTCGATAATCTACACGAAAATCACTTGGTTGAGTGGAAACCACTACATGTTTTTATTAGATCATTATATCTTTGTTGAGATCTCCAATACCTATAAAAAGCCTCATTAATCTCTATTCCCAGAGGCCATGGACAGTTCAGTGCTCACCAGAAACCCTTAAAACACATCAGATGTTGTCCATGTGGGAATTCCCTCTACCTACACAGAGTTTAAGCCTCCACTGAAATCTTAGAAAGCTGCTTGAGACTCCAAGACATTAAGGGACTCACCCATGGTCATGCAACTGTAGTGTCAGAGGTAAGATTTGAATCCATGTCTTTTACATGGCTCAGTGCATAGAGTGCTGGGTCTGGAGTCAGGAAGACTCATCTTTCTGAGCTCAAATCCTGCCTCAGACATTTGCTAGCTGGGTGACCTTGGGCAAGTCACTTAACCTTGTTTGCCTCAGTTTCTTCATCTGTAAAATGAGCTGGAGAAAGAAATGTCAAATCACTTCAGGATCTTTGCCAAAAAAATCCCAAATGGTGTCACAAAGAGACAGACATGACCAAACAACAACTTTTTCCGATTCCACTCTATCTGTTATACCATAGTGCTAGTGTACATACTAATGGCCTGTCAACGACACAGACCCAACAGCCTCATTTTACAGAGGAAGAAACTGAGGCACAGAGAGGCTAGCTGGTTTGTCTGAAGTTTTCGTTAGTGACAAAGATTTTTGATCCCACTCTCCAGTCTTTGGGATTCTTGGCTCACAGCTGAAGACCTCATCCCAGATCCCATTTCTCCAAAGTCTTCCCACTCACATTTCTGCTTGCCTAGTGCCATACTCGACTGCTCCCTGTTTCCCAGCCTGGGAAAAGCAATCCCAGTTGAAATTCTAGGCCAAGAAACTGTGGGTGTTTTTCCCCCTGGGGCATGAGTGGGCTCCCAATACTGCAAGGGGATGACTCAGGGAAATAGATAAGATCCCAGTTGTGGTGGGGAAAGGGAGAAGGCACAGGTAAAGGAAGTAATGTTTTCCAGTGGAAAAAGCACTATCTCTGGAGTCAGAGGATTTGGGTTCAAATCCTCTCTCTGAACTTGGATATGTCACTCGAACTCCTGGGAACTCAGTTTCCCCATATCTAAAACAAGTTTGATTTTGATGGCCTCTGAGGTCCCTTTGCAGCTCTTGATTTAAGAGTTTATGAATGGATTCTGGATCTCTGACATCTACAAGGAAGCCTTGGGGGGAGGCTTGAATGGAAAGATGGGAAGGGGGCTGGAAAAATGGAAAGCAGTCAGTAGGTAGACTTTTGTTTGGACAGGGCAGACTAGGTCTCACAGCCAAAAGCTAAAACACACATGGACACATGCTTCCTCACTCCCAGCAGCTCTCAAGAATAAGCCATTCCCAGGAATAAGCCACTCCCATGTGGAGGCAGCCTCTAGTTTACCTTCCAGATCAAAGAGACTACTGACTGGTCCTTGTGGAGCAGCCTCCCCATGCACCTCCTCACCCTTGCTCCCTTCAAAAATGAAAGCAGATTTGTCTTTTAGAGGCAGGTGTGGTGCAATATGAGGAGTAAGACATGATCTCCTTATGCACTCCTTGATCCTAGACAGTGGTAACCCTCTGAAAGGTATTCCAATGACTGCAACTCACATAAAATGTGTCACACAACCATCCTCTTCATGTCATTATTGCTCTTATTTTTGCTGTGGTGGTTCAACTGAGTCTGACTCTTTGTGATCCCAATTGGAATATCTTGGCAAAGATAATGGAGGGGTTTGCCATTTTCTTTTCCAGCTTATTTGACAGATGAGGAAACTGAGGCAAACAGGATTAAGTGACTTGCCCACGGTCACACAGATAGTAAGTATCTGAGGCTGGATTTGAACTAGGGCCAGCACTCTATCTACTGGCCACCTAGCTGACAGTTATCATTTTTTTGGACACAGATATTTCTTGGTTGAGTTAAGGGATCAGCCACTATTCTAGAGCATATAGTGCTCAAACCTGGGCGATATTTGAAAAGCCAGAAGAGGTAGAGGCTGCCAGACTCACGTGTCTCCAGTGCTGAATTCTAAAGGTTTCGCTGTCCACGGCTAGCTCTATCTCTGACAGGGTGGTATCCAAATTCCAACTCCAAACGTCTCTATGAAAGACCTTCTGAGTTCTCCAAACACAAATACAGTCTGGAAAGAGATCACAAAGAAAGTGCAGTCATGATGAGCAAAGGAAGGAACAAAAAACAGGGATTCCCTCTCTTTGTGACCTCTGGTTATCTATTTCTCAATCAACATGCATTGATTAAGCACTCCCTAGGTGCCAGACATTTTGTGAAGTGAGGATGCAAAGAGAAAAGTCAGAAGAGTGCTCTCCTGCAGGGACTTTAGGTTCTAATGGGAGAAACAACATGTAAATAATTAGACTTGCTAGATGCATGCAGAGGGGATAGAAAGGCATGGCAGCTTGGGGGGCTGAGAAAGGCCTCCTACAAATGGAACCTGAACTGAGTCTTGAATGAAGCCAGAGAAACTAAAGAGGAGACGTATGCCAAGCACAGGGAACAGAGAGGACAAAGGTCTGGAGTCCGGAGATAGAGTGTCCTATGTGAAACTGGATTCATCATCATAGAGTGCATAGAGAAAAGTGGAAGAAGGCTGGAAAGCTAAGAAGGGGCCAGATTGTGAAGAATTTTAAATGACTTCCTATTTTATTCTAGAAGTAAGAGGGAACCATTGGAATTTATTGATGGGGATAGGGTGTTAGAAACATCAATTTGATGCATGAGGATGGACTGGAATGTGGAGAGATATGAGGCAGGGACACCAATTAAAAGACTACTATGATAGTCCAGTCAAGAGAGAGAAGGGGATGGAGAGAAGAGCTGAGATCTGGATGTGGGGGATGAGAGAGAGTGAGAAGTTGAGGATGACACCAAGATTCTTGTCCAAGAGGCAATCAACAGGGTACAGGTGCTTCTTTTGGTTAAAAAAAATAAAAAGAAATCTTCTCTAATTGGCCAGATTACTCAGGCTTGCCTAGTCAAACACACCCTATCTCCTTCAAATATTTGGCTAAGGCTCACGAGCTACAAAGATGGAGCATGTCCTGTTCTGTTGCTTCAACCCTGCAAGAACCCTGGCTGTAACCCTGAGAGTAGTCTGTACCTGATGAGCAGGTTACAAAGGGAGAAGATGGGAAGGAGGGTCACTGAGAAAAGAGGATGGGAAGGAAGGAAAGGACATTCATGTGTGTTAAACAGACTCCAAAAACAAGAAATGAGAGTGGAGAAAGACTCTGTTTCCATTTGAAATGAGAAAAGAAATTTAGTGGAATTCCAAAGAAGAAGCAGATCTTGGAGTCTGGGAAAGAGCCTGTTGCACAAACAAAAGGAAGTCGAGTCAGCAGCTGAGAGTTATAATGTGAGAGCCTAATGAAAGATGAAAATACAAGAGAAAAGGATAAATATGGTGAGACACATTGAGAAGGTAAAACAAAGAGCAAGGACAGGAGACATCACATAAGAAAAGTCAAGGGGAGACAGAGAGGGAAAAAGCAAGAGGGAAGGAACAGAGAGGGAGAAAAGAAAAGGTATAGAGGAGGGAGGAAAGGAAGGTGGAAAGAGAGAAAAAGGGAAAGGGGAAAAGAGAGGGGAAAGGAAAAGGAAGTAAAAGACAAAAAGAAAGAAAAAACAAAGGAAGACAACTCAATAATCCAATAAATACAACTTTTTGAGCCCAGAGAACCCCTCATACATTTCAGTACTGTAAAGTGTGTGTCAACTATGGGGCAGTAAGACTGTTCTCTAGAGGAGGAAAGCAATGGTTAAGATCCAGTTGGAGGGACATGGATGGGGGGTGGAAAATTGTACAGTTAGGATGGACTCCAGCTCTCTCACTATCCAGAAGTCTCAGGGGAGGAGCCACAAGTAGAAAGAGAATGGAGGCGAGGGTATGGTGTAAACCATAACCCTTATTAGAGGAGCCCATGAGTTGCTATGTCAAAATATTCTTGGACTGATTGGCCAGCCCTCAGGGGATGGGACTCTCTAAACTTGAGCCAGGTTGGTCCAATGGGCCCACATGCTTTGTACCAGCTTAGTAGAACTTATCCACAGTTACGCAATGCTGGCATAGCTTTTGAGAATTCCAGGTGGCTTTTGTCAAGATAAAGCATCAGAGTAGAGGAAGGAGAGCATAGAATTTAGGGTTTGAGGGGGCTTCAGAAAGCATCATCTGACAGCTGAATAGAAGACCCAAGCCCACATACATGGAATTTTCCAGAATAACAACAACAACCCCTGGCATTTACAAAAGGTTTACAAAGGAATTATCATTTGAACCTCATAATAATCCTGTGACATAGCTACTATAGGCTGCTCTTGGGAAAAGACTGGTTAGAATCTGTGATTTCATCAGTTTAGGGAACTTCCAGTATACAAATTCCCTCCACAATGCAGACAAGCAACTCACCCCATAGGTCAGGAAGACAGGGTCACAGGTTTAGAGATGGAAAAGTCAACCTGAAGGTCAACTATTCCAACTACCCCATTTCATAGATGGGAAAATGGAGGTCCACACAGCTTATGTGATTTGCCCAGTATCAAACAGGTGACATTCAGTATTCAAACCCAGGACCTTCTACTCCAAAACCAATGTTCCTTTTACTTGACCACTCTGCCTAGAAACATTGAGAGATTAAGTGATTTGCCCAGGGTAACAGAGTTGATGTGTTTCTACCAGGGCTTGAACCCAGGTAGGTCTTCCTGACTCCACTCTACACAATGCCTTCCCCCTTCACTACTAAGGCAAGGTGGAGAGGGATGGAGGCTCAGCCTGATAGATGATAGTCAACTATAAGAGAACAAAGTGTACCAAAAGGGACACCCCCATGCCTATGATCCTGCCCTTCCTTCCAATTGGCTGAACAGGAGCCCTTCCTCATGTGGGTTGGGCTTGGAGCTCTGAAAAGCTGCCAATAACAGCACCTACCTCCAAGAACTGTTGTCAGGATCAACTGAGATATTTGTGGAGCAGTGTGCAAAATTTAAAATGTTATGTTATCAATGGCCAAACTTGGAGTAAGGAATAGCTGAGTTCCCATCCTTTCCCTGATTTAGGCAGGTTACTTCATCTCTTTGTGGCTCAGGCAAAAAACTAAAATTTATCTACTGAGTCACACAGATCTATTTTGGAATCTGCTTCAGTAGAGAGCATTCTCCATGCTGCAGCTAACTACCTAAGAAGTGGCTTTAAAGGAGGCTGCCCAGGGAGGGCTGATCCCATAGCTAATAAATGCTTACTGATTGATTGATTGATTGTATTATCCAAACGCTTCAAAAAGCAGCATTAGGACTTTCCAGGAACAGTCCAGAGGTCAGTGTGCTGTAACAGAAATGGCTGAAAACTACAAGTCAGAAAACCTAAGCTCTCCTGGTGGGATTGTTTTGTTTTTGCTTTTTTTTTTTTTTTTTTTTTACTCCTGAGCATTAATTTTGAAAGCATATCCAGTGGGGTGAAGGTGGGGAGAAAACATAATATTTGAATTTTTCTGAATTGAGGAATCGAACCCTCTGAAATGCTGGTGTAGTCCTTGAAAAGCTTCCTGGGTCTTCAACCATGGCAAGAGAATATAAACTCCTTGCGGGCGGGGTGTTTTGCTTTTGTCACAGTAAATATTTAGCTAGAGTATTATATTTAACCAAGGGCTTGGGAGATCTTAGAGCTGCCTGGAGAAGTATACAAAGCAAAGGACATACCAGTGCTGCAGGTGTTACTCAACCCCAGCATAACTACCCAGAAGTTTTTCAGAAGCTCCCAAGGCATTAAGGAAACACTCAACCCACAACAAGCACCCTTTTAGTTTTTTCCTAGTTCACAGACGGAGTAACCACTTTGCAGACAAGAAAATGGGCACCATTTTCTTGGTTTAGGTGACTTTTTCTGATCAATCACACAGCTAATATTAAAGGAAGAATTTGAACCTAAATCTTCCATGCAAGACCCCATACCCAGCACCTTGCTGTGTCTCAGTTTGCCTGAGGGCTTCGAACTGTATAGGACTCTTCATTATTATTTTTGGTCCATATCTACAATATGTTAGAGAGATTAAGTGACTCGTTCTGGGACACCCGCTAATTTGTGTCAGAGGAAGAGCCTAAACTCAGGTCTTCCGGACTCCACAGCTAGCCTTCTTTCTGCTGTAAACTTCTCCTATTATGACAATGAAAACAAATCAAGAATTGTAATAAAATACACAGTGTTGATCTAAATTCTTCTTTGACTTTCATATAACATTCATCAATCCACAAGTATTCCTGCCCCAGATATAAGTAAAGAAAAAAAGAGAGAATGCTATTTATTCATTGAATGAATGAATGATCAACCCCCCTCCCCCATTGAATTTTTGTACTAATGGACAGAAATATTAAAACTACTTTTAAGATACTAATAGGATGGGAGGAGAGGATCCAAGGTATTAAAATACCAGCGTGTTAGCACCAAACTCTAGGGATTTTACACCCCATAGTGGGCTGATGGATCTCCCACATAGGATTGCATCATTCATTCATCCTGAAATTAACAAGCACACAGAGTGAGGAGAACCAAGCTGGAGAAAGCAGGAGATCCATTCAGGAATGGAGGAGATCCTGAATGTTCAGGCACTGCCCCTCCTTCTGGCTCTACAGAATTAAGGGATCCAGTTTCAGAGCTAGGTAGATCTGAGTGCATGAGGGCAGTCCGGTGTCCTGTAAGAGATCAGTACATGCTTGCAGACTTACAGAGTACAGAAGCCCCTATGGGAATCCTTCCGGCTGCAGCGGAATGAAGGTCCAGTCTGGGCTTCCAGTCACATGCCAGGGATCCGAAGAAGATGACCCTTCTAGGAGAAAGCCGACTTTAATAAATGCTCATTTCAGATCTGCTGAGCAAGCTTGGGGGACTTTTCCAAAATGCTTCCCTAAACTAAACCCGGCAGGACCTCCCCGTTCGGAAACCTGTTTAGAAGAGAGCCGTAGCCCTGCCTCCTGGAAGGTGTGGCTCCCTCAGCACCACCCTGCTCCTTCTCCTGTTGGTCGGGCAGGACCAGCAGACAGGGCTGTGCAGTATTCTTTCCCCAAAGTCATAAACAGCATGGTTTCTGCCTCGTTTCTACTGGACTCAACCCAGAGGTTAAAAGAGAAGAGGAAAGGTTAGCTAGCCCCTGAGGGCACAAGGTGTATTAGGATATGGGGGGGAAGGGTTACTGAATAGAAAGGGCATGCCTCTAATCCTGATCGGGTTTTTTGGGTTTTTTTTTTCAATTCAGCAAATACAGATTTCACAAGGAGTTCTTTCCTAAACGTACACCCAGGTCTTCTCAAAGACCAGGAACTAACCTCCCCAAAAGGCCAGGTTCTGACTCCAGACTTTGTGAATGGTAAAGAGACAAGGAGCCTTAGAGATCCCTTGGCCTAACCTCCTCCTCATTTTCTAGAAGAGAAAACAGAAGGAAATACTGTAACTTACCCAGACAGGACATCACTCTGCTGTGAACTCCTTGAGGGGAGGGGAAGACTTTGGGGATAGTATTCAGGAAATAAAAATAAAATAACAGGTAGCATTTATATGGTATTTTGAAATGTACAAAGCACATTTACAGGTTTTTTCTCATTTCATCCTCCCAACAACCTGTAAGGCAAATGCTTTAACAGATCAAGTCGACAACCATTTATGAAAAGTGCCTACTATGTGCCAGACACTGTGGTAAGCTCAGGAGATACAGAGAAAGACAAAAGTACACAACTGGAGACAGGGTCATGTTCTCATGGGTGATTTACAGGGACTACCAATTTTTAACTGGAGTTAGACAATAGACCAAGAAATTATGGTAAACTTAAGGCATGTAAAAGACCATAGATGTAGATGTGGTAATAAGTGGCACTGCCAGGATTTGAACTGAGATTTCATATTCTTCCCATGAGGTCAGCATGTTTTTTCAATTCCTTACCAAGCTGTAAAGGGTGAAGCCTTTGACTACATGTTCCTGTGGAAGGATGGGCTGGTCAAGGACCCCACAGTGAGATGAATGATAATAACATTTCTTAGATGTTGATGATGAAACAGTTTTACACAGTGGCTATGATGGGGTAGGAGCCCAAGCTGAGACCCTTGGCCCTTGGCCCAGGGGAGTTTTGGTCCCATTTATCTGAAGTGCCCAGAAAGCCTTGCCTTGAGGGCTCCTTGGATTCCCCTTATTTGATCTAGCATTCTCTTGAGGTTGATAATATTTAATATAAAATTTTGGAATAATCTCTTTGTTCTCTCTGAAGCAAACTCAGAGAGTGCCTCTTCCTATGTCGGCGGGGGCCAGCCAAGGCTGACTCTGCATTCCTTGGGAGACCTTTAACCTGGGACGCTGTCTTGAGTGATGGGACTTTCCCTTATATCTTGTTATCTATAGGCACATACTATGTTATGGCATATTAATGGTAAGAAAACACAGATATCTTAGGTCGTAATTTCTATTGAACTTTGTTCACCCTTTCCTATGTCAGTTATCTGTTTAGGGCAGGAAGCCTGCCACTCACTAGTGGTGGGATTTCCTTCCTTGTCACTGAGACATATGTTTACTCAGCCTGGAATTGCAAGGCCTGACCGACATTACTTTGTTAATTGTCTTGTCTTACTAAATTTATGATTTGTTCAACTAGGAGAGTTCCTTTCTCATGGCAAAATGTATATAAGCCAGAAGATTTCTGCACTGGGTAGCCAGAACATTTCTGGCTCCATAATGCATTATGTTACCGTTTTCTTTAATAGGGAATTGATTAATTAATTAATTAATTAAATCATAAAATGTATGCATTTAGCCTGTTGCCTTTTCTTTAACGAAGTTTTCAGGTCAACAAGGTCCATATCAAGATCCTATTGTCCAGGCTACTGGACATTCCCATCAAGATCCTCCCTTGATTTGATCTACATTCAAGGTTGACATCCCCTATCAAGACCATCCCTGGAACCCCAGATTACTTGGTGACACTTGGATTCTTCCCTCAGTCTTTTCTGTATTTAAGTTCCATCTTGCCTCCATGAAGGTGCTCAGATTCAATCTAGCTCAGACTCAATCTATCTTAGATTCTATCTGGCCTATTCTTAAGAGTCAATCCAATGTGGCCAATCTTTAATAAACTTTGTTTTTCTTCGGCTTTAAGAAGGCTTGTGTCAAATTCATTCAAGCAGGATCCGGTGTATTGGTATTTTGGGGTCCCCAGCACCCTGAACCTCAACAAATACATTACTGGACATTGGAATCAGCAAGATTTGGATTTGAATTCTGACCCTTACTGGATGTGTTACCCCCGGCAAATTGCTTTGCCTTCCTGAGCATCAGTTTCATCATGTGTAAAATGGTGAACATGACAGCATCTACCTCACAGATTATGAGGTTCAAATGAGATGATGTAAAAGAAGCTCTTTGCAAACTCTAGAGCACTTTATCAATGTTGTTACTGTTATTGATTGAGCTAAGGAGTACTATTGGCCTGAGTAGTTCATGATCCATTGATCCCTCACTGAGGATGTGATTGAGTCATGGAGTTCAAAGATGGTTGGACTGGGTCAGGCCAATGTAGTGGTAATTCTGGGATGTAATTCAGGGATGAGATCAGAAAATATAACCATAACTAATAGTTCTGGCCAACTCAATTGTTTAGGGGTATTATCTAAGCATCTACATGACTGAGGGAGGCTAGAGACACGGTCTCTGTACTTTCTGCGCTAAAGTGTGTCTTCCTGGGCATCCGTAATGTAAGCTGCAAGAACCCTTAGAGGTAATTTTGTGTGACTCCTTTATTTTTGTTAAAAGAACAAGCTGAGCTTAATAATTATTTTCATTCATTGATTCAAGGAAATAGGAATTGGGGCAAAGAAGAAGACTTTGGCCCAGTACCTGAATCTACTGCTGAGGGAGAGTTACTTGGAGGTACCAGCAAAGATCTGAATAGGATGAACTTTAGAGGACAGAGGAAACGAGTAATGGAGCAGAGAAAGGATCTGAAAGTGATATTGGGAATGCCAAAAACAGACCATTTACTCCTCTTGCCCATGTGTCAAGGGTAGTGGTGAGAGAAGAAAAAGGTTTGGAGGACAGTACCAGTGTCTTCTGGAGAATGCTAGATTCCATTCAACACCAGTAATGGAAGGAATGTAACACTGAGAGATCTTGGCTGAAGAAGTTTTTGTTAACAGTGGTTCCAGCTGTAAAATCAGTGAGCCTATGAACCTTGGGGGGAAGGATGGGTAGGTTGGCACCAAAGTGGAACTGGCACTCAACCAGGTCAGGACTCAGGGGCAAAGCCCTAGTGATCCCATGCTATTTTCAACTTTGGCAGGCAGATATACAAGAGAAATCCAGAGTTAAGCAAAGAGAGATCTGTAGTGGACTTGGGTCCCTCTGTGGGGAGAGTCTGCTCATTCACATGGCCCTGCCCAGGGAACCCCTGTCAGTCACCTGAGATAACTAAACTGGGTGACAGCAATAAGCTAAGTAAATTTGAAGGTATTTGTGTGTTAAGGAAAAATTGATAGTGATTACCAAATGTTCCATGGCATGTTGAAAACCCATTGAGTCTAAGGGATTTATTTGGGGAAAACAAGGAAATTACAGATATTTTAAAAATTCAACAAATATGAATGAATAGAACAGAGTTCCACTGTATCATTATTTATAGTATCCAGATTAAGTGGATGAAATGGTAAAGATAGGCTTCTGCAAACAACAGTCTTCCAATGAACTATCATTTGCTGGTCAGTGAGCCAGCCCCTGGATCATCCATCCATCCAGTACCTGGCTGTGGAAAGAAACAGAGGAAGCTGTAGATGCTGTTTAGACAGGGCTTGTAGCTCAGAAGGTGTTGTAAGGAAGAAGCTTTTCAATTGCTCCTGATGAATGTGACAGCCTTACAGGCAGCTGAGGCCCCAGGCAGTCCTTAGGTGAGAGTTAGAAAGGTGCCTCCTTGTGGTACTGATTAGAATAGGTTCTTCAGTCTATTTGTGACTGGGAGCTGTCATTTGAGAGATGAAGAAACTGCAGCCTTGGATTCTGATCTGTGACTTGGGGTGAGTCACCAACTTGTGCCTGAGACATTTCTGAGGCTGGCAAAGGTGTCCCTAGCAAAGGCTGGTTTGAAGCAAAGGCAGAGGATCTACAACATAAGGGTTCAACAGAAGCAGTAATTGAACAAATGGAAGAGTAAATTTACTGGAACAAACATAATATTAAAGATATGTCAAGGAAATTTACTGACTCTTGGTTTGGCTAAGGGTACCTGAACATTCTGTAAAGCAAGTATCATATATCATAACAGTTCCTTGTATAAATTGTGGAACAGCAAGATGCTATATATCAAATTCAGTATAATGTAGCAGAGCTATGCCTTTATGTCTTGTTCTGAAAGCAAAATTAGTATATAAAAACATGAATTTTTTAAAAATCAAGGTCAAGATGGCAGAGTAGAAGCAGAGACTTGCTAGAGCTCTCCCCTCAAAGCCCAGCCAAAGACTTGTAAAAATGACTCTAAAAAAATTCTGAAGCTACAGAAGCCACAGAATGATGGAATTAAGCAAATCTCCAGCCCAAGACAGCCTGGAAGGTCAACAGGAAGCATCGATCAAGTCATACTAGGAGCAAAGCACAGGTCAGCATGTGCAGCCATAACAGACAGGCCTAAGGTGGAGGGGAGAACTGAAACTTAGGCACCTGTGGGGGTTTCCAGACTTCACAATCCCAAAGCATCAAGGACAAATTGAAAGGTTAGTAGAAAAAAACCTGTTGGACCTGGGTGAGAAAGGAGAGTGGCCAGGACCCAGGCTCAGGGTGGTGGAGAGGGTAGAGGAGCACATGACAGATGCAGCCACAGCAGGGGCAGCAGTAGAAGCTGTTTCTGGAGCTCTAGACTCACAGATTGTGGAGGGATTGAACAGCTGACAGTATACCCCCCTACCCTCACTGGAAGTAGAAAACTACTTTGATAAACAACTCAGAAGTTAACCAAATGGCTGGGGAAATGAGCAAAAACCAGAAAAAGAATCAGACTACAGAATCTTACTTGAGTGACAAGAAAGACCTAAATATACAAACAGAAAAGACAACAAAATCAAAGCTCCTACATCCAAAGCCTCCAAGAAAAATATGAATTGGTCTCAGGCCATGGAAGGACTCAAAAAGGATTTTGAAAATCAAGTAAAAGAAGTAGAGGAAAAATTGGGAAAAGAAATGAGAGTGATGCAAGAAAATCATGAAAACTGAATCAACTGCTTGGTAAAGGGGACCCAAAAATGCTGAAGAAAATAATACCTTAAAAAACAGACTAACCCAAATGGCAAAAGAGATCCAAAAGGCAATGAGGAGAAGAATACCTTAAAAAGCAGAGCTGGCCAGATGGAAAAGGAGGTCCAAAAGCTCACTGAAGAAAATGATTCCTTAAAGATTAGAATGGAACAGATGGAAGCTAATGACTTTACGAAAAATCAAGAAATTATAAAACAAAACCAAAGGAATGAAAAAATAGCATACAATGTGTAATATCTCATTTGAAAAACTGACCTAGAAAATAGATCCAGAAGAGACAATTTAAAAATTATTCGACTACCTGAAAGCCATGATCAAAAAAAGAGCCTAGACATCATCTTTCATGAAATCATCATGGAAAACTGCCCTGATATTCTAGAGCCAGAGGGTAAAATATATATTGAAAGAATCCACCAATTGCCTCCTGAAAGAGATCCCCAAAGGAAAACTCCTAGGAATATTGTAGCCAAATCCCAGAGCTCCCAAGTCAAGGAGAAAATATTGTAAGCAGCCAAAAAGAAACAATTGAAGTATTGTGGAAACACAATCAGGATAACACAAGGTCTAGCAACTTCTACATTAAGGGATCAGAGGGCTTGGAATATGATATTCCAGAAGTCAAAGGAGCTAGGATTAAAACCAAGAATCATCTACCCAGCAAAACTGAGTATAATACTTCAGGGGAAAAAATGGTCATTCAAGGAAATAGAGGACTTTCAAGCATTCTTGATGAAAAGACTAGAGCTGAATAGAAAATTTGACTTCCAAACACAAGATTCAAGAGAAGCATGAAAAGGTAAACAGGAAAGAGAAATCATAAGGGACTTAATAAAGTTGATCTGTTTACATTTCTACATGGAAAGACAATATTTATAACTCTTGAGACTTTTCTCAGTATTAGGGTAGTTGGAGGGATTTTATACACATACACACACACACACACACACACACACACAGAGGGCACAGGGTGAATTGAATAGGAAGGGATCATATCTCAAAAAAAAATTAAGGGGTGAGAAAGGAATATATTGGGAGGAGGAGAAAGGGAGAAATAGAATAGAGTAAATTATTGCTCACATAAAAGAGGCAAGAAAAAGCTTTTTCAATGGAGGGGAGGAGCGGGGAGAGGAGAGGGAAAGAGTGAACCTTGCTCTCATCAGATTTGGCTTAAGGAGGGAACAACATGCACACTCAATTTGGTATGAAAATCTATCTTAAACTACAGGAAATTAGGGGGAAGGAGATAAATGGGTAGATGATAGAAGGGAGGGCAAATGGAGGAGTGGATAATTAGAAGTAAACACTTTTGAGGAGGGCCAGGGCCAAAAGGGAGAATAAAGGGGGGGGCAGAGTAGGATGGAGGGAAATATAGTCTTTCACATCATGACTATTATCGAAGTGTTCTGCATGACTACCCATGTATAACCTATATCAAATTCCTTGCCTTCTCAGTGGGGATGGGTGGGGAGGGAGTGAAGTTGGAACTCAAAGTTTTAAAAACAAATGTTAAAAATTATTTTTACATGCAGCTGGGAAATAATAATAATGGGATATAGAAATTTATCTTACTCTTCAGGAAAATAGAGGGGAAGAGGATGAGAGAAGAGAGAGGTGTGATAGAAGGGAGGGCAGATTGGGGAAAGGGGTAATCAGGATGCATGATGTCTTGGGGTGGGTGGAGGGGAGAGATGGGGAGAAGATTTGGAACTCAAAAATCTTGTGGAAGTGAACATTGAAAACGAAATAAATTTTTTTTAAAAAAATCAAGACTTTAGGAGGTAGTTATAATGTCACTTTATTAGACAATGAAGTAGAACAGTAGAATAACTTTAAAACATGAAATTTGCTTTATTTGTTTTAAAAATTAACTTACAAAAGTATACTTTACATAGAATTTCCCAGGAGCATTCGACTGTGTAGGAACTGCTCTTTTCCAAGATGAATGTCCTGATGAAACAGCTCCAGGAGTCTGTCACAGTCTTGACAGCTGGCATTCTCTGTGTCCCCTTGGAACATTCTAAAATGATTGTAGCTCTCCTTTACAAGGTTCTTTGGTATTTGGGGCTTGTACTATATGACGTAGACCCCTTAGAGGACCTCCCCAAGAAGATGGAATTCCTTTTCCTCTCTGACTCTGCTGACTAGACTCTGTGACAGTAATGACCACCCTCAGTGCACCTTCCTCTCCCTGATTTATGCCTCAGAATCAGGAGGGTGTTGAACAAAATTATCTCTCATTTCATATTGAACTGGGCCCCACATGAAATAGCTCAAGGAGAGTGGGCCATTTGGGAAACTGCCCACTGCTTTTGATGAATTCAAGTTCTTGAAACAAAACCCCATTTTTAAAAATTCTGTTATTCTTCTGATGGTGCCATTTGGTTTATCAATATGGTCATTGAAGAATTAAAGTTGAAGGTCACCCAAAGAGGGATAGAGAGAGGATAAGTAGGCTGCATCATTATTATGCATCAAGATATTCAGAGAAGAAACTGAATAAAAGATATCGTAAAGGCAATGTTTTCTGGAAAAGGGGTTGGGCTCCTTATGTGTCAAAAGTGAGGGACCTGATAGACAGCCAAGTGTTCCACCAGTATCCAGAAATCTAGAGGGAAGCACTCAGCACATTGGATGGACTCACTCTGTCTTTCAGAAGACAGGTTATGGATAGGTTTTCCAAACTAATGAAATTGTTATTGTATAAAAAGGCACTTATTAGTATTAAAATTTAAAGGACTCTGTATATTACTAGACTGTTTTAGTCATGAGAAACTTGGGCTTCAATCTATAAGACTAGCCCAATCTGGAACTACAAGGAGAATCAAATAGATAGTCAGTATATGTAATGGCAATTTAAGGTTAATTGGGGGGAGGCGGGGAGGAGAGAAGAGTTAAAGGTCTTCCCTGCCCATTAATAGGTCTCAGTACTGTTTGTTAATTTCTACTGAGACACTGGGTCGGAGGGTTCTGCCCTCTAGCTCTGAAGTGTGTAAATACTCTGAGGTGATGTTTTACTTTGGGGCTTAGTTTTTGGAAGCGGGTTTGTGTCCCAGATGAGACTCTGGGAAGTCACTAAGGAGCCTCCCTGCCCCAGCTTTGAAAACCCAGATGTTGGTACTTCTCTCTCTGGTAACTATGTATGTATGATCAGACAGTTGTATCTGTCTGTTGATCTGTGATGTATGTATTGCTTATGGTCAGACAGCTGGAAGCCCTGTCTGTGGATCTTGATTTCTTTGTTTGCGTTTTCTTGGAAGTTCAGGGTGCTGACATTTTCCCCAGAACTAAATGAATGATATATGTACTTGATTGTTGATCCCTCAAAAGTTGTTTTCCTTTTAGAAAAGCAGATCAAAGAACCTTACAGCAGGCCTTCCCATGTATGTCAGGATCCTTGCTGTCACAGCATAATAACATAATTTTGGCCTAGAGATTATTATTACCAATCAATCAATCAATAAACATGTATTAAGCACCTATTACATGCCAGGCAGTGTGCTAAATGCTAATTTGGTCCTATCAAATATTAGCATTTTTTTTTGGAATCTTGAATTTTTTAAGGGTATTGTATACTACAATATATATAGTGATATATATATAGTACACGTGTACAAATGTATGTATATAAAATAAAATATTATATCAATTTTATTGAGGTCCATAATTTGAATAATTTTTAACCTGCTGCCCTTTGTGAGTAAAAAGAAAGATGACCAAGATATTGAGGAGACTTGAAAACATGCTATGAGGAAGACAAGGAACTGCTGATGTTATTTAGGCCTAAGGAAAGATGACTTGGGGGAAACATAATTTCCTTCAAATATCTGAAGGGCTGCCATGTTTCCTTCCATCTAGTTTTATTTTGTGATGTTCTGCATCAAGGTGTCAAACTCAGACAGAAACTGGACCTCTAAAGCACACACAAGGATCTTTGTCAACCACATATTGACTTGGAAAACCACATATTGTTACTCATATTCTATTGTATTTCCATCTTGTAGACTATTTCCCAAATTGCATCTTCCCCAATTATATGGTTCAGGTTACTGTGGGGAAAGCAAGGAATAGATCACATATTTGACATCTCTGCTCTGGAGCACAGAGCTAAGGCAAATGAGTAGAAGTTGCGGATTTCAGCTCACTAGAAGGAAGATCTAGTCAACAAAGAGAACTGTCTAAAAACCAGCAATTCCTCGTTATGGCTGAGCTTGTTGTCATCACTATTTATCAGTGACGTACTAAAGGAGATCCATATTTCAGGTAAAAAAAATTGAGATAAATGACCCTAAAATGTATTCAAAATCCAAGATTTTATCGTTCTTATTAAAATAATGTTACTGTTGATCCACTGTCAGAAAGCCATGCTTTTCAAATTGTTTTCTAGTATTTGTAATGAGCTTGTGCTAAAAATAATTTCATTTTGTGATTGGTTAGAATGAAAAAATACAGCTAGAAACTTGTGGTCCATCAGAGACATTTAGGACCTTCACATCACATTGTATATAATCCATTAAGCTAAGGGCTCACAGACATTTTGAAGAATTAAATTAATAATAAGTAATAATTAATAATAAATTAATAATCAAATCCATGTTCCTTAGGATTGAGAATAGCCTATGTTTCAAACATTTTTGCCAACTTTTGGACAAGGGTCATAGATTATTGCCCAGATATTGATGACTTGAAGTGGAAATAAAGAAGGGTTGGAATCTGTAAGATGTTTAGAATGGAGTGGGATGTCTGGGAAGAAACACTGTACTAGGAGGCAGAAGGACTGGGTTCTGGTTGTTTCCATAACATCTAGGGTATGTAATTTGACTTCCCTGTGTCTTAGTTGCATACCTAGAAAATGTATTATAATATCTTATCTTCTTAAGGGCAAGAGGACAGGATGATCTCTGAGACTTCTGTGATGGCTCTACCCCTGCACAACTTCTATCTTTTCTGTCTTCCCAGCCTAATCTCGGCCTGGATAACTGTTAGAAGCCTAGCTTCCAAAGCTGGGGCTTCCCTTTTTTTTTTCTCTCTAAGGCCTAGTGTGAGATTGGGAGGATGCAGATTTTCAACCTATTCTTCAAACCCATATAACTAATTTTAGAATATATCCAATGCTGATGACCAAATTAGAATTTTTCACTTCTTGAAATTTTTATTTTAAATTCACCTAACCTATGACTTTTCCCCCCACTAAACATGGCTTTAAACATTAATGAATCTTCAAAAAAGGGCATTTTTATAATTTCCCAAACTAATTTGAAAATGAAAACTTGAACTTTATTAAGCTCTGCTAATATATGTGATAACAGGTTAAATATTAAATTTAGAAACGTTGAACTTTATTAAGTTCTGCTAATATATATGACAATAGCTTAAACATTAAATTGAGAAGGAACTTTCTACATCTTCTCAACCTACTATTTCCCCTCCTTCTTTTCAGTGACTTTTGATATAGAACAACAATTGCCAGAAGTCAAGCAATTAAAACTCGAATCATGTCTCTACCAGTGACTCACTATATGATTCTGAGCACATCAGTTAATCTGTAAAATGGGAATAAGACATTATCCTACCTACCCCACAGGGTCATGGAATCAAATCAGATGATGGTTGTGAACATGCATTGAATATAAAATGCTATGGGAATTAAGAGATTATTATTTCAGGTTCAAAACGTTTATTTTCTGAACTCACCTTCTAGATTGCAAATATATTTCCTGAACTTTAGATGCTAAAAATGGATTCACTGAAGGACCTATTGCCAGCTGGATTTCCCCAGGCCTAGTACCTGAATTTCTATATTATTAATAGAATCTTTATCTCAGATTCTTTAACATGTATTTTAAACTTTAACATGTTGAATAGTATACCTATGGCCAATATTGCCAAAGTATATGCTACCCTTTCCTAATTACTCTAATTTGTTGTATATAATGGAAATAGTAAATAAAGGCTATATCTTCAGTTTTACTGAAATGGAAAAATGAACAGATTCATGGAATGTATAAAGAACTGGAGAAAAAGCACACATTTGCCCTGAAATTAAGTTGCTGCCCTCTTTTTGGGAAGCAATATGGCAATACACCATAAAGCTATAAAACTGTTCCTATCTTTTGACCTAGGGATTCTTCTACTAAGCTTCTACCCCAAAGCAGTGTTTCTCCAGGGACATCAGGGTCTCCTGGGGTTCCCTGAGACTCTTTTAGGGGGTCCACAAGGTTAAACCATTTTCATAATAATACTAAGCTGTTCTCTGCCTATTAAAATATCCTTTTTCCAGATACCTATCTGGGAAAGGCTGGACTTCTTCACATACTTTAGTCCAACAACGTATCTCAACAGACTGAATTCAGAAGCAGATATGAGAATGCAGCTGTCTTCTAATAAAGAACGTTAAAGATTCACATCTATAAAACACGCCATTCTTCTCATTAAATTTTGTTTTGGAAACTAGAGTTCCTGCTTATTTAAAATGGTATTTGCTTTATCCTGTAACAGGCTTACTCCTAAATTAAGAAGTATTTTAAAATTTTATCAGCTGGGGTTCCTAACACAGGAAATGTCGGCAGCTAGAGCTCTTTGGAGTCCTCAGTCATTGTTAAAGGGGGCTTCGGACCAGGAAGTTCTGGAATCCCTGCCATAAGAATGTCATGGAAAGGGGACGTAGGCATGCCTGTAAAAACAGTCCCGCAGCCGTATTTGTAATAGCGAAGGCAGCTCATGGCACCTAAGAAATGGTGGCTATAAATAGTACAAAGAAACGGGGAAAATGAGTTGATGATGAGAGAGAATCATTTTGTGTGTTCTCCTATAAATGCAAAAAATAGCAAGAAAATAAAAATACGGAAAAAAAAGATCGAAAGGGAGCATGGGAGCAAACAACGTCTGCCAGGGTTAACGGCGGTGTTTTGTGTTTTAAATGGTCACGGAGAGGCCTCTGGGGGAGGGGACAAGGGCAGAAGGGAAGCCCTGAGTTCAAATCCTACCTCGGCTGGCCTCGCACGTGTGGCGGGTCGCAGCCTCTCGGATCGCGCTTCTGGCTGCGTTGCCGGGAAGGTGCTGGGCCGGGTGGGGGGAGGGAATTTTCCCACAGGGAGGGCCCTATAGCCATGACGTCACAGGTCGCGTCCAATTCCATCTTGGCTTCTCAGTGGTTTCGTGGTTACTCAGTTTAGGGTTTTTTCCACGCACACTAAGGGCACCCGCTTGCCCGCAGCCCGCAGGGCCTGCGCTCCCGCACGTTTTTACAGGGAGGGAAACTGAGGACCATCCCTGCGCTCAGGGTTTCACGGGACGTCGGATGGACGTTTCCAAAAGGTCGGCGTCCCGGGCTGCCCGGGAGAACCTGCCCCTCGGCTCTACCTGCCCGCTAGGCCCCACCTGCCCGCTAGGCCGAGGCTCCGACAAGTTTCGCGCTCCCCGGACCTGCCTCAGCCGCGCCGGAAGAGGTGCCTCGTTGCCATGGGAATTAGCTCGTCCCTACGTCAACCGAGGGGGCGGAGCCAGAGGCGGATTGGCAGCCGCTGGACGGGGGCGGGGCGAGAGCCGATGAGCAGCTTCAGGGCCCAATGGCGTTGGCGCGTGAGCCGCTCGAGTCCAATGGCGAGAGGCCGCCCAGGGTGGAGGGGCGGGCCCGGGGTAGGGGGCGGCGCTGGAGATTTCTAGAAGGGGCTGGGTCTCTTCTCGTCTCGTCTCGCGGGTCCATGCGGAGCTAGGTTCGGGGCCGCGGCTGAGCTGAGCACGTCCCGAGCCACGTTTCTTGCGCCCGTTTCCTCCGCCGCTACCGCTCCGCAGCCATGTCGGCCGTGAAGGCGTTGAACCCCAAGGCCGAGGTGGCCCGGGCCCAGGCGGCGCTGGCCGTGAACATCAGCGCGGCCCGGGGACTGCAGGACGTGCTGAGGACCAACCTGGGGCCCAAGGGCACCATGAAGATGTGAGGAGGCCCCGGGGACGGGAGCGCGGGGCCGGCGGGGGTGGGGGAGGGGAGGGTGGGAGCGCGGGAGGAGCCTCCCCCCACGCGCCGGGCCCAGCGTCCGGTCCGAACCTTCCGGCGCCCCGGGCTCACGTGGGCGAGGCTGGGAGGGCTACCGCCGGTCCATGTCCGAGCCAGGGCGCGTGGGGGGAGGGGTGGGGGAGGGGCGACGCCCCCTGCTGTGCGGCCGGGGAGCACGCGGTAACCTCTGAACCCCGAGATGCGCGTGCGTGTGCGAACGTGGGTGCGAGCCCGCCCTGGGAGGGCTCTCACGCGTGGATCGGGTCCCTGTTCTCCTGCAGGCTTGTATCCGGGGCCGGAGACATCAAGCTCACCAAGGATGGCAACGTGCTGCTGCACGAGATGGTGAGAAGCCCCCCGGGCTGGCTGGGGTCCCCACAGAGCGGGGTGGGGCCTCCTGTGTGCCTGTCCCCCCCCCCCGGGGAGGCCCGTCTGTTGTCCTCCCTTTGTCCCACTCAGGAAAGTGAGGCCTTCCCCCTGGAGGCTGGACTCGGACCATCCACTTGGGCCACCTTTTTTAGCATCGTTAACGGACTTAGAGGATCAGATTTTTTTTAAAGTCGAACTCAAGATTTTTCAGAAAGGGAAATCCATTTTCTAAGGATATCATTGTTGGGGACTGAAATAACAGGATTTGACTCGGTTCTTCTTAAGCTGACGTCATATCCCTCTTGGAGCAGGGACTCTTGAATCTTTGGTAGTAATTATATTTTGATGGGAACTTATCTGCTTTGGAGATTCTTTAGTCCCATGTCCTTTTGTCTGGGAGGGGCCATTTGTGCAAAGCTTTTAAAACAAAGGTTTGGGAGGATTTGTTTTTGGTTTTTTGGATAGCAAGAGTTGACAAGTGTCTTGGCTATGGTGAAGAGAGGTCTCTCCTCAGATTTTAATTGTGTATGATTTTCATTTCTTATTTTAGCAAATTCAGCACCCAACAGCCTCCTTGATAGCAAAAGTAGCTACAGCCCAGGATGACATTACTGGTGATGGCACCACTTCAAACGTTCTCATCATCGGGGAGCTGCTGAAGCAGGCGGATCTCTACATCTCTGAAGTACACATGACTGTCACATTCCTGTGGTATTTTCTTCTGAATAGGAAATGTTTTATTTGTCCACTCTAGGCAGGTTTGAGGGACAAGTAGTGATGGGCCCCTTACAGAACTAAAGAAAAAGTTAACAGTTGTTTTTGTCTAACTTTTAAAATATGATCTGAGGGTTATGTTTCTCTGGATTCCAAAAGGGAAAGGATCAACCAAGTAGGGAAGGGATCAGAACTTTTGTATAACCCTATGTGCTTCTGTGGAGGCCAAAAGCCTCTTGTACATTTAACCAATTTAGTAAAAAAGGGAGGAGGAAAATAGGGAAAGTATAGAATAGGTTTCATGTACTGGAGAGTGCTAGGAGATCCTAAGCACTTGCCTGAGTTTCATTCAGTTCCATAGATTTTGTTTTTATTTAGAGAAAATAAGAGGTTGTCTTGTAAGTGGCATTTTATTATTTATTAATGTGTAAATGGAATTCCATATAACTTGTGGAAAATATGCATAACCAAAGCATCAGCAAGGTTGGGAGGGAGGCGTCCCTTATTTCTCACTGTTTGCACAGAGAACACCCAAGCGTGCTTTGTAGTTCATTTGGCTTATAGTCTGTGCTAGAATAACATCTGCTCTTTTCCTCTGCATTGGAAGGATTGTTTGTCCTTTTACATGTATTCAGAAGGGCAGCACATTTCTGAGACCAAGTTGTAACTAATGGGTTCCACCTTATAAAAAAATCATGTAAGCTTTGTTATGATAGTAGAAGCAGACTTAATTAGTGATGAGGCTAACAGGTGGCTTTATGAACATTTGTCACCAGGGTCTGCACCCTCGAATCATAACGGAAGGGTTTGAAGCTGCCAAGACGAAGGCCCTTGAAGTCTTGGATCAGATCAAAATAAGCAAGGAGATAGATAGAGAAATTCTCGTTGATGTGGCCCGAACATCCCTGCGCACCAAAGTCAATGCTGACCTGGCCGATGTGCTGACAGAGGTAGGTGTTGGATGGAGTCTGGATGAGCCAGGCCGACACACAAAGTAAGGAAACGAGCATTTGTGCTTTCATTTCAGCTCATAATCCTGTTTGAGTCATGCAGAAACCTCAGGGAGGGAGCAGAGCAGAAGTCAATATCCCCACTTTGTAAATTAGAAAATTGAGAACCAGAAAGGACCTTTGGGCCCAGTGCTCTTACAGTGCTACACCATTGCTGGTGGCAATTTTCATTAGTTTCCTCTAGTCAGTAAAAACAAGAAATTCTTGTGATGATCCAGTAAAACTGAAAAAGGATGCAAAGTGTTCCTTTGTTCCACCTGCCAGTGTCCTGTACACCACTCTATGTGTGTGGTATTAAGAGTTCTGTTCCACATAGGGTTAAAATCTTTTTTATATCATTATTGCATTTGGATCTTGGAAATGCAGATTAAAATAGAGATTTTTGTTGGTCTGTCTACGGCCTTTGGTTTGGAAAAACAAGTGATTATGGGCCTGACATAATACTAGGTCCTTGGTGGAAGCTATGAAATGACTACTTTTACAGTAGGAATTGAGAATTTTCATTCCTTTGATTGCTGTCTTGAAGCTGTAATGGGTAAGGTGGGGCTGGTTAGGTGGGTTTTTGATGAGTGAGAGTTAATTTTGATGGCCTTTAAGAAAGGGGGAAATTGGGACTGGGTTAAAATATAGATAACAGCTTTATTTAACTTTGCGTCCCTTTCTGTTGCAGGCCGTGGTAGACTCAATTTTGGCCATCAGAAAACCGGGTGAACCTGTTGATCTTTTCATGGTAGAGATCATGGAGATGAAGCATAAATCAGATACTGACACAACGTAGGTAGTTAAAAGTTGTCAGCAGTGTTAATTCTGAAATTCTGTTATCTTGAGATTTTTAACATGTTAAGCTTTATATGCTGGTCATCCAAAGTGATTTAACTCTTGAATTTTTAGACTAGTTTGAAAGTTGAAGCAGCTTTGTAGGGAAACTTTGTTGGAACAAATGTTCCATGAGGTATCTTTTTGCTTCTCTTTTTGTGATACCTTTGGATGAGTAATGGGGATATGTATTTAGCATAGATGAATCCTATATATCACACACTGTGCAGGTTTTGCTAATTGCTAATCAGGTTGGTTGATCCTGCAGGAAGTGAGTAAATATGTGTGATATGCAGCGCCCACCACCCAGCATTAAAAAGGAGTACGCCTCTGCCCAGAGTTCCATTGGGGAGGGGCTGGCGCTAAAACCAGTCCATTAGAAGACCAAAATAAGTGAATCCCATATATGGTGAGGGGGTCCAATCAGAATGTTCATCCCTCACTAGTTTTTTGTTAAAATATAACTCTTTTTAGAAAGTGGGTGGGGATGAGTAAACAGGTTGGTCCATGAGGAAAAATTTGTTCTAGGCTTTAAAAAAAAAAAAAGGTAACTTTTAAAGACTGAAAGAAGAGAATAAAATTGGACCACTTGAATTTGCTCTCATTTTATTACTTGAGAGTCTTTTTTTAATATACTCATAGAAGGAAATACATATTTTAATAGGTTAATTAGAGGACTGGTTTTGGACCATGGTGCCCGACATCCTGATATGAAGAAAAGAGTAGAAGATGCTTACATCCTTACCTGCAATGTGTCATTGGAATATGAAAAAACGTAAGTTGATGTTATTTTCATAAATTGATCACAGTTAATTGCCTCCAAGAGTCCATCTAGAGGCTCTAAATCTGTGGTCCTATGAAATCTGAATTTTGAGAAACTGCATTGTGAATTTGGGGGTTTTTTCCTGGCTTTTTAAATGTAACTTTGTTTCCTGCTCTTTGTTTCTTTAGAGAAGTGAATTCTGGATTTTTTTACAAAAGCGCAGAGGAAAGAGAGAAACTAGTAAAAGCAGAAAGGAAATTCATTGAAGATAGAGTAAAGAAAATAGTAGAACTGAAGAGAAAAGTGTGTGGTGATTCAGACAAAGGCTTTGTTGTTATCAATCAAAAGGTAAGGAAGAACTTTCAGTGCCAGGTGGTCAGGTCTCAATTACCTAAATAGTTCGATCATTTTAAGGTTTGTTTGTTTCAATTGTTGCAGGGAATTGACCCATTTTCATTAGATGCTCTTGCAAAAGAAGGTATAGTAGCCCTCCGCAGAGCAAAAAGAAGAAATATGGAGAGGTAAGTTTTAGCCAATGAGCTGAGTAATTTGAATTTACTTTTACTGTCTGTAATTGGGTCTTCACACAGTTCTTACTTACCAGGAATGGCCCATTCCGCAGCCCTTCCCCCTCCCCTCTTAGGGCTCTCTGTAGCCCTGTAGCTGGCTTGGTTATAGAGCCTGGGTCAGACACAGGATCCCTGGATGTGCCCTGTCTGCCAAGTCAGATTGCCATGATGCCAGTTTATGGAAAGCAAAAACTATTTTGTGTCTGTAGTTATTCCTGTGTCATAGTTGGCAAGAGGACGTAATTGGGTGGGAATTGGGCTTGGGAGTGAAAGGGTTGCAATGCTCTTTTATGGGAATCTTTCTGTTATTACTCTCACCGGACTATCTGGTCTTCTACAAGGCTGAAATCTGAGGCACAGTAATGAAAAACTGCAGTCCAACACAAGTGAAAACTTCCCCAAAATTAAATATGCTCATGAATTGTGGGGAGTAAAAGTTTCTTACCATGGAATTATAAAGTAAATTTTCCTTATTTAATTCAGGTTGACTCTTGCATGTGGTGGGATGGCTATGAATTCTCTGGACGACTTAAATTCTGACTGTTTGGGCCATGCGGGGCTTGTGTATGAATACACATTGGTAAGTATATTTCTTCATGTAAGTACTATTTTTTAACTTGATTATCTCAATTTATATTTTGCATTTTAAATTTGTTGAAACTTTGCTGTGTAGACCTGTGATCACATTGATGTAGGGAGCTCTTTTGGTGAGGAAATAACCTACTACTGTGGATCATTCATTCATCTGTATTTCAGTGATTTGCCCATGGTGCCCAACCAGTACCAGTAGAAACCTGGTCAAATCTCAGGTTAAATTCAAACCTTGAATACTCGCTGTTAAGCTTTTTTTTTTTTTAATAAAGCACAATAAACATTTGGCTCAGTAAAGATTGTAGGTATTCCTTGAACTAAAAATTTTGATTTCTGATACTACAGGTTTGTGTTAGACTAGCATATGACATAAATTATGTGTGGGGCTCTGAATCATCTAGAGAAGTGATAGACACTTCATTGTGGGAAGGAAAAGAGGCCAAGCCACTGCCTCCCTTTCTGTAGTATTAACCATACCATGCTCTGTCTGGCCAGTGCAGTTAGTTTAAAATTCAGTTAAGCTTGGTGAATTAAAAATTCACCATTTGGGGTCCGTGTAAGGCAAAGTGCATTTGCCCCATCCGTAGGGTTGGTGGCCTCTTGCATTTCCAGATTATTTGCAAAGAGCAGTAAAATAGATCTTCCCTCTTCCAAATGGCAACGGACAAAGTTGGAAATCTGGTTTGGTCTGGACTGTAGCTGCCGGGGCATCCTATCCCTTCCTCCTAAACCTTAATTGGTGCTTACATATGTTCTCAAAGGAAGATCAAATAACATAATGTGCAAACTAAGTGTTTTTCATCATTAGTGATATGAACTGTGTAGCAACATGAGTGCGTACTGAACTGAGGTTAAAATCATGGCTTCCTCTCCCTGAGTTTACCATCACATCCTATACTGTGTCCTACTTTGAAAATAATGCAGGCAGCAGCTTCAAAAGGCGAGACCTTCACCCCTTACCCAGAATGAATTTGGGTCCCATTTGTTTGAGGGGGGAGTGGTGGGACACTAATGATAGACCCCTATAAGGCCCTGAACTTTCCCACGTGGCCCAGATCCATGGAGTTACCTGAGGTATCTGACCCCCCCCCAGCCCCTGTTAATTACTTAATTAGCTCACTTGACACTCCTTAATTCTATGCAGGCCTCTGTTATCTCCTGACTACCGCAGGCTATCTGCCCCTCCTAGATTCCCTTCAGATCTTCTCAGGTTTTCTCAGTTCTATCATCAAATGCCCAGATTCCTTAAGCATCCCAAGTACTGCAGACTCTAGGAATCCCAACACAGTGGTGTCTTAATAAACTCACTGCTTGGACTGAAAAAAGAAAAAATAGTACTAGTGATGCCTTAGAACTGTTTCAGTGCTGCCCAGCGCTTGTGTTGTTTTTATACACATGACATTTTAGGGAGAAGAGAAGTTCACCTTCATTGAGAAGTGTGGCAACCCTCGATCTGTCACCTTGTTGATCAAAGGACCAAATAAGCACACGATTACACAGATCAAGGATGCAGTAAGAGACGGTCTGCGCGCTGTCAAGAATGCTATTGAAGATGGTGAGCTTTATCTTGTCAGGTTTAACCACATTCGCAGCTCTTGGATGGCCTTGATTTCCCAGTGGATCTTTCCCCCACTCTGTTCTCTTTTATAACAAAATGAAAAGGGGGAGATCTCTAGCTCCAACAACAGCCAGAGATCACAAAGGCCAGGGGGCAGGAGGGTGGGGAATAGGTTCTCAGGTTCCTTTGGGCCATGCTTGGTAATTAGAATTTGTGTATGTTAAGCTTGTTTAAGTATGTTTACTTTTTAAGTGCATGGATGAATACTGTGTTCTCTTTGTCAGTAGTCAACACAGCCAGACACCATGCGAAAGCACATTCTTCTCCTTTGAAACAGTCTAATGGGATGCTAAGGGTTGTGGTAGGCATGCCATTACTAAAGGAGATCACAGGTGTCTGCCCTGACTTTAGTGATGGTGTGAGAAGTGAAAAGTGAGCCAAGGTCACAGAGCTGAAAGCCCTGTCAACTGGTCTTCTGAAAACCAGTAGTTTGAGCACAGGAGAGGTGGCACCATTTCATCCAGGGAGGAGAGCGTTGTGTCCCTCACAGTTGATGATGCTATTGGAGATGATTGGTACCTGCCCTGCCTTCAAGAATGATAGCATGCTTTCTGACACCTGAGCTGCCCTACTGTAGAGATGTGGATATAGAGAGATCTGTATATCTCCCCTCCGTTTGTTGTGACATGTACTCTTGTTTTCCTGCCCCTCCACAGGCTGTGTGGTTCCTGGTGCTGGTGCAGTGGAAGTAGCCATAGCGGAAGCTCTCATTAAACATAAGCCCAATGTCAAGGGAAGGGCCCGTCTTGGAGTCCAAGCTTTTGCTGATGCGTTGCTCATTATTCCTAAGGTGTGTGGACATTTAATCACTGGCTAGCTTGTGACGTTATGTTTAGAAAACATGTCTGTGTGCTCTAAGTACTCCTAGATTGGGTGTTATATGGTTCACTTGTAAAGTAACTGCCAATGTCCTTTACTAGTATCTGACCATGAGGATCCTTGGGACCAGCTCTTTCTAGGACAAACCCTGCTTTTAGACTAAGGGTAATTAAGTTACCAGTTGGTGGCATAATTAAATTTCGAGCATTTGTGAGTGCTGCTTGCCTGTTTTGAGTGTGACCCTAGTGAAAATGCTTACCAGCACTGGACAAGGGAGGCTGTCACACTGCACAGATCTTGAAGTTTGGCCTCCCTCGGAGGCAGGATTCTCTCTGGGCCAACCCACAGCCAGGCTCAGACTGGAGGCTCTGACAGGAGGTCTCCACCATTTTAAGTGACCGCAGCATTCTTAGGATATTTGTAATAGCAGCAGATTGGATTTTGCTTGGACCTGTGATCCCCTTGTTGCAGATGGCTTTCAGTGAGAAAATGTTCTGCCTGTGCAGATGACTAGGGTGGGTGGGGGTTGCAGGTGAGAGAGAGAGAGAGAGAGAGAGAGAGAGTGAGTGTGTGTCTGTGGCAGAACTTGAACTCAGGGCTTCTTAGCTCTAAGGCTGACTCTTTACCGATTACGCTATATAGATGAGACATTTCTTCTCACCTGCAAAATGAGGGTGTTATGTTAGATAACTGAAATAATAGCTGCCCTTCATACAATGCTTTCAGGTTAGCAAAGCAGCTTTAAAAAATACTTTGTCTTCACAACAACCTTAGGTGGTAGGGAATATTATCACCATTTCACAGATTACAAAATTGAAGCAGACAATGACTTGCTGAGGATCACATCTAGTGTAAGGGTGTGGTCTGCCTCCAGGCCCAGTGTCTCCACTGTGCCCCCTAACTGCTTACAGATCTTAATCTAACTTGAGATGTAGGGTCTGTGTGTTCTACTTTGTTCGGAACAAATGAAACAAGCTGTTTTATTTTCATTCTTGTTTGCCAGTGGGACCTTTAGGTTAAATGTGTCTATTTTGTTTCTGAAGGTTCTTGCTCAGAACTCTGGTTTTGACCTTCAGGAGACACTAGTTAAGCTACAGGCTGAACATTCAGAATCAGGACAACTTGTTGGTGTGGATTTAAAGACAGGTAAGAACTGTGCCCACGGAGGACAGTCTTCATTGGCTTCTCCAAGTAGGTCAGGTGCTGCTGAGACAAGCAAGTGCCCACAAGCAGCAGAGTTGTGAGTCATGAGGTCCTTTTCCAAACAGTGCTTTAAAATGCATAGAACAGGATTACAAAGGAAACCAATTAATTTTATTGAAATCTCCTTGTCAAAAATGTTTTACAAAAAAGCACAAGTACATGACCTCCAGCTTAAGAATAAATTTGAGGTACCTGAGTAAATATTCTTGAGACCCAAAGGTCACCAGTATCACACTGGGTGTGTTCCAGAGCACCCTCAGCTGGGAGGAGGGCAGTTCTAGTGCCAGAACCCTCTGAGGGGAAGCGACCACCAAGATGATCAAGTTGAGGGGGTCATCCTATTTCCTTTGCAGGTGAGCCGATTATTGCAGCTGAGGCGGGCATCTGGGATAACTATTGTGTCAAGAAGCAGCTGCTTCACTCCTGGTAAGTGGGGGAGAGTGGAATTAATAATTAATAAAGAGCCTGTGGAGGTTGGGAAGTGGGGGTGGTTTTTTTTAATATTTAAAGGAAAAAAATTGTTGCGGCCTCTCTTTGATTTTTTTCCCCAAGTAATATTGTCTATGAGAGGACTTGATATTCAAATTTAAAATACGGGTATTGGAAAAGACAGAAATGAGGACAGGCACTGTTGTATGATTAGACAAATTTAAGAACTCCTGGGTAGCAAGAAATGAAAACTTATTTTAGTTGATCCTTAATGCCTTAAATCTCCTTTCAGCACTGTGATTGCCACCAATATTCTCCTGGTTGATGAGATCATGCGAGCTGGAATGTCTTCTCTGAAAGGTTGAGTGGAATCAGTTTCCCTTGTTAATCAGCTGAATCATGAAGGCCCTACACAGAGAACCACAAAGTATGTCTGGCGCTGGAGTTTTCTTCCCAGTCGCCAAAAGATTGTCCAAAGAATAATTGTTTTTCTTACTGTTGCAGTAAGCCTGGTCTCTAAAACAAATTATTGGCCCCCATTCAAATGTAAGGTCCTGAAATTGACTACAGTATTTATTTTTTTTAATTGCACTGAGGCCTACAATTAAAGCTGCGGTCCTTTTTACCCATCGATAATCGTCCTGCCTGGCTCCGTGTCTCCTGTAGCTGGTGTGCAGTGTACACACCCTGCTTGTCTCTTTGTTGTGTCCGTAGAGTAGCGCTTGATTTTAGTCTGACTTGGCCAGTGGCTTCGTTCTGTTCAAATCTAGACACAAAAGGGGCTCGAAGGTTTCACACAATTCAGATGAATTCTGCCTTCTGTACCTGCTTTTCTGTTCTAGTGCAAGCCCTGAAGCATAAAAGCTTTTGTTGGAAGTAAATTGTTTGTATTTTCTCCTTCCAAGATTTTCCTGTTGAGAGAAAAGAGTTGATGGATATTTAGAATGCACTTAGGAAAAGTAATGCTGTGTGTTAGTCAAACTGTAGTCTTTCTAGTAACTTATATACAGACTGACTTGAACCCATTCCCTATCGGCTTTTAACTTAAAATCTTTTTATTTAGGTGGTTTTGACAAAAGTCCAATTGCCTTAGTATGTGGTCTTACAAAAGTGTGTATGTCCTGTAGTGGGTTGGGTTTGGGGTTGTTGGGAGGGGGTTGCCCTTTTAATTGTTGGATGTAAAATAGAACTTGTTCCTCGGTGTGTATAAAATGTATGAACTGATTTTTTTTTTAATTCTGGAGACCTTTTTTTATATCGCTTTCATTTCTGAATATATTCTACTTCCTTCCCCAGCCATCCATTCTTTGAAACCAAGAATAAAAAAGACAAAGAAACAGTAGCATAAAACCAGCTGCCACATCACTTGTTTAGCTAGGCAGTGCTCCATGGGTCCTCACGGCTGCATCTTGTAGGTGCAGAATGGGTGTGGGAGGGAGGCAGTGTGGTCTGCTTTGCACAGACAGGGGAGGTGGATGTTCAGGGGCAAGTTCATTTTTACTATGTTTGCTTTACAAGCATTAATGGTTCATCTGCTAGGTGCCGATGGCAAGGTGCTGCCCAAAATGAGATTGCCTCCCTTCTGGGAGGTTACTTTGGGGGTGGGGGCCACAGCTTCCTCAATTGTGAAATGAGATAATCTCACCTCCCGAAGCTTTTGGAGTAGTCAAATGAGAATATTTATAAAGCTTTAATTTAGTACAATCCCTTGCACACAGTAGGCACTTCACAAATGCTTATTCCTACTTCAATCCCCATTAGCTCTGTGATCTTGGACAAGTCACTTAATCTCTCTAGGCCTTGGTAAAATGAAATGGGGCCCAGAGATGTCAGTGTAGTCTTAAGAAGAAGTAGATTCTCCCTCTCAAACATACACTTTACTTCTGCTGTGTTCTGGTGCCTAGGAAAATGAACCCTCTCCAAGTGACAACCCTTCAGATGCTGGCAGGTGAGCCCCCCAAGGGTATCAGACAGTTCCATTGAAATGCTGGTCATGATCCCTCCTATGTGTGTGTTCAGACGACTGTGCCATCGGAGAAATGATGACATGACTTGCACTTGACTTTGTTTTGAGAGAGGGAGGGCTGTGCAGGTCACCAGCCTCACTTCTCCTCCAGAGCCATCTGAATCCAGTGACCAGATATTCATCAGGATCACTGGAGATGACCCAGGATAAGGCAATTGGGGTTAAGTGACTTGCCCAAGGTCACATAGCTAGTGAGTGTCAAGTGTCTGAGGTGAGATTTGAACTCAGGTCCTCCTGACCATGATCGCTCCATCAAAAGAGGGGAGGAGGATAATGTAAAAAACACTCTGGGGGTGAGGGGAAGGGTATTTCTTCCCACAGCTGGCCTTAAGTATGTTTCTCAATAGAGTGTCTTGCGTGGATTGACTAAGGTCCCAGAACCTGACCAGTCCCCTCAGAATCTCCGTCATCAACTCTTGGAAAACAAACATGAAAAGAGCCTTTCAGCCATAATAACAGCAGTTGGCTGAATATGGCACAAACAACAGAACAAAGCAATAAGATTAAGTGGTCTAATGAATTTAAGGGATAAACTTAGTGACATCAGTCAAATTCCATTAATTTGGTTGACTGTACTCCCAGATTTTGAAAATACTTAGCTGTGTCTCCCAGTCCTGGCCTTCTGCTTTTCTGGCTGCATCTGGGGTCTGGTAGTGAGCATTTTTGTGTTAGCCTTCCTTTAGGATGTGTTGGAAGAGCCAGTTCTCTTTAACATCCCTTGCCTGGCCCCAGGACTGGCCCTTCAGGTCTAACGTGCCTGAACTGCTGGGATATTGTCACTCAGCATCTCCGGAGGCCAGAAATGTGATTGAGGGAGAGAAGAGGCTGGTCCTTCAATGATGGGGCAAACACAGGTGGGGTTTGTCTTGTTTTCCCTGCCCAGCCCCCTAGGGAGAAGAGCTTAAGAAGCAAGGCCTGAGGCTGCTTTATTTGGCTACTTAGATGGGCTCCAGCTTTTTACAAAAGGTGGAAGATGGTGTTGATGAGGCTGGCTGTGGGCATTTCCTCATCTCTGCTGGTTTTCAGCATGAGTGTACAAGGGACTACTCTGGGAGTAACAAATAGTGACCCCTCCTTTCCCAGGCTTGGGGTCCCCAGCTCCCTTATAGAGACTGACTCCAGTATAGGCCCTTGTTAGGGGCCTGCAAAGAGCTCACATTGTAGTGGTGGGAAGACACCCCATGAGGGGAAGCTGGGAAGTGAGGGCACAGGGGTAGCAGTGAGGTTTGGAGACGTAGCTCAGCACAAGATAAGGCACAAAAAACAGACTGAGATTCCCAGCTGATGAGAAGAGTGACCTTGTGGAGTGATGGGTGTGAGAGTAGAACAGATGTGCAAGGAGTTCAGTGGGGAGAGAGCCCTACCCAGTGACTGCTTGGTAAAACATTTCTGGAGACCGGGGCTGGCATTTAGGTTTATCCAAAAGCACTCATTTCATGTCTTGAGGCACAATCGTCCCCTTTTCAGTGTCTGGGTTCTTACCCCTTCGGTTACAAGTTCCTTGAGGATAGACTGGCGTTCTTTTTCCTGTTTGTATTCCTTGTGCTGTGTCTGGTGAATAGTAAGTGCTTAGTAAACATTCCTCTGTTCCATCTTTTGAACCATTGACAGAGGTGACTGGTGGTACAGTGGTCTCCCTTCCCAGCTGACAACGCTGCCCTAGCAACTACAGGCAAGAGCTCGGATGATGTTTTAACACTAATTTAATAATAACAAAATCTCATTTTTATCCTCATGATACTGAGGTCATTACTATAATCCCCATCTTATAGATCAGTCAGTAACATTTATGAAGCACCTGCTGTGTACCAGGTAGAAATAGAAAGCTGTTCCTCCCCATCCCTAAGGGAACAGTTGTGTGGGCTAGCAGGCAATCTTCTCTCTGGGTTCTTCAGCTTCTGCCTCTTTACTCACTTGGGCCTCACTGCAGTGAGGAACCTGCAACCCCCATCCATCTATGACTGTCTTGCCAAACACAGACCCTAGCAGTTCTCCTCGGAGGAGCTGTCCTGGCTGCTTCAGCTTCCAGCTGCAGATCCACCTCTGGGCTGGTCCACTGGCCTTGGTTCCATCCAGAAGAAGCTTCTCCTCTAGGTGGTGGGCCTGCCGGTCCTGTAGACAGTGGGCATGGGTGAGCCTCATGGAGGCCTCGAAGAGCTCCGGGAGGATTTTTAGGTGAGATGTAAGTAGACAATAAGCAGTGAGCATTTATTAAGCACTTACTGTGTTCCAGGCACTGTGCAAAACTGGGAGCAGGGGAAGAACAGTATGTCCCAGGTTTAGGGAGTGACTTGAGTTCTCAGCAAGTGTTTGTTGATGTTCTCCAACCCAACGTTCCCGACAGCATGGGCAGCTGCTGCTTTTGTCCAGTTAATAGGATGACTGGTGTTGTGGCCCAGAAAGATGGCTTCTTTCCCCTTTCCCTCCCCCACACCCTCCCCAAGAGGAAGCAAAGATCCTTTCATCCCATCCTGGTGATTCACTGGCTCTGGATGAAACCAGCCAAGCCCATGGGAGGTGGGAGATACATACAGAGGATCAGTCCAAAAGCTGGAAAGTCAGTACCTTCAGACTGGTTTGAGGGGCCTCAGAAAAACCTCAGGCCCAAAATGGGGAGAACAAAGGATTAGAGGTGAAAGGGAAAAGCTGAAGAAATTAGGGAAATCCCTCCCAGGCAGAACATTGGGCCTTGGCAGCCCCCCAGGGCACCTCTTGGCAGAGAGAATGTAGTGTCTCTGGTCTTGCCAAGCAGGGCTGAGTGACCTTAATGTCAACCCTGGCTTCGGGCTGGGGATCTTGGCTTGTCTGAAAGGCTCTTGTGCCCTTAGCTCAGGGCTTGTTCAAACAAGTTACAACCTCTCTGACTCTTTCCTCATCTGTAAAATGACAGGGTCAGATTCAACGACCCCTCTGGTCTCTTTGGACGGAATTTGTGACCCTACGTTGCCAAGAGCACATCTGGATTCACACACAGTGAATAAATTCTTGGGGGAGTTATTTGCATCTAGGAGGAAAAAAATGCAACCCTTTCCCCATCCCTCTAAAAAAGAAAAAAAAGAGGTAGAAACACCTGCTCCCCATCTCCCCACCCCAACCTGGAAGGATGCTCTAGTATGATTGGAACCTGGTCTGGGATTCCTCTTCCTCCCCCTCCTCCGCTCTTCCCCACCCCTCCCCAATCCCACTTGAGGTAACATGGTATTGAAGGGAGTTTGGACCATCAGTGCCCAGAATATGAGGTCAAGTGATCATTGCCAATCTATCAGTGCCTCATTGCAGAGACCCTGGGAAACTGCCACCAGAAGGGGTCGATCCTTCTCCAGTTCGGGAGAGGTCAGTCTTAATTCTGACCTCAGACAGGACAACTGTATCCAAGGGGGTGGTGGAACCAGGTAGAAGTGGCTATGGAGACGTGATTGTTAAATTTTCAGAAATCAGCAAATGCTACAAATTGGGGTTTATTATTGTTGTGGTTGCCTAGATTTAAGAAAGTGAGAGAGAAAATGTTAATAATGCAAATTAAACTTAAAAGTGTATTGTGTTCATTATTTTATATTTTGGAGGATAAGTTGTTTAAATATTTACCAGCATGTGCCTGAATATCCAAGGAATCTCTGTCTCTCTCTCTCTCTCTCTGTCTCTGTCTCTGTCTCTGTCTCTCTCTCTCTCTCTGTATATATATATATATATATATATATATCTGTCTCCTCCGTCTCCCCCTTCCTAAAACCTTAAGTATATGTTTGAGAAGAATCCAGGAGCAAACTGAACATGTGCACATCACCTGAAAACCTGATCTCTTAGCACAGTTCCAAACTTTGGAGTCAGGTCATTTACAGATCTAAAGACTGGCTTAGGGCCCACAGAATATTCCCTGTTTTCCCACCACGGGATGACAAATCAGAAGTGCTGGTGACCATTGGCTTCATACAGGACCCATGTGGTGCACCTCTCCAGCATCAGGCTCATGAGTCACTGGAATGCCAAGATTCTCTTTGGGTAAACAAGTTCTCCCTGTGGGCAGGTACACTGTCTTTGCTTCCTGCTGGCTGCGCCAGCTTCCTCTAAAGTACAGAGTGTCTGGCAGCTAAGTTGATTCCTGAGGTGGCTACTCACCATGGCCTCCCAGCAAGACATGGGAGGATGGAAATCCCAGCATGGGGAAGACCAGCCAGGGCAACAGGTGGGAAATTGTATCCAGGCTCAGGCTCACAGCTGGGATTTGAGACAGCGCACTGCTCTTTGGCTTGTGATACTTGATCTGAAGGCTGAAATACCAAAAATGAATTGCACATAGAATCCTCAGAGCTGGCAAGCAAGCAGCCCAGGTAGGGGTGGGAGGGGCTGGGGAACTCACTTTGGAAAGGAGTTTATAACTGAGTCAAAATACAGGTAGATCAGCAAGCACATTGATTTACCTTCTGGGTTACCATCCATTCGGACTTGAGAGCTCAGGTGCTAGGCACAAAGGGGATGACTGAAGCTCCTTAGAGCAAGAGTAGAGAACTCAGAGACCCTTTAATCCATCTCCAATTTACAGATGAGGTAGCTCTGGGGAAAAGGTAATGATTTGCCCAGGGTCCTATAGAAGTGATGTACAAGAGTCAGTATACTGATCACTTAGGCGGATGGGTGGTGCAATAGATAAGGTGTAGGACTTGAAATCAGATCTGAGTTCAAATCCTGCCTCAGTCACTTACGAGCTGTGTGACCCTGGTCAAGTCATTTAACCCTGGTCTGCCTCAGTTTCCTTATCTACAAAATGGGGAATATACACACATATACGTAATAATACATATGATGTGCACAATAGTATGTGTAACATATATAATAGCACCTACCTCTGAGGGTTCTTGTGATGAGAAAACGTCTAAAGTTCTTTGAAAACCTTAGAGCATTATATAAATGGTAACTCTTAGAATGACTGGGGGCAGCTGGGTGTCGCAATGGATAAAACGGTGGACCTGGTATCAGGAAAACCTGAGTTCAAACCCTCAGACATTTACTAGCTGGGTGACCCTGGGCAAGTCACTCAACCCTTTTGCCTCAGTTTCCTCATCTGTAAAAGGAGCTGGAGAAGGAAATGGGAAACCCCTCTAGTACCTCTGCCAAGAAAACCCCCAGTGGGGTCATGAAGATTCAGACATGACTGAACAACATTATAATGATTAATCCTTAAAATGTGTTATACTTTATGTAAATCTAGCACCTCAGTGGGTTGTAAGTCAGTCAACAAGCATTTGTTAAGCTTACTATGTGCCAAGCAAGGGGAAGATGCAGAAAGGCAAAATCTCAGCCCCTGCCTTCTAGGAGATCCCATCCTAATGGAGGAAGACAACTCACAAACACTGTTCATACAAGATAAATACCGAATAGAGAGAAGGTGACCTCTGGTTACTTTTGATGGCCCTGACAATGCCCACTCATACACAGCAGCGGCCCCTTCGAACCCCGACATAAAGGATGATGAGCCAAGCCCTTCCTTTTAGACATGAGGAAACTGGCAATTTAGGTGGATGTGCTTAGCCTAAGGTCACAGGTCACAGGGACCAGAGGAGATTTGAACCCATACCCTGCCTTGAGTCTGTGATTTTTCCGCTGTAAGAGGTTGATTGCCTAACATGTATCTATCGCATACATGTCTTAGCAGCTTCAAAAACTGTAAACTCAGAAATCTACCGTGCTTCCACTGAAGTGACAAAAGCAGGGGTAGCAATGCTGATCTTAGACAAAGCTAAAGCAAAAACACCTAATTAAAAGAGAGAAGGCAGGAAACATGTTACTAAAGGTACCGTAGACCTTGAAGCAATCAGATTAAAAGAGCAAGAAATAGTCTACCTGTCAAAGCTATGGGGAGGGGAAGAATTCATGACCAAATGAGACAGAGAGTGTTATAAAATGTAGAACAGACCATTTTGATTAGATTAGATTGAAAAGCTCTTGTACAAACAAAACCAAGGCAACCAAGATTAGAAGGAAAGCTGAAGGCAGGGAAACAATCTTTACAGTAAGTGTCTCTGGTAAAGCCCTCATTTCTCAACTATATAGAGAACTGAGTCAAATTTATGAGAATACAAGGCTGCACCCCAACTGATAAATGGTCAACGGAGATGAACAGGCGGTTTTCAGATGATATCTATAGGCATATAAAGAAGTCCTCTAAATCACTTCTGATTAGACAAATGCAAATTGAAAATTGTAAGCTCACTGAGGGAGGAATCCTATTCTGTTCATCTCTTTCTGTTGCACCCAGCATTACACATGGTAGGGAGGGTGCCTGCATTCAAACTCCGATCATCTGATTCCCAATCCAGCATTCGTTCCACACACTGCCTCTCTCAATCATTGTTTCTGAGACTGACTCCTACAGCAGATGTTCAGGGCAAATGTCTAAGTAGAGTGGGTATGGATTATCACTGTCATTAATAGAATTTAAAATATGTCATCATGGGTCAATATAGTTCAGCCTCTGAGAGTGGGAATTTGGGGAGTGAACTCATCGCTGAAATGCTGCCCTCTCCTCGACATCTGGCATCTGCTTAAATCCCTGAGTGACATTGAACAGACCACCTCTCGGGTCACTCTAGGTTTGAACAGCTCTCCTGTTCAGGAAGTCTCATTAGGTCAAGCCTAAATCTGCCTCTCTTGGCTCAGCAAGCCCTTTTCTAGGGCCCTCTATAAGCAGGAGACTGTCCACTCTGGAGTGAAGGTCCTTAAAGGTGAGGAACGTTCCCGGAGCACGTCTCTTCATTATGACGTATAAACCTGTTCTGTAGCTTTCTGGATGGTCAGCCTGCACAATGTTGAAGGTTTCCCTTGCTTCTTAGCAGTCAGTAAAATTATCTTAGAGCCTCATGAGGCATTCTTGGTGTAAGTGGCCTAAAACTGGGGCAGTAAGTCCAGCGCCCATGAACGCTGAGCACTTGTTACTCAGCAAAATACTTGATTGAATAAGTTCATGGGTTATTATTGCACATTCTAATTGTGTGGCTGTCCCTAAGGACTGGGACCTCTCTAACTCATGTGGAAGGCATGTTAAAAACCCTTTTTTGTTCCACTGAAATATTAACAGATATTCCTCAAAAGGCCTTTCCAGGTTTTTCCCTAAGCACAAGGTCAAGAATGACAGGTCTGGAGAAAATGGGTTAAGGGTGGTGACCAAATTTAGAATTACCTAAGGTCTAAAATAGGGAACACAGCTTTCCCCATTCCTTGAAGGGATGAGTCACGATCAGCAGCTCTGCCTGGAGCTAACTTCATACAAGATGCCTCCACATCAGGCACCTCCTGTTGTCCTGTGCCCCTGCATTTCCTTCTGTGTTTTTTATTTATATCCCCGGCACTTAGCACAATGCCTTACATACGTACAGTAGGCACTTACTAAATGTTCACTGAACTGACTTTTTGTCAAGGTTTAGGTTATATGGATCACAAGAAGATTAAGGATATGGTCAAAGGAGGAATTGAACAATTTCAAGATTGGGTTAAATGGCTTTTGTTCACGGTGTAGAATGTTAATGTCAAACTGTACTTCATTATATCCTTACCTCTTCTTCGTTCAAGATTGTTAATTCTCACAGCACAGAAGGATGTCTTAAGGTATGGATGGGAAGACTGTCAGTTTGGACATTTGTTAAGAGAGGATTAACATTCCTCTTCAATGCTCCCTCCTGGATCAGGTACCCAGCCCCTTTCCAACCCCAGCTCCATCACTGCCAGCTCCTCTTTGCTGTACTAGGTCACCCTGAACCTCTGCCTCCCACTTTGCCCAGATCCAGGTCAGCACTATATTTTCTACTCATATTTGTTACATTGCTAGACTTCTGATCCAGCCTTCCTTGACCTTTCCACGCCTGCTATCATCCCGTATCTCTTGTAGCTCAACTCCCAGAAATGACCATCTACAAATATGTACCCCCACTTCCTGTCCTTACAGTCTGGGCTTTGACCTTGTCATTCCAGCAAAATTGCTCTTCAAAGTTAAAATTAGCTGCCAAATGCAATGGCCTTTTCTCAATCCTTTCTCCTTGACCTCTCTACAATAGCATTTGTCAGCTGATCATTCTCTCTCCCGGCTTTCCTCCTGTCTCCTTTGCTGGATCACTCCAACCCTTGGGGGTCTGGCCTGACCTTTCTCTTAGTCTATACCTCATCAGCTCCCAGATTTAATGACTATCTCTATGCTGATGATTCTCACATCTACCTTCTTTGCTAACCTCTAATCTCATATTTCCAACTGCCATTCAGATATCTTGAACTGGATGTCCAGTAATAGACATTTTAAATTCAATGTTCAAAAACATTCATTATCTGTTGCCCTAAATTCCACACCTTCATCCCCCAATTACTGTAGAGGGCAACACCATCCTCCTATCTCCCCAGGCTCATAACCTATAAGTTATCAATTCCTCCAGAACACACCCTATCGTATGCTCTTGATACCGCCCGTGGCATGGACCTGGCCCTCATCACCTCACACCTGGACTATTCTAATAAGTCTTCAGGTAAGTCTATAGCCTCAGGTTTCTACTCATTCCAATCCACCCTCTATTTGACAACTGAAGTGATTCTCCCAGAGTGCACATCTAACTGTAGCACTACCAGCTCAATAAACTTCAATAAACTCCAAGTTCCCTGTTGCCCACAGGAGAAATACTAAATGTTCATTTGGCATTCAAAGATTTTTGCAACCTATCCACTTCTACCTTTCCAATCTTCTTACATACTCTGATCCAATGACACCAGCCTCCTGCTGTTCTACAAATATGTCAATTGGTTCAGGGCATTTTCTGTCACTCTCATGCCTCATCTTCTCCCATCTTCCTGGGTCCCAACAAAAATCCCATTTTCTACACCGGTTTTCCTGCCCCCTCAATTATTTCCTATTTGTCCTATACATGACTAGTTTGGACATATTGTTTGCTTGTCTTTTCCATTAGGTTGTGAGCTCCTTGAAGGAAGGAATTTTCTTTTCTATCTCTAGCACTCAGCACAGTGGTTGGCACATAGGAAGATCTTAATACATTTTGGACTGATGCAGGATGAGCACTGATTCTCCCCCAACCTTATGGTAACCCAAGATGAAAGCTGATAGAAGTCAAGGACTTCTGGCACCCCTTAAACGTCAGCCTGTCATCCAAACCTCAGCCTGTCATCCAAACCTCAGCTGTCCAAGGTCTCAGTGGAAAACTCCATGCCCCTGGATTTCATAACCCACAGGCCCACATGAACAGAACTGGACCATCACCAACTCAAAAGGGCAGCACTGACAGCACAGAATCAATTTTCTCCTTGGCCTTGTGATCTCAAGGGGCGGGCAAAACAAGGCTCACAAAAACACTTATGTAAATGGCAGGACCTGGGAAGTTTCTCTGAAATAAGCCACCACTACACAAATGAACACAATGGAACCCAAAAAATATTCACCGGCCTTAAAAAACCCATTTCCCTTTCTCTGGTGACAAAGCTTTCACTTTAGCTCTCTTTGAATAATTAATTCTCTTTCCTTTGGACAGTTCTACCCACAAACTTTTTTGTAGACTCCAAGAAGGCACAAGAACCATATAGCATCTTCTATGCTTTCATCACACCCTTCCCCCAACCAAAGACAATAAAGTTTCCATTCCCACACTTACAGATCTCACATCCAGGAGGAAATAAACTTTATTTTAATAACTAGCCAGAACTTAAGATACTCTTTTTGCTAAGAGTTTACATCACAATCATTCACTTTGATGAGAGACCACACAAGCATTTGCCTCATCCCAACATTTTATATAATCTCATGTGATCTCCACAGTGGGAATACCTTTCTCCCCCTTGAAGGTTGTTCTGAAACAAAAGGATATTAGTAACAAATAGACAAAGAAACAAAATACTGGTGGTCTCAGCTTTCTTTATCACTTCACTACTAAATATGGATTATGTTCAATTAGATTGGTCTTCAGAGGTGATGCTTCCACTTCCTTTTGGAGGTCTCGATTAGGCTAATCCTACAAAAGAAGGACATGAGTATTACCTTCACCGTAAACATCTACATCAAGGCCGAAAGGAGACTGGGCTGCCTGCTGCTGAGTGAACATAATTCATCAGAAATTCAAGGCTAGGCACTTCTCATAACTTTCCCGGGCCTGCCAGGGGGTGGCGCTGGAGAGCCCAGGAGATCTAAATTCAAATTCTACCTTCATGTAATGCCAATGTAGACCCTCAGTTTCCTCAGTGCATAATGAGAATGCAGCACCTTTGCCTCACAAGGTGGTAGGGATACCACAGAAGCAGCAGCCTCCCCAGGCTCTGTTTAAGGACTTCCAACCACAGCGAACTCATCATTCCCTTCTACAGCCCATTCTACTGACAGCTCAAATCAATGCAAAGTCTTCCCTGTACCCAGCAGACATCTACCTCCCACAAAAGGACGCGTCTGCCAGCATTCTTCTTGGAGGGAGGTCTTCTCTATGAAGATGTGGGCCCCAAGGCAATGATTCTCAGCAGTACGGAGGCTCCTAATGCTCCCAGACGGCAGTGCGGGCATCAGTACTTACCATTTGCAAACCGGCACTGCTTTAGCACCTCGCTAAAGCCCTCACACAGTTTGAGGTCGCCCTGGTTCTGGGCACACTCTAAGAACTGCTTCATCTCGTAGTGGCAGGGACCAAACTGCTGCTGCTGCTGTTGGTATGCGGGCTGGGCTCCCTGAGGCTCCTGGGAAGATGGCATTTTAAGACACTGGAGAAAGGTACCTGGAGCAGATACTCTAAGAACACCACCCACGCTACATTTTTAAAAGAATTAAATTAGAAGATGATCATTAGACTGGAGCTTTTGAAAAACACTCAGATACCTCTACAAAAGACATGGAGATGAACAAGTAAGATCACAAAGCACAGAAGCAGAGAAAGAAAAATGGCTGGACACATGACTAAGGGAGAGACTGATAAGAGACAAGAAGAGGCTGAAAGCCCTAAGACAATTAGCTCTCAAAGATCAGTCTGAAAGGAAACCCTGGAAGTGATTCAGAATGAACCTCTAAAGCCCCACTTTGGGAAGAGCAATAAGAGTTTAATTTCTAATACATTTTGATAGCTCAAGATCTAAAATGCAGCATGATCAGTCCCTATGGTCAGATGCCCCTTTACGAAAACTACTAAGGAATGAGATGGTGGCAGCCCTTGGGGAGGCTGAGGTATCCACTCAGTACATACTAACATACCTGGTAGGTGATATCAGGCCTTGCAGGCTCAGCACTGCTCCCACCACCAAAGCCGCCAGTAATGGCATGACCAATGGTGTGGCCCACAGCTGAGCCCACTGCCACTCCTGCTGCAGTGGTAGCCATCTGGGCCATCAAACCGGGCTGCCTGGGTGCAGCAGCAGGAGGAGCAACTGCAGATGGTGGTACTGCTGCTGGAGGATGAGCTGCTGGTGCTGGGGCAGCTCTCATTGGGGGTGCCCGACTGTAAAAGAAAAGAAAAACGAAAGATTCTACCTCAAACTGACCAAGAGTAGCAAATGCTGGAGGGGGAGTCTTGCAAATTTACATTTTGATAGCCTGGGTCTTTATTTAAAATATTTCTCATTCTTTTAATTACTATTATAATATAAACTCCAAATGTCATTGATTTGTTATTCTGAGAATATTCTGTATGAAAAGAGAGAAATGTAGGGGATATCAAAATAAAAGATATTAACAAAAATTTTTAAAAAGTATTATCATATGGAAGTTATATCCATAGTCCCAAACCTGAAATTATATATGCCTCCATACTACTAACTGACAGAGGACCTAAAAAATCCTACAGGTATAAAAGAAAAATAAACATATATGGACCCAGGACTGGGTTTTAATTCATAGCTGTCCCTGGGGGGCCTTGGACAAGTCACTGTACTATCCATTTTTTTTTAAAGATCCCTGCTGTCAGCAGAGTAAAATAATTTGAAGACTCAATGAAATGAGACATAAAAGCAACCTGAAAACCTTCAAGTGAAATAAAGATCATGCCTTTATCATCAACAGTAACAAAAACAAGGACGAGAGGGACAAACTCCATCCTCAACCATGCTCTGATCAAGTAGGAGAGAAATGATTAGTTCTTGTGTGATACTGGTTGCGCAGACAGACTCATGTGACCGGTGGTGGAGCCAATAATCAAGCAGTGGATTACATTTAGGCTTAAAGGATTTAGTGCGGAAAAATCATTTAATCTAGTACAATCCCTCGTTTCACAGAGCAGGAAGCCAAGGACATTCCCAGTACGGGCAATGTAGAGTCTCCAGGCCCTGAGCAAGACTTTAGAACACAGACTCTTAACTAATTTTAAACTTAATTTCATTAAGTTCATTTTCCATGAACTTAATATATTTTTGTGATAACTGTATTTCTATGTAATTGGTTTCTTTGGTTAACAGGTATTATGAAGCGCCTCCTATGTGCCAGATTAAGCCCTGGAGATAAAGAACAGTTTCTGCTTTAAGGAGCTTGGTCTCTGAGGGGGAGAAAACATCAAAAACAGCTATGTAAAAAGAGATAGAGGATAAACTGGAGATAATCCCAGGAGGAAGCTGGACGAGCAGGAGGTCCTTGGAGAAGGGAGGATTTTAGCTGGAGCTTGAAAAGGCAGGAAATGGAGGTGAGAGGGCGCTCCAGGCCTGGATGAAAGCTAACGAAAGCTGTGCAGGAGGGCCAGCATCACCGGACGGCCTGAGGCCTGGGGGGGCAGGTTGGGGCTTTCTGTTTCATCCCCGATACCCAGGGAGTCACCGGACTTTACTGAACGTGTGTCAGACCCAACCCCCGGGGATCTGCTGGTCCAGGGGCCACCTCCAGGCCTCCCCGTGGCTGTCTGGCCATCTGGGGGCCTCACTTCGGTCCGCTGCACTCGCACGTCACGGCGTCATCCGCCTGACGTCACAGTCCTTAGGCCCTTAAGCGGCGAGCTACAACAATGCCCGGAGCTAAAGCGGAGTGGGGGTAAGAGGGAAGAGTTACACCCAGGCTTCAACACGACAAATCTCACGGCCATTTCGCTTTGAAATAAAACTTTCTGTCCTCTCTAGTTTGTCTAGCGGCTTAAATCACGTAACTACCGAAGCCCGAGGGCGCAGGGAGGTAAACTGAGGCACGGGGCGGAGGGGAGGCCTCCTCAGCCTCCCTGGCGTTCAGGCACCGGGCAGTGCGGCCCCCGCCAGGCTCCAACCTTCCAGCAGCAGGTGCCCCCCTGCGGCGGGAAACACGTGGGCCTCGAAGGGGGGGGGGGGGTAACGCGCAGGCGAGAAGAGGGAGCGGGGGGAGGGGGCCCAGCTAGGTGGCTGCCCCTCCCCCCAGCGGCGTTCCCAGCTGCGTCACAGCGCTTCGAAATGCCGCTCCTCGCCTTCTTCTTTTTCCCGGAGCCACCCTGCCACCGTCTCGTCGCCCCAACTTCGCCTCTCACCTGGCCGGGGGGGCCACCCGGGACGTCCGGCTCCTGCTTCCGCGCGGCATGGTCGTATCCCAAGGGTAGAAGTCCTGGGGAGAAGTGAAAGGCCAGAAGCTGCGACGGCTCCTTGGGGTGCTGGTCTGCAGCCTCTGACCAATCGGTGGCCACCCGCCCGCTCACTCTCGGCCAATCAGTGGCCGCCTTCCTCCACGAGCCGCCGGCGGCCAATCAGCACGTCTCTCGCAAGGCCTTTCCGGCTCGCCCCCCTCTGACCGCATCGTGAAGGTCACTGGGAGGAGCGGCAGAGCCACGCGTCGCGGCCTTTGGACGTCACTAGCCGGGCCTCTCGCAGCCGTTTGTAAGCCGGAAGAACCCGTCGTTGCCTAGCAACCGCCGCTCGGCTGGAGCCGGGAAACCGACCTAAGCTCCTCTGCCAGGGGGCGGGGAGATGTGGCCTTGGCCCGCGAGGCGCCGTCAGGTCAAGTTCTCCCGAGAAGTTTCTCGGTCTCCTCGGGGTCAAGGACCCTGGGGACAGAGTTGCCCTGGCAGCCCCGAAGTTGGGGTAACTCTTTGTATTCTCTGTGCTTAGCACCGCGCCAGGCCCGTACATAGTGGGCGCATAATAAGTGCTTGTTGACTTGACCCGAATCCTGTTCGGAGAGGTGGCCTTTAGGGCCTCCCTAGCCCTTCCCGCAGCCCTGTCCCCTGGGGGCGGAGGCGGTCCGCCTGGCCCAGTGGTCCCAAGCGCAGGGTCTGATTCTCTACCCCAACGCCCCTCCGTGGGTACGGCGCTGGAGCTGCCCGTCTGTATTGTTATTGAGCCAATGAGCATTTATTGGGCGCCCGCTGTGTGCCAGGCGCTGCCCATAGAAAAAAAGCAGAAACCAGCTTCAGTTCTCAAGGGGCTCGGTCCAAAAGGGAGAAGAGAGACCGCTCTAAACACACAAGGTTTATTAACGCGGTTTGGGGTTGCTGGGAACCCGGAAATGTCCGGGTACAGGGCGCGTCTGCCTTGAAAGGCCTGAGGCACTCGCCAAGGTTTATAGTAAGGCCAATGGAGCGGGCTCCATTGCTAAAGAAGCTGCCCCTTGATGGGGGTGAGGGGGGCACGTACCCCAAAAAGGAGCAGTGAGAAGATCTGAACGGGATGAAGGGGGGCAAATGGCCTGGGGCAGGCCCAAGGACCGCTCAGTATCCGGGCGGGCCGGGCCGGGCCGTGGGTGGGCAGCTCGGGCTCCGGGGCCCATCACGCCCTCAGTACGGGTATGAACCGGCTAATTCCAGGGGGGTGGGGCCTTGGGCGGGGGCGGGGAGAAGAAAGGAGGGGAAAAACCGGAGACGAGGCCAAACGGGCAGGGAGTCTGTCTGCGCGAGATAAGGGGAGAACAGTGGGAAAGAGGCTTGATGGGAATCCCCCGACCGGAAGTGCCCGCTGGGTGCCGGCGGAAGGCGCGTCGTCACCGAGGCCCCGCCCCCGTCCTAGGGAGCTTGCGTCTGGTCCGTGCGGAAGGCACGCGTGTGTCAGTGCGTAAATGTGGGGCGGTTTAGGAGCCTCAGGAGAGTTCTTATGGAGAAGACGCGGACTGAACGGCATCTTGAAGAGAGGGATTCTGGGAAGCCGCGATGAGCAGGGGGCGCATTTCAGTGAGGCAGACCGCAGGTCCGCTGAGGGGACCTCGGGGCGGAAGGGGAGTGACGCCGTGAGGCCGCTAGGGGGCGCAGGCGGCCGGCGTGCTGGCCTCGCGGGGCGGGCTGGCTCCCCGTCGGCCCCGGGGTCCTGGCGTGGAACGCAGCGGGGCTGTGCTCGTGGAAGTGATGAGGCCTGGAAGGTAGCGGGGGCTGGGGGTCCGAGACAGCCCGTGTTGGGGACGGCACCACGAGGGGGTAAACGCCTCCCCCCCCCAGACCCCCTACTGTGGGGGCAGAAACAGTGGTGCCCTGAGGGTGGAAGTGAGAGACACGCCCACCTTAAACAAAGCCAGTGCCTGCTGTGGAGTCCGGGTTACGGGAAGACGACCACACGTGGGCGAGACCCCGCCCCCGCCACGTGACTCCTCCCACAGCTGGGGCGGGGCCTCTGAGCTCTGACCTGTCCATGCGGGGTCACAGGAACGTGGAAAGCACGACTTTCTAGGCTCACACAAAATCCCCCTTTTTTCCTTTATTAAAACTTCCGTTTCCACACCTAAATCCAGTCAGTGCCTCCTGACATCCTTTCCCTGTGCGTGCGTCCTTCATCTGTCTCCTCTTTACGTGAATGTGGGAAGGGAGCAAGGCTGACCGGCACGGACCGTTAGAGGGGGCAGCCTCTCCCACGGGCGCAGGTACAGAGAGCCCGGCGCAGAGCCAGGCTGGGCAGGAGCCTCCCCTGAGGCAGTGCTCTGGGCTGGAGGCGGCTCTGCATCTCCTTCCCTTTATGTGCTTGGAGGGAGCCAGACGGCCACTCTCCTGCCGAGCTGACCTTCACACCCTTCTGGATGACCGTTCCTAAGCTTTATACACGAAATCAAAGTGGGAGCTTGGGCCAACTGTCATGCTTACGAAATTCACATTAGAACCCAGCGTTTACGTTTTACAGTAATTCACTATTCATTTCCCCCATCAGGAAGATGAGATTTCACTAAGGGTCAATACCAGGCTCCAGTACTTACATAGAGACAATAAATAGGGGCAGCTAGGTGGTGCAGTGCATAGAGCACCAGTCAGGAGTCAGGAGGATCTGAGTTCAAATCTCACCTCAGACACTTGACACTCACTAGCTGTGTGACCTTGGGCAAGTCACTTAACCCCAACTGCCTCATCCTGGGTCATCTCCAGTCATTCTGATGAATATCAGGTCACTGGATTCAGACGGCTCTGGAGGAGAAGTGAGGCTGGTGACCTGCACAGCCCTCCCTCACTCAAAACAAAGTCAAGTGCAAGTCATGTCATCATTTCTCTCATGGCAATGAAGGACAAACATGCACAAAATACAATAAGTAATCATTTTTAACCCTACATATCACAACATAAAACAATTCCAACTTCTGGTCATGTGACGCTTCTTTTAAAGCATTTACAAATAGATCACAAACCATTTTTCTTTTAGCGTTAACCCACTGAGACAAAATAATAACTACGTATGCTAACCTCACAAGTGTTAGGCCTGACTGTATTCACACTATTACTAAAAATTAAAGGGCCCTAACTTATTGTTGTTGGTCTAAAGTCTAAAGGTCTAAAGCCTAACAGCCACCTGGAACCATAAAATTCCTGGTCTCCCGTATCTTGTCCCTTACCTTCCAAACCCCCATAAAACTTGAAGTTATTATAACAAATTAGCTTACAAATATAAATTTGGTAGGTAGGCCTTTCAAAATTCATGCAGAAGATTTTACAAAACATTTCTTCGTACAACAAATATCTTCCTCTTATCACAAAACTCTCACGAACCTAATTGGCAAAAATTATAAGATCTAAAACCAAGACCTTTTCACATTTGGCCGTAAGCTTCCTTTTACAAACATACTTTTGTAAATGCTTGATTCGTAGCAAAAATAATTTTAGTTAAAACTTCCTTCTTAACAGCAGAAACAAACTTTGAATATACTTAATACATCCTTAGATGGAGCAGACTTGAAAATCACAACCATATATAAATATATGTATATATGAATTTTTCCGCAAGGATTCGCATTTTCTCAATAGGAATTCTACAACACAGAAACTCTTACACAGAATTTGTAACAGTTTTCTTTTTAACCAATTCATCATTCATTTAACGATGCAATTTCTAATATAACAACATTTAGATTTACTTAAAAATTTTAAACTATTTAAGTTTACTTAAAACTTTAAATGAGCTATTACTCCATTCAGCTGAATGCATTTCCACATCCCTTTGCACAGTAATTCATCTCCTTACCACCATGTGGGCACACTATCACCTAATCAGATAGAGTCAGCTCAAATTTGATTGCGCTATTAATTATATTAAATCAAGCTACATGATTTTTCTGTTTTCTTAAATTACTTCCTCACACCCTCACTACTTACTGAAACCATCTGAAACTGACCCATCCAGAACTTTTCATCTTTCCAAGTTGCTCAGTCCCATTACTCGATTCAGTTCCTCCCCATCTTAACTATAACTGTCTGCACTGGATTCTCAGTCTAGCCTAAATAAAGCAAAAGTTAACTCTCCCATTATATAGCAAATATCAGCATTTTCACTGCTTATTTATAGCCAAATATAAGTTTCAAATTGCCAGGCTTAGAGGCCTGAGGGCTACCCGAGTCTTACCTTACCTATCGCAGGTCTTCGGCTGGCCAAACTGGATAAACGTATGAGAGAAGAGACTTTCCGGAGTCGAACAAGGGTTAGGCTTTATTCAGGGTCTTGGTTACATGTGCAGGGGGAACTCTTCCTGGGGAGCAAGGAATCTCCCAAGGAGGCAAAGATCTTACAGTAGGAGAATGAAAGTGGAAGTGGAAGTGGGGAGAGAGGGGAGAGGGAAGAAAGAAGAGAGGAAGAGGGAAGAGGGGCCTTCTGTCCTCTAAGGGCCCCTCAGCCTAAGAGCGCCTTCAGGCTTTCCTGACCCTACTTAAGCTCTCCTGCTGCATAGTTTGCACCTGAATACCGTGCCTGTTAGACAACAATAGGTGTGCTCAGATCCGGGCCAATCTCAAGGGCGGGGATGCTCTCTCCCAGCGTTTCCCACGGGAAGAGGCGGAAATGCACGAGATAGCTCAGTCTCACACCTCAATTCCCTGTTGTTCCCTGGGGGGCCTCATGAGAACTCTAAGGTTTAGAAGTTCTCACCTTTACCCGCCCGAGACTGTCCACATGGAACTGAGCTTACACCCCCAACATCAAATTATCAAATTTCTATCACATCCTTTTATTATTATTATTATTATTTATTTTTAACACAGCTTATAACATAAAACAATTCCAACTTTTGGTCAGGTGATACATCTTTTTAAAGCATGGACCACAGAAGAAATTTTTTTTTTAAACATTAACCAACTGAGACACAAATAATATTTATGTTGCTAACTTCACAAGCTCTTGACCTAATTGTCTCCACAGTATTACTAAGAACTAAAGGACCCTAACTTGTTGGTCTACTAAAGTCCTATGCCTAATAGCTTAATTTTAGACTTCACCTCAGATGTTCCCCTACCCATAATCTATAATTGAATAGATCTGGTATTGAGCTTACAAACCTTTTGACTATAGGAAATTGTCACCAAGAGTAGGGACATTGCAGGGAAACAACATCTCCCCAAATTCATGTCTATTCCAGGCAGGAGTAGATTGTCAACTTGCATTCAGTCAGGCTTAAAGTCTGCCAGGTGTCAGTGGGGAAACTGAGTCAGGAAAATCCCACCTCAGCCCATGCTGAACAGCTGCTCTCCCACCCTTCCCTTGAGATCCCCTATGCAGTTCATACCAGCATCTCATCAGCTTACTGGCATCATGGATTGGAGGCTCATATCGCCTTTCTTGCTACCCATACCTGGAGTTAGACTCAGAAGGACAGTCACTTAATAGTCCCATAGCATCTAAAAATGGCAAGTTCCAATAACTAGGTTTCAAATATGATTATAGTTTCACTTTTGCTAAGGAACAGCTTTTGAGGCAAATCTTAAGTGGCTTACATGCCTTTCCATACATGTTCTAGTTCCTGATTAAATGGCAATCATAAAATCAAATTTACCATTAAAACCTTGACTTTTCCATCAATGCCAAATTTTACCCGAGGTTACCTTCCTCTGGGAAATTTAGACTGAAATTCTTTTCTCCAAACTAAAGATGTCATTGATTTATTCTCAGTAATTAATTCAGTCTGTTGTTTTAATACTAATTGCTTTTACTTCACTTTATAACATGTCCAGTTTTTCACCCCATCATTTTCCTCCCCCCACTTCCTAATACCTTGCATTCCGATTACTCCTTCCCTCAGTGTATCCTCCCCTCCATCACACCCCACCCCTCTCCTGTCCCCATCTGCTCTCTTTTCTTGCAGGGCAAGATAAATTTCCATGCCCTCTCCCTTAGTTCTTATTTCCCAATTATATGCAATAAAAATTCTCAACATTCGTTTCTAATACTTTGAATTCCAACTTCTCTCCCTCCCCCTGCTCCCTCCCCAGCCCCACTGAGAAGGCAAGCAATTCAATACTGACTAAATATGTGTTGTTTTACAAAAGACTTCCATAGTAATCATGTTGTGTAATACTAATTATATTGCCCTCTGACCTACCCTATCCCCTCTTATTTTCCTCCCTACAATTGACCTTGTCCCTTCTCGAAAGTGTTTATTACTAGTGACTCCCTTCTCCCATTTGCCCTCCCTTCTAACTTTCCCCTCAATCCACTTGTCGCCTCCTCTTCTACTTTCCTATGGTGTATATAAATTTTCATATCAAATTTAGTGAGCATGCTATTCCCTCATTCAGCCACATATGGGGAGAGTAGCTCTGTTTTTCCCCATCTCCCCTTCTCCCTTATCTCCTCCATTGAATAAGATTTTTCTTATCTCTTTTATGAGTTATAGCCTGCCCCATTCCATTACTCCCTTTCTCTTCCCAGAATTTTCCTCCTTCACCCCTTAATTTTTATTTTATTTTATTTTTGTACGTGTGGACATTATCTCTTCTGATATAACACACCCTGTACTCTCTATCTATCTATGTGTATGTGTGTGTGTGTATGTGTATGTACAATCTCTCCAGCTACTCAAATACTGAGAAAAAATTCAAGAGTTAAAAATATTTTCTTTCCATGTAGTAATGTAAACAGTTCAGCTTTAGAGAGTCTTTTATGATTTTTCTTTTCTGTTTTCCTTTTCATGCTTCTTTTGATTCTTGTCTTGGGAAGTAAAATTTTTAAATACAGATCTGGTCTTTCCTCAACATGAAATCTTCAAATTTGTCTATATCACTGAATGATCATTTTTTCCCTTGAAGTATTATATTCAGATTTGCTGGGTAGGTGATTCTTGGCTTCAGTCCTAGTTCCTTTGACTTCTGAAAGATCTCACTCCAAGCCCTTTGATCTCTTAATGTTGAAGCTGCCAGATCCTATGTTATCCTGCTTGTATTTCCACAGTACTCAAATTGTCTCTTTCTAGCTGCTTGCAATATTTTCTCCTTGATCTGGGAACTCTGAAATTTGGCCACAATATTCCTAGGAGTTTCTCTGTTTGGGTTTCTTTCAGGAGGTGATTGATGAATTCTCTTGATATCCATTTTGCCCTCTGATTCTATAACCTCAGGGCAGTTTTCCTTGATAATTTCATGAAAGATGATGTCTAGGCTCCTTCTTGATCATGGCTTTCAGGTAGTCCAATAATTTTTAAATTATTTCTCCTGGATCTGTTTTCCAGGTCAGTTGTTTTTCCAATGAGTTGTTTCACCTTATCTTCTATTTTTTCAAATTTTTGGTTTTGTTTACTAACTTCTTGGTTTAACTCATAGTCATTTGTTTCCCTGAACTCAATTCCCTCTTTCAATGAATTATTTTGTTCAGTGAGCTTTTGAACATTCTCCTCCATTTGGCTAATTTTGCTTTTTAAAGCCTCCTTCTCCTCGTTGGCTTTTTGGACCTCTTTTTCCAATTGAATTAGCCTCTTTTTAAAGTTGTTATTTTCCTCAGCATTTTTTTGGTTCTCCTTTAGTAAGCTGCTAACTTGTTTTTTAAGGTCTTCTATTGCCTGAACCAAGTTTAAGTCCCTTTTGGAGGCAGGGGCCTTGACTTCCTCTGACAGTATGCCTTGTTCTTCCTCATCCAAAAGGATGGGGGGAGACATCTGTTCCCCAAGAAAGTAACCTTCTATGGTCTTATTTTTTTTCCGTTTTTTGGGCATTTTCCCAGCCGGTTACTTGACTTCTGAGTTTCCTCTCCACAACCACCTAGCCTCCAGTTCCGCCCAGCCAACACTTGGGGGCTGAGATTCAAATGCTGCTCCCAAGCCTTAGGGGTTTTCAGGGCAGGGGCGGGGCTGCTATGCAGTGTGAGATTAAGTTCAATGCTCAGGTGGGGGCAGGGCCGCCACACTGAGCTTAGTTCCCTCAGGGGGTTTATGAGAAGACCTTCAACGGATGGGCCACTGCCTGCTTTGGGAGCCCCTGTCCGCCACCGCCTCCACTGCTGTCTCCTGAGGGGGCCTGAGTTATGGGGACACCCCACTCCCCTGTCAGCCAGCCGAAAAATCCTCTCACTTACCTTTGATGCCTGTGGGTTGAGGGACCTGCCACTGGAGATTCTGTCCCTGAAGCCTGCTCGGATCTGCTTCTCTCAGTGCCTGTGGCCAAGGCAGGGCTGGGCTCTGCTCCTCGTCTAGTGAGCACCAGACCTTTCCCATCAGTTTTTCAGGTCTCTCTGGAACAGAAATCTCCTCCACTCCTTGTTCTGTGGTTTCTGCTGCTCCAGAATTTGTTGAGAGTTCTTCTTTACAGGCATTTTATGGGCTGTGGGGGAAGACCTAAGCGTATGTGTATCTTTCTACTCTACCATCTTGGCTCCTCCCCCTCACATCCTCTTTAAAACCCCAGTCTATATATAGCAAACTCCAAATTTAAAACTTGTGTAACAATTACATTAGATTAATGTTGTATCAAACATATACCCATCCTTATGTTAAGCGCTTTACAATCATAAATGCTGAATAACAAAATCTTTTTCTGCTTAATCCCGATAGGAAGAACATTCTCAGATGCTGCTTGTTATTCCTTCAGGACAGATTTTAACTTGAATCATATCAAACCTGGATTTATAATCACTAGTGATATCCATTTTTTTCAAATGAATACTCTTGTAATTTAAAAGAAAACTTTATTTATAACTTCCCATAATCTCTTTTTTACTGTACTTCCTTAAAGAGCTGAAAAACCCTCTTCCAGCTCCCCTCCCTCTTCCAGGTCCACCAAACTAGCTCTCCCAGTTGCATTCCAGCCTTTAAATCATATTGGGGGGGGGGGGAACCTTCCCCTTGTCCACGTAGTCTGGGCACATGGACAGAGTTAATGCTTCTAAGAGAAATCACTGAAATTCTAAAGTGAATTTGCAATTTTAAACATATTGTCTTCTGGTATCAGATATATGTACTTAATTTAACCATGAAGTACAGATTTTAGCTTTAAGATCTCATCAAATCAAAACACAACCTCACTCCAGACTGCCTGTCCCTCACTCTGCCAATCTCCATTACAAAATAGATCCTCCTTGCCCAGGCAAAAGGCCCAAACAATTTAATACTGACAAAGTGTGACTTCCAAGCATGAAGCCTGGGAACCCAATAACTAATAGTAATAATTATAAATCACAGTAAACAATTTTTAAATCCTATAATCTTCCATAACTTTGTCTATTGGTTTCCCAATCAGGCTAAACATTTTCTTAAGTGGGATGGGGGGGAAGGGAGTTCAAGGTCCAAGCACATGGAATACTCTACCATCCTACTCATATCCTCCCCTTCAAATAAACCAAATACTCACCATTTCTTCCAGCTTCTTTGTTCCTAAAAAAGAAACCTTAGAGATTAAGAGTCTAACAATTTAATTTAATTTAACAATTTAACTAATAGAGCCACATTTTTTAAGTTGAATACTCTGCAAAGAGCCAAAATCTTTTTTTTCATATTCACAGAACCTGGCCAGGGTGCTAGAATGCAGAAAGAAAGATTTTTTAAAAGTAATTTCTTAAAAGTTTTCTAACTTTCTATTATCACCTATATCTATTATCAAGCCAAAGAGTGAAGTATTTTTTTCCCCTTTTTCTCTATCTTTCCCCAGTCTGCTCACTCCTCTGAGGCTGCTGTAATCAGGGAGAGAAGGAGAAGGGAAGATTAAAAGATAGCAAAATTCCAAGGAAAGTCCTCTGGCTAGCTGCATGGCTGCATTTACAATTTAACAAAACATTTCACAAACACACAGACAAATACACAACAGATGGAGCAATACAGATCCTCTCTTTTTAGGAAATAAACTAATTTTAGATTGTTCAGGTCAAAATTCAACTATTCATGTCAATTTACTCTGACTGATTCTAAGCCAATTTCAAAAGGAACCTTCCCAGAATTTAGATTCTCCCTCCGCACTCTTTCACTTTGCTCTCTGTCTCTCCAGAACAGACAGAGGAAGGAATATAGCCAGCATTCCTTCATATGGGTTTCTGAAGGAACACCCAGAGGATTATCCATCCTCTCCTAGGTACCATTATTTTAAGAGTGCACACTTGGTATCTTAGGACTTAGGCTCTCAAGGTCCCCAAGTTCTGACCTTGCCTAAGATCCCCGGGGCACACAAGGCACAGATTTTAGCCACAGATTTTCCTGTCCTTGCTCAGGTCCCCAACTTACGCTGCCTCTGGTCGTCCAATCCTTTGTTTCAGGTGTGTTCTTGAGTTCACAAGAATTCCAAACAGTCCTGGAGAAGTTAGCCGTCAGAAGAAGGGAAACATGCCTGTGGGTTTTTGGGCCACTGAAAAATCAATGGGCACACGCCCATGCCTCACAAGCAAGATTCCATCCTAGCCTTTCTGATGCTAAAGATCCCAGAGGAGACCCCAAGAATTGTTAGAAGTGAGCCTATTTAACAGGCCCCTGACAGTGAGAAACATGCTCACCTTAAATAAAGAACAATACCTGTTGTGGAATCAGGAAAGCCTTTATTAATCTTTACATCCATTCCACCTGAATGGAGGGGTAGCCTCCCCAGTAAGGTTACAGGAAAACTATAACACATGCAGGAAGATGAGGCTTCTTATACCGTTTTCTGAACTTTGGATCTGCCCCGACACCATCCATGGGAACTAGAACAAGTCATGTGATATTACAGAGGAAAAACTGCCTTTGGAAGCCCTTAGAATTCCACCCATGAGGGGGTAGGGGGGTGGGGGGATGTCGGGATGTCGGGGTGTCCTGTCCCCACCTCTTGCCCTCGAGGGCCAGACTGAGACAGGCACTTTTGGACGTTGCCATCCTGGGCATGATGATGCTGGTGCTTTGCCTTCTGGGTGAGGGCTTTGTCCTCTGTTACTGTTAAAAATGGATGGGGAGGGACAGGAGGAAGAAGAGAGAATTTTTAAAAATTAGGTTCCATACAGGAGGTCTTGTGGAGGTAAAATGGCAAGATTGGACAACTGAAAATGGACAACTGGAATATGAGGAATTTGGAGAATGAGAATTTGAAGAGAACACCAAGATTATGGACTTGGGACATTGAAATAGTGGTGCCTTTGAAAAGAACAAGTGGGGAGGTCAGTTGGTACTAAGGCAGATGGAGCACTGCCCTGGAGTCAGGAGGATCTGAGTTCAAATCCAACCTCAGATGATTACTAGCTGTGTGACCCTAAACAAGGAATTTAACCTTGGTTACCTAAAGAAAAAAAAGTTTAATTCACTGGATTTGGGCAAGAAAGATAATTCTATTTTGACCATGAGAGTTTTTCAGGGCATCTGATTTAAAGCATAGTTGTTGATTTAGGACTGAAGCTCAAGGAGAAAGTGTGAGATTAGATATGTATATCTGTAAGTACATAATTAACTAATAAGATTTTTAAATCCATGGGAAAGGATAAAGTCACCTAGAGTATAGGACCAGGAGTTTTTACCCAAGACTGTGAAATTTAAAAACAAAAATTATTTTTCCTCCGTATTTGTAAAAACAATTTTTATAATCCATTAGGTTTTTTTTAAGTTCAGAGGCCAAATTCTATCCCTTCCTCCCTCTGTTCCCTGCCTCCCTTTTTGAGACTGTAAACAATCTGATATAGATTATACAAGTGAAATCATGAGACATTTCCATATTAGTAATTTTATGCAAGAAGACAAACAAAAAAGTGAAAAGTAGTATGTTTTTAAAAAATATTTTTCTAAGTATTTCAATGTAATTGTTTTCCTTTGTAATCCAATGTATGGTTTTTTGCATTTTGAAATTCTCCTGAGAGGAGTCCATATGTGTCACCAGACTGCCAGAGGGACTGGGTGCATGACACAAAAAAGGTGAAGAACCCCCACACCAACCCTCCATCCCCCAGGGAGAGAAAACCCTGGACACATCGATAGTTAGGGGACATGATCTGGAAGGGGTGAAAAATAGCAGACTGGTTTTATGTCTAGGGAATCATCAGAAGAAATAGGGTAGTTGGAAGGAGGGTGGTGGAGAGAGAGGTTGAGCTAAGTCTGAACACATGGAGTGTGAGTGCCAACAAAGGTATATGAGCTTACAGTATATCCAACAAGTATTTAGAAGTGTGGACTAGAATGGGTGGAGGGGGAAGATAAAACTCAGGGAGCCCTTTGCATAGAGGTGATAATGTAAGGCAGGGGAGAAAAAGGAGTGTCATGTTTGTGACTATTTCTATCTCAATGCCTATTTTTCTAAGTTCTAGAAAGTCAAATTTATTTATTTTTTAAAAGTCCCTGCATCCAGTGTTGCTGGAGAACCTACACAATATAAATGAGTAAGCACATGCTGGGTTTAAACCACTGGGGAACAGAAAAAGCTTCTATAAGAAAGGAACTTACAGTCTAACAAAGGGATGACAACCAAAAAGCTATATTATTACATAAGAACATTATAGAGTCCTCCAAAATGTACCACTTAGGGTCTAAGGGTGATGGTCCATAATATCTGGAGCAAGAGGCTGTCTGGAGGAAGGAAGTCATATCCCCATAGAATTGTTAGATCACATGAATACATACCAAAAATAGTGATACAGAAAATAACTGAGTTAAAAAAAAAAGACACCATGGGCTCTAAGAGAGGAAGTCTTCACAGTACTATAGAATCTGAGAGGTGAAAGGGTCCCCTGGAGATCACTCATTCTAACCCATAGAGGAACCCCCTCTGCAACTTCCCCAAGACTCAAGCAGCCTTCACTGGAAGATCTCTGGAGCTTAAGAAAAACCCACTACATCCTAAGGCAAGGGTTCTTTATCTGGGGTCCAATGAACTTGTTTTTTAAAAAAGTTTTCATCACTGTATTTGAATGATTAGTTTCATTTGTAATCCCATGTATTTTGTTTTATGCATTTACTAACATTCAAGGGTTAGGCATCACTAGGCTGCCACAAGAGCATTGATCACTGTCCTTTGTTCATCTTATTTGACTAAATTTTGTTTTTTTAAAATGTTTTTATTCATTTTGAACTTAAATACAAAAAGACCAAAGAAAACCCCAACCATTTCCATATACACAGCATAACATAGAATGAGAAAATTCAATACAAAAATATGAATTTCCATTTCAGACTGTTTACTTTTTTTTGAATAACCATGTAATAAATACTACACATTGTTTTCAAAGATATCCTACTTTTCTGTGCTTCCTTCTAAGTTTTCTTTTGTTCTCAGCTGTGCATTTTTTCTCTCTCCTTCCCCACCCCACCAAGGGAAGGCTACAATTAAAAATACACACACATATGTAAATGTGTAAAACCATATACTTCTATTTATCAGTTCTTTCTGTGGAGGTGGATAACATCTTCCTTCATAGGTCCTTTGTTGTTGATTTGAGTATTTCTGCTAGTCAAGATGAATTAGTCATTCAAAGTTGTTCTTAGGACAATATTTCTGTTGCTATGTATAACATCCTCTTGGTACTGCCTCATTTCACTTTTCATTATTCCATGCAAATCTTTCCACATTTTTCTGAAAATAACCAGTTTGTCATTTCTTACAGCACAGTAGTATTCGAACACAATCACGTACCACAATTTGTTTATCCATTCCCCACTGAAGGGCGTTTATCATTTTTAGCCATTCTGATATGTAAGATTATGTCTCAGTTATTTTAATTTGCATTTCCCTTACCAATGATTTAGAACATTTTTCATGACTATATGTAGTTTTGATTTCATCATTGAAAAAATGTCTGTTCACATTCTTTGACAATTTATCAATTAAGGAATGACTTGTATTCTTATAAATTCGACAAAGTTCTTTATATATTCAAAAAATGAGCCCTTTATCTAAAAGACTACCTATAAAATTTTTTCCCTAATTTTCTACTTTCCTTTTAATCTTGACTACACTGGATTTATTTGTACAAAACCTTTTTAACTTAATGTAATCAAAATTATCCATTTTATACCTCACAATGCTATTTCTTGTTTATTCATAAATTGTACTATCTTTGCCTGATAGGTAATACGTTCCACATTTTAATTCTTGTGATATCTCCCTTTCTGTCAGGTATCCATTTTGATCATATTTTGATAGGTAAATGATTTAAGATATTGGTCAAGAACTGATGGAGTCGGAATGCAAATCAAAGTATACTAGTTTCACTTTTTTTCATGTTTTTTCCCCTTTTGTTCTGTTTCTTCTTTCACAGCATGACTAATGTGGAAATCTGTTTATATGATTTCACATGTATAACCTATATCAGATTGCTTGTTGCCTTTGGGAGGGAGGGAGAAAAAAATTGGGACTCAGAATCTTTAAAAAAATGAATGTTGAAAATTGTCTTTACATGTAATTGGGAAAAAATACTATTAAATTTTTTAAAAAGATATTTGTCTACACCCAGTCTTATTTGACTTGTCAATAGATCTAATTGTTAGAATGGCTTAGGCTTGAGTCAGGGAAAATCTTTCTCACAGCAACCTGATTTCTCTTTGTATCCATACCAGGACCTAGCACAGCGCCTGGTATATAGTGAGCATCCAATAGTTTATTGATTGGATAACAAAAAAAATCTATAAACCCTTTTCCAAAGGCCAGCCCTTCCCATACCAGAACCCAGTTCTCATCCTCCCCTACCTGTTTTCTTTTGTTTGGAATAAACATGCCTTTGTTTGGAATAAACATGGTTTCTTCAATGATAGGGGTCTGGCATGCTCTCAAATCTCCCCACCACCAATGAGCATTTGTTAAATCATTTTCCACATGCCAGACACTGTGTTGTGGCCTGGGGATTGGCCAGGAAAGGGATATGGCTTTGATCAGTGAGTGAATTCATGTTTAGGGAATTCCTGGAAGGGGAGCACAGACTTGTCCAAGGTCACACAGCCAGTATGAGTCATCGCTGGGACCTAAAATGCACTTTTCCAAACTCAGGTCAATTCTCTAAACATGTGGCCTCTAACCCTGGGGACAAAGACAAAAAATGATGGTCCTTGTCCTTTAGTCTTACACGCTGCTGGGCACAGGAGAGGTGAGGGACCCATGGAAATGTACAAGTGTGTGCATAAAGTACACAAGATGAATCCAAGGTGGCTTGAGAAGGGCATTGACAGCTAGGAGTAATAAGAAAGGTTACACATAGGAGTTAGAAATCTTGAGGGAACCAAGGTGGCAAAGCACTAAGCAGAGGTCAGATTGGCATTGGTGAAAAAGAGGCAGGAGGACAGACAGAAGAAAACACATGCAGGATCTAGTGACGAGGCCCATGGATGGATGCAAAGAACTTGTGTTAGAATGAGCCTTGCCTCATCCCCAGGACATTAGGAAGCTTCAGGATGGAAATGTTATAAAAAATCGATATTTTTTTGTTCAGTCATGTCTGACTCTGTGATCCCATTTAGAATTTTCTTGGCAGAGACACTGGAATGATTTGCCGTTTCTTTCTCCAGTCTATTTTACAGATGAGGAAACTGAGGCAAAGTGAAGTGACTTGCCTAGGGCCCCATAGCTAAGAACAGATTTGAGCTCAGGGAGATGAGCCTTCCTGACTCCAGGCCTGGCACTCTAGCCAGTGTCACCTAGCTGCCAAGAATACTGATATAGGAATGGTGTCAACAAGGATAGATCAGGGGAAAGACAAGACTGAAGATAGGAAAGAAGTCAGAACCCTGCCGGATGACTTAACTTAGCTTTCAGGTCTTTCCTCCAAGAGAATATTACTGAACGAGAAATGCTAGAACACAAACAGTTAGCAGGGAGTAGAAGACTCCTCCTTCAGCCCTAATTTCCTTTAAAGGCAGGTTGAGGTGCAACCTCCCACCAAGCCTTGATTCCCACCACTCCTGGCTTCATCCTTTCCTTCTCAAAGTTACTAAGGGGGTATGTGCTGTATCCCCCAGTAGAACGTATGTTTCACAGAACACAGGTGTTTAATAAGTGTTTGTTGTTGAATTCAAGTTGGAGGTGGCAAGATTGCTTGGACTAGGCCAGGGTAGTGTCTGCAGGAACAAAGAGGAAGTAACACGTAAAACATCCTACTGCAGGCAGGATTCTTCAAATAAAACATCAGCTTCATGACTGGCTAGATATAAGACCTGATACTAGATCTAGGGTATTAAAGTGAGGAATGAAGTTAAAGAAATTTTATTTGTTTCAATTAGTAAGCATTTAGTTTCTCTCCTTTCAGCCAGCCCTCTCCCCACTCCCCAACTGGAGGGGAAAAAACCCAAACCTCTTTTAACAAGTAAGCAAAGTCAAGGCAAAACAAATCCTCCACTGTGTATCTACTTGTCTCCATCTGGATCCATTACCCTGTGTGTAAGAGGTGGGGAGATGCTGTATAAAGCTAAGAAAAGAGAGGCTCACCTAAGGAAACGAGATTTCGCCACACTTCATCAATATAATTTTATAATGAATTATTATAATTTACCTTTCATCCCTGGAAATAGGAACTTAAAATACTACAACATTAAATACTGCCCAATAGAAGGGAATTATTTTAAGCATGAAGCTTAAAACAAATCCTTCTGAGAATCCAACGTTCTCAATCATATAAAAATAAAACAAACTCAACCCTTATCTTGGCCTCTGGGAGAATAACTATTAAAACACCTAATTTTTTTTAAAAAATGGTATTTTTATTTCACCACAAAATATAAGCCTTGGAACAAAGTATGTTCATGGTAATTCTAATGGTGTCTATTTTTAAGTGTTTTTAAAAGTTCTCACTGGGCTTTGTTGCTGCTCAGTCATTTTCAGTTGTGTCCAACTTTTCATGGCCCCATCTAGGGTTTACAAGGCAAAGATATTGGAGAGGTTTGCCATTTCCTTCTCATTTGACAGATGAGGGAACTGAAGCAAGAGGATTAAGTGACTTGTTCAGGGTCACACATCTAATAAGTATCTGAGGTTGGATTTGAACTCAGGCGTTGCTGACTCCAGAACCAGCATTCCGTGCATCATGTAGGTCTTTGGAGATCATCTAATCCTGCTCATTTCCCTCATTTTACAGATGAGGAAACGAAAGTCTTCTGTTCTAGTCTTTCTATCCAGCAAACTGTCTATGTCTTAGCTATGCCCTTCCTCTGTTTGGTACTCTCTCTCTCTTCTGTCCTCTCTACTCTCTGTCCTAGTCCATGGATTCCTCCTTGTCTGTGGCCTAAGCAAAAGGAAACCAATCAGAACTACTTGAGTAGAACTCCATCCTTTCTATATAATATCTGACTAGCCTTGATCCCAGAGTCAAAGTGGGTGTTAAAGAACTGCGCCAGGCTTCACAACTAGGCTCCAACCTCCAACTTCAGGACTCTGCAAAAGTGCTAACAGTGTACCTATCGATCCTACTTAATAAACTGGCAAAAATCAGTCTTGGTCAACTTTCTACTGACCTAACATATACCTGCCACTGTGATGACTGAGTGCTGAAAAAGTCCATGTGCAGGTGCTATATAATACAAGAACAGATCTGATCTTTATTATTTTGGTACCCAAACTACAAAGTAGCACTTTCCGTAATCCCATCAATGTCTTATAAGCACCCATTTTAAAACCACTTTTGTGCTCGGAAAAAACATTAACTGACCAAAAGAGAAGAGTTGAAAAGTCATTCTTGCTGCTCTCCTTTAATGAGGAATCTTAAAGAGAAGATGTACCCAAAGGGACTGAACACAGATGTTACTGAAGGTACAGCTCAAAGGGAAAAGGCCCAGAGGCGTCAAGAAGCAAGCCCTGGTGACCAACATGGACTCTCTCTCCTATGTCAACAGTTACAGCTGGAGTCAGAGAAAAGACTAACATGTCCTTTGTGCAGCCTGCAAAAAATTAAACACAAAAAGATAATGGGTCTCTTCAGCGAGGGGCAACACTGACTTTTGGAGGAACATCTAGGTCCATCCATACACATGGAGTTGGAAAGTCCCAAAGACTTTAAGGAGTTCCTGGGATTTTTTTTTAAAGTGACATTCCCCAAGGTTCTGTAATAGAAGTCGGCTCTAAAAGCAATACAGCTAACAGCTGTCCATCCACACTTAAGTAGCATTCATTAAGCACCTACTATGTGCCAGGCGAAACAGTCCCTGGACCCAAGGAAGCTCTTTGAGAGCAGGAACTGGCTTTGTCTGTGCTTCTTTTAAGTATCCTCAGGTCAGCCCAGAGCCAGGGACATGGGAGCCGCGGGCACATAGTGGGGAGGCACTGAATAAGGGTTTTCTCTTTTACCTTCAGGAGGAAGGGCAGGCTGTCAGATGGACAAACGTTGGGGCTTTTTTCCTTCGATTACTAAACCTTGGTTAAATTCCACTTAAACATCCCCGGGACCGCGGGAAGTCCTTGGCGTGGGCAGGGACAAGAAGAGTTAACTTCCAGCTGTCAGCAAAGTCACCAGGGCTGGATGGTTTTGGGGGGGGGGGGGGCAGGGCCGTCTAAAAGCTGCGGGAATCGCAATGAAAAAGCCCCGTCTGGGACACTGCCTTAGCTGCGTGACCCTGGGCCTCAGTTTCCCCATGTGAAGAACTAGGGTCTCGGCGGCTAGCCCGCGCTCGTGGGGTCTGCTGGAGGAGGGAGGGGGAGGCTGACTCCAGGGGCGGGTCTGGGCCCCCGGGGAGCCCCCTCCCCCGCCCAGCCGGAGCGCGCGCGCGCACGCGCACACCGAGGCGCGCACGCGCACACCGAGGCGCACACGCACCGGGGCCAAGGCCGGAGGACGAAGCGGGGCGGAGCCAGCCCCCCTCAGCAGAGCCGGGTGCGAGGCCGGGGCTGCAGCTGGCGCTGGCGCCGCTTCCGCTGGCTGTTGTACAGCCTCTGGGCGATCTTCCGCTCATGGCCCGCGGGCACCGGCCGGTTGGTGCGGAGCTCTCGCTCCAGCCGGGTGCGGCCCTTGCTCCAGCCGGGCCCGCGGATGGGGTACTCCCGCAGGTTGTAGTAGTCGTAGCAGTCGTAGTGCTCCTCCTCGAAGCTCGCCAGCGGCAGCTCTTCCTGGGACTTCTGCCGGGTCAGAGACTGGAACCGAGGAGGCGGCGGGGGCGGTGATGGCTGCCGCTCCGCGTTCCTCTCCATCCCGTGGGCGCACTCCCGGGTCTGGGCGCTCCTCGGGCGAGTAAGAGACCCGCCACGTGACGGGAGCCCGGGGCGCCCATTGGCTTAGCTCAGGGGGCGGTACCTACAGTTCCCGCCCCCTCCGTGCGTCACAGAGCGCGCAGCCAATCGTCGCCCGACCTACGTCATCTGTCTTACCCTAACCCCCACCCACCTAGCTACAAGCGAGGAAACCCTCCCGAGTAGATTTAAATTGGCAGCTTGGTCCCCGCCCTCCTCGTCTGTAGAACTTGGAAAGGAGAAGAGAACTCCCGCTCCACGTGCCCTCTCTTCTCGTTCTCTTCTCGCGGGACTTCCTACAGCCTGAAGATCTGCCCGAACTACCGATCCCAGCATGCCTAGCTAGCGGGTTAAAGGACCTTATCTTCAAGCTGGTGTTCTCAAGGAGCTTAATAAGTGCTCTGTTACCCGTCCGTCTACTTTGTCAGTAATCGATCTGCCTACCTGAATGTAGTGTGTTAAGGTTTGCATCTAATAATAAAAGTAATAACACTGCTTTAAGACTGACAAAGCAGTTTACGTATGTTAGATCTAGCTCATCATAACAGCTAATACTTACACAGGACTTGGAGACTCGTGCAGTGCTCTCTGCTTGTTAATCTGTCCTTACCTTGCCTCAGCTTCATCCCTCCTTCCGGGCTCCTCTGCACCCATCACCTTCGGATGAAGCCCAGCAATAACACCCCCTTCCTTGGTGTGGTTCCATGACCAGCCGTTCCCCCCTCCACGGACGCTCCCAGCCTCCATGTCTTTGCCCCCACACAAAGCGCCCTCCTAAGTGTTGCAGCGTGCATGAGGACTCACTTCCCATCGATGACCTCTTTGAGGGATAGATAAATACCGGAGAGGAAGCTCTGAGTCAAAGGGCATGGGTACCTTGATCGCTTGATGTGCGCAGCAGCATGCTGCCCTACCCTGAGAGCCTGTCTGCCCCCCGCACCCCTCCCCAGCACTGATCGTTGCCATACTCGGTCATCTTTGCCAAAATGTAAGATGTGAGGGGACATCTCGGCTTGTTTGGGGTTTGATTTTCCCTTCTCTCATTATTCATGATCTGGCTCATTCCTTCGTAGGGCTCTATGCAGTTCTTTGTTCCTATCTCATAGCCACTTATCTGTTAGGAATTTACTTTGGTCATATCTTTGTATGAATATGTAATATAATATTGTGACTCCAAGAAGCTGTAGCATGCGCAGTGGCCACATCCCACATCCACCAGGTGTGGGTAGCCAACAGGCCTCAAACCTTTCAGTGAGCTAGGGGGACATCTGCCTCAAGCATGTGAAGACTTTCCCAGGAAGAAGGGGCAGATGGGAACACTTTGTTCAAACAGGCCTGGAAGGCTGAAACAGGTGCTTAGAACTTGGTCAAACGGGAGATACCAAGATTGTTCACCGTGTCCCAGGTCATTGCCAGTCCTCTTGACTTTTGTCCTGCCACTGGAATTAAATGACTCTGGAGGAGAGACCCTTGTTTGGACAAGAATACATCTCCTGTTCACAGTGGTGAAAGGTATATAATCTACTTCTCTTCCACTTTTTCTATTATTTCATTGATTTTCAAATTTGCAGAGTTCTGCTACCCATCACATTCTCACCCCATGGAGAGCCTTCCTCAGAAACAGGAGAACCAGCCTCTGACACTTATTGGCCTGGTGACTGGGCAAATCGCTCAACCTCTCGGTGCCCCCCAGACAACTCTTCAAGACTTTAAGTTTCTGAGAAAATGCCAACTAGCATTGTAGAAGGAATTTCTTCATTTGGGAGTTCCCTATGCCAGTGAAATCACAGGCCCAGTTCCAGTATCAAATTGGATGAACTCAACTTAAAAAAGGATTGGATCTTTCAATTTCACTCTGCAGAAAATTGAGGCCAACCCTGGACCCAACTTGAAACATTTCTCATACCTTCTCATAACTGCTGTGTCCTTGGGCACATACCGAGACTCTCTGCTCAGTTTCCCTATTTATAAAATGAGAAGCCTAGACTAGATGATCTTTGAAATCCCTTCCAATTATATTAATGAGAGTTTAATTTGTTGTACTAGGGCAGGGCTAAGGTTCTGTTAAATGTAGACCCAATAAGACAAATATGCAGAATTCCTGATAAATAGTTTTCTCTTTGCCTTCTGCATATTTGTCTTGGGCCTACATTTAACAGAACCTTAGCCCGATTCTATGCAGATTCATTTTCCTGAATTCAGATCTGGCCTCAGATACTTAATAGCATGTAACTCTGCATGCTGGATGAGTCACTTAGCTCTGATTGCCTCAATTTCCTCAGCTGTCAAATGAGCTTGAGATGGGAATGACCAACTACTCCAGCATCTTTGTCAAGAAAACCCCAGATGGGGCCCCTGAGAGTCAGACATGCCTGGAACAACTGAACAGCAACCAGAGATGAAGTTGCACTCTGCCATATGCTGACTGCAGAGGGAGTCAGCCTGCTTGGGCAAAATCCGGGATCCTTGGACTATTGCAACTCTTGGTATTTGTCACAGTTATAGCAGGAGATGAGGATTTTCATCTAATGTGAAAAAAAACAGCTTATCAACAGACCACAGCACTTTTAGCAACAGTGAACAGGGGTAAAGGAAGCAGCGTGGAAGGTGTCGAAGAGCAGGGCTGCAAATGGAAGTGGGCCAGTTGTGCTGGCAGACCCAGATGGGAGAAATAGTGGTGGCACTCAGTGCCTGAGGTTTGCAAAGCACTTTCCACACATTAGCTTACTTGATCCAGTAATCCTAGAGCTAGGGGCTATTGTCATCCCCACCTGATAGATAAGGAAACTGTACCAGGCAGAGGTTAAGTGACTGGGTCCAAGTGCTGTGCTAAGTACTGGGGTACAAACAAAAGCAAACAAGACAGCCTCTGCCTTCAAAGCGCTTACGCTGTAAAGAGGGAGGACTACGCAGAGGAGGAAGCTGGAAAGGAGAAGGGGAGGGAAGGGTCCTTGGCCACAGTGATAGAAGCGTGGCCAGAAAAGGGGCTAGAAGTTAGGCATGGCAGGAGAGGGTCAGGGTCCCCAAGGGGACGATTTTCTCTGCGTCTGGGGGATGCTCCTCTCTCTGATCCCTGTCTGGATCTCCCTGTCTGGATCTCCCTGTCTGGATCTTCCTGCCTGGAACTAGTATAGTCACTCTCCTTTCTAAGAGCCAGCCAAAGTTCCTTCCTGTGGGACCACATGTTCTAGCATTGAATGAGATAACCTCATTCTGCCCCTGATTAGCAGGGCTTCAGCCTGGAGCCAGGGAGGCCACAGACGAGGAAAGAGAAGGAGGGAATGACTTAATTTTCCCTCCCCGTTGCCATAAACAGCTAACCTATAACTCAAACAAGTCCTCTGCCTTTGAGCCCAGGAATCCCAGGAGCTGATTCCTGTTTTAAGGCAGAAACCCTCTGAGTTCCTTAGCCACAAGAGGTATTAGATGGCAGTCACCCACTGGGCCTGGGAAAGGGCCCTGGCACAGAACCAGGGGCTGACCTCAGGGCCAATGAGTGAAAGTTCTAGCCGCCCTCCCCACCCTGCCCAACACAGACTGCCCTGGGAATGAGATGGGGCCAGGGTGTGCCTGTTTAAAGAAGCTAATCAGGGCAGATACAGACAGGGCTGTTGCTAGAAAAGTGGGAGGCCTAGTCTTTGCCACCTTAGGCCAACATCGTGGGGCAGGAACAATTATCTTGCCAGCACTTTCCAGTTCTCCCATCAACTCCCAGTACTAATGATTTAACTGCGCCTTCATTAGAAACTACTCTCAGGAAAATGCGACATACCAGTGAAGGTTCCCTGGCCCCCTTCAAGCTGTTTTAACTAGCTCACTCTTCCCTAGAGATGGCTACTATCCCTTTGGGATCTGTCTTTCCTAAACTACTAAACCTCAGTGCTGATTCAGAGACGTCTTTTCAGTTGGGTTATTCTGGAGTCCCAGCTAGCAGAATTACAGAGCCAGAGTCGGGAGGAACATCAGAGGGGGTCAAACCCAGGTTTATAGATGAGAAAACAGGCTCAGGAAGATGAGGTGACTTACAGGATGAGATCCAGAAATAGAAGGGGCCTCAGGGCCCTTCAGGTCCAACAGGAACACAGAGGTTAAGGGATGTGCCCAGATCACATGGAGTGGAGGGGAGGGGGTCACATGCCCAGAAGCCCTCTGGGTCCAGAGCCGGGGCCTTCCCCACAAGTACCAGGCTGTCTGCAAAGCCACCCCATTTTTAGTTTACTCTCCTATTTGGTGCCATATAATTAGGAGTGGGGATAGTGGCCTATATACATCATGAGAAGCAGTGCAATTTTGGCGACTCATTACGAGGACAAGTCCTGGAGGACTATTTTTAATAAATCACTAAAGCGTTGCTTCTATCCACATATCCTGACTCCAAGCGACTCAGAAAGAAAAAAGTGAATCCAATTCAATCACAGAGAGGCATCAAGGCAAACAGAAAACTGCTCCAAGTCCTGTGTGTGGACTGAAGTCAGCCAGTCTTTGCCTTGAGCTTAAACCTCATTCTGATGGACGTTTCTGAGTTTTTGTTGACTAATTGGCTTTGGGTTCACACCCTATTACTACCTGGGTTGGGCAGCACCTTGCGGTCCCTTTAAATGAAGGAATGTGTACAAATGTTCTGGCTCCACAAACAGAAACATTTTCCATCAGTATTTAGTCACTGTGGGACTAAATGTAAGGGAAGAGAACTGCCCCAATCAAAAAGCCCTGATTAAGCACTGGTTCTGTGTTTGGCATTGGGGCTGCCAAGGGAAGAGACACCCTTCTCATGAGGAGTTTGCTTTCTAATGGGGGGATAACAAGGACCTTTATATAAGGAAGTATGGACAGAACCCCTTTGAAGATAACCAGCACAGAGTGGTTCTATGCACCATGGTTGGGGAGGGGAGGGCAGAGGGAGCTGGGGGAATCAGGAAAGAATTTTTGGAGAACATGGGACTTGAGCTATGTTTTGAAGGATGAGAGGGTTTCTGTGAGATAGAGGTAGAAAAGGAGTGAATTCCAGGCTTGGAAGGCTTTGGGGACATGAGAAGATTTAACAATTAAGGTAAGACACACCACAGACTGTTTTTAGGAATGGGATGAAGGTAGGTAGTATATACTACTCTCCACTTTCCACTTCCTGAAATGCAAACAATTTTGGTAAAAGTCATTATCAAATCCTCGTTGGGTGAAACAGGATACCTGTGAGTGTTTTAAAGTGAGAGGAAGGGCCCTTGATGGTTCATTGCCCAGAAGTAGGTTCACCGAGACTCTCTCCAAATGTTGGATCTACAGAAGCTGGAGAATATTTTGAATGCTCCAAAAAAAACCACCAGAAAGGGCAAATCCACACATGGGCTAAGGCCTGGGTCCCCATACAGTTCCCCATAACACATGAATAACAAATTTGTAATTTGGGCATGGTATCACTCTGTGCAACTAATAAAGTAGAATTTTAATTATGGTTCAATGTTGCATTTTTTCACTTATGATTTCACTATGCACTAAAACCAGAGGCAGCTAGGTGGCGCAGTGGAGAAAATGCCAGACCTGGAGTCAGGAAGATTCCTCTTCCTCAGTTCAAACATGGTCTCAGACACTAGCTATGTGACTCTGGGTAAGTCACTTAACCCTGTTTGCCTCAGTTTCCTCATCTGTCAAATGAGCTGAAGAAGGAAATGGCAAACCCCTCCAATATCTGCCAAGAAAACCCCAAGTCAGGTCACGAAGAGTCAGACACCTGAAACTGTTGAAATTGGAGGGAGCCTTATCTAATTAGATGAACTGGGTAAAAGCTGCCTAGTTTATTTAATGAATTAAAAAAACCCACAAAAGTAAGCAGGAGCTGGAAGATTTAATCACTTATTCACCTCAGTTTCCCTCTGCCCATGACCAGATCTAGGATCACACAGTTTCAGGGGGAAGAGACCTCAGAGACCCTCCAACCCAACCTAGATCTAAACACGAATTCTCCCTACATGATAGCAGCAGGCAGTCATTGAGACTTGGCTTGTAAACCTTTAAGAGCCAACTGAGGGATGCATATCTGTGATCCCTGTTACTATGGGAAGCCAAGGCTGGTGAATTGGTTGGGTTTTGGAGTTCTGAGCTGCAGTACAGCTAAAACTCATTGGGCATTTGTGTGAAATAGTAGTGCAAATGTCATGGGCCACCAGAAGCAGGAGGCTGCCATGCTGTCTAAGGAAGGGTGAATCAGCCTGGGTAGGAAATGGAGCAGGGCAAAGTTTCTGAGCCCATCAATCAAGAAATGTTTATTTAGTGCTTACTATGTGCTGTGCACTAGGCTAAGCAGTAGGGCAAAAGACAGTCCCTGCACTCAAGGACCTTACAATCTTATTGGGGAGACAACATATAACCAAATATATACAAATATATATGTGTATATGTATGTATGTATATAAGTAATATGTATGTATGTATGTATAATAAATGTATGTAAATAAATATATGTGTACACACATACACACAAAGATATATATGATAAACAGGAAGTAAATAACAGAGGGAAGGTGCTAGAATTGAGAGGGGTGTGGAAAAGCTTCCAGTAAAAAAAGGGATTTTAGTTGGGATTTAAAGGAAGCTAAGGAGGTCAGTCATCAAAATGAAGTCCAGAGAGAGTGTTCTAGGCACGGATAATAGCTAGAGAAAGTGCCCAGTGTCTTGTCTGTGGGATAAGTCAAATCGAGGAGTAAGGTGTAAGAAGACAGGAAACACAGGAATGGGCTAAAGTATGCCTTTGGCTTTGAATGCCAAACACAGAATGTTGCATTTGATCCTAAGAGCAGGGAGATGGGGCTGTGGATGGCCACTATAATGCCAGGCTGAGCTAGATATGGACATCCAGTCTCAAATAAATAGGCAAATAAATAAAAGAAAACCTCCAGCAAGAGGGGACCTACTACCTGCTGATGCAGCCAGTGTGTCTTTAGTGTAGATTTAATTTTTAGGAAGTTTTCCTAAACCTCAAGCCTAAACTTGCCTCTCTGTCATGTCTAAGCCTTGCTTTCCCCACCTTCTACCCTCTATGGCCAGCAGAACAAGTTTAATGCAGTTCTCTGCAATAGCTGTTCAGATACTTGAGGCCAGCTACCTCGTCCTAAATCTCTTCTTCAAGCTATCTCTCTATTTCCCACTTCTGATCCTCATATGGCTTCATACTGAAGCTTTTGCCCATTCCGGCTGCCCTCCTTTGGCCCCTCCTCTCTGGCCTATCAATGCTTTTCCTATTGTGTGGGATGGCTCAGGTCCCTACATAAATCAATTACTCAGAGGCCTCTCAAAGTGATGACAGAAAACAGATTTATTCAATTCTCGAGAAGCGGGGCTAACCTGTAGGAGTAGGAAAGCTGAAGACAAAGAAAAGGGCAGTGATTTATATAGACCCTAACGCAGGTCCCTCCTCCCCCCACTGACCATTATCCTCATTAGCTGAGAATATGATCTTACATTCTAGACACAAAATCTAACCAATCCTTTTTGAAATGAAGACATTGAGGAATTATGTGAGTTTTGTCCAATCATTGAGACCCTAATACACTACACAATTTTATATTCTTATATGGAACTATTCTTTTCTAAAAATATTGTAACCTTGAGCCTTTAGGCCTTACCTCACCCCTGGAAGATGAATTACAATCTGAGAAGTCTTCACTAAACCTATCCCACTCACTATTATATCCCATCTTGAATGCAAGCTGATATTCTATATGTGGTCTGGCCAAGGCAGATATGGTGCCATTATTGCCTCCCTAATCCTGGATACCGGGCATCTCTTATGCAATCTGAGATTGCGTTATCTTTCTAGGTCGCCATATCACACTATTGACTCATACCAAGCTTGTAATCCCCAAACACCAACGCTGACCCCACCCCCACATCTCTTTCAGTCAGACTGGCATCTGGTTGTGCCTTCTCCTTCTATACTTTCAAAGTTGATTTTTTCAACCCTCCCAAAAAAGTACTTTGCATTCGGCACTTTGCATTCATCTTATGAAAGCTGACCCAATTTGTCAAGATGTTTTTCCATCTTGACTGTCACCTAACATGTTATCTCTTCTAATGTATTGTCATCTGCGAAACTGATTTATGTACCATCTATGTTATTATTCAAGAAATTGACATAAACTTCAGACAACAAAGGGACCAAAAGGGATCCCTGGGATGCTCCAGTGGAGATCTCCTTTCAAGCTGACATTGAATAATGATTACTCTTTGGCTTCAAACATTCAACCAGTTCTGAATTTGCCTAAATGTACCATTATTGAGGCTACAACCTCCCTATCTTTTCCATAAACATAATATGAGAGACTTCATTATATACTTCACTAAAATCTAGGTAAATAGAATTCAGCTGTATCTCTAATGCTTTCCTAATCTGCCATTCAAGGATCCTGGTCAGAAGAGGAAATGAGCGTGTTCTATTCATCCATTTGTGACCAATGCTTGCCTTCCTGGGTGTTTTCTTAGCTATCGCTATGGTAATAGGGTAGAAATCAAATTCACCAGTTTAGAGTTTGCTGGCTCCAATCTCTTTTTTTTTTTTTTTGGAAAATTAGAACAATATGGTGGTAGAGCTCCAAACCTATTCTCCCTGATCTTCCTCCCTCCCTCCTTCCCTCCCTCCCTTCCTTCCTTCCTTTCTAGACAACATAAGTTTCATGAGGTTAGGGACCTTGTTTTACATGTATGCATACACTCACATATAAATTTACTTTGTTGTCGTTCAGTCATGCCTGACTCTGGGGGTTTTCTAGGCAAAGATACTGGAGTGGTTTGCCATTTCCTTCATCAGTTCACTTTACAGATGAGGAAACTGAGGTAAACAAAGTGACATGACTTCTTCAAAAAGCAACTGAACTCAAACTGAGCTCTTAGGCATCATAACTCACTGGAATCATTTAGAAAATCCATGATAACAGTTGTGTTCAAAGCAGTTCATTATACAAAACTTTCCTAATTCCAAGATTGTCAAATTGGGGTCTACAGAATCTTCCCTAGGGTACTGGTGTGGAAGCTTGCTTAAAGTCTTCTGGGTGTATTGTCCAAGTATTATTTGGTCTTTGGTGTTCTTACAAGATTACCCAGTTAGGGGCAGCTAGATGACTGGACCTGAAATCAGGAGTATCTGAGTTCACATCTGGCCTTAGACACTTGCTAGCTTATGACTCTGGGCAAGTCACTTAACCCCTATGTGCCTCAGTTTCCTCATCCAGAAAATGGGAATAATAATGTTGTGTTGGAATGAATGGAATGGAATGAGACAATGCTTGTCAAAAAACATTTAGCTCAGTGCTTGGCACAAGTAAGTGCTATTTAAATATTAGCTATTATTATTTCATATTTCAAGCTGATGTGAAGATATTATTTGTGAATCTGCAACTCCTGCCTCTAGTTTCTTTTCATCTTCTCCCTGGAACAACATATCTGTTCCCCAATTCAAAGGCCTTGCCAGAAAGTGCCTAGGTTGTAAATTCATTATCATTGTTTTCTAATGACCAAAGAAATTTTCTTATAACATCCATGCCAAGCCTAACTATGGTAATATTTACTTATTGTTATTATTGATATACTATTATTATCATTGACATAATAATAATATTGTTGGAGAGTAGGATCAGGAAGACTTAGGTTCCTGGCTCATACACACACTAGCTGTGTGACCCTGGGCTCTTGCCCTAGGTGACTTTCTAAGATTATAAATGACAAATGGTTTGAGCGATTTTTACACACAGGGAATTCTCTACATAGATGAAATCACAGGTCTCCCCCTGAAATTGTTATTAATTATTACAGAGTCTCAGCATGCTTCCATAGCACTGACATTTGGCTTTTCTAGGATTCACTTTCTTTTGCCAAAATCCTACTTTGCTTCCACATTGTGGAATGAAGGTGCCAGGGGTTGTGTTTGAGAGGAATTAAGTGACCTGCCCAGGATGATCCAGTGAGGATGTGGATCTGAGGTAGGGTTAGAGCCAAGTATCCTTGATTCCAAGGCCAGCGCCTCGGCCACTGCAACGCCTAGCTGCTCAAATATTTGGAAACTCTTGGACTACAAAGGCTATTCATTTGGAAAGAAGAAGGAAAACTTCTAGAATATAAAGTCTCCAAGCCCTTTCAAATCAGGGTTAACACAAACACTAAAGTACAAAGTACCAGTATCAGTGACCTGGCCTTCAATGACCACAAGTCAATGGTGTTGAACTTTGGAAGCACCTTCTGGCAGCTTGTCTCAAAGGGCTTTACACATCTACACATCACCCCCCACACACCCTTCCACGTAGTCGAGGAGAGAATTGTAAAGTGATGAGTCATTGCAAAATCCCTAACATCGGTTCCTTCTTTCTCCTTTCCCCCTGGTCTTTGACAGAGAGGTAGCCTTTCTCTTTGGCACCATTCTTGTCCCCTCTTCTCCCCTATAAGAGGTCATCCAATCTGTCATTCTCTATCTCTTCTCATATCTTTAACCTCTCCTTGTTAACTGATTCCTTCCCTCCTGCCTTCAAACATGACTAAATCAACCCCATCCTTAAAAAAACTTCACTAGACCATACCATCTCCTCAAGCTATTATCCCATATCTCTCCTTCCCTTCCCCAGGGAACTCCTAGAAAAAATTAGCTACGCTCATTCCCTACATTGTCAGTCTGGCTTCAGACCTCATCACTCAACTGAAACTGCTCTCTCCAAAGTTACTAATGAGCTCAATTGCCAAATATTATGGTCCTTTCTCAGTCTTCACACTCCCTTACACCTTTGCAGTTTCTGACACTACGATCATCCTCTCTGCCTGGATATGGGCTCCCTTCTGGGTGTTTATGACATTCCTTTATTCTGGATTTCTTCAGTCCTTTCTGACATCTCTTTCTCAGTCTCCTTTTGGAGTACATCATCTTTATCATGCCCCCTCATTGTGGGAGTTCCTCAAGGTTCTGCCATAGATTTTCTTCTCTCTCTCTCTCTTTCTCTCTCTCCATTTCTCTCTTTCTCTGTCTCTCTCTTTCCCTTTCTCTTTCTCTTTCCTTTTCACCATCTTTCTGACTTTCCATTTCTCTCTCTTGATATCCCTCTCTCTTTCCATCACTCTCTTGCCATTTTTCTCTCTTTTACTCTCTCTCTCTCTCTCCCCCTCCTCCCACAGGTTTAAATATCATTTCTGTATAGATGACTCCCAGATCTATGTGTCTCCTCTTAGTCTCTCCCTCAGCTGGGCTTTATAGTCTCACTTCATTAATTGCCTAATGGACATCCCAAATAGCTTAGCCTGAAGACATCTAAAATTCACCATGTCCAAAACTGAACTGATCTTATTTCCTTTCCCAATGAACTCTCCCCTCCTCTTCCTAGTTTCCCTATTGCTATCAAAGAACCCACTGTCCTTCTGGTGCAACAGGTTCATAACCTTGCCATTATCTAGGACTCCTCACTCTCTCACCTCACTTTTCTCACAACCAAGTTGCCAAATCTTACTGGGGCTTTTTTTAACCTTAAAAATGACTCTCATATCTATCCCTGCCTCTCACTCACAAGATGTCACCTTAGTTCATTCCCACATTAGCTCTTCTCTGTACTATTGTAACTAATTGGTGTCCCTTTCTCATGTCTCTCCCCACTCCAGTCTATTGTACTCAAGCACAGATCTGACCATGGGCCTCCTCAATGTAACCAATTCTAGTGACTTCTTATCAAAACCTCTAGGATAAATTCCTCAGTTTTGCTTTTAAAGTCCTAAATAAACTTGTCCCAATGTATCTTTCCAGGCTCGTTGTCCTGCTCAAGCAATCTGCAAATCAGCTCAACTGGCCTTTTTTCTGGTCTTCATACACAGTCATCTCTCGTCTCTGTTTCTTTGCACTGGGAATGTATCACCTCCTTGCCTTTGCCTGTTGATGAATACACACCCTCCTAGCCTCTGACCTCACTCCCACTCTGCTGTAGGCCCTTATCACCTCACTCCTGGACTACTGTAATAGGCCAATGGTGGGTCTGCCTGCCTCAAGTCTCTTCCCACTCCAGTCCAGCCTCCATTCAGCTGGCAAAGTGATTGTCCTAAACACCTGTCTAAGCACATCCTCCACTACTCAGTAAACTCTAGTAGTTTCCTATTGCCTCCAAGAGCAAATACAAAATGCTCTGTTTGGCCTTCAAAGCCCTTCACCACCTAACCCCTCCTACCTTTCCAGTCTTCTTCCACCTTACTCTCTAACACTCTGCATTCTAGCCATACTGACCTGATGGTTCCACCAACAAGACCCTCCGTGTCTCAGCTGGAGAATGCCCTGGGCGTTCTCTTGGGCTGAGACCCCATGCTTGGAATATTCTCCTTCCTCCTCTCTATCTACTGACTTCCCTGGCTTCCTTTAAGTCCCAATTATAATCCCATCTTTTAAAGGAATCCTCTTAATTCTTGTGCTTTCCCTCTTTTAATTATTTCCTGTTTATGCTACCGATAGCTTGTTCTTTATATATATACACATATGTGTATGAATATACACACATATATACATATATAAATATATAACTATAGTTAGGGGTGGTTTAGTTTTTAAATAACCTTTTAAAGATGGAGATTTTGGTTTAGGGGAGAGGACTGATACCAAGAAGAAACCCTTTGAGTTGATCTATTAGCTTTTTTGGTGAGGTGATTGGTTCAAAAGATGTACTCTCCTACCCTATAAATCTTCATGAGAAATTTCCAGTTGCAATGATTTAACCAGTGGTTCCACATTCCTTGAGATCCTCTTCCAGCTTTAGAGTTAAGAACCTCTCTGATGCCAGACTCTAAGGATAGTTGGTATCCACCTGAGTCACCCAACTTTCACCTATGTCTCTATAGTATTGCACGGTGTACCCAACCCAGTAAACTGACTCAGCAAATGGGCCAAACCAGATTGAGGGTAGCCGAGGGGTCTCAAATCAGTCAGTGTCAGTGAGCTGAGGGTGTCTACCCCAAGTAGTATAATGGGTGGAATGAGAACAATTTGTTCCAAGGGTCACAAAGACAACTGAAGCAGGTATTGCAGAGTGTTTAGAGTCTGGTCAGACATTGAAGACGTCAAGATCATCCACTGAATCCCAGGCCATCACCCGTCATCTTGACTTTGTCTTGCCACTGGACTTGGATGACTCTGGAAAAGAGAGTAAGGTTGATGACCTGACTCAACCTCTGCCTCCTTTGAATGCACTTCAAGAATGAATCAAAAATCCCTCTGAGCTACACAGCTACTTGGGAGATGTTCGGGGTGATTCGGTCTCTTTTTAACTTTTTCCTTGGGATTCTTTTCATAGGCTGGATCCTCCAATGTGTGAGTTTTCTTGTTCCTCAACTCCTCTATCACGTACAGAGTTACATCTATGAAGAACCTATACTACGTACCAGGTACTAGGGGTATAGGAATAAAGAATGAAGTCACTCCTACTCACAAGGAACTTCTGTTTTGAAGGTGGAGACAAGAAATACAGATATAAATATACACAACACAAACATGGAATGAATAAATACAAATAGATCCACAGCGTTCAGTAGAAGGTAGTTTAGAAGGAGAGGCGTTAGAGTTTGGGACGATCAGGACACAATTTATGCTGGAGATGGTGTTTTGAAATGTGTTTTATTAAATTATTTTTTAGTCTGAGCTTAAACACCAAAAATAACATTTCCATACACACAGAATGGAAGAAAAGAGGAATCTCTATGAAACTGTGAATCTCCATTTCATGACAGTTTGCCCACCATGGCCTCTGTTTTTCTTATTCATTGCTCATTCATTTCTTATTCACCTTTAATACTCTCTGAAAATATTAAGGATCTGAAGAGATACTTATTTCTTCTCCCCCACCAGACTATTAGCACTACATCATTGTATAGCTACTTCTACCTTCTCAGAAAAGTGCCTCAGACACTTGCTAGCTGTGAGACCCTGGGCCCTGTCTGCCTCAGCTACTTCAACTGTAAGGTGGGGATAATAATGGTATCTGTTTTCTATTTCTATTTATGAGAATCAGAGGACATAATATTTGCAAAGTGATTAGCACAATACCAGTCATACAGTAGGCGCTTAATAAGTAGTTGTTTCCTTCCCCCAAATATATTTTTACCTCCCTAGGTTTTCGAGCTGTGCCTTAAATGAAGACCTCCTCTGTGGAGGTGAGGAAGAGTGCCTTCCAGGAACGTGGGATACTCAGTGCAAGAAATTCTTTAAGGTTTGCAAAGTAATGGAGATGCCTGAAATACGTGGAGAGGAAAGAAATGGACTACAGAAGTCTGGTTGAAGTGGGTTCATTGGTGATGCAGAACTCCAGTCGCATTTCACTTTTCAGTTAGTGGTGGTTTCTTCCAAACTGGGCCCTATGTTTTCTCCCATGCCAGCCTTTGAACAATGGAGACCTTTTCTTGAACTTGAAATGGGTGAAGAAGAAACACACTCTGTACTGTTAGAGCATTTTTAATGCGTCCAGGACAGTAACTGGTCAATTCTTCCGTCCATCCACTTTGCTTGAGTTGCTCCCCAGTACATTTTGATGAGCTGGGCTTTTGTCAAGGGGAACAAAGCAGGCTCTAATGGCCATGTTGATTTGAATGCTTGCATTGTCTTCTCTTATTGTTTCATCGTCCTTGGGGAAAAATCCAAAGTGGCGGCAGCAGCGTTGGGAGGATGTAGTGTTGGCTCACTGTTTCCTCTGCTGACGAGATGCAACAGGCCATGAGAACAGGGTTGGGTGGGCAAGGAGTTTGAAATCTCCCATTCGAAACAAGGAAATTCAGAAAGCAACAATTAAAACTCAAAAATTTTCTTCTCAGTCTCCCAAGTACTTTCTCTTGTTTCTTTATTTTGCACCCTGGAAACCACAAGGAGTAATTTCAGAGTTTTAGTTTAATTAGCAATGACATTTTTTTTCCAGGCCAGGAATGGAAACAGTGAACCTGACTTTAAAAAAAAAAGCCCAAAACATTTACTTTCTAAAATCTCATCTTTCCTGACTCTGACTTCCTATTCTCTTGACCTTTTACAGTAGAGCTACCCTGAGATAGATAGAAACACAGAGAGACATAGAGACAGACAGATAGACAGACAGACAGACAGATAGATAGTTGTTGTTCAGTTGTGTTTAACTCTTTGTCACCCCATTTTGAAATTTTCTTGGCAAAGATACTGGAGTGGTTTGCCATTTCCTTCTTCAGCTCACTTGACAGATGAGGAAACTGAGGCAAACAGGGTTAAGTGACTTGCCCAGGGTCATACAGCTAGTAAGTTTCAGAGGCCAGATTTGAATTCGTGAAGATGAGTCTTCCTGACTCTAGGATAGGCGTTCTATCCACTCAGTCACCTAGCTGTCTGAGGTAGAGTATATTTATTAAACAGTCCTTACTATGTGCCAGATATTGTGCTAAAGCCCTGTGGATACAAAACAAACAAAACTAGATGATCCACACTCTCAAGAAGGCCACATTCCAGTAGGGAGAACAAACCATAAAGGGGAACTGAAAGAGGAGGGGAAGGGAGGAAAGGGACCCAGGGCTGCTGGTGAAGCAGTTTGGAAGGTGAGCAGAAAGGAAAGTGAGCAGTGTGCCTCAGGCTTCTCAGCCTAACAGGGTTAAGGCACAGGGCCTCACCCCCAGTCCTGCAAGAGGCCACAGGCCAGAGTCATCCTCTATTGGGCAAGGTATGCAGCAGGAGCAGATGGTTGAGCAAACAGTGAGTCAAGGAGGCAGCTTCCTTCCAGTTCCCTTTTCTCCTATGGAATCTTGTGGCCTGATTTTTCCTCCAGCAGCGAACTTTGCATCTCATGCCCTTAATCTGAGTTAGCCAGTTGTGAAATCTAGCTGCCTTCAAGAACTAGCTCAGATCTCCTCTCCATTTGGAAGCCTTCCTGATGGCCCTTAATAGGAATGCCTGCCCTTAGTTGATTATCACAGGTTTATCCTGTGTATGGCTTGTCTGCACACAGCTGTTTTTATGTTGCTCGCACTGAGACTCCCCATGAGGTCCTTGAAAGCAGGACTTGTCTTTTGCCTCCTTTGTTTTCATAGAGCAGGGTGGGGAACCTTCAGCCTCAAGGGGTGTTCCTCTAGATCCTCAAGTGTGGCTGTACATATGAACACAACACGCATGTACCCATATATACACACCTTTGTGTATGTGTACATCGGAATTTATTCATCTGTTTCCTTCTCCATTCATTTATTCGTTTATTGATTTCTGTTGTTTTCCTTCAGGAGAACAGAAGCTTTTTGAGGACACAAACTGTCTCACTTTTATATAGTGCCTGGCACATAGTAGGCACTCAATAAATTTCTGTTGATTTAAATTTAATTTAACTGTGTGACCTTGGACAAGCCATGCCACCCTGTTTGTCTCAGTTTCCTCATCTGTAAAAAAGACTGGAGAAGGAAATGGCAAATTACTCCAGCAGCTCTGCCAAGAAAGCCCCAAATAGGATCACAGAGAATCAAATATGACAGAAGAACCACTGAAAAACAACAAAAGATGCCAAGGACAAGGCAACTTATAATTATAAAATTTTTATATCTGGCAGGGACTTTAAAGCTTATCTAATTCACCCTGTTTATTTTACAGATGAAGAAAATGAGACCAGAAAAGGGAAGTAGTTTGTTCAAGCTAGTTAGTGAGAGAGCCACAACATCTGTGCATTCTTGACAAACTTGGGTTCCAATAATTTAATTAGAAAAAAAATGAATGGAAAACCTGGGATCCTACAGAGTCACAGTGTTAGAGGTAGAAAGGAACATGGCAGTTATATAGCCCATCCCCACCACCCCACCCCCACCCATTGTACAGAGGAGGAAACCCAGGAGTTTGGGAGTTGGGCTGGGCCATTGGCAGCCTTTGCCCTCCAGAGCAAACAAGGGTGAGTGGAGGTGGCATTGGTTCATTAGATTATGCTGCTAACAAGCTTGGACAAGTAGAGAGTTGAGGAATGTGGCTAGCCAGGGTATAAAAGTGGAGGGACAGACTGGTTGTCATCAGAGCTGAGGAAGTGACTGCTTTCTCTAGAGCTTTTTCACCTAGGACTTTGCTCCCTAAAGTTGGCTGGATCAGTGTGTTCCCTTGGGGGGGGGGGTGTCTTTCCTGACTATGTAAGAAATGTATATGATAAAGGCCCAAGATTGATTCCCCCTTCCCCCCAAACAATCGTACATTTAAATACTCCATTAGACCATAAGATCTTTGAGAACTGTCTGTGTTGTGTTTCTTGACATCTGTCCTTGGTTTAGAAAGATCACAGGCTTTATTGGACTGAATTCTCAATGAGCTCTTCCTTTTGCAGGCAGATTGGGGTTTTTCTGTGTGTATTTAGTATCTTATTTTTCCCCAGTTACATGTAAAAACAATTTTTGACATTTATTTCTAAAATTTTGAGTTCCAAACTCTCTCCCTTTCTCTCTCCTCTGCCTCCCCCACTGAGAAGGCAAGCATTTCAATATAGGTTATACATGTGTAGTCATTGCAAGCAAGATGCCATTACAAAAGTGTCACACCCATGGTGTATCTTTCCATGGCCCTTTGAGTTAATGATTTTAATTCTTATTAGCTCATGTTTTGTGATTGACAGCCACATAGTGTGATTGGGAGAATGATGATATTAAACAGAGGGGCTTTGGCAGTAGTGTGTGTGGGGGAATATCATTGAAAATCCTGCCCAGTTTCATGTCATCTCTGACTGGTAAAGAAGAGGGGTGCCTCAAAGTTAATGATAAACTAACTTAGTATTAGAAAATTGCCATGCTGAAGAAGCCAGTCATGGAGCAACTCTCAATTGCTTTAGGATTCCAGTGTAACTATCCTGGCTGAGTGTTTGTCTTGGGAGATTGATTCTACATGAAGACAGACATCAATGTCAAAGAGCCAAATCAATACCATCTTCACTTCTGATTCTGACGTGAATTTTGGGTTTTGGGGGATGATGGAATTTGAAACAACAAGCTGACTTCCATTTTTAGATCATACTGATGTTATCCAAGGAGCAGGACATGCCCTCTCTCACAAGGAGCTCCTGCTCTGGATTCCCATGAAGCACATTCAGTCCTGGTGGAGTCTGACCTCAAAGGCTTTCTCTCAATTTAGTTTGTTCTGGCCCCAGCTCAGAGTTCCAAAGGAGATCTCTTAAACAAAGCTTAGGTATGTACTATGTCTAGGGTCTCTTCTAAAAGAGATTAACAGGTCACCTTCTACTCAGTGTACAAAGGAGATACCAGAGATAGGACAGCTACCTCCGTATAGGACAGCTAATATAAAAGAAATGCTTAAAATTAAAAAGACTCATGAGCCTGAATGAAATACTTAAAAAAATGCAAAAACAATAGCCCATCAAACTGATTATATTGTCCTGTAAGTTAAATGTGCTTTGTGGGATTATGAATCAGTTCACTTGCACCTCAGATCACTCTCCTGAGCAACTCACAAGGTCCAGCTTTCCTGGCTGCCACCCATGGCTTTGGGTTTAGGCCATTGGTTGCAGAATCCTCCTGATGGTAGTGCCTTTCTTATAAAAGCTACTGTGGAAATCACCTGATGACCAACCCACATCTGATGAAAGAACTCCTGACCTCTTAAACTCTTGAGGTTACTGAAAGGGCTAGAAGTGCCAATAAACACACACGCACACACACACACACACACACACATATACACACACACGAATCAGCTGTCTCAAAGGTCTCAAAGCCTTGTCTCAGGCTCATTTAAACAAGTACACATTGACTGCCTTTGATATGAGTCCAGATTATGGGTTTCCAAGGCTATTAAGGTTGGGGTAAGAGGAAGAGGGAAAATCCCTTCGCTTCCAAAGAAAGTCAAAGGAAAAATATATTTCTAAATAGCTACAGCACAGTGGGAAGACCATCAGAGTGTCTATTTCATGGGAAATGCACCAATCCAACAGATTAAGGGACCTCTCCCCCGATTACCCCTGATACACTTGAGAACACTATATTTTGTAACTACTGTTTTCTTCCAAGATGTGTTAACTTCTCCATAAAAATGGGAATAAATGTCAACTCTCTCTGTCTCTGTCTGTCTCTCTCAATCACTGAGTATGATGTGGAATAATATTCGCAGAAACACTGCTTACCTTTTAAATAAGTCAGAATATTCCTTCTTCTAAATTGAACTTTTTGATCATCATTATCACAGTTAATAATACGTATAAATATAGTAAATCTCTGACCCAACTACCAGTTTTATTGGTCCTTCGCAGTTGATCAAATGACAACTTCATGAAACATCATGGACAAGGTCTATTTATCATTATTTTTATTATTTATTAATATTATTTTTTATTATGAACAAATATACGATTTCAGTACAGAGTATAATTTTTACTCTATAAATCAACAAACATAAAATTTCAGTCTACAGAGAAACAAAATGAAACCACAAAATACTAAGTACAATTTTTTGAAAGTGTATTTTAAATTTAACATGTTCCCTATATTCCTCAAGCCATTAACATCACTTCATCCTTATATGCTTCCTATAACATTCAGAATGCCATGCTTGAAGACTTATTTCATGTCATCAGAAATATGATATTCATTGCTTTAAATAATGATCATTCATTCAAGAGTCACACATTAAGTATCTGAGGCTGGGTTTGAACTCATAAAGATGCATAAAGTACCTTTCACTTCTGTGCATCATAATTGCTAAGTAGATGACCTTATGATAACAAGGCTAACTAGATGACCTTAAAAATAACGCAGTCACAAATGGAAGTCTTGCAATATGACACTGCTATGATCCTTCTACATACCATGCCCCCCCCCACACACATGTAGGAAGTCTCATAAATTTATACTGACAACTTGTCTAATCCTTAACCTGTGACTAAGAATTAGCATATTTTGAAAATCTGATGGATCAGTGATCTCATCATAATGGTACTCTCTCCATCAGTGCACATAGCAACAATTATCACCCTATATAGCCTTGGTCCATGTCATCCACTAGAACTGTCTCAGAGAGTCCACCCACCATCCTAGTGGTTTTCCTCTAGCTCTCTTAACTAGTTCTTTTCTTTAAAAATTTTTTTAAAAATTATTTTATTTGTTTTCAGTTTTCTACAATCACTTTCATATATCTGAGATTTTTCCCCTCCCTCCCCACTTCATCCCCGAGATGACAGACAGTCTTATATAGGTTCTATACGTACATTCCTATTAAATACATTTTCACCTTAGTCATGTTGAATAGAAGAATTAAAATTAATGGGAGAAACCACAAAACAAAACAAAACATAATACAAAAGAAAATGGTCTGCTTCATTCTGTGATCCAGTTCCATAGTTCTTTCTCTAGGTGTGGAAGGAGTTTTGCCTAAAAAGTCCATTGGGAATTTTTTACATCCTTGCATTGCTATGAAGGACTAAGTCTACCAGAAAAATTCCTCGCACATGATACTGTGTATAATGATCTCCTGGTTGTGCTCCTTTCACTCAGCATCAGGTCACATAAGTCTTTCCAGGCCTCTCTGAAGTCTTACTGTTCATCATTTCTTATAGCACAATAGTTTTCCATTACATTCATATACCACAACTTGTTCATCCATTCCCCAATTGATGGGCATCCCCTCAATTTCCAGTTTTTGGCCACCACAAAGAGGGCTACTATAAATATTTTTGTACATGTGGGACCCTTTCCCATTTCTATGATCTCTTTGGGATACAGTCCTAGAAGCGAAATTGCTGGGTCAAAGGGTGTGCACATTTTTGTAGGCCTTTGGGCATATTTCCAAATGGCTCTCCAGAATGGTTGGATCAGCTCACAGCTCTACCAACAATGAATTAGTGTTCCAGCTCTCCCACATCTCCTGTTTTGTCATGTTAGCCAATCTGATAGGTGTGATGTGGTACCTCAGAGTTGTTTTAATTTGCATCTCTCCAATCAATAATGATTTAGAGCATTTGCCATATGACTATAGATAGCTTTAGTTTCTTCCTCTGAAAACTGCCTGTTTACATCCTTTGACATTTAACAATTGGGGAATGACTTGTATTCTTGTAAATTTGACTCAGTTCTCTGTATATTTTAGAAATGAGGCCTTTATCATAGACACTATTAACTAATTCTTTTAACCCTCTTACTAGCACTGTGATACAGATGGAGCTCACAGACTATCCATTGATCATCCCTCCATCTTGTTATGTGGTTGTTACACAGTTTCATTTCCACACATATAGCCCTCTTACATAATCATATATATATGTGTATATATATATATATATACATACACATGACATATACATAAAGCATACAAATACACACATATACATATAGTCTCTTACACTGCTTCCTTCTCCAATGCAGTTCTAGGTTCCATTGAGGGAGCCAGAGTGTGTAAAGTCGTTTACAAATTTATTTTTAATTTTAATTTTTTTTTTTTGCAAATGGCGCAGAATTCTTTGTTAAGAGGAATCATGGCACATTGAATGTCTAACACAATGGGAGAGTTGAGAGACTCATTAATGTACAGTTTCAATAAAAGCAGCTGTTTTTATTTAGTTCTTTGCAAATTTAAAGTCTGAGATGTTTTGAGGTTCATGTGAGCACCTACACAGACGAGTTTTATTTATTTTTGCAAATATCATATTTGCTATACTATGATGCTGGTAAGTAAAATTTAGAGTAAATAAAATTACCTACACATTTTCTTGTCGACAACAACATCCAAAATTCATGGCCGACCTAGTGAAACTCATGGCATCCCAGTGTGCCATGGAACTCCCTTTGAGAGCCCCCGATGTGGAATGTGGGAGGTTATAGCTGGTCTTTTGCCCAGACTAGACAGTAGCTGCAGTTCTGGGTTTAGTTTTGGATGCCACATTTTAGAAAGAATGTTAATAAGTGGGAATGCATTGAAATGATAAAGGTCAGGATAGTGAGAGGATTGAAGACACAGATCAGCAGCGACAACTTGAGATATTTGGCTTGGAGGGGTGAAGACAGCACAACATGGTGGCAGGTTTCAAGGGTCTGAAGGGTTGTTAAAGAGAAGGACTTTGTGTTCTTATATTCTGCTCTGCCCTAGAGGGTAGAGCTGGGATAACGGGTATAGGTTTGCAAAGGGACAGTTTTAGGAAAAATATCCCAGTAATAAAAGAAATTCCAAAGTGGAAAATACTTTCTTTGAGGGATAGTGCGTTTCATCTCACAGGAGGTCTTTAAATAAAGGCTGAATAAAGACTTGTTGACTGTGGAGGAAGGGATTCTTGACTGGATGTGGATTAGATGAGATAGCTTCTGAGGTCCTTTTCAGGACTGAAATTCTACATTGGAAATGTGCTAAAAAGAAACAACATATACATTTAGAAGAGTATAAACATCTTCTAAATTTATAAAGAAATAAGATAGTGAGGGAACATGATAAAAGAAGGCACGTAGATTAAGAATTAGGAGGGTGGGGAAGAGATAAGGGAGGGACTATTAGAGAGGTTGGTGATTAAGGAATAGGAAGGCAATAGTGGTTAGGGATAGGGTAAAGAGGGGAGAGGGATAATGAGGAAAAATAGCGAGGTAAATACACAGCTAGTTATTATAATTTTGAATGTGAATGGGATGAATTTACTCATAAAAGGAAAGGGACAGCAGAATGTATTAAAAATCTGAACTCATCAATATGTTGTTTACTAGAAACATAATAAAAAATGAGAGATACAAACAGATAAAATAAAGGACTGGAATAGAATTTATTATACTTCAGCTGATGTAAAAAAAAGCAGGGGTAGCAATCATGTTCCCAGACAAAGTTAAAGCTAAAATAGATTTAATTAAAAGATAAACAGGAAAACTACACTATGCATCATTCATATTATTTAATATCATTGTAGGTCATTTAAAATAACTTTAGATAGTATAAAATGACTGAGAGTATACCTGACAAAACAGACTCAGGAACTACATGAACATAATTATAAAACACTCTTTATAAAATAAAGTTAGATTTAAATAATTGGAGAAACATTAATTGTTCACATGTAGGCAAAGCCAATATAATAAAAATGACAATTTTACCTAACTAATCTATTTATTTAATGTCATCCTCAATTAAATTACTAAAAAATTATTTTACTGAATTAGAAAAATAATAAAATTCACTTAGAAGAACAAAAGATCAAGGATTTCAAAGAAATTAATGAAAAAAAATGTAAAGGAGGGAAACTTTGCAGCACCAGACCTCAAACTGTATTATAAAGCAACAAGTATCAAAATTATATGATACTGGCTAAGAAACAGAAAGGTAGATCTGTGGAGCAGAATAAACAGACAATCCACAGCAGTAAAGAATTACAGTAAATTTGTGCTTGACAAATGCAAAGATTTAAGTTTTGGGAATAAGAATACATTAGTTGGTAAAAATTGTTGGGAAAGTAGTTGAGCAAAAATTGGGCATAGACCAATATCTTAAGCCATGTACCAAGATAAGGTTAAAATGGATACATGACCTAGATATAAAGGGAGATATCACAAGAAAATTAGAAGAACATGGGCCATATTATCTATTAGACTTATGTATAGGAGAACAATTTATGAATAACGAGAGAGAGAAAGAGAGAGAGAGAGAGAGAGAGAGAGAGAGAGAGAGAGAGAGAGAGAGAGAGGATTGTGAGGTATAAAATAGATAACTTTGATTATATTAATTTAAAAATTCTTGTACAAATAAAATACCAATGTAGCTAAGAAGGAAAGCAGAAAATTGGGGGAAAATTTTCTTAGCTCAGATAAAGGTCTCCTTTCTCAAATACATAAAGAACTTTGTCAAATTTATTAAAATGCAAGTCATTCCCTACTTGATAAATGGCCAAAGAATATGAACAGACAGTTTTTCTTTTTTCTTTTAAACATTTATAATTTTGTTTTTAGTTCTAAACATTCACTTCCATAAAGTTTTTGAATTCTAAATTTTCTCCCCCTCCTTCTGCTTCCCCTCCTGCAAGACGGTGTGAATCTGATATAGGCTATACATGTACAATCATATTAAACATAATTTCCACATTAGTCATGTTGTAAAGAAGAATTAGATCCAAAGGGAAAGACCACGAGAAAGAAGAAACAGAAAAGAGAGAGAGAAAATAGTATGCTTTGATCTGCATTCAGACTACACAGTTCTTTCTCTGGATGTAGACAGCTTTTCCATCATAAGTCTTTTGGATTGTCTTAGATCCTTGTATTACTGAGAAGAGTCAAGTTTATCAAAGTTAGTCATTGCACAATGTAGCTGTTACTGTGTACAATGTTCTCCTCACTCTACTCATTTAACTCAGCATCAGTTCATGCAAATCTTTCCAGGTTTTTCTGAAGTCTACCTGCTCACCATTTCTTATGGAAGAATAGTATTCCATTGCATTCATAAGCCACAACTTGTTCCGTGATGGGCATCTCTTCCGTTTCCAATTGTTGGCCACCACAAAAAGAGTTGCTATATTTTTGCACATGTGGATCCTTTCCCCATTTTTATTATTTCCTTGGGATACAGACCTAGAAATGGTATTGTTGGGTCAAAGGGTATGCACAGTTCTATATCCTTTTGCGAACAGTTTCACATTGCCCTCCAGAATGGTTGGATCAGTTCATAACTCCACCAACAATGCATTAGTATTCCAGTTTTCCTATATCTTCTCCAACATTTATCATTTTCTTTTTTCATCATGTTAACCAATTTGAGATGTGGCACCTCAGAGTTGTTTTAATTTGCATTTCTCTAATCCATAGTGATTTAGAGCATTTTTTCATATGACTATAGATAGGAACAGGCAGTTTTTCTTTTTAAATTTTTTCTATCATTTTTTTCAATTTATTTGTTTATTTTTAGTTTTCAACATTCACTTCCATAAGATTTTGAGTTTCAAATTTTCTCCCCCTTTTCTCCCTTCCCCCACTCCAAGATGGCATGTATTGAACCTATTTTCACATTAGTCATGTTGTAAAGAAGAATTAGAATCAATAGGAGAAACCATGAGAAAGAAGAAACAAGCAAAAAAAGAAAAAAAGAAAGAGTAAATAATATGCATCAATTTGCCTTCAGACTCCATAGTTCTTTTTCTGGATGCGGACAGCATTTTCCATCATGAGTCCTTTGGAATTATCTTGGATCCTTGCAATGCTAAGAAGAGATAAGTCTATGAAAGTTAGTCCTGCACATTGTGGCTGTTACTGTGATATTCTCCTGGTTCTACTGATTTCACTGGGCATCAGTTCATTCAAGTTTTTCCAGGCTTTTCTGAAGTCTGAGAAGAGAAAGTTTTTCAATGAAGAAATCAAAACTACAGTCACATGAAAAAATGCTCTAAATCATTATTGATTAGACAAATGCAAATGACAACAACTTTGAGATATTAGATTGATGCCTAATGACAAATGCCCCTCAGTAGGGAGTGGATAAGTGAATTGTGATACATGATAGTGATGGAATACAACTGTGCTATAAGAAATGATGAGCTGATTGATTTTAGAAAAACATGGAAAGACTTGGATCTATGGAGAAAGATGCTCTTCCTCTCCAGACGAAGAACTGACAAATAGAAATACGTATAGTATGATCTTACATATATCTATACGTGTTTATGTATGTGTGTACATATATATTTACATATATATTATATCTATATATTCATGTTTAATTTTAGCCTTCTCTAGGGCAAGAAGGGGAGGGAAGGAGAAAAAAAAGTGCACAGTAGAGAACAGAAAAAAGTCAGAGGGAAGTACAGAAAAGTTGGATAACCTTGAAAACAATGTAGTATTTATTACATAGTTTTTTTAAAAAGGGAAACAGTCTGAAATGGAAATTTATGGTTGTATATTGAATCCTATATGTTCTGTTCTGTACGTGAAAATATTCTTTTTTCATTTTTTATTTAAGTTTAAAATGAATAATTTTTTTTAAAAAACCCTGAAATTTTTCAGTTCTATAATTTTGCCCAGAAGAGTGGAAGGCAAGAGATGCATCTCTGTGATGACTTCCAAATTCATTGTCTTGCCTATGTGGGATTATTAAAGATGATCCTGGAGATTTTTTCTCTTCTTTTTTTAAAGACTAGCGCAACGGAAGAATCACAGAGTTGTGAGCAACCTTCACCATCATCTTTCACTTTATTTTGAAATTTGATTTTAAACTTTACAATTTCTTTTAATTCACCAAAACTGATTTTCCCTACCTTCACCCCCAACATCCAAAAATAAGCCTGGCCAAGCACACTAAGTTCCCATATTCATTATGTCCAGTGTGGACTCATTCTGCACTCTGAGTTCAACACTTTTCTGTTAGGTGGCGGGTAGAATTTTTCTTACTTGGTCCTCTGGAATCCTCGGTCATTGAATTTCATTTTATTCTTTGTGTCTCTGTCTCTGTCTCTGTCTCTGTCTCTGTCTCTGTCTCTCTCTCTAATCTATCAACTCGTGTCCCCATTTTGTCCTCACTAGAAGTATGGGAGCTACTCATGGGTCCAGTACTAATCAGTACAGTAGCTCCGGCTTCCATTTCCAACCTGGGCCAGTTTGACCCTCCTGAGGTGTGCTTCTAATTACCTTCTGCCTTGCTCCCAGCAGCTCGCCTTATGGATGTCAAACTTAATGGTGACTACCAGTCAGCAGAGCCCACTACAGTTTAGAATTCCAGAGTTCAAGGAATCCACCAGCTTCAGTTTCCCAAATAGGTGGGATTATATACCTTTCTACCATGTCCAGCCACCAATTTATTTAATAAAGAAAGAGGAGGTTCAGAGAGTTGTGGTGACTTGCCCAATGTCACGCTGCTAGCTAATGGCAGAACTGGAGCTAGCATCCAGGTCTTTGTACACCTAATTCATTTTTTTTTCCACCAGAGCACACTGCCTCTGTAATTTTAAAAGTGTTACCATTGAGTGGTCTTCTAAGGCAAAATGCCTTCCACATTCAAAGAAAGATGTATGGAATTCAATCGCAGAATGTAGCAGATCATTGTGTGTGTGTGTGTGTGTGTGTGTGTGTGTGTGTATTATGTTTTGATTTGCTATATGATTTCTCCCATTTATTTAGTTCTTCTACACAGCATGACTACAATGAAAATGTATTCAATAGGAACGTATGTGTAGATCCTATATAGAATTGTTTGCTGTCTTGGGGAGGGAGAGGGAGGTGGGGGTAGGTAGGGGGAAGAAATCTAAGTTTTATGGTAGTGATTGTAGAGCATTAAAAAGAAATAAAATGAATATATTAAAAAAAGTGTTACCACTGGGAAATTGAATTCCCATTTCTTGTATGACCAATAAGGATACTTATCCCTAGATCTTGATTTGAGATAAAAGAAAGGACACATTCCTGTAGAGTGGTAGTTTGCTAAAATGTGAACTCCTTGATAGGACTGGGTGCCATGCCCATGTGTGAGAAAGAGTTGAGCAAATCTCATGTGGCACCCATGAGATTCACAAATAGAATTTTATAGAAGCCCCATGGAATTGTTCATCCCCTGAGTCCTTGAGTGGTTTAATTATGTTCTGGAATAGGTCTAAGGGGAAATGGTAACTGGGCTACTTTAATTCCCAGACATTTCAAGCAATAAGGGATCCACAATGTAACATTTTCCTAAAAATCTGACCTTCAGCATGATTTGGGGGTACGTTGCTGCATAATTCCTTGATCTGTGAACCTAGTAGTGTATTGGGGACAGAACCCCTACCAATAATGTCTGGTTTTATTTTGACTTTCAGCTCTTCTGACCTCATGCTGATCAACACTAAATGGGCACAGAAGGTGACGTTTTCTAGTTCCATCAAAGGGAGAAGGATTCACAGCCTTCTGGGATATTTAAGGACTAGGGCTATGACTCCTGAAACCTTGTCCTCATTAAGCATGCTTTTGAGATTTCTGCATCAGAGACTGACTGGAACAGGTTGTGTTGCCAGTATAGGAGACACATCTATCTGAAAAAAAGAAACATTTCAAGGGTAGTAACGTTAATTGTCCATGGAAAAATGACAAAACTGGATATAAAAGCAGGTGAAGCATTTCTTAATAAGTTTTAACCAATTTACTCTTAGGCCTTCTGTGAATCACTGAAGAGTTAAATAGAATTTTTTAGGGGAGTTAATTAGGATGCTTTTAGACAAGCAAAATGATGAAAAATTCATAGACATTCTGCTGGCAGACAAATGTTTATAACACACATCCGTGGTAGGAATCAATCCAGTGTTTTGGAAGAATTATATTTGACTTGTGCTCCACTTTAAACATACCAACTATATCTTGGTTGGTTTCAATGTCCTCTTATCTTTCTAGAATAAAAGTCTTGGGGGCCTTCTCCAGTTGTCCTGATCTATATCTTGCCACTGGACATAGATGGCTCTGGAGAAGAGAGTGAGATTGGTGACCAATTCATTTGCAAGGTATGGCATCACCTTCCTGAAGTCATAGTCCTCTCTGAGAGTGAACAACGATCTTATTATCTTAAAAAACTTGGGATATAGACATTTACCATTTTTTAAAAAAATCAGCCCATTATATCAACATTGTGCTTATTTCCCACATAAGCCCATAAAGTAAATCATTAATACCCTCTTTGTTCTACTACCAGAACATAAACTCTTTCCCAGAATAAGAAGGGTTTCTGAAGTATGGAAACATTTTTTCTGCATTGGTATGGAGTCAAGAATCTAGGTGCTTAACCAAGGGCTGGGACAAACTGTGGAAACAGCTAACTCCAATTCTTAAGAGGCTCTCAAGACAGTCTCAAGGTCCCATAAATATACAATGTGAGATACAAATGGTGAAGAAACTCAAGTCAGGCACTTCATTCTCTGAAATCAGCAAGGCTCTGAGGAATCTGCAGTCCTTTGGAGATATTCAGGGATGTGTTTTATGCGTTCATTTTTTTTTTAAAGACTGGTTTCTGCAGCATCTGATATAGAAGTGAGTGAGTGAGACTTCTGAGGCTCAAAGGAGTCTCCTCAGCCTTGGGATGGCAATTTCCGGGTTTACTTGCCAGTTGACTAATGACCAGTCACTGTAAGACCCCAAGCAGAACAGCTATACCAGTCTTTGAAATAGGTGCAGTAGCAGACAGGGTAACCAGGGGTGATGATGAAGTGAACCCTTAATAATACTTCGGTCAATCAGGAGAGAGACTATAATGAGAAAATATGATAATTAATGTTGCCCGTGATACAATAATAATAATGAGCACATTGTTAATCTTTCTAGACAACTTAGGGGATAAGGCTAGGACCCTGACATGAGGAAAAGAGGACCTGTGTCTCTTTTATTTCCGATTCACCCCAGGTAGGAACCTCACTGGATCTTTCACAACTTGGTTATGCTGGTGGGGAGGGCAGGAGAAGGAATGCCACATTCATGGCACTCAGGTGGCCAACCAACCAACCAAATGGAATGAGGAGAGCTAGCCTCCCTGCCCATGTCCTCCTTAGGATGGTCCGGTGATGTTATCTTTGTATAGAGCGAGAGAAGCACCACTGAATCATGACTGATGAGTTCACCACCCTTCCTCTCACCCAGCTGCCATTGAAGAAAACAACGCTGTTGCTTCTTTATAAGGATATAACAAAAACAGGAAGTATTCTCCTTAGGATGTGGAGATGATGGTTAGATGTACCATGAGTCGGTCCTGAGTTCCTTCTTATCTTCCAGGGTGGTGGCAAGATTTTTCCACAGTCCCTGCAGCACACAGGCATGTTTACCAGCAGCTGACAGGCCTCCAGCTGACCGACACACCCCTAAGTGGACCCTTGCAGGCATTCCTGGTACAAACTGCTTGGCAGGCAGCTTTCCCTGGAGGCCTAGCCCGTGGAACCAGAGGTTGTGGCTTCATTATCAACTTAGATTTGCCAAGTGCCCTGCTTCTGAGGCAGAAGGAATAGGCATTTATTAGGCACCTACTATGTTCAGTAGAGAGCCAACATCCCCTGTTAGGAAAAGCTGCCCTGACTCCTGCCCCCTTGGCTCTCTCTCTCTATTCCTGATGGGCTCCCACATTCATTCAGGCGCCCTAAAGGTACTCTCTAGACGGTGGCAGGGAAGGGAGCCTCAGAAAGCTTCCTCTGGCACATACATATAGAACTGGGGCAGCTCTGCCCTCCACAAGCCCTCCACGCGGGCACCGAGCTGGCTCTGCCAGCCTGCTGGGCACGCTCCGGGGCTGCCCTCCCAACGCCTTTCGTAGAACCCAGGTTTTCAGGCTGCTTCTTCCAAGGGGGGGCTCGCGGGCTCGCCTTCCTTGGCGCTGGGCCCCGGGGCCTGGCACACACCAGGCGGGCACCGACACCTGCTCGTGGGCCGTGGAAGGGGAGCCCTAATACCAACAGCCCCAGCCCCGATCGAGGCCAGGCCAGGCCGGGGAGCTGGTCTCCGAGGAGAGGCCGCGGCCCAGGGGGGATGGGCAGAGGCTTCTCGAGTGCAGACTTGAGGGGAAGTCAGGGAGGGGAGTGCTTTCCAGTCGTTGGGAGGCGGTCAGTGCAAAGGCTCGGAGGGGGGACCAGACTCCAGAGCGGGGTCACTGGAGCCCGGGGAGCGTGGGAGGTGAGGAAGCTCGCGAGTGTCGGAGGGCATCGAGGCTGGCCCTCCAGGCCTGAGGGGGCGAAGGTGCCCAAGGGACCGAGACTCCCCCAGGGCGGACCCGCTGCTTTTAGCCCCGGGGGGCGGGGATGCTCGGGAGGGTGGGGCCGGGAGGGAGCGCCTGCGGCCCCGGGGGATTCCCCCTCATTTCTGGGAAAGGACGTGGATCCTCGTGGTCGGGCGGCGAGCCCACGAGCGCCCGCGAACCGTTGCCTAGTCCATAGCACCCGGAGAGGCCAGCATCCCTGGGGCGCGGCGCCGGCCCTCCTCCCCACCCCCTCCCTCCCGGCAGGCCCCGCCCCTTCTGCGCGCTCGCGCCCCCGAGGCCCAGCCCCTCCCAGGGGCGCTCCGCCTCCCTCTCCTTCCCGAGGCGGCCGGGGGCGGGGGCGGGGCCGGGGCGCGCGCACCGTCCTCCCTTCCCCCGCCCAGTCTCCCCGCTTCTCCCCTCCCCCCGCCGGCACGGCCCGTCCGCGCGCCGTCAGGGGGCGGGGCCCGGCGGCGGCGGCTGAACCAATGGGGCGCGGCGGCGTGCGGCGGCGGCAGCGGCGGCGGCAACGGCGGCCGCGGCGGAGGCGGTAGAGGAGGCGGCGGCGGCGGCGGCGGCGGCTGGGGTTGGGGCTGGGGCTGGGCGGGGGCCGGCGCTGGGGTCAGCCTGAGGCTGGGTCGGGCCCCGGCGGGCGGCGGCGGCGGCGGTGGCTGAGACGGAGGGGAGCGGCGGCTGAGGCGGCGGCGGCGGCCGAGGAGGATCGGGCGCGGAAGATGGCGGCGCCCGTGCTGCGGGTGTCGGTGCCGCGCTGGGAGCGGGCGGCCCGGTGCGCCGTGTGCGCCGCCGGCATCCTGCTCTCGCTGTACGCCTACCACGTGGAGCGCGAGAAGCAGCGGGACCCCGCGGCGCGGGCCCTGTGCGACCTGGGGCCCTGGGTGCGCTGCTCCGCCGCCCTCTCCTCCAGGTAGGCGGCCCGGGCCGGCGGGGGAGCGCGGGGCGGCCGCGGAGGCCCGGCGGGGGAGGGGGCGGCCGGCGGCCCGGGCGGGGCCGGGGCGGACAGGTGGACGGCCTCCGGCCCGGCCGCGGAGGGAAGGGGAGTCGGGGTCTCCCACGGCCACCCCGGCGCGGGGATCCTGGGGGGGGCGTGGGCGAGGCCGCACTCGATCCCCCCCCCCCGCGAGCGTGACCTTGCCCCGCCACGGACGCCCGGGCGGGGGGCGGCCCCTTCTCTCTGCGGAGCCCCGAGGGCGGCACCTGTGCGGGACCCTGGGGAGGGTGCCCCTGCCGCGCGGCTTCTCCCCTCGAGTGGGGCTTTCGCCCGTGAACAAGTTCCCTTGATTTGCTCGCGAGACGCAAACTTGGGAGAGGCTGTGGCGCGGGGGCCGGTCCCCTTCGCCTCCATCTGTCCACCTTCCCTCAGCGGCGTCTCCCGATGGGTCGTGCTGCCCACCGGCCGCGGACCCATTGTCTGCTCGGGCGCCGCCGGGCCGGGCCGGCTCCGCTCCTCGGGCTGGACCGCGCGGGGAGTGGCCGCCCCGGAGGCCGGCTCGCGTGTGCGCGTCCCAGAGTGGCAGGGCGAGAAGCCCCCGCGTGCCGTGCCCTTTCTTGGGATCGCAGGAAACAAGTCGTGTCATTCCAGGAAAACGTGGTGTGGTGGCGGGAGCTGGGGGCAGCCTCCGGCCTCTGGCCCCCTGCTGTGAAACGGAGTGGGGTCCAGATCTGAAACTTGGCAGCACAGTGGGGTTGTGCCACAGATGTGTGGGGACCAGGAGGCTTTTAGGGGTGGGCGGAGAAAAGGGGCCAACCTAGCTCGGGAGAGGCCCGGGAATGTGATTTCACTTGCCGTGGAGATCAGGGTAGATGGCCATAAGTAATTTCAGTAAGCTTGCTCCCCAGCCACTGGATACACCTCCATTTTAATGTATTTTTTGAAGTAGTTTGGAAAATGTAGAAGCTTGAACCTAGTTTTCTTTATCTTCCAGAAGTGAGTGGAGTCAATGTGGCTCAGAGCTTTCATCTTGCTGTGGTAGAACTAGCCTTAAAAACGCATCTTTTTCTCACTTCTGGTTGTGTTTTTTGTGACTTGATCCAGGTATTATCATCCAGCAGAAGTATTAAAAATGTCACTGATATGGCAGAGCTTGAGCTCTTACTGGGGTAATAGAATTGGAGAACAAGGGAGAGGGAAGGGTAAGATTTAATGAGGATTCTGACTGAGTTCTTTTCCCATCTCCACCATTAAATGCTCATGTGACTTAGAGTTGCTTAACCTCCCCATCTCAGTTTCTCAGTCTCTAGGTACGCTGTCAGATAAGACTGATGTAGGGTTTAGAAAGACTTCTGAGATTTTTTTTAAAAACAGCAAAATAGGTAGACTAGAAAAGCCAGATTTTCTTTCTGCACGTTGATGCTGATGCTACAGACACCTTTTTAGAGGGCAGAGGATCAATCTTCAGTTATTTAAGTGTTTCTTTAGATGACAAGGGACACGTTGAATTTAAATTGTTCATGGGCTGTTCAATTGCTGCCTCAGTGGCACTCTATAAGAATATAGTTAAAGGCCATTTAAAGCACTTTTAGAGGTGTGACATGAGACAAAAATGTGATTACTTCATAGGTGATACCTACATGACTTTATATCGAAACAGGACCAAGTGGTCTGTCTTTTGAGAGAATACAACTGAGACAGCTAGGACAACTTTGCAGTGCCTCAAGACGGTCTTGGAAATAGTTTTCAGAATGGTTAGACCCATAAAAAGTTTGTCTGGATTGCAAATTTTGTATTGGATTAGTCATCTTCTCCGTATATTGCCCAAAGTAATAGGAAAGGGAAAGTGTGATCTATTAAGTTCCTTTTGGGCTTGGTGCCCAATTCCTTGAGGATCATGTTTAGAAAAGACTTCAAATCATCTAGCCCAACCCCCTCACATGAAGAGACTGAGGCCTAAGGAGATGCATAGCAACAGTAATGATAGTTTATTTAATGCCAGTGCCTCCCTTTGACTTGGTGGTAGTCAGGACCAGAGCTAACCAAACAGGACTAAAATGGATTTTCCCAGTGGAGTCTTTTCCAGTTAGGTGCCTACTAGTTCCTGGAAATCAAAAGACAAAAATGAAACAGTACTTGACCTCAAGGAACTTCTGTTTTATTGTAAAGGAGAGAGCAACTCAAACAAATGAAGTACAGAGTAATTTGGGAGAGTGGCAGGTAGGGAGAGGCAGTAAGAGCTTGGAGCATCAGGAAGGCCTGCTGTGGTCTTCCAGGGTTGAGCAGGGCCTGGAAGGAAGCTGGGTTCATGACTGATCTCTGTGTCTGCTTTGATGGGACTGAGAAGCAGCGTGGTGGAGTGGATGGAGGAGGCTGCTTGGAAGGCCAGATGACAGCTGACACTGACTTAGTACCTTGCTGCTCTGCAGTGAAGGCCAGTGTCCTGACACCAGCAAAGTCACAGAGCCAGATTTTTTAAAAAGCCCATGTCAGGGAATTCCAGCTCGGAGCAAGGATTTCCTTTTATTTACATAGCAAGGTAGCATATTGTGGCAGTCTGGTTGATGGACCCTTTCTCAGGATAAAGTTTATAAATAATTGGAAAGTATGCTACAAAAAAAATTCAGGATTAGGTCAGAATTAAAATGAAATTTCCCCCCGTCTGAGTTCACAGACCCCCTGAAATATATCCAAGGAGCCCAGTTTGAGTCTCTGACCGAAAGTCAGGAAGCCCTGAATTTCTAATCCTACCTCAGATATTAGCAGCATGACCCTGGGGGTGGCTGCTTCAGTTCTGTACATTGAGGGAGCTGGCCTGGGGGTCCTTCCAGCTCTAATCTGTGATCCTGTGACTGTGTTTACCTGTGACAAAAGCAAATTGAAAATCTACATATGTATGCATATACATATGTGTGTTTGTCCCTCATTGCCGAAGAAGATCATGCCATCGGAGAAATGATGACATGACTTGCACTTGACTTTGTTTTGAGTGAGGGAGGGCTGTGCAGGTCACCAGCCTCACTTCTTCTCCAGAGCCATCTGAATCCAGTGACCAGATATTCATTAGGATGACTGAAGATGACCCAGGATGAGGCAGTTGGGGTTAAGTGACTTGCCCAAGGTCACACAGCTACTGAGTGTCAAGTGTCTGAGGTGAGATTTGAACTCAGGTCCTCCTGACTTCTGCACTGGTGCTCTATCCACTGCACCACCGAGCTGCTCCTATGGATATGTATATGGAGATGTAAAATATACTTCTGTGTGTCACTACTCTGTAACCCTTGTTTCTTGATATAGAAACTAGAGGAAACCAGAGGACTTCCACAAGTTTAGTGTTAGGAGATTTAAATGAGAAGGAAACTGAGGTCATAGATAGAGACCTAGAGGTGGAAGGAACACAGAAACTAGTTGACTTCATCTTCCCATTGTACAGATGAGGAAACTGGGGTTTGAAAAGATCAGGTGATTTGCCAAAGGAGGGAAATAGGAAAGGGGGGATTGGAAGATCCATCCTCTGACCCTAAAACCAGTGTTCATTCCACTGTACGGAATCATAGCAGCACTATTTTCTTAATACTCTTCAGTTTCCAAGGCCTAATGTGTCACTCTGACTCATGGATATAATGAAGAAATGCTGTGAACAAATGTTTTGTTTCTTGGGTTCGTTGCATTTCAGAATTTGCCTTTTAGGAATCTTTTCCTTTCTATTCAAATGCTATTCAAAAATATCAGCCTAAAATAGCCTCACCAATGAAAGTAGAAGTCACACTCTAGAGTTGATTATTTCTCCATAAAGAATATTATAGTAATACTGTTGCTTTCAAATTTTATTCTAAGTAATAATCATAATCTTTGCAAATACAGATATTTGATGCCTGTCTCTTTTCTTGCCTTATCTGGAACTTGGAGTTAGTCAGTTTTGTTTATTTTAATAATAATAATAAAAACCCTTTCCATTTGTTCAGCACATCTACAGGAAGTATTCTGTTTTACCTTTATGTAGTCCTCTGTGAGACAGGTAGGACAAATGGCATTCCTCCTTTTTACGGATGGGAAGATGGAGGCCCACAGATTTTCCAGTTACTACAAGTTGGTAGCGCTCCTAGAACCTGAATCCAGGTCTCCTGATTCTTCAACCCAAGATTCTAAGAACTGCTAGTTGAAAGTAAGCCAATGCTATATTATCTAGAATTAAGTAATTGCCACCCTGAATCTTCAGAGCAGGGCTTCTTAAACTTTTTCTATTTTCAACCCCTTCTGCGCTTCTTAAACTATGGCTCATGACCCCATATGGGGTCAAAGAATCACTGCTAGAGGAATTTCTTTTTATAGATAGAGAGCCATGTAGTAGGGTAGGCTATTGTGTCATTGATCTGGACTATGTGATGCTTGATATAGTAAAATATGGAGATTTTGAATGGTACAGAACATCCTTGTCCTTCATGGATTCTTGGAGTCACTTATTGAGTACTTGACCCACAGGAGTGGTGTGATGAGTGGTGATCCCTACTTATCATGACATTCCAGTATTGATACCTTTAATCATGGGATCTAAAGGAGAAGTCATTACTCATTCCTTTGTAGCAGGACAAAAGCTGTTCTTTCAGTAAGCCTTAATGCCCACGAGCCATGCAGGGTCCAGTAAACTTCTGTAGATATGTAGTGGATTGGGTTTGAAAGCCCTGGAAGATCTTTGGATCTTGAAAGACCTAGGCCAGGACCTCACTGGTGACCTTGTGAGCACTTCTTTCCCGGAAGGGGTAGGGCATGAATTTCTTGCCTTCTAAAGAGGCTCAGGATTGAAGGACCTGTCCATTTCTCATACTTTTATTTAAGACTCAAGGACTCAAGTGAAATGGGGAACAGTAATCTATACACAAGGAGCTTTCTGCTGCATATTGACTTAGTTTGAAATTGTAATGTTACCTATGATTTATTATTTTGTTAAATATTTCCTAGTAACTTTTTAATCTGTTCTGCCTATACCTGGTGGCCCACTGCAGCTGTGTTTGGACACCTCAAGAGAACCCAGGAATATAAATAGGCCATGGAGAGTGTAAAGAGCATTGCATTTGGATGTGTTGTTTGCCTTTATCTGGACCCATTTCCTCATCTTTAAAATGCAGGTTGTTTGCATCCTCATTTTTGTCAATTAAAATACTGAAGCTTCACCAGTACCCATCCAGTTGGCCCAGATGATAAAAGGTGGAAATAATGCTGGAGGGCTGTAGGAGTACAGGCACACAAATACACTGTTGGTAGAACTGTGAGTTGGATCAACCATTCTGGAAAACAGTTTGGAATTACAGGAAAAAGTCATGGCTTATCATCCTTCTCTCCATTGGGTATATATTCTAAGGCGCTCAGAGACAGAAAAGTCTTAAAGATACCAAAATTTTTTATAACACAACTTGGTAGCAAAAAACTGGGGAAGAAAAAGGAAGTGCCCATCAGTTTAGGGGGGAAGGGAGAGGATAAATAATGATTGAATACACAGATACTTGAAATGGTTTGAAATATCATGGTACCTCAGGAAATGAGAATTTAGAGAAATATGGGCTGACTCTGAATCGATGTAGTGACTAGAGCAGAACCAGGAGAGACAGGCCCCATGGTGAGAGCAGTGCTGCTGGGACAAAGGATGAGACAGGTCCTTGCCCCTCACTACGTAAAGAAGAGTGGGATGGCAGTGTATTCTGACAAAACGTGGTTGTGGTGACCGTTGGCTGCACTCAGATTGTTTTCCTTTGTTAAAAGGAGAGTCTTTTTGAGAAGAAACTTTATCTGGAAATGACTTTTTTTCTTTTTAAACAAAAGGCACCAATAAACCTTAAAAAGAGGATTGGATCGATGACTTCTACTTTCCTTTCCTGCTCCTCAGTCCTACAGTCCGTGAAGTTCTGTGCTCTCTATGCCACTTCTGCTATTAAACTGGACATCCAGCTGTTCCTGGAACTCAGCAGGCTGTTGTACCCCATTGTATGCCTGGTCACAAGTCTTGTCTCCGTCTGGAATGGACAGCATGGCCTCCCCCACTTTACCCTTCAGGATCCTCTGCTCAGGTGCCACTGCTTCCTTCCAGAAAGCCTTCCTAGAGGAAAGTAGTCTCTCCTCTGCTTTTGGGAACTTCTCTGGATCTCTCCTTTGATCCATCACTTAATTGCCTTGCATTAATACTTATCTGTGTGTTTATCTGTTCAAGTAAAACAAGTACTCTTGAAGAGCATTTCCCTGGTCTGGTCCCCATGCCTGACATTCATTCTTTCATCTCTTCCACCTTGTACAATTCCTTGCTTCTCATCTCCAGTGCCATCTGTTACACTACCCTTATACTAATATCAGTTGGCCACTGCTTTACCAGAAGGCACTTGTTTATTTTATTTTTTAAAAATAAAATTCCTTCAATGCAAATCACTCTGGTGTTCATTGTTTGACCCAACAACAGGTTGGTCCCAGCCCAAGCCTCAATTGGTCATTGTTGCCACTGGGCCCAGATGCTTCCAGAGGGGAGAGTGAGGCTGGTGACTTTGAACAACCTTTTTCACTGAATCTAATTCACATCTCCTTCCTGATATCATTGGTCCTCTTCCTGAAGGAAGGAAATCAGCAAACATATATGCACACAAACATACACATATATGTGTGTATGTATATATATTGTATCTACTTATCAGTATTCTTGTTGATTCCTCCCCACCCTAAAAAAGATGTAAGCTCTTTGAGAATGAGGACTTTTTGTCTTTGTATCTCCAGTAACCAGCACAGTTCGTGACACATAGAAGGTACCTTATAAATACTTGTTGAGTGAATATTATTAGTAAAATACAGGATTGTGATCATCACCTGAACTTTTATAATCTTGAAGATTGATTCAGCTTTGATAATCAACACCTCCTTAGCACCCTCACTTGCCTCTCCCCTCAGACCCCTTCCAACGTTGTCCTTTATAGTCGGCTCAGACTTTTCCAGCTAACTTTATTTACAACCACCTCCTCTGCTTGGGTTCTCATCATGGGCCTGCACATACCCTCTGGTGCCCAAGTTGGGGGGGTGGTGTTTCAACTTCCTTTTTGTGTATTGTCTTCCCCCTTTAGACATGAGAAGCTTCTTGAGGACGGAGACTATCATTTTCTCATTGGTATCTCCAAGGCTTAGCATAGTGCCTAGCATATAGTAGGCATTTAATAAATACTTATTGGTGATTTTCTGCTTTCTAGAACATATTCCTGCAAGTGCCTAGAGTTTCTTAGTTAATTTGGTAATTGAAAAATTGTTTCAATTGCTTCTAATTCAATTTGAAAAATTGAAAGAAAAGATTACTTTGCTGCTGTCTTTGTAAATATTATTTGATAAGTATGCTAATTTCATGTGATTAGAGAATACCAGATGTCATTCAGTATAGTATATCATTTTGAAAAGGCATTTCCTTAGCATCTCAGTATTGAGGCATCCTAGGTTTAAAAAAATTAGCAGAGAGATTCCTGGGAAAGAGGGATTAAATGGGTTTTTGTGCCAAGAATATTCTGTGCTGTGGGGTGAAGGATTTTAAAAAAATGGTGTGCCAATGTGGGAGAGCACATTGATGGTCTCAAAACTAAGATCAGAGTTTAACTTTGGTTCAAGTCCCTGCTTTTCGACTTATTACTTATGTGACTACAGACAATTCACTTATCCTCTCTTAGCCTTAGCTTTTACATTTGTAAAATAAGAGTTGAACTAGAAATTTTGAGGTTCCTTCTGTGTTTCTGGCCCACACTTTGCTGTGTGGCCTTGAGCAAGTCATTTACCCTTGTGGTGAGCTCAGGCAGCAGGGACAACTGCTAAGGCAGAGTTGTGGATGATGTACATGGATGACATTGTAATTTTGGACCACAAATAAAAACATGAAACCTAGAAAAGAGCTCATAGCGTGATGTATGTAGACTTGAAGAAAAAAAATTTTTTTTTTTGCAAGACAATTAGGATAAGTGACTTGCCCAGCGTCACACAGGTATAATGCCAAGTGTCTGAGGCTGGATATGAACTCAGTTTCTCCTGACTCCAGGGCCAGTGCTGTATCTGCTGTACTACCTAGCTTCCCCTTGGAGAGATTCTCTTAAAAGGAGACAGAAAATTATTCCAGTACATCTTTCATCCAAGGGAACCATTTTGGTATGCACTAATATATAGGTGAGGGAGCCCTGAAAGTACTTTATGGTATGTAGAGGTGGTGTATGCTAGGCAGCATCTAATCACAGTTGTTTCTTTTTTGAGGATTGCTTCTCTCTCTTGTTTGAAGCCATATGCTTCTACTATTTTACTGATTATTAAAAGAAATGAAGTCTGCCTGCATTACCTTTGACCCTTATCCTGCATTGACCTTGAAGTTTGTTGAAGGGGAAAGGTTTCTTCATTTCTGCTGACCTGGAGCTCTCTGTTCTTATCCTCCCATATTTCTATGTATTTATTTTTGTAAATAGGGTAATTCCTTATATCTGTATGTCATTCCCAGTCACTAGTTTCAGTTCCCGGTTGTTGGACACAGGAAATATTTGGCTTTGGAAGTGGCCAAACATTTGAAACTAAAGTGGAATAAAGAGAGTTATTAAGGTTATATAATGCAATTTTGGGGCAAAACCAAGGTATAGTTGTAAAGTGAAGCTGACTTTCTTGTGTGGCTTAAACTAGCTTTGAATGCCATTGCAAAAAGGGGTATTGGTTGAATAAATACATACTGTCCAGTGGTGACTGCTCAGAAGGTCAAAAAAATCTTTTGGCTCTTTTAAGTTCATAAAATCCTCAAAGTCATTTTGCAAAGAGCAGTCTAGCAACCAATGACTTGCTTACCCCATCAGCAAGCCTTGTGTGTGTTGGGCACTGTGCTAAGCACCTGGGTTAGGAAGACAATTGGATCAATGTCTGCTGTCAAGGAACTTCCATCCTATGAGGGACCCTGCTTTTTATATGTGTGTATGTATAGGTATTTATATACGTATATATTAACACATAGGGCAGCTAGGTGGTGCAGTGGATAGAGCACCAGTGCAGAAGTCAGGAGGACCTGATTTCAAATCTCACCTCAGACACTTGACACTCACTAGCTGTGTGACCTTGGGCAAGTCACTTAACCCCAATTGCCTCATCCTGGGTCATCTCCAGTCATGCTGATGAATATCTGGTCACTGGATTCAGATGGTTCTGGAGGAGAAGTGAGGCTGGTGACCTGCACAGCCCTCCCTCACTCAAGACAAAGTCAACTGCAAATCATGTCATTATTTCTCTGATGGCATGGTCTTCTTCGGCAACAAAAGACGAACACACACACGTTAACACATATGTATGAAGATGAAGAATAAATACAGAAAATTAGGTAGGAAGGGAGGGAGAGCATGAGCAGTTGGGAGCATCAGGAAAGGCATTTTGTAGAAGGTGGTGGCTTGTTGCCTCTTGAGGGCAGAGATGGATGCTGTGAGGTGTCAGTGGTGGAAGCAGTGCCAGGTATGGGGGCTGAGAGCAGAGGCAAAGGGGGGAGGAATGCGAGAAGGAGGCTCATATCTGCCACAAGGGAGCTATACCATACAATGGGGAGACCAGAAAGAGCTGTTGGGACCAGAGTATAAAGGGCTGTAACAGCCAAACAGGGATATTATCTTCAAGGCAGTAGGAAGCCAGTGGAGTTGAGAGGAGGGAGTCACATGGTCAAAGCTGGGCTCAAGGAAAATTCCTTTGTCATCTGTGTAGAAGATGGATTGGAGTGGAGAGAGTCTTGAGCCAGATTAATTTGGAGGCCAATTCAGTAGTCTAGGCAAGAGGAAATGACAACCTAAACTAAAGGAGTGAGTAGAGAGAAGAGATTGGATGTGGGAGATGTGGTGGTTTTATTATCCGACTCTTGATGACCCCTTATAGGGTTTTCTTGGCCAAGATACTGGAGTGGTTTGCCATTTCCTTCTCCTGCTCTATCCACAGTGCCACCTAGCTGCCTGATGTGGTGGTAGAAGTGGAAAAAATTGGCAGTTGATTGGCTGTACGGGGTGAGGAGCGGAGGATAATGCCAGGATTACAAACCTGGAAATCTGGAAAAATGCTTGATTCTTCAAGAAGAGGGGGGCAAGTTTGAGGAGAAAGGTGATGACTTCTGTTTTGGACGTCTGAGTTTGAGATGTTGGAGGGATGTCCACTTTGAAATGTCAGTAAGCAGTTGGAGAGGTGATAAGGTTGCGAGGTGTGTGAGGGTCTTTGTACTGAGAGAGTATAGAGAGAAAAGTGATGAGGGTCCAGGATAGGCCTTTGTACTTGGGATGGACGCTGAGAAAGAATGGTCAGACAGGATGAGACCCAGGAGAGATGAGAGAAGCTGACTGGTCAGTAGTATCAGATGGGACAGAGGGTTAAAGAATGGTGAGGACTGAGGAATGACCATCATACTTTGCAATGAGGAAGTCACTGGTAATTGGAGAGAACAGTTTAAGTTGAGTGATAGAGTCAGAAGCCAGATTGTAAAGGGAGAAGGAAATGAAGTGGGTGCAGTGAGTGTCAAAGCTCTATCTAGAAGAGGAGAGATAGAATGAGAACTTGATAGAATGGTAATGTTTAGTGAAGGTTTTTTCTAAGAGTGAAGGCAACTTAGACATGTTTGAAGGTAATAGGAAACTGAAGACTAGAGAGAGAACAGTCTGCTGGAAAAGAAGGTAGGGGAAGAGATGAAGGCATATTTTGACCTGGCAAGGAGAAACTTGTGGAGGGAGGAGAGGAGGGGGCATCACAGTGAGTGGCCTACATTTTCTCCGGGTCCTCAGCAGAGTCTGGGGGAGAGAGGCCTAGGAGGCCTGAGGAGGGCAGGGGAAGAGGTTTGGATAGCTGCTGGAAGTGAGATCGTAGGCAATTAGAGAGGAATAAAAGGATTGCTTTTCTGCAGTGAGGGTGGGTGTACTTACTCTGGGCTCCATTTGGCAGCATGTTGAGTAGGGCCAAGGACAGGAGGGCAGAGTCCAGTTGTGGTGTTGAACTGGTAGCTGTTGGGTCCAGATTGGAAGGGAGGAGAGTGAATTTGAAGTACTAAGGGGTGGAGGGATTGTGGGTCTTGGTGAGGGTAAAGACCAAGCTTAGGAAAAGTGAGGCCCATTGGGGAGAGGACTGGCAGGGGCAGGAGATCCAGCTGTGAGCACCCCAGCCTTCAGCTCACCTGGGCTACAAGGAAGGCAGAGGGAGCTGAAGTCTGAATGAAGAAACGCGGGAGCAGGAGGATTGTTTTAATACTTTTTTTATAAATCCTATTCTCTTAGTTCTCTAATTCTCCTTCACTTGTACTACATGACCTGTTTGTTAAAACATCAGGCACGTGCAAGTTTACTTTGTATGACACAGTATATGCCGTTGGCTATCAAAATCTTGAGTGACTGCATGATTGGGGTCTTAGTGGTGGTATAGTATATTTTAGATTGAAATTATCTGGGTACTTTGAACCCATATAGTTGTTGTTTTTTTTAAATTTAACATTAGCAAACCATATTCTCCCTTTTAAGTGAATGGGGCCTTTCTGATTGTATACCTAGCCAGATGTTTATAGGTTATGTTTATAGAAATGTTTCATTTCTTTTCTGGGACATTTCTGTGGAATTTGTTTTGTAAGTTTCAGTCTAAATTAAGAACATTTTATGATAATTCTACTGTTAAACTTGCTCCAGCAATGGTTATGTGAATGGTACTGTAGTACAGTATTTTTAACCTTGAAAACTGACAGCATTAAGTGACTAATGCATATTAAGAGAAACCAATAGTTGATATAAATGCTTTCAAAGTAGGAGTGTATTATCTTGTGACTCAGAAGAAGTCACCATTATGTTGAGGTTTTTAAAATTTCTCGGATTATCAATCCCAGAATCTTACTGAGGGCTAATGTGCTTTGGTAAAGGGATCATAATTTTAAAATTTTATTTCGTATTTTCTCTTTGAGAATAGACAGTGGACGACTCAGCTTCTTGAACAGGCTTTTGGAGGAAAGGTTAGAGTTCGTTTATCTGCTTTAGTTTATAATACTGAAAATCATAGATACCACGGAAAAACGTTGACAAAAAAAATCAACAAATAAACATTTGTCTAGAGCTTCCTGTGTGCTAGGTACTGTGAATTGGTCCTTGTTCTTCAGGAACTCACTTTCCCCTGGAGGAGGGGATACCACATAGTCACAAATAAATAAATGTAAGATTTAGGAAGAGATTTTGAGGAGTTCCTAAAGACTTGAGAGAAGCAGAAAAGCTGCCTCCTGAGCTGAGCATTGAATGAGGTTGAGGGCTTCCAGGAGGAGGGAAAAGAGCAGGAGGGACAGCCTATGCCAAGGCAGCAGGGGGAGAAGAAGCAGAGAGCAGCAGCCAAGAGGCCAGTTTAGCTGCGTTTGGATTTGGGATCTAAAAACAATCCTTATTCTTTAGGAATTTCAGGTACAGTATAGTTAGCCCTCCCTTCCACATTCTGACTTTCCCTATCATGGTTTTGATATATCGCAAGTTGGCATAAGAAATCAAAAGGGAATTTTTTGGGAGTTTTATAGAAGCCCAAATGATGTGAAGGCCCGCAGACACCTCAGAGCCTATGACCAAACACTTAACCCATATTTTGCAATACGATACTGTAAACACCCCATAAAAGAAAAAGAAAAAATTCTTCTCTGATATGAAGGACAAGTTAAAAAATTTTACATAGATTTTCCAGATTGCAGGGCATGCCCACGCCCCTAACCCCCACAATGTGGAAGGGATAACTGCATAAATCATCTTGCCCCCCCACATTGCTAAGTCGTATCAGTTCTGCTTCCATTATATGTTTTGCATCAGTACTCTTCTCTCCATTCCCACTGGACCCATTTTGATTATCTTTCCCTCCCCCCTCCCCCATACTCACTGGTCTTTTGTACTTCTCTAATCTGCCTCCCCAAGTGTCTCTAATTCAGTCCCTTCTCTCTAGTCACATGGCCAGCACCCTACTTCACACCCTCATCACTTTGTATTTGGACTGTTCAGTAGCCTGTTCATTGGACTCCCTGCCTCCAGTATCTCCCTTTTCAGGTTCATCTTCCACATGGCTGCTAAAGGTCTCAGGGTGTCACTCTCCTGTTTGATAAAAGTCCAGGAGCTCTCTACTGCCCTAGGAGAAAATGTAGAGTCAACTCTTTGGTGTTTACAGGTCTTCACAGCCAGGCCCTATTGTACGTATCCTGGGCCTTTACACATTGTTCCTCTCCTGCCTAGAATCCATCCATATGTGCTATTCACGTATGATACTTTACTTCACCTTCTCTTTATCTTTGCCTTCACTGTTGTCTGTGCCTGGCATGTCCTCCTCCTTCACCTCTACTTTCCAGAATACTCTTGTTTCCTTCAAGTCATATTTAAAAGTGTATTCCTTTCATTTGAACGATGAAGTGGAGAATTATAGAAGTTAAGTTGATTTTTTTTCCTGGTACATAGATCAAGGCTTGACATTTTGTCTTTGGTTCTAGGAGCTGGCTTCCAATTTTAGTAGAAACCTGATGCATTTTTCACCTCTTAAAGAATGAAAACCAAAATGGTGACGGCTGACTGTATATTGCAATGGGCCACCGTTTTTCAGCCCTTGATGGAGATCCAGATTGAGGTCCCTGAGGCTCTGCAGAAGGATCTGCTTCAAAAGCGACTTGAACATGTGACCAGGGGCCCTCTGGCATCTTTACTCCTCTTTATCCAGCTTCCTTTGGGGAATTGAAGTCTGAGCTGGAGCAGGTACCTTGGAATCTGAGAGTCCTGAACAGGCCCCAGGCCCTTCCCTCCTCTCCATATGCACATTCAATGGTCCTTTCCCAGGCTGTGAACTTTATAGAATCACACACAACTTCAGAGCATCTAGTTCAGTTTGTTCATAACCAAGAATCCTCTCAATAACATAGTTGGCAAGTTGTCATCTGACATGCTGTCCAAGACCCTAGCGGAGGCCTCCTGTTGCTGGCCATGTCTGCACTTTGGAGGCAGCTCCAAATGGTTGGGAAGTTTTCCCAGCCCTAGAGCCTGAAGCTGAGTCTGTTGTTTCTAACCTACCCCATAGACTTAAGCAACAGAATAGCCCTCTTCCACATGACAGCCCTTCAGATACTTAAGACGACAGCTATCTCTACTCCCTGTCCTTCGTGGGTCCCATTCCCAGTTCCTTTAGCACACGTATTCTTCCTGCTCTGTGTCAAACACTCAGTGTGACCCTTGGGCTATAAGGACAAACCAGCACCTTCTCTCAAGCAGTTTACACTCTGAGGGAGGGAGTGGGGAGAAGGAAACAACACATACATAGAAAATGAAATAGAAAATATATCAAATCTCATTCCTTAAAAGTGGGATCAGATTAGGCTTCCTATAAGAGGGTTCACTGCAAAGTGATGAGGGAGCCCATTCTGGGCATGGGGAACAATCTAGGCAAAGGTGGGGAGGCAGGAAGCAGCAAGCAGGGCCAGTGGGCCTAGAATGTCACAGGTGTGAAAGGCACTATGCCCAGTGAATCTAGAGCCAGATTATGAAGGCCTTTGGAAGCCAGAGAGAGGAGCCTGCATTTTTTTATCCTAACAACAAGGCAGAAGGGCCCCCGTGAAGCTTCTTTAGCAAGTCAGCTCTGTGCTTTGGGACCATCTCTTTGGTAACTGTGTGGCTGGGGTGCAGAGGCTCTTGCAGTAATTTGGGTCAGAGGTGATGAGAACTTAAGCTAGAATGGTGGTCTTGTGCATACATGCAATGGAGTGAAAGAGATCCATGGGATGCTACTTTAGAGGGGGAATTGATAAGATTTGGCAGGAGATTGATTGGGAAGAAGGAAGAGCCAAGGTTGGGAACCTGGGTCATGGGAAGAATGAGAGAAAGTCAGGAAGAAGGCAGGGTTTGGGGAAGATGGGATAGCTGTAGCACATCCAGTTAGAGATGGGTGTTGGTAATCCAGCAAGATGATTTAGGGGTTCAGTGGGTAGGGAGTCAGGAACATTGGAGTTCAGATCTCACCTCTGTGTGACCCTGGGTAAGTCACTTCATCCTGCTTGCTCCATTTCCTCATCTATCAGATGAGCTGGAGAAGGAAATTTCAAACCACTCCAGTGTCTTCACCAAGAAAACTCTAGATGGGGTCACAGAGAGCCTGAAACAACTGAACAATGCTGACGTTAGTAATATAGGGCTGGAGATGAGTAGGGAGACTTAGGGGCCTCTAGCCTGTGAGTGTGCCTCCTGAATTCTGGCATCCCACAATGAGTACAGTCCTGTAGACCTGGCCTGATGAGGGGATGTT